>NW_027363240.1:692005-1384010 GCF_046119375.1 Phyllobates terribilis | reverse complement strand
TTCTTGTGTCCTAGGCAGCACTCCATTAACCGCTGGAAGGTTCCTGGGGCGTTGCAGAGCCTCAATGGCATGCAGTTGTACTCGCTGAAGCCCATTGGTGTTGTAAACGCGGTCTTTTCTTTGTCCGCCTCTGCCACAGGAACCTGCCAGTACCCACTGGTGAGATCCAAAGTGGAAAAATAATTAGCAGATCTTAGTGCAACGAATGACTCCTCAATCCTGGGTAATGGGTAGGCGTCTTTATGTGTAATGCGGTTAATCTGCCTGTAATCAACACACATCCTCATTGTACCATCCTAATTTCTAACGAGAACTAATGGAGCTGCCCAGGGGCTACAACTATCTCTGATCACCCCAGCCTCCTTCATCTCCCGTAACATTCCTTTGGCACATTGATAGTGAGCTGGGGGTACAGGCCGCTACCTCTCTTTAATGGGCGGATGATCTCCTGTGGGGATATGATGTTGGACCCTTTTTACCTGCCCAAAGTCTAGTGTGTGTTTGCTGAAGACTCGCTCATATTGTTGGACCACCCGGTATACTCAATGCTTTTGGTGCAAAGGGGTGGAGTCAGTGCCTACTTGTAGCTTCTGACACCAATCCTCCATCTGCCCCTTGGAGCCGTTATCCTCCGCCGGTTTGGGCGGAAGCAAGGGTTCCACTGTCTTTATTGAGTTGTTACTGACAGTGAATAGCTTAACAAGGGTAGCATACCGGGGTAAATGGACCTCTTTCTCCCCACAATTCAGGATGCGTATCGGTACTCTCCCCTTATGGACATCAACCACCCCCCTGGCTGTCAAGATGGTGGGCCTACTGTCAGAGTACACAGGTTCTACCAGGGCCTGATAATCTTGACCCCTGAGACCGATTGCTGCTCGACACCATATCAACATTTCACTCCTAGGGGGCATTGCAATGGGGAACGGATCACTCATCCTGACACTGCCAATTTCCCCTCCAGACAGCTCTACCTGTTGTCTTTTCATCAGGGCTCTGATCTCCTTCTGCAGAACTCGCTGCTGACTAGAACTGGCAGTCTCTGCGACCTTTTGCAACAAAACAATAATTTCTCCTAGACAATTTTCTATCACATTAGTGCCTAAGGTTATCATGGGATGACTTTCTCGGCGATCAATATCAACAATAATCATTCCTTGTGATGGCAATTCTACTTTGGCAACTTTTATGGTCACCTCTTTATACCCCACCTGAGGCAAGGGCTGACCATTGCTGGCATAGATGCTAAGATGTTCATCTGGACGGCGGGCAATGTCTGAATCAGTCCAGTATTGTTTATAAAGGATATATGGCATCGTGGTCACCTGGGACCCAGTGTCCAGCAACTCGTTCATTGCCATCAAGCATGACAGGTAGGATCGGTAGTCCTCCCACGTACTTGTCTCGCCAGCTTTGTGGGCCTGGTCGTCTTACTCCTGGGGGTTGGCCCTCTGCCCCAGGGGTTGCTCGTTTTAAACCGCAGAATCTTGCAAAGTGCCCCGCCTTTTGACAGCGGCGGCAGATGGGTTGTCCGTCCTGGTCGTAGCGATCGCTGTTCCTCCCTCTGATCGGTGGAATCCTTCTCTGTCGTCGCCATGGGACGTCATCTGGACTGGAAGCAAGCTGGATCTTTTCCTTGGGGGACACTTGAATGGCCTGCACGGTTTTGGTTAACGCAGCCACACTTTTGGTCAGCTCTTGGACCTGAAGGCGCAGGTCTGCAGACGGGTCATTTCCAGAGTCTGCGCGTCAGCCTCCACAGGTTCTGGGGAAATGCCACCTCCTGGTGGTAGGTGATAGCTGGGCGCCGGTGGGATGCAGCGCCTCCTGGTGTTGATTCCTGCTGCACCCGGATGGCTCTGTCTTTAAATTGCGCAAAGTCCAGATCAGGGTTTTGCAGAGCCATAATGTGCAGCTGTGTCCTGTGAGCACTGGACAGGAGCCCCTCAATAAACTGCTCAGTCAGCAATCTGTCCTCATGTCGGGGTCTACCTGCTTGATGGCCCGCAGCGCCTTCAGCAGGTTTAGAGCATAGTCCCGTACACTGTCCTGCACCCTTTGTTTGCACCCGTAAAACTTCATTTTAATTTCTGCTGCGGTGCGGGTGTCAAAGGTATCCTTCAATCGGGCCAGTATTTCTTTTACAGTGCCTTTGTCTCTGCCCGGCCAGGACTTCACCTCTCTCTCGGCTGCACCGATTAGCTGTCCTATGAGGATGCTGACTTTTTGCTCCTCAGACAGGGGGTACACTTTAAACAAACTGCACAGTCTCTCCACAAAGTCGTTCAGGGTGTGCGACTCCCCTGAGTACTGGGGCAACCACGCCGCCCCCGGTATATATGGCATTGATAACGGCATTACAGTGGCAGCAACCGTGCCTGCGGCTGAACCCTCCTCCATGTTGGGCATCTTCCTCCCCCCCCTAGTGAACCTCAGCCAGGTCCTGGGCGTCTGCTGACGTACCAGTATGCTGCTCTGCAGGCGGAAGGATCTCTTATCCGGCGGTTCCGGATCGGGGCTTCTTTAAGTCTATGGCACACAGGACCCGGTTATACCGGGCTTCGTAAATCCTGTTCGTGACGCCAAGTTGACGCGCCCCCTGTGCCGTGGGGTACCCGGTGCCGGGCCGGTAAATGCTGCTGGATGTCACAGTGGCGGTGACCCGGTCCGTGACCAAGGGCGGTCAATATAAAGGGGTTATTGATAGGGGATTTATAGTGATTGTATAAAGTTTGTGACGCCACCTGTGGTATGTGGCTAAGGGAGCCGCCGCTGCGGAGCAGTCCTCTGGAGCTGATGTTACTGCAGCAGGGATGGTGTGGCTCTCCACAGGTAGAGCTTAGCTCCAGGGCAGTGTAGGTGTTATGGGTTATGCTGGGCGTTGTAGTGCAGGGGTTGATGGCGCAGCCATAATCAGTCCACAACTTAATGGCGGTTTCCTCTTATTTTTACTGGCGGTGATTAGGCAAACCGGGACTAGGGTACTTGCTAGAAGTAGAAGTCCGGGCAGCCTGGAAGCAAGTAAAGAATCCTCCTGGCCAGGTGAAGTTGTAGGCCTTCCCTTTCCACTAAACTCTTTGGCCCTGCTGCTTGTAGCTGTGCGATGGCCCTCGTCCCTGAGTGCAATGTTTCTGTGCTCACCCGTATGGCAGGCATCTCGGGCCTTGCTGGTGCGTCACTCCCATGTGGCGGTGCTGGGCCCTCTGTGCTGCTGAGCCTCTGGGCATCTGATGGGGCCAGGAGACCTGCAGTCTCCTGCCCTCCAGTTTCTGCGGCTGGGCCTTCGGTGCCCCACAGCCTCGGACTCCCGTTCCGGTTCTTCTGTGCTGGTTCTTCTGGGGTGAGCTGCCGTGCAGCTCCACTCCCCAGCTCCTCTCTCCTTGACGTCCTGACTTCAACTCCTCACACTAAGTCTAACTAACCCCGCCCACAGATCCCAGTTGCCAAGGGGAGGAACCCCCCTTGCTGGTCTGGAGCCAGGACAGTGTTGCATGCTTAGTAAAACCTGATTAGGGGACCCCTGCTTGCTTCCAGGCATGGCATCACCTCTTGTGAGGGAGGCAATGCCACTGTGGCAACCGGACCCCTGGGGTGCCACAGAAGCGATTGATTGTAGTTATTTATTCCAAAGAGTGTGCAACCAAATATTAAGTTGAGAGTGCCAACAATTTTATTCGGCTTATTTCTGGAGTTTTGTGTGAAATTATGTCCAATTTGCTTTTTTTTTCTCAGTTTTTTTTTGTGTTGTGCCAATACACACAAGGGAAATAAATATGTCTATAACAAAACATGTGTAATTGCAATAATTTTGTGGGAGAAATACTTCATTTTCTGGAACAATTTCAAGGGTGTCAACTCTTTTGGCCATGACTGTATGGTTGGCTGATTTCACAACTCTAGAATACAGGGCGTAATACAGCCATAGTACAATTTTCTCCGGGCCAGAGTCCAATTCTAGTTAGCAACTCTTCCCAAGTAGTACCATACATCTGCACAGGAAGCAATGGCCCAGTTCACTCAAAACTTCATCCAGAGGCGGCAAGCGTTTCTCTCTGCCCAGTGATCAGCGTCTGCTTTCGTGGGTTGACCGACGAAGTCAGGTCTTTGGTACTTGACCCACGATGCCAGGTCCTCTCTGGGATTAGGTCACTCTCTAAAGCTTTTACTGCAGTGTCAGCCTCGAGCCCAGTCCGCTGCTCACGCATACACTATCTCTTTCTTACCCTGGTGCCAACTGAACTCTTGCATCATCGTCCTGGCCTTTTACATTTAGCAACTGCGTCACAGCTGTCACCTGAATCGGTGCACTCTTCAAACTCTAACCTCAGGGAACATACTCTTCACCCTTCAGTTCCTGCCTGTGTAGTCCAACCAGCAGATGGCGATATTACAGGTGTTGTTGGTTCTTGACTAGATACATCTTCTGCTCACCACCCCTTAAATATCTATCTATCGCTTGAAAAACTGATCCTCATTTATTTTATGCTACATAGTACTGCAAGGGGCAGTATTGGACAAAGTTTGTATTATGTATTATAAAAGCTTCATAATAATTTGCAGTAAGTAGAATACTAGCTGTTACCATGCCAGATAAAGATATCAGAAATCAAGGAAAAAAGCACATTATGTGCAGCCCACAGGTTTTTTTTTGCTGTATTTAAAACATAGTAATTGAGATTATTTCTCTTTTATCATCCCAAATATCTTTTTTTCCTAAGAAACAGCAACAAGATTTGAATCATGGACTTCTAGTTAGACACTTAGGCCAGGTTCACACGTTCAGTATCTGGTCAGTATTTTACCTCAGTATTTGTAATCCAAAATCAAGAGAGGAACAATCAGAGGAAAAGTATAATAGAAACAAGTCACCACTTGTGCATTTTTCATCCACTCCTGGTTTTGACTTACAAATACTGATGCAAAATACTGACCAAATACTCAACGTGTGAACATGGCCTTAGAGTCTAATTCATTAAGACTGGCGTTGTTCCAATCTTAATCATCGGCATGCAGAAGTAACATGCACCTGATTTGTTAAGAGGCACCTCTTATCTTATCACTGGCACGCACCGCCCCCAGAATTGTTACTCTAGTCAGGGACTGAAGTAACATTTCTTGCGTAAGTTACGCCACAACTTTTGATTAATTTATCAGGCGGGCTTCGCCATTTTGATGGAGCTGGCTAAAGCTGGTGTGAATATGGCAAAAGTCACAAATAATTTGCATAACTTTGTGTTACACAAAAAACATTGTGATATTTTAAGGTGTTTATGCCAAAATTCTGTCAAAAACATTTTCATGAATCAGTGCCATAGTATATGAGCAACAAAAGAAGAAATATTTGAAAGTGGAGACTGGTAATAAGCAACATGCACTTATCACAGCCCGTTATTTCTAATTTATATATTTAGATACTCTCAAAAACTTACAAAACTTAATGAGAAAATGGATTTATTTATTAAATTCCATCATTTTCTCCCCAGCATCTGGGTGACATTTGGTAAAATCTCATCCACTTTGTTGGTACAGTTACATGGAAAAATAGAAGATGCTCACCTTTTCCGGCCCATGAGAACAGACCTTCATTTTGGACATAAAGTTGGAGCTATCTGTTACTTTGAAAGAGAGAGCTGAATAGCAAGTTGGATACCCATCATTTATCTTTGAGCAAATCAAATGGCTGAGTCTCTACATTTGGGTCATTATGGTAGGCAACTGAGTGAAATAAAAGACTGCAATGAAATATAAAATATTTGTGAATCACTTACATATAGTGGATATAAGTCTACATATGTAGCGCCCTGAGGGCTCGGTCGCTACAGAGGTATTGCACCTCACCCAGAGGTGTGATATCCCACTCCCGGGTTAGGATGGTGTGTGGACCGGGACTCAGTTAGCTGTATGCATCACACACACCCCATTTCCGGGGGACAGCTCAAAGGTGCTCCCTTTAGTACAGTAATGCAGGCACGACAGAACATGTCTGCAGGCACGACAGAACATGTCCCTGGCTGGAGTGGGGAGGGGGGAGGAAAACCCAGTGATGTAGGAGCAGGAGGGGACGGTTTCTGGGCATAGGTAGGAGCCCATTGGTTGCAAGTCACCTGGGCTCATACACTAGGGGAAGGTATATAAGGTGGGCACCATCTTAGTTCTGAGTTCAGTCGGGAGAGTCCAGTGCAGAGGAGTGAGGAGTAGGAGTTCAGCCAGGAAGGGCTGACAGGGAGCTGTGGCTCAGTCTGGGCCCAGCTCCACGCGGCAGGCCTAGAGTGAAGGCCAGAGCCAGAAGAAGGGAACAGAAAGGAACAGAAACAGAAAGGAACAGAACACCAAGAGAGGCCCAGAGACACGAAGGCAGAAGGAACCCTAAGGACCCAGGAGATTGCGGGTGACGGGTTGGCAGAACAGGGTACCGGATCTCAAGTTGGTGGAGGCGACTAATCCTTAACCAAGAACCGGCGGTCGTGACTATTTACTGGTGCGACCCCTCACTACACCTACTAGAAAGGCACACCACATAGGGTCAGGGAAGTGGGCACCCAGCCCTCCCAGGAGAAGATCCGAGGCAGCTGGACAGAAGTAGTGTCACTGGTGGGGCACGGCTGATAAAAGGATAGAAGGGAGTCCTGTGCCACACTCTGAAATTGCCTGGGAGTTGATCGAGCCCCCTGCCTGGTGGACGCAGCACGGCTCGACGGTCCTATCTGTGCACAAGTGACCTGGATGAGAACTGTGAGTAAAGAACCTGAACTGCAACACCTTGTCTCTGTGCTTTCTCACCGTATACAGCACTACTATTGCTGGGACGCCAGTGCACCATCACTCCCATCATCTACACCTACTGCCTTGAGGCTATACTCCTCCCGTGGGGAGTTATCCCATTCTCTGCTGCGCACACAACACCAGCCTCAGCGGTCTGCCTTGCAGCGGCGGTTTCTCCTGACCGCCACCCACGGGTGGCATAGTCGGACAATTAACCTAAAACCTACAAAAGACTGCCACTGGTTTGACCACCCTGAGCCACGGGACCGGGTCGCCACCGTGGTGACTACAACCCCCATCATCCCACACAAGGGCCCGGTTCCGGGTAACCCACACGCGGCCCAGGGGGCGCGTCACATACCCCTGGTAAAATGCCAGGTTTTTGCCATGTGTGAGGCAGTGACTGGGATCGTATATGAGGGACGTTATATATCCCCCAGAATGTGTACAGAGACCTACTAAATCCATTGGAGTGCATTGCAGTCACAAACTCACCTGCGGCTGCAATGCAGGAATGAAGGTGAGCAATGACCTGGTCAGGCTATCTGGCTAAGGCAGAAAAGGCAGAGCAGGAAAGCTTGGCAGGACTGTGTATAACTGAACCCACGCCAGGGAAGGCTCTGCTCCCGTTAGGCTCTGTGCGGCCCAGTAGAGGCCGTTGCCCACTGCAACCGTTGTATATGGACTCCTGTTAATCCGGCTGTGAACCGGAGGACTTTCTGTTTCCACCTATAATGTCACCTATAACCTGTAGTGATCCATTGAAAAACAAACTGAAATAATTTTGAGGGGGGGAATAAAAATAAGAAAACTAAAAGTAAATGGTTGCATAAGTGTTAACACCCTCTTATAATTGGGGATGTGGTTGTGTTCAGAATGTGCCAATCATATGAAAAATCATGTTAAATAGTAGTCAGTACACAGCTGCCATCATTTACAGTGATTCTGATTAACCCCATATAACAATAAGCTGTTCAATTACAATTTTCATGATGTTTTATTAGTTCCATTTTACAAAAAAAAGTCATGATCCATAAACAGCTACAACACAGCAAAAGGATCTCATTGTTGAAAGTTAGCAGTGAGGAAAAAGGTACAAAAAAATAACAAGGCATTAGATATACCATGGAACACTGTGAAAATGGCCATCAAGAAGTGGCTTAAAGGGAATTTGTCACCACATTTGACCTATCTAAACTATTAAATTGGGCATACAGGTTATAGACTGTTGAAAAAATTGATACATGTATGCTTCATATCAGATGCCTTGTTGTTAATAAATCATCTTTTATCACTTTATGAAAATGACCTCTTCCAGGCTCAGGGGAGGACACTGCCTGGAAGATAACTCTGCCTCTAGAGCTTATTTTATATAAAAGGGGGAGTTACCAGTGTGAGACAAGAAACTAACGCAGGAAGGAAGAAATGAAATTCGGCTTTTTGCAAACCCAATTTTTGCAGCTCTCTGAGCTCTGCTGTATTGTAACAATATAACAGCCCTATCTATCTGTGAGATGGAAGTTGAGAGGAACCTGCAGATGTGTCAGGTATAATTACACACAGCTCTGCAGTGGGATCAGGAGAGCAGAGAGCGGCCATTACACATCACACTGGTAACTCCTCCTTCATGTAAAATAATCTCTGGAGTCAGAGTTATCTTCCAGGCAGCGTCCTCCCCACAGCCTGGAAGAGGTCATTTAAATTAAGTGATAAAAGATGATTTTTCAACAAGGCATCTGATATGAGGTATACAAGGATCACTCTCCTCAGCAGTCTATAACCTGTATGCCTATATTAATAGTTTAGATAGGTCAAATATGATGACAGATTCTCTTTAAGGGGTACCTGTCATGTCAAAAAACACTATTAATCTGCAGATAGGGGGTTAATCTGCAGGTTAATAGTGTTCTGAGTTCGTGCAGCCGCTGCACTGAAAGCCCAGCAACCAGGAGGAAATGAATTTTATTCCCCTCAGAAGCATCCGGCTTTCAGTCAAAGAGGTGCAGCCGTTGCTGCTTCAGTCACCGCTCAGTACATAGTGAGTGGCGGCTGTAAGGACGCCCCGGCACTAACTGACAGCCAGTTTAGTGGTGCATCAGTAGAACGCCAGCTGTCAGTCAGTGCTGGGGCATTATTACAGCCACCGCTCACTATGTACTGAGCGGTGACTGAAGCCGTGCCGGCCACACCTCTGTGGCTGAAAACCAGAGACTGCTGGGAGGAATAAAGTTAATTTTCTGGTAGCCGGAAATCCAGTGTGGCAACCACACAGCTTTAGAATGCTATTAACCTGCAGATTAACCACATATCTGCAGATTATTAGTATTTCTTTAACATCACATGTCCCCTTAAAATTTGGAACAACAGTAGCATTACCTAGAACAGGACATACCTGAAAAAATGGTCAAGAAAATTGTTCCAGGAGGCTGCTAAGAGGCTTACAGCAACATTAAAGGAGCTGCAGAAATTTCTGGCAATCATTGATTGTGTACTACAAGTGACAACACTTATATTGTTCATATGTCTGGCCTGTGGGGTAGGAAAGCAGAAAAAAACACCAAGCCCAGCAATGTTTTGGCAAAACCTACATCAAGAACGCCAAAAGAATGTGGGAAAATATGTTATGGTCTGATGAGACAATGGCTTTTTGGCCATAATTCCATAAGGCATGTTTGGTGCAAAGCGTACACTGTGCATCACTAAAAGAACACCATAACCACAGTGGTGGAGGCAACATTATGCTTTGGGGTTGTTTTTCAACAGCTGGAAAAAAAAACACAACATTTTACCTGAGGTAAAGAGACATTTTACATCCACTGTACTTGCAAATCAACAAAAGAATGGTTTCACCAGAAGAAAATTAAAGCTTTGGAATAGCCCAGCCAGAGCCCAGACCTGATTAAAAATAAAAATCTGTGGATGACCTGAAGAGGGCGCTGTACATTGTGTGCACAATTATTCGGCAAATTAGCATTTTAACCATATCATCATTTTTATGCAGATTTTCCAATTCCAAACCGTATAAACTGGTATGCTCACTGAATGAATCAGATCAGGTGATGTGTTTTTGTGTAATGAAGGAGGATGTTACCCAAGGATACAACACCCTTTATCACAGTGTGCAGAATTATTAGGCAGCTTGTTGTCCTCAGGCAAAATGGGCCAAAAATTTGATTTATCTGATCCTAAAAAGTCAAAAATTGTTACAAGTCTTACAAAGGGATCCAGAACTCTTGAAATTGCTAAAATATTGGGGTGTAAACACAGACCCATCAAAAGTTTAGTTGCAAATAATCAACAGGGTCACAAAAATGTGTTGAAAAATAAAGACGCACATTTACTGCCAAATATTTGAGAAGAATGAATCATGAAGCGACCAGGGACCCATTATTCTCCATTATTATACACTATTCTTACATATTCGGGTTTCAGGGTTATCAAACTTTTGGATTGACAGACAGCAATGTAATACCGTATTTTTCAGACTATAAGACGCACCCCAAATTTTGGGGCGGAAAATAGAAAAATATTTTTTATAAGAAGGAGGTCCATCTTATAGTCTGAATAGGTACGGTATCTTACCTGGGGGGCAGTGGAGCGAGGTTCACAGGAGGCTGGGTCCCTCAGGAAGTAGGCAGCTGCAGCAGAAGAGGTCAGATGCTGTGGAGGCTGTGCCGGGGCCTGTGCCTGGCTGAGGCCCCCAGTCTAGCCGGTTCCTGTGCGGGGGCCTCTGGCTGGGACTGGGGCCGAGGCAGAGGCTGGGGCCTCTGGCGGGGGCTGGTGCAGGGGCTTCTGGCTGGGGCCGGTGCCGGGTATTCTGGTTGGCGCTGGGGCCGAGGCTTCTTGCTGGGGATGAGGACTCTGGCTGGGGTTGAGGCCGGAGACTCTTGCTGGGGCTGGTGTTGGGGATTCTGGCTGGGGTTGAGGCTGGGGACTCTGGCTGGGGCTGGTGCCGGGGCTGAGGCTGGGGTCTCGGGCTGGGGCTGGGGCCTCTGACTGAGGTCTGTACCGGGCTGCGGTCGGTGCTGGGCTGTGAGCGGTGAAGCAGTGTGGCCTGCGCAGATTTCCGGTGTGCGCGGCCATCTTCCTAGAGCTGTGATCTACAGGAAAATGGCCGCCGGAGCTACCGGTCCGCGCATGCACCGGCTCGGGAGGCAATTTTCCTGTAGTTCACAGCTCTAGGAAGATGACCGCGCACACCGGAAACCTGCACAGGCCGCATGCCGCTCATAGCCCGACACCGGCCCCAGCCCCAGTACAGGCCAGGCACAGGTGCCGACCCCAGCCGCACACATCTGCTGACGCCGCCGCCGCTACCCCCACCGCGTTCCTGGAGGACTACACGTTTGGATTATAAGACGCACCCCCCATTTTCTTCCCAAATATTGGGGGAAAAAAGTGCGTCTTATGGTCCGAAAAACACGGTAATAATAAAATTAATCATCAAAAATACAAATTGTATAATAATTGTGCTGACATACTCCAGAACTACAATCTTCCTGGAGGTCCAGAAATACAAGGTGTTCAATGCTCAGAGACATGGCCAAGGTAAGGAAGGATGAAACCCGAACACCACTGAACAAGACACAGAAGTACAAGGTGTTCAGTGCTCAGAGACATGGCTGAGGTAAGGAAGGCTGGAACCTGACCACCACTAAAGAAAACAGAGAAGCTGAAATGTCAAGACTGGGCCAAGAATTATCTGAAGACAGAGAAAGGTTTATGGACTGATGAGATGAGAGTGACTCTTAACAAACCAGATTGATGGGCCCATGGCTGGATCAGTGTTGGGCACAGACCTCGACTTTCACTCAGATGCCAGAAAGGGGGTAGGGTACTGCTATGTGCTGCTAATATTAAAGATGAGCTAGTTGGACCTTTTTGGGTTCAAGATGGACTCAAAATCAACTCCCAAACCTCCCAGTACCTGCCTGCCTGTCTGTATACCAGCCGTGCCTGCCAGTACTCGCCTGCCTATCTGCATTCCCACTGGACCTATCGCACCTGCCGGTGCTTATCTACACACAAGCCAAACCTGCCCGTTTCTGCATACCCCGGTGTGGGTCAATATCTGTGTGACCGAGGTCTGCCCTGGAGTAGCACCTTGGCCACCTCTCTAGTCCATCCTCAGACCGTGGAGTCGATTAAGCCGCCGTGCGTCCGGGGTCGGATCTGGCGAGGCCCCTAGTCACACCCCTCCAGGCACTCCTCGGTTTGTGGCCCAGTGGGACCACAAACCACGCTCACGCCAGAAGATCCAGGTGTGAGCGTAACAAGGGGCGACTATGTTGGCAACTGATTTTTTTTTTGAAATGTCAGAAATGTGTTTTTGTACATTTTAAGTAGTTTGGTTATTATTCTCACATTAACAGATGAAAATAAACAACTGAAATTGGAAATTTCAAGTTTTTCATTTATTTGCATAATAATTCTGCTCTAATTGTTGTCCAATACACATAGATCTTCTAAGAAAGATGAAACCTCACTTTTACTTTCTTAAATATTCGGGTTTCAGGGTTATTAAACTTTTGGATTGATAGACAGCAATGTAATAATTATAAAATGAATCACCAAAACTACAAATTGCATAATAATTGTGCAGACAGTGTACAGTACAGACCAAAAGTTTGGACACACCTTCTCATTTAAAGATTTTTCTTTATTTTCAGGACTATGAAAATTGTACATTCACACTGAAGGCATCAAAACTATGAATTAACACCTGTGGAATTATATAGTTAACAAAAATGTGTGAAACAACTGAAAATAGGTCTTATATTCTAGGTTCTTTTGCTTTGATGACTGCTTTGCACACTCTTGGCATTCTCTTGATGAGCTTCAAGAGGTTGTCACCGGAAATGGTCTTCCAACAATCTTGAAGGAGTTCCCAGAGATGCTTAGCACTTGTTGGCCCTTTTGCCTTCACTCTGCGGTCCAGCTCACCCCAAACCATCTCGATTGGGTTCAGGTCTGGTGACTGTGGAGGCCAGGTCATCTGGCGTAGCACCCCATCACTCTCCTTCTTGGTCAAACAGCCCTTACACAGCCTGGAGGTGTGTTTGGGGTCATTGTCCTGTTGAAAAATAAATGATGGTCCAACTAAACGCAAACCGGATGGAATAGCATGCCGCTGCAAGATGCTGTGGTAGCTATGCTGGTTCAGTATGCCTTCAATTTTGAATAAATCCCCAACAGTGTCACCAGCAAAGCACCACAACACCATCACACCTCCTCCTCCATGCTTCACGGTGGGAACCAGGCATGTAGAGTCCATCCATTCACCTTTTCTGCGTCGCACAAAGACACGGTGCTTGGAACCAAAGATCTCAAATTTGGACTCATCAGACCAAAGCACAGATTTCCACTGGTCTAATGTCCATTCCTTGTGTTCTTTTGCCCAAACAAGTCTCTTCTGCTTGTTGCCTGTCGTTAGCAGTGGTTTCCTAGCAGCTATTTTACCATGAAGGCCTGCTGCACAAAGTCTCCTCTTAACAGTTGTTGAAGAGATGTGTCTGCTGCTAGAACTCTGTGTGGCACTGACCTGGTCTCTAATCTGAGCTGCTGTTAACCTGCGATATCTGAGGCTGGTGACTCAGATAAACTTATCCTCAGAAGCAGAGGTGACTCTTGGTCTTCATTTCCTTGGGTGGTCCTCATGTGAGCCAGTTTCTTTGTAGCGCTTGATGGTTTTTGCAACTGCACTTGGGGACACTTTCAAAGTTTGCCCAATTTTTCGGACTGACTGACCTTCATTTCTTAAAGTAATGATGGCCACTCTTTTTTCTTTACTTAGCTGCTTTTTTCTTGCTATAATACAAATACCAACAGTCTATTCAGTAGGACTATCAGCTGTGTATCCACCTGACTTCTGCACAACACAACTGATGGTCCCAACCCCATTTATAAGGCAAGAAATCCCACTTATTAGACCTGACAGGGCACACTTGTGAAGTGAAAACCATTTCCGGTGACTACCTCTTGAAGGTCATCAAGAGAATGCCAAGAGTGTACAAAGCAGTCATCAAAGCAAAAGGTGGCTACTTTGAAGAACCTAGAATATAAGACATATTTTCAGTTGTTTCACACTTGTTTGTTAAGTATATAATTCCACATGTGTTAATTCAGAGTTTTGATGCCTTCAGTGTGAATGTACAATTTTCATAGTCATGAAAATACAGAAAAATCTTTAAATGAGACGGTGTGTCCAAACTTTTGGTCTGTACTGTATATCTCTTCTTAAGCAAGATAGTTATAATAGTTAAAATATAACATTTATTAGATATATATTAAAATTTTCCTTCAAGTAAAAAAACCTAAAGGGGCCAAATAGTGAACCCTGGGTCTTCTGAATACCATCAATAACTTATGATAGTGTATACATGCGAACCACACCTCAACATATCAAATGCCAAGTGCGTGGGGTTTAGAAAAATCAACCTCAATTCATCCAGAGCATTGGATTAAACACTACCCTTGCTAATATTGGTTGGTACTTTTTATAGCAATCATATAGGGATACCATGTATGCGCTCAAAAAATTAGGTATACAATAAACTCCCATATGCCCTTTAAACACCGCAGGCATCATAGACTATACAGTAAAATCCCACATGACCTTTATTCAATAAGGTACCGTGGATTTTGTCAGGGAAAATCAACAAAGCCCCACTGAAAGAATCCTTCGGGTTATTGTTATATGAAACAAAATGAAACAATCTCACCCAATCCTAAAGTGCATCATGGCTTGATTCATCCTGGTGTAATGTCATCCTATTATTCATGACCAAAACATACTGGAGGTATCCTGCTCCCAACGCGTTTCCTCCTAAAGTAGATTCATCAGGGGAGACTAAAAAAGGGGGCTTAGGGTCTCCACCATTTCAAACAGCCCTTATCCTCCTTTCAAAAGACCCAGGGTTCCACTTTAGGAGGAAACGCGTTGGGAGTGACGCGCCCCCTGGGCCAGTGCTGTAGTGTGGCGCACGTGTGCGCGGGGGAATACCCGGAGCCGGATCCAATGGGGGTTGTAGTCTCCGAGTGGCGGGGACCCGGTCCGTGCCCAGGGTGGTCAAGTTAAACGTGAAGCAGTCTTTGTAGATGTTATAAATGTCGACTACGCCACCCGTTGATTTGCGGTCGCAAGGCCGCCGCTGCAAAACAGTCCGCTGAGGCCGGTGGTATATATGTGCAGCTATGGTGGTATAACCCCCAACGGGAGAGGTATAGCCTCAGGGCAGCTGGTGCGGGTGAAGGGAGTGATAGTAAGAGCGTCCCGGTACCTATGGTGCTGGTGGTGCGATGGAACACAGAGACTGATTGCAGTTTTCAATGCTTTACTCACAGTTGTTATTAACGTCAGTCCTGCAGGTGATGACGACCCGAGCCGTGCTGCGTCCACCAGGTACGGGGCTCGACCAACCCCCAGGCAGTTCCAGAGTGTGACCTTGAACTCCTTTCTCCGTTCCTTTCTCTGGCCGTCCCCACTAGGGACCCACCCATGTCCAGCTTCCTCGGGCCTTCTGGTGGCGAAACCTATCTCCGGTCTCCCTGACCCTATGTGGCGTGCCTTCGTGGTGAGTGTAGTGAGTGGTCGCGCCAAGACGTGGCCACGACCTCCGGTTCCTGGCTGAGGATAAGTGGCCTCCACCAGTTTGGGATCCGGTACCCTGATCTGCCAACCCTTCACCCGCTGACTCCTAGCGTGTTCGGGTTCCTTCTTGCTTCATGTCTCTGGGCCTTTCCTTATGTTTCATTCTTTCCTTGCTTCTTGTTCCTTTCTTCTTCACTCTTGCTCCCTCCAGGGGCAGCACCCAGACAGGGCCGCTGCTCCCTGTCACTCCTCTTCTCACTCTTCTTCTGTCTGACTGAACTCACTCCTAAGATGGTGCCCACCTTTTATACTCCCTCTGACACCCGAGCCCAAGTGACCAGCACCCAATGGGCTCCTACCTATGCCCAGAGTCCCTCCCCTATCTGCTCCTACACCACTGAGATATTCCTCCCCCCCCCCACTCCAGCCAGGGACAGACGCTGTCGTACCTGCACATCTATCTGGTGGGAGTACCGTTGATCTGTCCCCCGGAAATGGGGTGAGTGTGGTGCATGCAGCTAACTGAGTTCTAGTCCACACTCCGTCCTTACCCGGGAGTGGAATACCACACCTCTGGTTCGAGGTGCAATACCCCTGCAGCAGCCGAGCCCTCGGGGTGCTACAGGAGCAGGATACCTCCAGTATGTTTTGGTCATGAATAATAGGATGACATTACACCAGGATGAATCAAGCCATGATGCACTTTAGGATTGGGTGAGATTTTTTCATTTTGTTTCATATAACAATAACCCGAAGGATTCTTTCAGTGGGGCTTTGTTGATTTTCCCTGACATAGTCCACGGTACCTTATTGAATAGAGGTCATATGGGATTTTACTGTATAGTCTATGATGCCTGCAGTGTTTAAAGGGCATATGGGAGTTTATTGTATACCTAATTTTTTGAGCGCATACCATGTATCCCTATATAATTGCTATAAAAAATGCCAACCAATATTAGCAAGGGTAGTGTTTAATCCAATGCTCTGGATGAATTGAGGTTGATTTTTCTAAACCCACGCACTTGGCATTTCATATGTTGAGGTGTGGTTCGCATGTATACACTATCATAAGTTATTGATGGTATTCAGAAGACCCAGGGTTCACTATTTGGCCCATTTAGGTTTTTTTACTTGAAGGAAAATTTTAATATATATCTAATAAATGTTATATTTTAACTATCTTGCTTAAGAATTTTGATTAATCTGGTGGTTACCCCGATAGCTTGTTATATACTGTATATCTCTCCCTATCTCTCTCAGGGGGCCTAGGAGTCCCATTTCCCTCGTCCCCTTTCCCGACACCTCTGTTTTCCTTTCAGAATGTCATTTCACATTTTCCACATATACAAAGATACCGGCCCCGTGTAACTGCTGACACTCAGGCAGCTTTAGTTCAGGGTCCTATATGGAGGCACGCAGCCGCTGCTTTTCCTTCCTGCTGCTGCTGACAATGTGATAGTGTGCAATAAGCTCACTGATTGGTGGAGCAGTCCTGCTTGCTGACTGTTGCTCTGCCTATCAGTGCCGTGCACACTTACCCGAGATTAGGAAGGGGATGAGGAGCCCACTAACTGCTGTTACTGTTTGGTCCCCCCTTTTTACCTATCCTATAAAGCCTGAGTTGGACAGAAAGTTGAGGAGGGTGTTTAACATAAAAATAAAATATATGTTATTTCTATTAGCTGTGACTGACGCCGTCCTGCCACCTGCCGCCCTGGGCACTGGACCTTCAGTGCCTTGTAGCAAATACAACCCTACACCAGAATGGTGCTGGAAAGAAATGCAATGTGTCCTGCATACATCAAAGCCTCATACAGCTATGCCACTTAAAAAATAATAAAGATATGGCTGCTAAAAAGCAGAAAGGGAAAAACATGGCCAGTAATTAAAGCCCTTCCAGCAGGGTTGTAACTATAGTTGATGGAAGAGTCACTGTCACATCTGGGCTCTTGAGCCTAAAGGGGCCCAAAAGATACCTTTGTCCACATGAAAAGATCAATACTATTAATGAGCTGTGATAGATGGGGTCTTTGTTGGAGATTTTAGGCACACAAGCCTTAAGCTACGCCCCAGCCTTCCAGGTCTGGTCATTAAGTGGTTAATAGTTGTGAGCAAACCTTTGAAAGTAACATTTTCCCTCTAAATAAAGTAAGCCTAGTGATCAATAATGTGAGAGTTTTACTTTACAAAGGAAAATGTGGAGCAAATTGTATCAAAAGTATCACAGCATAAAATATTGTCCGCGCCATCTGATAGCGATTTAGGGAGTGTTCCCCATATCTGATGCATTTATTTAGAGTTGTCATTTACAGTATGTCACTTCAAAACGTTTCATAAACCCTTTCTCCTGTCTTTTCTACAGCACACATTTCTAGAACATTATTACTCCACTTTCCTGGCATTGTTTGTTGATAAAAGTCCCCAATGTATTTCTTAATTATCGGAATGAAAAATAAAATTAATTATACTATTTGTTAAAGAAAAGATTATAACACATATAAGATTATGCCATATATATGGATGGCACATAAGGCTGAGTTCTATTGGTCAGTTAGTGATCACATGACCAGTGCGACAGGGAAGTTCTATGTGAGCGACAGTTGGCAGTTGGTCAGAGACTGGAGATGGTGGAGAACTCTGCTAGCCCCAAACAAAGCGCTAAAATGGATTGTGAGGACGAAGAGGAGATTGTAGTGAAGAGGAGAAGAGGACAGAAAAGATGTCTAATTTCTGACTCATCGGCTGATGAGCAGAATATGATGGAGGATGAAGAAGAAGTTGAGAGGAGGAGAAGAGGGAAGAAGCTAAGATCAATTTCTGACTCATCGGCTGATGAGCAGAATATGATGGAGTACAAAGATGAAGTTGTGAGGAGGACAAGAGGGAAGAAGCTAAGACCAATTTCTGACTCATCGGCTGATGAGCAGAATATGATGGAGTACAAAGATGAAGTTGTGAGGAGGAGAAGAGGGAAGAAGGTAAGACCAATTTCTGACTCATCGGCTGATGAGAAGAATATGATGGAGGATGAAGAAGAAGTTGAGAGGAGGAGAAGAGGGAAGAAGCTAAGACCAATTTCTGACTCATCGGCTGATGAGCAGAATATGATGGAGTACAAAGATGAAGTTGTGAGGAGGAGAAGAGGGAAGAAGGTAAGACCAATTTCTGACTCATCGGCTGATGAGCAGAATGTGATAGAGGAAAAAGAGGTCACCTTAAAGAGGAAAGGACCAAAGAGACGACGTGCCATCCACACTTCATCTGATGAAGAAAAGATGCCAAAGAACAAGAGCAAGAAGACAACATCCAGCTACTCTACGAAGATGTCTTCCAACCAAAACATCATTCAAGCAGATGAAGATGTGCCAATGGTGAAAAAATGTGCCAAGAAGAGAAAACTCATCCTGGTCACTTCAAAAGATGCAAAGAAGCCGCTGATCAAGAAAGAAGATGACATCCAGACGCGAGAAGACCGTCTGGATGTCCCAAAAGACTCAGGTAGATATAGAAATACACACACTAACATAGGAGTCATAGTCACATCCCCTACACAAGCATTTTATATGAAGTCTCTTCTATTGTACTGAGATTTGGGACAAACACAAGTGACATTATTACAAATATACATTTATTGCATGGCAAGGGGGTGGCAGCATGGCATGTGCCCTGTGTGCTAAGTTCCCTGTTTGTGGTCACAAGCTCTATAGCGACAGTTAGTTAGTTGTTAGTGAATGTAATCTTTGATATCTAAGCTACTGTAATGCCCTTCACATCTTCACATAGGGAAAGTGACATAGCTAATCAGAAGAACTATACTACATTTCCAATTGCTAATATAATTATTGCAAAAAAAGAACCACTCACCGGTCCTATAAAAATCCAACGTTTTTATTCAAGACATCATATAAAAATTGGCTGAAGGAGAGAGTGAAGCACATGGGATGGACGACGGCCGTTTCCAGAACTCGTTGAAGCGCAGAAAGGCGCGAAATGGCTGTCGTCCATCCCATGTGCTTCACTCTCCCCTGCAGCCAGTTTTAATACAATGTATTGAATAAAAATGTTGGATTTTAATAGGACTGGAGAGTTCCACTAAGTTTTTCTTTTTTTGAAATGTTCATGGACTTTTTCAGGTGTGCACCCGGTATCTCTAGGCGTGATTGCTCTGTCTAAATACAAGTGTATAAGGAAACACACAGGTTTTGGTGCTGGCTTTAACTTTCTTTGTTCATGTTAATATTATTATTATTACACCTACTACATATTGGGATAGGATCTTGGAGATGGGAATACCCCTTTAAGTTATTACTGGATACAAACTAGTAATTAATGGTAACTTGGTCAGGTTATTTCACTGTAAAAACAAAGCCTTGGCAACAACAGCAAAATTAATTTTTTTTTACCTTTTTATCTTAAATAAAAAAAAATGTTCTGCTTTTTAGTCCATTATATGGCAAACTGAATGGTGCAATTTACTTGTCTCGTAAAAAAACAAGGCCTAATATGGCTGTCAATGAAAAAATAAAAACATTATGGCTCTTGAACTATGGGGAAACAAACTTGGCCGCAGTGATAAAGTGTCCATCCCGCACTGCTGTCCTCAATGGTGAGAGACCTGTCAATCACCTGGAGCGGTACTGGGAGAAGCCGACTGGGTGGCAGCACCGGACTGGTCACGTCACATCCTATGATCCAGCAGCGTCTTCAAACTGTATGTTCTCTGAAATACTGGAGCATTTCACAGGAAAATATTCCTGGCTGCAATTGTGCAGCCGGCTCTGATTCACGCTGCCCGCAGTTTGGGCACAATGGATCACATGACATGTTCCCTTTAACCCTTTTTTTATTGCCATAGCCGTATTAGGGCTTGTTTTATTTACAAGACGAGTTATAGCTTTGAATTGCGCCTTTAAATTAACCATATAATGTGCTGCAAACAGGAAAAACAACCACTGTTGTTGCTGAGGTTTTGCTTTTACAGTGCAATGAGCTGGTGACTTAATTTTACGGGTCACTACAATTACACTGATACCAAACTTATGTGGACTTTTTTTTATTTTATTGCTTTTAAAGTGAACCTCTCACATCCCAAAATGCTATTAACCGGCTGATATGGGGTTAATCTGCGGGTTAATAACTTTCTAAAGCCATGCGACCGCCGTACTGAGAGCCTCGGCTACCAGAAGGAAGGGAAGATTATTCCTCTCGGCAGCCTCCGGTTTTCAGTCACAGAGGCGGCCGATGTGGCTTTAGTTACTGCTTAGTACATAATGAGTGACGGCTGCAACCACTCCCCGGTACTGACTGACAGCCAGCTCTGTACTGATGCACTGCTGAGCCGGCTGTCAGTCAGTGCTGTGGCGTGGTTACTGCCGCAGGTCACTATGTACTGCGTGGTGACTGAAGACGCCCCGGCCGCGCCTCTATGACTGAAAGCCGGAGAATGACGGGAGGAATACAATTAATTCACCCCCGGTAGCCAGATTTCAGAGCAGCGGCTGCACGGCTTCAGAGCGCTATTACCCGGAAGATTAACCCCATATCTGCAGTTAAATAGTGCTTTGGGATGTGACAGGTTCCCTTTAAAACATTAAAAACATTTTTTTATTTAGTTTGTTTTATTATTATTATGTAAGATCCATAACTTGTTTCTTGCTGAGCTTTAGTTTTTATTGGTACAACTTTAGGGATACAAACAACATTTGTTACATTTTTGGGGGGATGTGGGATGACTGAAAAACAGCAATCCAGGTGTTTTTTTTTTCTTTTATGGTATTCATTGAATGAGAGAAATAATGTCACATTTGAAAGATCTGACTTTTACAGGCTCAACAGTCATGTGACATACATGTGAGTAAGGGGTTAAAGGGTTTTCTAGGTTCTGAACTTTAAAGGGGTTCTCCAGGCTTGGGGCTAAAGTCTGCAGTCACTGTATATGATTGCGGCCTTGTGAATCCTCACAGTGCGCACAGTAGCGCTATCAGATTTCTCCTGTGCCGGCGCCAGGAGTGGGCGCAAGTATGTGATTTGCATACTCCCGGCCACATTCCGTCTAGACATGATCGGCTTTTGTCTATTCACTTGTATTGAGCCAGGCCGCGGCCCTCTAGTCGTCACGTGACCGCATGTATACAAATTACACACTTGCAGTCACGTTTCTGCCCACTTCTGGCGCCAGTGAATGCTGACAGCGCGCACAATGAACCCTGAGCCCAGACAACCCCTTTAAACAGAACTTGTCATGTGCAAAAATGCTATTTGTCAGCAGATATGGAGTTTATATGCTGGTAAGCAGCATTATAATCCTGGCCAGCTTTACATTCTCCCAGGAGCGACTCGTCTCAGTCCCTGGGGCGTGCACGGAGCGGTCATCACTGACTACACTGTGTTATGCAAATAATATTTTCTCAGATTTTCCCAAATTACCTATATGAATTGCAGTCATTGTAATTTTCCAGTCAAATAACTATTAGAGTACAATTGAA
Source organism: Phyllobates terribilis (assembly GCF_046119375.1). Classification (NCBI taxonomy): domain Eukaryota; kingdom Metazoa; phylum Chordata; class Amphibia; order Anura; family Dendrobatidae; genus Phyllobates; species Phyllobates terribilis. Next base: position 1,362,173 of record NW_027363240.1, on the reverse strand, counting down.
AGGTTTTTGTACAAACTGCCTATGATAACAGTATATTTTTAAAAAAATAAAAAACTCAAACTGCACTCAAAATGCATGTTACAAATTATTATGCACAGCAGAGTTTTCAACTTTTTCATTTTAATAAAGAACAAAAAAATGGTCATTTTTTAAATTATAAGCATTAGCAGGTTATTACAAAGGGAAATCAAACAGTTTTCAACTCAAAACTTTATTCTAGGTGATGTTACATTTGCACATAGGACCCCTTGTTCGAAAGGAGCTTCTGAACTCTCTCGTCCATTGAATTTGTCAGGTTTTGGATGGTTTCTGCTTTAATTGTTTTGCATGAGGACAGAATACCCTCCCAGAGCTGTTGCTTAGATGTGAACTGCCTCCTGCCATCATAGACACTCCTTTTGATGATGCTCCAGAGGTTCTCAATGGGGTTGAGGTCAGGGGAGCATGGGTGAGATGTCATTAGTCAACACCCCTCCTCATTACAGAGATGCACATCACCAGATTTACTTAATTGGTAGTTGGCTCTCAAGCCTATGCAGCTTGGAATAGGACGACATGTATATAAAGTATCATGTGATCAAAATACCATTTGCCTAATAATTCTGCACACAGTGTATAGTGAGGGGTGATTGTAACCGCTCCGTATGGAGTGGCTGCAGGTGTTAGGGTGAACACTTTGGTATGTTCATTAGTTGCCTGCTCTGGGCCTAATGAATATGATGAAGTGCATGCAAGAAAGAATAACATCAGACACACACAGTTGGATGTAAGCTCTCCTTGATCAGATATGACACAGCTCCAAGTGTCTTTATTCAACCCGAACATAGACTTATATAAACTGTAAATAGGGGCTCAGTTAGCCCTAGGATGTGAGTAACCAGATGTATTCATTGGTTAGTCCATGGGCAGATCCATGAGGTCATCAGGGTGGGTATGGTCCATGAGGTCATCAGGGGGCGTGATCCATGAGGTCATCAGGGGGCATGGTCCATGAGGTCATCAGGGTGGGTTGGTCCATGAGGTCATCAGGGTGGGTTGGTCCATGAGGTCATCAGGGTGGGTTGGTCCATGAGGTCATCAGGGTGGGTTGGTCCATGAGGTCATCAGGGGGCATGATCCATGAGGTTATCAGAGGGCGTGATCCATTAGGTCATCAGGGTGGGTTTCTCCAAGCAATGTGTCGCTCTGTGGTTGGTTAGTCCTTCTATAGAATGCAGCTTCCTCCCAGAATAGAGCATGGTGTGATGAAACAGGAAATGGCAGCCATCTTTTGATCTAAACAAGCTTATGTAAAGTGAAATAATACACTTTGTGGGTCTTTTCTCTCAATCTCCTATGTCTTGAGGTTAATTAAGTATTTGATCCTATGGCTCTCCTCAACACAGGGAGGATAGAAGCTAATTTCTGTTACTGATAGAAGCTAATTTCATCAGTAATGTGGCCAGACAGCATTTTAACGCTTTTTACCTGCAGATTTTGCACATGACAGGTTCCATTTAAGGTGCTTATCCTTACTTGATAACAAGAGACATTAAAATGGATATTTCCAACCAACTCCCAGTAACACCTGAATGACTTTTTAAGGGGTCTCAGAACTTAGTAAGTGATGCAGCCTCTTCTGCCCCGCTTACCTGCACGCTGGCTACATACTACAGCATCTGATGGATTTTGCAACATTGTTCCATTGAAGTGAATGGGACACTGAAATACCAAACACAGTCGCTACTATCTGGTCAGAGGAAACCAGCAAAAGAGCTGATGGTGGAGGTGATAAGAGTCGGACCTCCCAAGATCTGTTATTGATGGCCTATTCTATGGATAGGACATTCATATTGTAAACCTAGGAATCCACTTTCTGAAAATACTTTGAACACTTTGTGAAATGCAAAAGGGATTTTCCCATTCCCAGAATAAGCCATAAGTACCGTCTCTTGCCTGAGGCTCCCAAAAGTCAACTCCTGACATTCTCCATACACTTCAATCGTGCGGAGTCCGCATGTGCATGTGGCCCTCTTCATTAATGTCCATGAGGGTTATAGAAAGAGCCAAATAAATGCAAATGTCAGAAATGCCTAAGATGGGAACATCCTTGTAAATGTCTCCTGTTCTGTAATTCTTCACCCTAGTAGAGGACAGCGGTGTTCGGCCGACCTGCTCTAGTAGCACAATCACAGATAACATCAGGCAGAGATTAATATTCCATCATGTGCTCGGGCAGGGGAGTTATGGGAAGGTTGTCCTGGCGGAGGATGCTTCTAACCATCAGAAGTATGCTGTGAAGATCATCAGCAAGAGATCCCTGCTCTCTACTGGCGATGAGGCGGATGTGATGGTGGAGCACCGAGTGTTACAGCTGGCATCTGGGAGCCCCTTCCTCGTCCACGCAGACTTTGCATTCCAGACCAAGGTATAATACTGATTACTACTTTATTACCATCCCCATAGGTAATCAGCAGATCAGGAGGGCAGCAGCGCTTACTGGGATACTCTGACTGATTCACTGCACTACCTGACAGAGCCCCGGCCATGTGCGAGCAAATTGTCTGGTACTGAGAATGGGAATGCGCTGCAGTACCGGACACAGGGTCATAGATTCTACACATAATCTACTTTCTATATCAATTCATCGCCGTCTCTAAGATCTCTGCTTTCAGTCAGTTAGTAAGCTCCATTGTTTTCCTCCAATGTATGAAAACCCTTTCCTGATCATGTGATGGATGCTCAGGCGCACAGCTCATTGCAGGACAGTTACTGGATCTGTTTCTTGTAAAGTGACCTGTGTGTCCAATACATGATCAGGAGAGGGTTTGTAGTCACTGGAGGTGAACAATGTAGGTTCCTACACAGTGACTGAAAGCAGAGATCTTAGAAAGTTTGAGGAATGGATATAAAAAGCAAAGTGGAAAATTGTATAACTAATCATTAATGGGTTTATCCATGACTAATTAATTTTTTTGGCTATGGGCCTAAGAGATGACAGGCAGGTGATTGTTAATTACCTGCCTGTTGTGCCTGGCGCTGATCTCTGCCGGCTTAGAGCAGTCACAGACCGCTGCTGCCAGTGATTCTGTGGCTTCCACTGACATCACATCAACAGAGCAGCGGCTTCTCTTCTACTTTGCTCTGTTGATGGGCTGTGACTGCTGATGTCATGCTGATTGACAGCCGGCTCCTCACTGCGTAACTGCAGGAAACTGACTGTCAATCAGCATGAAGCCAGCAGTCATGCCTCGTCGACAGAGCAGAGGCCGGGTAGAAAAGCCAGGTAGTTAGCAACTACCTGACTGTTAGTTCTTAGACCCATAGTAAAAAAATAGTACTGGAAAATCTCTTTAAGGAAAACCTGACAGGTCCCCATGCCCTCCAAACCACCATGCATTTATTATTTTGCTAATACTAAAGATAAGCGAATAAATTAAAATTTTACTAAAATTTGTCAAAAATCCAAATTTGCGAAAATGGTGATTTTTTGTAATTCACTTCTGCTTGGATTCAACAAAATGCCACATTTTTTAAATCATAAAAGGGCCATTCAAAGGTTAAAAAAATAAAACAAAACCTCATCTTACCGCTCACATCTCAGGCACCTCTACTACCCACCGCCACCTGTCCTAGGATTTTGTCTGATTTGCTTTTCTGTAGTTATACTACTATATAACAAGACCTTTGTATATTTGATGGGACGACTAGTCTGGTGAAGCCAACACCGTGTTGACTAGTCTGATGCTAATGGGCATATTGCAAACAAAATTTATAAAATAATTTTTTGTCATTCACTACAATCAAATATACAGTACAAAGTGCTTGTTAGGAAGGGTATTATCATAAGAATAAATACATGGTGGTGGTTTGGGGGACATGGAGGAGCTGTCAGATTCTCTTTAAAAAAATAATATTTTTTTCTTGCTAAAGCTGGAATATCCCTTCAAGCATTAGAGAAGCCGCTAATGTATTCTGTATAGTAAATGTGTAGATGTTAGGATGATTCAGTAATTATATCTTCTCTTTGCCGTGTTTCTTCCATGACACAGATGTTTGTGCTACTTGGTCTGAAATACATGAGCTGCGGGGACTTCCATCACTTCCTACAGATGAAGGGGCGGCTTAACATCCCCAGTGCAAGGTAATAAGATATAACATTCACTTGTCAGTCTATAGATTAGTGTGAATTTTTAAGGGTCTCCTCACATTACATCTTTCCATTTTCTTTTGTGCCAGATTCTATGCCGCGGAGCTCGTGTGTGGCATCCAGTATCTCCATTCTAAGGGCATCGTCCACAGAGACCTCAAGCCCGAGAACATCCTGGTGGCTGAGTCGGGCCATGTTAAGATCACAGATTTCGGTCTCGCACTTGAGAACATGCTTGGAGACCGCACAGCCACCGAATATGCTGGGACCAAGGAATTTGTGGCTCCTGAGGTGAGAAGAAGAGAATTTTCCTCTTTTTACTGATGCAATGATAGGAATAATGTTACATCACAGACCATGGAGAGGTGGAGAGATTAGGAACATGGACAATACAAGACCAGGGAAAGTGTTACCCCATCTCTTACATAGGGGTGAATGTCCCCTCTAAATAGTAGCGTCTGGTCATCAAGTCTGGTCAGTCCACAATGTTGGCTCCTTAGTATTTTCTGTGCAGTAACTGTTCTCTCCTCTTTGGCAGATGCTGGCTGAGGAGGAGTATGGCGCTGGAGTGGACTGGTATTCATTTGGCATCATCTTAAATAAAATGATTACCAGTAAGTGCAATTACCATCCTGCACTATTTAATCAATTATCCTCCAGCGCTGAAGACCTCATCAGAAAGGTGAGTATGGCACTGTAATAAGACACCACTGTATTTTAAACCATATTACATGAAAACCTCCGACAGCAAGACACCCCCCCCCTACTACACCCCAGACTGCGCCATTATAGGGGATATCGAGGACATAGTGAAAAACAAAAAACGGAGCTAAGGACTAACAGGCAGGGAGTTGCTACCTATCTGCCTGTTGTGCTTGACACCATTCTTTGCCGGCACAGATTGCTCCTGCCGGTGATTCAGCTGTCTCTGCTGTTGTCATGTTGACAGAGTAGCGGCTTCTTTTCCACCATGCTCTATTGACGGAGCGTAACTTCTGCCGTCATTCTGATTCATAGTCGGCTCCTCCAGTTAGGCAGCGGGAATACGGCTGTCAATCAGAATAACGTCAGAAGTCACGCTCCGTCAACAGAGCAGGGTGGAAAAGAAGCCATCGCTCTGTCAACGTGACGTCAGCAGAGGCAGCTGAATCGCCAGTACTGGGAAAGAGCAGTGCCGGCCACCTGCTGCCTTTGTTTTTCACAATATTCCGGATATCCCCTTTAAGGGACAAAATTTTACTGACCTAATGAATAATAAGGGTGTGAGTTTCCCTTTACAGTATCAGTCTGGTAGCAGATGTACGGAAGGCATCTTTTCACACCTAGAAGCCTCCATGTGCAATCTTCTTGCTTAGGTCTTTGCTAAATGATGTTTCTAATGATGTTTCTCTATTTCAGCTCCTCCAGAGAGATCCTGCCAAGCGCTTACGAGTCCACGGAAACATCAGAGGTCATCACTTGTTCCAGCATATTGACTGGGTCTCTGTGGAAGCCCTTCGGATGCCCCCACCACACATCCCTATAGTAAGTATATACACAAACATTCTACATTCTGGACACATTTTGTAGACAATATATGCTACCTAATGTTAGGAGGTAGATGAAGAGGGATGTGCCCAGGGGCTGCTGAGGAAGGTGTGGATGCCATTCAGCAGTAGTGTGGACATATACCCTGTGCAGCCAGAGTAGTTACACACAAGCATAGTGAGGAGGGGGCCCTTCACAAACTCTGAGGTTTGACCATACAAGATGCAAGTGTTAATGATCGGGGAGGACTTTTTCTTCTGTTTGGTTTGATCTTGTTGGAGGTCAGTGCTGGATGTGGAAAGTATTTATACCAATGTGATTGACATGATTTACTGATGTGTGTATAACCTGTGTATTTGCGTTTGTCTGATGTACGTGTCAAGTGCATGTCTTGTGCTTGTGTAATATGTGGACTGTGCATGTGTGTGTTGTGCTTTTGTGATGTGTGCACTGTGCTGTGTAAGTTGTGCGCTGTGCTTGTGTGATGTGTTTTTATCATGTTTTTGTTCTATAATGTTTTATTGTACTTATAGGGGTCGTCCACTGCTCAGACAAACCTTTCTTAATCCCTATGTTTCCCCCCAGTAAAATAATAACACTTATACTCCCCTCTGTTGCCGGTGCCATTCCAGCAGTGTCAGCACTGGCTCCCCTGCGGCTCGTGAGGCATTGTTATGTCATGCAATCCCTGCAGCCAATCAGCGCTGGCTTCACTCTCCTCTCCTATGGACATAATTGACTTTCGGATGAAGTGAGTGCAGCCGCTGCTAGTAGTGACTATACTGTAAGTGTTATTTTACTGAGGGGACACTTAGGGACTGAAAAGGCGTTGTCCGAGCAGTGGATAACCCTTTAAGTGAGGGGGTCAATACAGAATGCTCAGACAAGGGCCTTTAATTCTCAGTGTTCGCATCTGTAGTAGTGATAGGGCATGATATCCCTATGATTCAGCCACTCATTCTAAATCCAAATATGCTTGTGAGCCTTCAGAGCTTTATGTGCATGATGGGCAGAGAAAAGCACAAAATATATACTATCATGTAAGTTACATGCTAGGATGCCATTAGGACGTATCGTCTGATCATCAGAACATCATAATCTATTTTTATTTCTCTCTTACAGCCACCTATACCTCAACGCCGTGCCAGAAAATTCAACCTGAACAACATGGAGAGAGCAGAGGCCGAGAAGGGACCTTTACCAGTTAACTCTACGGCCATGTTCAGAGGTTTATCATTTGTCACCTGGTGAATCCTCTAGACACCAGCTCTAATGTCACCAGAGCGAGTTGTCCTCCTGAGCTCCTGGAAGAAGATCTACTGACGTGTAGAAGAGTGGACCCAGGCATCGAAGAACTGGAATGTCTAATAACACCTACAACTGGCACAGGACCGAAGCACATCATCTTCCCAAGAATTCATCAGAGATGAGGACAAGACTGACAGTGAAGACACCTGTCAGTGAAGATGTCGAGGGACCCGACAAGAAGACAGCAGAAGACCAGCACAGCCGATGGTTGTAAGTGGTGGCGCCAGAACATCTGCGCTCCTTTCCACTCATAGGCATGTGAAAAACACTTCAAAATGTATCTACCGGTAACTGGATTTCCTCACATTCATGACAGCACCACCATGTTGTGCTGTCTTGGGTTGGAAGAAGCCAAGTGGTGAGTGTTGGCCGGCTATTTAGGGGTGGAGGAGGCCGGATTTATTTATTTTTTTAAGTAACATCTCCCACATGCCTATGACAAAGTGTTACTATATACAGATGTATCCACTGTGTATAGTAATTTTTAAAACTGACCGGTAATAGGATTTCCTCTGATTCATGACAGAGCTGTCATAGGTGAGGGGAAAAAGGTGAGTGATGGCCGGCTATTTAGGGGTGGAGGAGGCCGGTTTTTTTTTTTTTTTTTTTTAATAGATGGAGGATTCTGAGCGATAGGGCTCCTGTACACCAAAAGATCAGCTCAGACAATGGTGGTAAGTAGGAGCCAGAACATCTGTGCTCACACATAGGCATGTATCATACACTCCAGAATATACGGACCGGTAACTGGATTTCCTCACATTCATGATAGCACCACCATGTTGTGCTGTCTTGGGTTGAACAAAACCAAAAGGGTGGCTATTAATCCATTTCCAACATGTGCCGTACATGTACGGCACATGTCGGGTCTCTCCCTTTGGTGCAGGCTCTGGCGATGAGACTGCACCTTTCCGGAGACATGACAGCTAATTTGATCAGCTGTCATGTGCCTTTAACAGCCGCAGGTGGAACTGCGATCCACCCGCGGCTGTTAACATGTTAAATGCCACCGTCAATCTCTGACAGCGGCATTTAACCTGTCACATGACTGTGGAGACCCCTGCGTTTGTCATTGCTCATAGCCAGTGAGCATTTCTGCTACACACAGGCGATCTGATGGTCGCAGTTTCTAGTCTCCCATGGAGACTATTGAAGCAAGTGAAAAGTAAAAAAAAAATCTTTTTAAAAATCAAGAAAAAAAATGTAAAAATATAAAAATCACCCCCCTTTCGTCCCATTCAAAATAAAACAATAAAAAAATCAAATATACACATATTTGGTATCGCCACATTCAGAATCACCCGATCTATCAATATATAAAAAGGATTAGTTCGATTGGTAAACGGTGTAACAAGAAAAAAAATGAAAACGCCAGAATTTCGGGTTTTTTGGTTGCTGCAACATTGCAATAAAATGCAATAACGGGCGATCAAAAATCATATCTACCCTAAAATGATATCATTAAAAACATTGGCTTGGTGTGCAAAAAATAAGCCCTACCCGGGTCTCAGAAAATGGCGACATTTTTTTTTTTTACAAAATTTGGATTTTTTTTTCACCACTTAAATAAAAATGAACCTATACATGCTTGGTATCTGTGAACTTGTAATGACCTGGAGAATCAATATGGCAGGTCAGTTTTAGCATTTAGTGAACATGGTAAAAAAAAAACAAGAACTGTGGAACTGCACTTTTTTTGCAATTTCATCGCAATTGGAATTTTTTTCCCATTTTCCAGTACACGATATGGTAAAACCAATGGAGTCGCTCAAAAGTACAACTTGTCCCACAAAAAATAAGACCCCACATAGCCAGATTGATAGGAAAAAAAAGTTATGGTTCCGGGAAGAAGGGGAGCAAAAAAGTAAAGCGCAAAACGGAAAATGGCCTGGGGGTGAAGGGGTTAAGGAGGCATGGTTTTTTTGTTGTTTTGTTTTTAGTAACATCTAGCACATGCCTATGACACATATTTATTACTATATACAGATGTATCCACTGTGTATAGTAAATTCTAAAACTGACCGGTAATAGGATTTCCTCTTATCCATGATAGAGCTGTAGGTGAGGGGTAAAGGTACGTGATGGCCGGCTAAGAACACTATAATTTGCACTTTAAATAATTGACCAAAGGATTTAACTAAATGACTCTTATAAAAAGTAGATTTAGTTAGCGATATGTTTAGTAATGTGTAAGGAAGCTTTTATGTTAAGGCTTTGACCACTTTCTGATTATTGTTAAATAATGTGTTTGTGAGATGATTAAAAGGCACTTAGAAATATAGGCTATTCTGCACTATTTCCCATATTTCATATTTGGTGACAAAATTCAAGAAAGGCCATATTAGTAAGTGCCTTATCATCATCTCAAACACAGGGGTCAACAAAAAACAGAAAATGGCCATTGCTTTTAATAATAGTTTAAAGATTTGGAAAGAATTTACTTTAACATTTGTCACCGCTTATATCATCAAATAACAAATAAACAGAAATTGCTTTTCTAATAGATTGACACATCAAGAAGAGATCCCATTTCACCAGTCACCACATTATCATAACAAGCAGGATTACAATGAGAGATAACAGAATCCACCATTCACAGTAGGTAGTGTCACAGCTCACCTCTTCCCCCTTCCTGCACAATGACATCTTTATGTCACTAAACATGAGAACCTCTATATAAAACTCTCCCAAGGAATGAAATAAAGTCCCCTATATTGTCTTGTGAGATAGATAGATAGATAGATAGATAGATAGGTAGATAGATAGATAGATAGATAGATAGATAGATAGATAGATAGATAGATAGATAGATAGATAGATAGATAGATAGATAGATAGATAGATAATGTCCAATCTCCAAACAGGCAAGAGAGCAGCTTCCATAAATGTACAAAAAAACAGTAATCTGCTATCAGAAATACAGGTTATAAAAAAAATTATCACAATCAGGTTTAAATTAGTTTAAAAAAAAATTATTTGACACATTCCCTTAAAGAAAAATAAATAAAAAATATATATAAAAAGTATTAGATATTATAAGAAATGTTTAATAGGTTAGAGTAGAGTAGGGCCCTGCCGAAAGAGTCTACCTTGTCGTGGTGGCAGGCTTAAAAAATCTTTTGGTCAAAACAAATCCTGAAGGCTATGTATGTGATCTGGTGTTCAATGGAAACTATTAATGTGTGATTGGTGAGGACGTGGTGCAGAAGTAGAGTTTTTCCAAAGTGGGCGGTGGGACTGTGGAAGGTTTGAGGGTTGTAGGCGGAGCTAGGGTGGAGGCGGAGCTGAGGTGAAGGCACAGCTGGGGTGGAGCCTGGGTGGAGTCTCAAGGGGGCCTGAACATTTTGCCAGTATGTGGCCCTGAAATTCCTGGTGGCTGCCCTCATGACTCCTATAGCATGTGATAGAATATTTTTTTCAGCTTTACTGACAATCAAGAGGAAAGGGCTGACATTTCCTCCCAATTACATTATTTACACCCCAGCACTTCATTTTCACAAAGGCTGCCAGTAGATAAAATAAATGGTCATTTTAAAGGGATTGTGCCACCATTAACCCCTTTACAACCCAAGGTGGTTTGCACGTTAATGACCAGGCCAATTTTTACAATTCTGACCACTGTCACTTTATGAGGTAATTACTCAGGAACGCTTGAACGGATCCCCCTGATTCTGAGACTGTTTTTTCGTGACATATTGTACTTCATGATTGTGGTAAAATTTCTTCGATATCACTTGCGTTTATTTGTGAAAAAAACAGAAATTTGGCAAAAATTTAGAAAATTTTGCAATTTTCAAAATTTGAATTTTTATGCCCTTAAATCAGAAAGATATGTCACACAAAGGAGTTAATAAATAACATTTCCCATATGTCTACTTTACATCAGCACAATTTTGGAACCAAAATTTTCTTTTGTTAGGGAGCTATAAGGGTTAAAAGTTGACCAGCGATTTCTCATTTTTCCAACAAAATTTACAAAACCATTTTTTTAGTGACCACATCACATTTGAAGTCACTTTGAGGGGTCTTTATGACAGAAAATACCCAAAAGTGACACCATTCTAAAAACTGCACCCCTCAAGGTGCTCAAAACCACATTCAAGAACTTTATTAACCCTTCAGGTGCTTCACAGGAATTTTTGGAATGTGGAAGAAAAAAATGAACATTTAACTTTTTTCACAAAAATGTTACTTTAGACCCAATTTTTTTTATTTTCGCAGGGGTAACAGGAAAAAATGGATCCCAAAATTTGTTGTGCAATTTCCCCTGGGCATGCAGATACCCCATATGTGGGGAAAATCCACTGTTTGGGCGCATGACAGGGCTCAGAAGGGAATGAGCGCCATTTGATTTTTTGATTGCAAAATTTGCTTGAATAATTAGCGGACGCCATGTTGCGTTTGGAGAGCCCCTGATGTGCCTAAACAGTGGAGCTCCCCCACAAGTGACCCCATTTTGAAACTAGACCCCCCAAGGCACCTATCTAGATGCATAGTGAGCACTTGGAACCCTCAAGTGCTTCACAAATTGATTCGTAAAAATGAAAAAGTGGAAAAAAAATACTTTTTCATTTTTACGAATCAATTTGTGAAGCACCTAGGGCGATACCAAATATGTGTACTTTTATTGTTTGTTTGTTTTTTTTTCATAATAATATTTATTGATGGGTACATTATATTTTTATTTTTAGTGGATTATTTTTTTTATTTTTTTTTTAATATTTTTACAATTTTTTTTTATTTTTTTTTTCACTTTCAGACAGTTTTTTTTACTTTTTTACTTTGTCCCATTATGGGACTTTCACTTTTTTTATTCTGATCTCCTGCATGGCACAGGAATGCAGCACCATCCCTGTGCCATGCAGGCTATCAGCACTGGACAGGGAGAAGATAGTTTGGAGATGCACTGCGCATGTCCAAACAATCTTCTTGCTGTCTGGTGACCCGGATGTTGTAATGACGACATCGGGTCATCATGGCAACACCCGGGAAGCCGACAGCGCTGGACGCCGGAAGAGGAGGTGAGCATCGGCGATCACCTCCCCTTGCCTCCGCAATGCTGCGATCGACTTCGATCGCAGCACTGCGGGGGTTAATGTGCTGGGAGCGGTGCAGGACCGCTCCCTGCACATAGTATCGGCTGTCAGCTGTGACAATCAGCTGACACCCGGCGGCGATCGCGCCCGCACAGCCTGTGTGGGCGCGCGATCGCCATGACGTACTGATACGGGTCAGGCTCTTAAAGCCCAGGGCACAGACGCGTATTAGTACGTCATGGGCTTTAAAGGGGTTAAAGGGGTTTTCCCACAAACAAAAGTTGATTTTAACCAATAGATCTTGGAATAATAATAACTTTCACAATTGAATGTGTTTAAATAAAATGTTCCTGGGCTGAGATAATCTTATAAATATTCCCCTGCTGTGTACTGTGTAATGGTTGTGTCTGACCGTGCAGGAACATCGTCTGATCATACCACAGCTCCTGGGCAGGGGAGGAAGCAAAAGAGTATACAGACATTACAGCAGGGGATCGCAGCTGATTCTTTCTTTGAAGTAAAACATTGTTTAAATACAGGCAGAGAAATGTTTTACCTCACAAAAAGTATAAGCTGTGATCCCCTGCTGTAATGTCTGTATACTCTTTTCCGTTCTCCCCGCTCAGGAGCTGTGGTATGATCAGACCATGTTCCTGCACAGTCAGACACAGATATTACACAGAACACAGCAGGAACACATTTATAAGATTATCTCAGCACAGGAACATTTGTTTTAAACACATCCAATTGTGGAAATTATTATTCTTCCAAGATCTGTTGTTTAAAATGATTTTGTGTTCGTGGGAAAAACCCCTTTAAATATCATTCATTGTATACAGTGCTTGCAATTTACGAGTTGGAAAAAAAAATCCAGTGAAGACTTATAACATTTACTTCTGGCACCACCTTCTGTTGTAGCATGTCCACCTTATGAGCTGATGCTGGTGGTCACACATGCGCCGTCCCTTCCTCTGCAGACAGTTCTAGACATAGTGATCCCCTGTTTACTGCAAATAGAAATGGCTTTTTACAAGGTATATTGTAGTGCAGCTGATAAGATTCCTTCTGCTGGAGACATAGGTGCTATATTGTTAGCTGCCAGAAGGTGAAGGAGACCAATTCTGCTGATCACCCACCCCTTGCAGTACTCTTGGGAAGCAAACCATTATGGGTACTTTTTATACTATAAGCACTGCAAATTACCTTAACACACTGATCCCTTGTCAGGAATTTTAGTGTAAAAATTATTCCTGGGATAGCCCCTTTAGCCACAAATCCGAAAAGTGCAAAACTATTGTCTTCAGAAAATTATATAACAAGGAATAATACATGTAATTCATCTGTCTGGAGAAAAAAAGTCTGAATATTTCCTTTTAGAACCAGGCCTACTTATTACTACTTTGAGTTTCAGAATATTAATATTGCTATTGTTTCTATTCGTATAGTGGAATATTTTTAGCAGACCTGATCTTTGTGCCAACGATTCACAAGGTTCTTATTCTAACACACAGAAGAAAAGTCTATTAAAAAACAGATATTGTATTAACTAGTGGAAAGGTTTAGTGTCAGACATTAAGGCAGAGGGGAGAGCGGGATTACGGGGCAGTGCGGATCCATCTTGTCCTGTTTCTCTTTCTGTCTGTGTTCATCCAGAATGACATGACTGCTTTCTTTTGCAGTTTTTTTCACCATTGCCTTTGTACCTAAATGGTCAATATTAAGTGCATTTTGTACATCTGTGTAATTAATGTGCCTGGACGAGTTCTCCAGCTCGTATACATAACCCATGTGCTACAGACTCAGGCAATACGGGTGCTAAAATGTCACCATATTATGGAGGGATCACTCTACTTTTTGCTTGATATTTGGGAAAAGGCCTAATCTGAGAGTGATCAGCTAAAGGAAAAAGGCGGCAGGATTTTTTTGCTCCTGGTACTGCGCTTCCTGGCAAAAAAATTGCATATTTGTGAAAAGATATAATTCAGTACAGACCTCCTCTATTTCCGGCAGTGCCACAGACAATAAATGGAGCAGAGATCGAGCACATACACCCCCATTGTATGAAGGAACTGGATCTGCAGGGTCCGGTCCTCGCAGATTCCAGAGAGCCAATCTCACAATCACTGGGGGTTCCAGTGCTCTGACCCCCAGCCACCAGCGGGTTAAAGATAATGAGAACTTTCCGTCTTGGGAATAACCTAATGTAATGATGTAGTTTATGCTTAATTTAAAAAAAAACATTAAAAACCATCACCTCCTGCAAAATACACTGAATACATAAAGATCTCTGTCTGCAGTTATAAGTATTGGTCTATAGGGGTTTGTAAACCCAGGGGTGGATTAAGAGTAGCAAGGGCCCCAGGCAGTTTAGAAGGTGGGGGCCCCCCCCGTGATAGATCATGTGATAGTTCACGTGAAATTAATTTGGCACAATTTTAATGTATTAATTATAATACTTTTTTTACACTAATTGTACGACTTAATATTGAGCACAATTAAGTATGCTGACATCCCCAATGTACAGTATGAGACCCTACACACAATATGAGCTGCCATAATCCTCCTATACACAGCAGGAGGCCGCACATAGCCATCTATACACAGCAGGAGGCCTCACACAGCCATCTATACACAGCAGGAGGTCGCACGCAGCCATCTATAAACAGCAGGAGGCGCAATGAGCCATCTATACACAGCGGGAAGCCACACGTGGCCATCTATACACAGCGGGAGACCGCACAGTGCCATCTATACACAGCAGGAGGCCACACGTGGCCATCTACACACAGCGGGAGGCCGCACCTAGCCATCTATACACAGCGGTAGGCCGCACGTAGCCATCAATACATAGCGGGAGGCTGCACGTAACCATCTATACACAGCGGGAGGCCGCACGTAGCCATCTATACACGACGGGGGGCACACATAGCCATCTATACACAGCGGGAGGCCAAACGGTGCCATCTATACACAGCAGGAGGCCGCACGTAGCCATCTATACACAGCAGGGGGCCACACGTAGCCATCTATACACAGCAGGAGGCCGCATGTAGCCATCTATAAACTGCAGGAGGCAGCACGGCGCCATTTTTACACAGCGGTAGGCCGCACGGCGTCTTCTATACCCAGCAGGAGTCAACACGTAGCCATCTATACACAGTGGGAGGCCGCACGTAGCCATCTATATACAGCAGGAGGCCGCACGTCGCCATCTATACATAGCGGGAGGCACCACGTAGCCATCAATACACAGCAAGAGGCCGCATGTAGCCATCTATACACAGTGGGAAGCAGCACGTAGCGATCTATACACAGTGGGAGGCCACACGTAGCCATCTATACATAGTGGGAGGCCATACGACGCCCCCCAGAAACAGCGGGAGGCCGCACGTAGACATCTATACACAGCAGGAGGCCGCATGCAGCCAACTATGCAGAGCAGGAGGCCCCACGTAGCCATCTATACACAGCAAGAGGCCGCATATAGCCATCTTTGCACAGCATGAGGTCGCACGTAGCCATCTATACACAGCAGGAGGCCGCAAGTAGCCATCTATAATCAGCGGCAGGCCGCATGTAGCCATCTATACACAGCAGGAGGCCGCATGTAGCCATCTACACACAGCAGAAGGCCGCACGTAGCCATCTATACACAGCAGGGGGCCACACGTAGCCATCTATACACAGCAGGAGGCCGCATGTAGCCATCTATAAACAGCAGGAGGCAGCACAGCGCCATTTTTACACAGCGGTAGGCCGCATGACGACATCTATACACAGAAGGAGGCCTTACGTAGCCATCTATACACAGTGGGAGGCCGCACGTAGCCATCTACACACAGTGGGAGGCAGCACGTAGCCATCTATTCATAGCGGGAGGCCGCACGGCACCGCCCAGATACAGCAGGAGGCCGCAAGTAGACATCTATATACAGCGGGAGGCCGCACGTAGCCATCTATACACAGCAGGAGGCCGCACGTATCCATCTATACACAGCAGGAGGCCGCACATAGCCATTTATACAAAGCAAGAGGCCGCACATAGCCATTTATACAAAGCAAGAGGCTGCACGTAGCCATCTATGCACAACAGGAGGCCACATGTAGCCATCTATACACAGCAGGATGCCGCACGTAGCCATCTATATACAGTGGGAGGCAGCACATAGCAATCTATACATAGCGTGAGGCTGCAAAACACCCCCCAGATACAGCGGGAGGCCGCACGTATACATCTATATACAGCGGAAGGCCGCATGTAGCCATCTATACACAGCAGGAGGCCACACGTAGCCATCTATGCATAGCAGGAGGCCTCTCGCAGCCAAGTATACACAGCAGGAGGCCTCACGCAGCCATCTATACACAGCAGAAGGTCGCACGTAGCCATCTATACACAGCAGGAGGCCGCAAGTAGCCATCTATACACAGCAGGAGGCCGCACTTAGCCATCTATACACAGCAGGAGGCCACACGTAGCGATCTATACACAGCAGGAAGCCGCACATAGCCAACTATACACAGCAGGGGGCGGCACGTACCATCTATACACAGCAGGAGGCCACACGTAGCCATCTATACACAGCAGGAGGTGGCACATAGCCATCTATACACAGCAGGAGGTCACACATAGCCATCTATACACAGCGGGAGGCCGCACGTAGTCATCTATACACTGCAGGACGAAGCACGGCGCCATGTATACACAGCGGGAGGCCGCAGGGCGCAATCTATACAGAGCAGGGGGCAGCACGGCGCCAGCGGGAGGCCTCACGGCGCCATCTATAAACAGCGGGAGGCCGCACGATGCAATCTATACACAGCGGGAGGCCGAACGTAGACATCTATGCACAACAGGAGGCCGCATGTAGCCCTCTATACACAGCGGGAGGCCACACCTTGTCATCTATATATAGTGGGAGGCCGCACATAGCCATCTCTACACAGCAGGAGGCCACACGTAGCCATCTATACACAGCAGGAGGCCGCACTTAGCCATCTATACACAGCAGGAGGCCGCACATAGCCATCTATACATAGCCATCTATACATAGCAGGAGGCCGCACATAGCCATCTATACATAGCAGGAGGCTCCTCGTAGCTATCTATAAACAGCGGGAGGCCGAACGTAGCCATACATACACAGCGGGAGTATGTATTTTTTTTATTTTATTGCTTTTAAAGTGAACCTCTCACATCCCAAAATGCTATTAACCGGCTGATATGGGGTTAATCTGCGGGTTAATAACTTTCTAAAGCCATGCGACCGCCGTACTGAGAGCCTCGGCTACCAGAAGGAAGGGAAGATTATTCCTCTCGGCAGCCTCCGGTTTTCAGTCACAGAGGCGGCCGATGTGGCTTTAGTTACTGCTTAGTACATAATGAGTGACGGCTGCAACCACTCCCCGGTACTGACTGACAGCCAGCTCTGTACTGATGCACTGCTGAGCCGGCTGTCAGTCAGTGCTGTGGCGTGGTTACTGCCGCAGGTCACTATGTACTGCGTGGTGACTGAAGACGCCCCGGCCGCGCCTCTATGACTGAAAGCCGGAGAATGACGGGAGGAATACAATTAATTCACCCCCGGTAGCCAGATTTCAGAGCAGCGGCTGCACGGCTTCAGAGCGCTATTACCCGGAAGATTAACCCCATATCTGCAGTTAAATAGTGCTTTGGGATGTGACAGGTTCCCTTTAAAACATTAAAAACTTTTTTTTATTTAGTTTGTTTTATTATTATTATGTAAGATCCATAACTTGTTTCTTGCTGAGCTTTAGCTTTTATTGGTACAACTTTAGGGATACAAACAACATTTGTTACATTTTTGGGGGGATGTGGGATGACTGAAAAACAGCAATCCAGGTGTTTTTTTTTTCTTTTATGGTATTCATTGAATGAGAGAAATAATGTCACATTTGAAAGATCTGACTTTTACAGGCTCAACAGTCATGTGACATACATGTGAGTAAGGGGTTAAAGGGTTTTCTAGGTTCTGAACTTTAAAGGGGTTCTCCAGGCTTGGGGCTAAAGTCTGCAGTCACTGTATATGATTGCGGCCTTGTGAATCCTCACAGTGCGCACAGTAGCGCTTTCAGATTTCTCCTGTGCTGGCGCCAGGAGTGGGCGCAAGTATGTGATTTGCATACTCCCGGCCACATTCCGTCTAGACATGATCGACTTTTGTCTATTCACTTGTATTGAGCCAGGCCGCGGCCCTCTAGTCGTCATGTGACCGCATGTATACAAATTACACACTTGCAGTCACGTTTCTGCCCACTTCTGGCGCCAGTGAATGCTGACAGCGCGCACAATGAACCCTGAGCCCAGACAACCCCTTTAAACAGAACTTGTCATGTGCAAAAATGCTATTTGTCAGCAGATATGGAGTTTATATGCTGGTAAGCAGCATTATAATCCTGGCCAGCTTTACATTCTCCCAGGAGCGACTCGTCTCAGTCCCTGGGGCGTGCACGGAGCGGTCATCACTGACTACACTGTGTTATGCAAATAATATTTTCTCAGATTTTCCCAAATTACCTATATGAATTGCAGTCATTGTAATTTTCCAGTCAAATAACTATTAGAGTACAATTGAAAGGTTTTTGTACAAACTGCCTATGATAACAGTATATTTTTAAAAAAATAAAAAACTCAAACTGCACTCAAAATGCATGTTACAAATTATTATGCACAGCAGAGTTTTCAACTTTTTCATTTTAATAAAGAACAAAAAAATGGTCATTTTTTAAATTATAAGCATTAGCAGGTTATTACAAACGGAAATCAAACAGTTTTCAACTCAAAACTTTATTCTAGGTGATGTTACATTTGCACATAGGACCCCTTGTTCGAAAGGAGCTTCTGAACTCTCTCGTCCATTGAATTTGTCAGGTTTTGGATGGTTTCTGCTTTAATTGTTTTGCATGAGGACAGAATACCCTCCCAGAGCTGTTGCTTAGATGTGAACTGCCTCCTGCCATCATAGACACTCCTTTTGATGATGCTCCAGAGGTTCTCAATGGGGTTGAGGTCAGGGGAGCATGGGTGAGATGTCATTAGTCAACACCCCTCCTCATTACAGAGATGCACATCACCAGATTTACTTAATTGGTAGTTGGCTCTCAAGCCTATGCAGCTTGGAATAGGACGACATGTATATAAAGTATCATGTGATCAAAATACCATTTGCCTAATAATTCTGCACACAGTGTATAGTGAGGGGTGATTGTAACCGCTCCGTATGGAGTGGCTGCAGGTGTTAGGGTGAACACTTTGGTATGTTCATTAGTTGCCTGCTCTGGGCCTAATGAATATGATGAAGTGCATGCAAGAAAGAATAACATCAGACACACACAGTTGGATGTAAGCTCTCCTTGATCAGATATGACACAGCTCCAAGTGTCTTTATTCAACCCGAACATAGACTTATATAAACTGTAAATAGGGGCTCAGTTAGCCCTAGGATGTGAGTAACCAGATGTATTCATTGGTTAGTCCATGGGCAGATCCATGAGGTCATCAGGGTGGGTATGGTCCATGAGGTCATCAGGGGGCGTGATCCATGAGGTCATCAGGGGGCATGGTCCATGAGGTCATCAGGGTGGGTTGGTCCATGAGGTCATCAGGGTGGGTTGGTCCATGAGGTCATCAGGGTGGGTTGGTCCATGAGGTCATCAGGGTGGGTTGGTCCATGAGGTCATCAGGGGGCATGATCCATGAGGTTATCAGAGGGCGTGATCCATTAGGTCATCAGGGTGGGTTTCTCCAAGCAATGTGTCGCTCTGTGGTTGGTTAGTCCTTCTATAGAATGCAGCTTCCTCCCAGAATAGAGCATGGTGTGATGAAACAGGAAATGGCAGCCATCTTTTGATCTAAACAAGCTTATGTAAGGTGAAATAATACACTTTGTGGGTCTTTTCTCTCAATCTCCTATGTCTTGAGGTTAATTAAGTATTTGATCCTATGGCTCTCCTCAACACAGGGAGGATAGAAGCTAATTTCTGTTACTGATAGAAGCTAATTTCATCAGTAATGTGGCCAGACAGCATTTTAACGCTTTTTACCTGCAGATTTTGCACATGACAGGTTCCATTTAAGGTGCTTATCCTTACTTTATAACAAGAGACATTAAAATGGATATTTCCAACCAACTCCCAGTAACACCTGAATGACTTTTTTAAGGGGTCTCAGAACTTAGTAAGTGATGCAGCCTCTTCTGCCCCGCTTACCTGCACGCTGGCTACATACTACAGCATCTGATGGATTTTGCAACATTGTTCCATTGAAGTGAATGGGACACTGAAATACCAAACACAGTCGCTACTATCTGGTCAGAGGAAACCAGCAAAAGAGCTGATGGTGGAGGTGATAAGAGTCGGACCTCCCAAGATCTGTTATTGATGGCCTATTCTATGGATAGGACATTCATATTGTAAACCTAGGAATCCACTTTCTGAAAATACTTTGAACACTTTGTGAAATGCAAAAGGGATTTTCCCATTCCCAGAATAAGCCATAAGTACCGTCTCTTGCCTGAGGCTCCCAAAAGTCAACTCCTGACATTCTCCATACACTTCAATCGTGCGGAGTCCGCATGTGCATGTGGCCCTCTTCATTAATGTCCATGAGGGTTATAGAAAGAGCCAAATAAATGCAAATGTCAGAAATGCCTAAGATGGGAACATCCTTGTAAATGTCTCCTGTTCTGTAATTCTTCACCCTAGTAGAGGACAGCGGTGTTCGGCCGACCTGCTCTAGTAGCACAATCACAGATAACATCAGGCAGAGATTAATATTCCATCATGTGCTCGGGCAGGGGAGTTATGGGAAGGTTGTCCTGGCGGAGGATGCTTCTAACCATCAGAAGTATGCTGTGAAGATCATCAGCAAGAGATCCCTGCTCTCTACTGGCGATGAGGCGGATGTGATGGTGGAGCACCGAGTGTTACAGCTGGCATCTGGGAGCCCCTTCCTCGTCCACGCAGACTTTGCATTCCAGACCAAGGTATAATACTGACTACTACTTTATTACCATCCCCATAGGTAATCAGCAGATCAGGAGGGCAGCAGCGCTTACTGGGATACTCTGACTGATTCACTGCACTACCTGACAGAGCCCCGGCCATGTGCGAGCAAATTGTCTGGTACTGAGAATGGGAATGCGCTGCAGTACCGGACACAGGGTCATAGATTCTACACATAATCTACTTTCTATATCAATTCATCGCCGTCTCTAAGATCTCTGCTTTCAGTCAGTTAGTAAGCTCCATTGTTTTCCTCCAATGTATGAAAACCCTTTCCTGATCATGTGATGGATGCTCAGGCGCACAGCTCATTGCAGGACAGTTACTGGATCTGTTTCTTGTAAAGTGACCTGTGTGTCCAATACATGATCAGGAGATGGTTTGTAGTCACTGGAGGTGAACAATGTAGGTTCCTACACAGTGACTGAAAGCAGAGATCTTAGAAAGTTTGAGGAATGGATATAAAAAGCAAAGTGGAAAATTGTATAACTAATCATTAATGGGTTTATCCATGACTAATTAATTTTTTTGGCTATGGGCCTAAGAGCTGACAGGCAGGTGATTGTTAATTACCTGCCTGTTGTGCCTGGCGCTGATCTCTGCCGGCTTAGAGCAGTCACAGACCGCTGCTGCCAGTGATTCTGTGGCTTCCACTGACATCACATCAACAGAGCAGCGGCTTCTCTTCTACTTTGCTCTGTTGATGGGCTGTGACTGCTGATGTCATGCTGATTGACAGCCGGCTCCTCACTGCGTAACTGCAGGAAACTGACTGTCAATCAGCATGAAGCCAGCAGTCATGCCTCGTCGACAGAGCAGAGGCCGGGTAGAAAAGCCAGGTAGTTAGCAACTACCTGACTGTTAGTTCTTAGACCCATAGTAAAAAAATAGTACTGGAAAATCTCTTTAAGGAAAACCTGACAGGTCCCCATGCCCTCCAAACCACCATGCATTTATTATTTTGCTAATACTAAAGATAAGCGAATAAATTAAAATTTTACTAAAATTTGTCAAAAATCCAAATTTGCGAAAATGGTGATTTTTTGTAATTCACTTCTGCTTGGATTCAACAAAATGCCACATTTTTTAAATCATAAAAGGGCCATTCAAAGGTTAAAAAAATAAAACAAAACCTCATCTTACCGCTCACATCTCAGGCACCTCTACTACCCACCGCCACCTGTCCTAGGATTTTGTCTGATTTGCTTTTCTGTAGTTATACTACTATATAACAAGACCTTTGTATATTTGATGGGACGACTAGTCTGGTGAAGCCAACACCGTGTTGACTAGTCTGATGCTAATGGGCATATTGCAAACAAAATTTATAAAATATTTTTTTGTCATTCACTACAATCAAATATACAGTACAAAGTGCTTGTTAGGAAGGGTATTATCATAAGAATAAATACATGGTGGTGGTTTGGGGGACATGGAGGAGCTGTCAGATTCTCTTTAAAAAAATAATATTTTTTTCTTGCTAAAGCTGGAATATCCCTTCAAGCATTAGAGAAGCCGCTAATGTATTCTGTATAGTAAATGTGTAGATGTTAGGATGATTCAGTAATTATATCTTCTCTTTGCTGTGTTTCTTCCATGACACAGATGTTTGTGCTACTTGGTCTGGAATACATGAGCTGCGGGGACTTCCATCACTTCCTACAGATGAAGGGGCGGCTTAACATCCCCAGTGCAAGGTAATAAGATATAACATTCACTTGTCAGTCTATAGATTAGTGTGAATTTCTAAGGGTCTCCTCACATTACATCTTTCCATTTTCTTTTGTGCCAGATTCTATGCCGCGGAGCTCGTGTGTGGCATCCAGTATCTCCATTCTAAGGGCATCGTCCACAGAGACCTCAAGCCCGAGAACATCCTGGTGGCTGAGTCGGGCCATGTTAAGATCACAGATTTCGGTCTCGCACTTGAGAACATGCTTGGAGACCGCACAGCCACCGAATATGCTGGGACCAAGGAATTTGTGGCTCCTGAGGTGAGAAGAAGAGAATTTTCCTCTTTTTACTGATGCAATGATAGTAATAATTTTACATCACAGACCATGGAGAGGTGGAGAGATTAGGAACATGGACAATACAAGACCAGGGAAAGTGTTACCCCATCTCTTACATAGGGGTGAATGTCCCCTCTAAATAGTAGCGTCTGGTCATCAAGTCTGGTCAGTCCACAATGTTGGCTCCTTAGTATTTTCTGTGCAGTAACTGTTATCTCCTCTTTGGCAGATGCTGGCTGAGGAGGAGTATGGCGCTGGAGTGGACTGGTATTCATTTGGCATCATCTTAAATAAAATGATTACCAGTAAGTGCAATTACCATCCTGCACTATTTAATCAATTATCCTCCAGCGCTGAAGACCTCATCAAAAAGGTGAGTATGGCACTGTAATAAGACACCACTGTATTTTAAACCTTATTACATGAAAACCTCTGACAGCAAGACATCCCCCCCCTACTACACCCCAGACTGCGCCATTATAGGGGATATCGAGGACATAGTGAAAAACAAAAAACGGAGCTAAGGACTAACAGGCAGGGAGTTGCTACCTATCTGCCTGTTGAGCTTAACACCATTCTTTGCCGGCACAGATTGCTCCTGCCGGTGATTCAGCTGTCTCTGCTGTTGTCATGTTGACAGAGTAGCGGCTTCTTTTCCACCATGCTCTATTGACGGAGCGTAACTTCTGCCGTCATTCTGATTCATAGTCGGCTCCTCCAGTTAGGCAGCGGGAATACGGCTGTCAATCAGAATAACGTCAGAAGTCACGCTCCGTCAACAGAGCAGGGTGGAAAAGAAGCCATCGCTCTGTCAACGTGATGTCAGCAGAGGCAGCTGAATCGCCAGTACTGGGAAAGAGCAGTGCCGGCCACCTGCCTGCCTTTGTTTTTCACAATATTCCGGATATCCCCTTTAAGGGACAAAATTTTACTGACCTAATGAATAATAAGGGTGTGAGTTTCCCTTTACAGTATCAGTCTGGTAGCAGATGTACGGAAGGCATCTTTTCACACCTAGAAGCCTCCATGTGCAATCTTCTTGTTTAGGTCTTTGCTAAATGATGTTTCTAATGATGTTTCTCTATTTCAGCTCCTCCAGAGAGATCCTGCCAGGCGCTTAGGAGTCCACGGAAACATCAGAGGTCATCACTTGTTCCAGCATATTGACTGGGTCTCTGTGGAAGCCCTTCGGATGCCCCCACCACACATCCCTATAGTAAGTAAATACACAAACATTCTACATTCTGGACACATTTTGTAGACAATATATGCTACCTAATGTTAGGAGGTAGATGAAGAGGGATGTGCCCAGGGGCTGCTGAGGAAGGTGTGGATGCCATTCAGCAGTAGTGTGGACATATAGCCTGTGCAGCCAGAGTAGTTACACACAAGCATAGTGAGGAGGGGGCCCTTCACAAACTCTGAGGTTTGACCATACAAGATCCAAGTGTTAATGATCGGGGAGGACTTTTTCTTCTGTTTGGTTTGATCTTGTTGGAGGTCAGTGCTGGATGTGGAAAGTATTTATACCAATGTGATTGACATGATTTACTGATGTGTGTATAACCTGTGTATTTGCGTTTGTCTGATGTACGTGTCAAGTGCATGTCTTGTGCTTGTGTAATATGTGGACTGTGCATGTGTGTGTTGTGCTTTTGTGATGTGTGCACTGTGCTGTGTAGGTTGTGCGCTGTGCTTGTGTGATGTGTTTTTATCATGTTTTTGTTCTATAATGTTTTATTGTACTTATAGGGGTCGTCCACTGCTCAGACAAACCTTTCTTAATCCCTATGTTTCCCCCCAGTAAAATAATAACACTTATACTCCCCTCTGTTGCCGGTGCCATTCCAGCAGTGTCAGCACTGGCTCCCCTGCGGCTCGTGAGGCATTGTTATGTCATGCAATCCCTGCAGCCAATCAGCGCTGGCTTCACTCTCCTCTCCTATGGACATAATTGACTTTCGGATGAAGTGAGTGCAGCCGCTGCTAGTAGTGACTATACTGTAAGTGTTATTTTACTGAGGGGACACTTAGGGACTGAAAAGGCGTTGTCCGAGCAGTGGATAACCCTTTAAGTGAGGGGGTCAATACAGAATGCTCAGACAAGGGCCTTTAATTCTCAGTGTTCGCATCTGTAGTAGTGATAGGGCATGATATCCCTATGATTCAGCCACTCATTCTAAATCCAAATATGCTTGTGAGCCTTCAGAGCTTTATGTGCATGATGGGGAGAGAAAAGCACAAAATATATACTATCATGTAAGTTACATGCTAGGATGCCATTAGGACGTATCGTCTGATCATCAGAACATCATAATCTATTTTTATTTCTCTCTTACAGCCACCTATACCTCAACGCCGTGCCAGAAAATTCAACCTGAACAACATGGAGAGAGCAGAGGCCGAGAAGGGACCTTTACCAGTTAACTCTACGGCCATGTTCAGAGGTTTATCATTTGTCACCTGGTGAATCCTCTAGACACCAGCTCTAATGTCACCAGAGCGAGTTGTCCTCCTGAGCTCCTGGAAGAAGATCTACTGACGTGTAGAAGAGTGGACCCAGGCATCGAAGAACTGGAATGTCTAATAACACCTACAACTGGCACAGGACCGAAGCACATCATCTTCCCAAGAATTCATCAGAGATGAGGACAAGACTGACAGTGAAGACACCTGTCAGTGAAGATGTCGAGGGACCCGACAAGAAGACAGCAGAAGACCAGCACAGCCGATGGTTGTAAGTGGTGGCGCCAGAACATCTGCGCTCCTTTCCACTCATAGGCATGTGAAAAACACTTCAAAATGTATCTACCGGTAACTGGATTTCCTCACATTCATGACAGCACCACCATGTTGTGCTGTCTTGGGTTGGAAGAAGCCAAGTGGTGAGTGTTGGCCGGCTATTTAGGGGTGGAGGAGGCCGGATTTTTTTTTTTTTTTAAGTAACATCTCCCACATGCCTATGACAAAGTGTTACTATATACAGATGTATCCACTGTGTATAGTAATTTTTAAAACTGACCGGTAATAGGATTTCCTCTGATTCATGACAGAGCTGTCATAGGTGAGGGGAAAAAGGTGAGTGATGGCCGGCTATTTAGGGGTGGAGGAGGCCGGTTTTTTTTTTTTTTTTTTTTTTAATAGATGGAGGATTCTGAGCGATAGGGCTCCTGTACACCAAAAGATCAGCTCAGACAATGGTGGTAAGTAGGAGCCAGAACATCTGTGCTCACACATAGGCATGTATCATACACTCCAGAACAGGGGCGGACACAGACTGTAGTGGGCCCCTGTGCAAGAAATTTTTTGGGCCCCCCCCCCCTGCGCTTCATAAGGCAACAAAGTTATCTAAACATAACCCCCCCCATGTGCATCTCTCGCCCCCCCATGTGCAGCTCTCATCCCCCCCATGTGCAGCTCTCATCCCCCCCCATGTGCAGCTCTCATCCCCCCCGTGCATCTCCCATCCCCCCCATGTGCATCTCTCATCCCCCCCATGTGCAGCTCTCATCCCCCCCCATGTGCAGCTCTCATCCCCCCCGTGCATCTCCCATCCCCCCCATGTGCATCTCTCATCCCCCCCATGTGCATCTCTCAACCCCCCCCATGTGCATCTCTCATCCCCCCCCATGTGCATCTCTCATCCCCCCCACTCCTAGTTAACTACTTGTATTTAAAACAAATAAAACTTGTTATACTTACCCCCATGCGATCCCTGCAGAATCCTGGCGCTCGTCCACGTCGCTGCCACCAGACGGTGCCACATGCATAGCCATCAGCTTTTGTTTTGGCCAAAAGATTTTTAAAGCCGCCACCACGATAAGGTAGACTCTTCTGGCAGGGCCCTACTCTAACCTATTAAAATTTTCTTAAAATATCCAATACTCTTTTTAGATATATTTTTATTTAGTTTTCTTTAAGGGAATGTGTCATATACATTTTTTTTTAAAAATGACCAATAATACCACATACAGGGAATACTGCCACACCATGACCAGACCACATATTACCACAACATAGTGACCGAATAATACCACACAGAAGGGAGAAAAACTGCCACACCATGACCAGACCACATATTACCACCACATTACTAATATTACCACCACATTACTAATATTACCATAAGTGTCATTATGCACGGGAGCTCTATACATGGTATGTATAATGTAAGTGTCCAGGTAATCTAGTGATCACCAGTGACATTATACACAGGAGCTCTGTATATAGTGTCAGTGTACAGGTAATACAGTGATCACCAGTGACATTATACACAGGAGCCCGGTACATAGTATATAGTGTAAGTGTACATGTAATACACTGACTCACTGGTGACGTCTCTAGGTGAAGTCCTTCAGCTACGCTTTTCTCCTTCATCCAGCACAGACCGCCATCACGTCTTCCAGCCAGGACTCGTCTCTGCATAAAATAACACAGTTATCTAGAGCACATTCCCCAACTTCTACATTACGCAGCTGAATACAGACGTGTATCCACCATCAATATATGGTTAGTTATTATACAACCTACCATTCCAAATATAAATTGTAATCCACCACGGTGCCCCCATTAACTGTAAATAGGCACTTAATATATAATTTAATTAGAACCTCTACTCTTTCCGCCAATTTGTTACCAGTTACACTCCTGCATCCGCAACGCCCCCTACTCTATACTTCCTGCTCCCCGCATTCATTATTTACATGCACCCCCTGCCCCAATTCATTATATCATGTCCTGCTCTCCCCACCCCATCATCATTTATCATTTACTGTCCCCCACCCCACATTCATTATGTGCAGCTCATTATCCCCCTACTCCCAATTCCCCCATGTGCAGCTCATTTTCTCCCAATTCCCCCATGTGCAGCTCTCACCCCCCCATGTGCACATCTCTCATCCCCCTCCCCCACATGTGCCCCTCTCTCATCCCCCTCCCCCACATGTGCACCTCTCTCATCCCCCTCCCCCACATGTGCACCTCTCTCATCCCCCTCCCCCACATGTGCACCTCTCATCCCCCTCCCCCACATGTGCACCTCTCTCATTCCCCCTCCCCCACATGTGCACCTCTCTCATTCCCCCTCCCCCACATGTGCACCTCTCTCATCCCCCTCCCCCACATGTGCACCTCTCTCATCCCCCTCCCCCACATGTGCACCTCTCTCATCCCCCTCCCCCACATGTGCACCTCTCTCATCCCCCTCCCCCACATGTGCACCTCTCTCATCCCCCTCCCCCACATGTGCACCTCTCTCATCCCCCTCCCCCACATGTGCACCTCTCTCATTCCCCTCCCCCACATGTGCACCTCTCTCATCCCCCTCCCCCACATGTGCACCTCTCTCATCCCCCTCCCCCACATGTGCACCTCTCTCATTCCCCTCCCCCACATGTGCCCCTCTCTCATCCCCCCCCATGTGCACATCTCTCATCCCCCTCCCCCACATGTGCACATCTCTCATCCCCCTCCCCCACATGTGCACCTCTCATCCCCCTCCCCCACATGTGCACCTCTCATTCCCCCCACTCCTAGTAAATTGTATTAAAAAAAAAAAAAAAAAACTTGTTATACTTACCCCCATGCGATCCCTGCAGAATCCTGGCGCTCGTCCAAATCGATGACACCAGGTTCTCCTGACTTCCGGTCATGTGACGGTGCCGTCACATGACCGGAAGTCAGGGGAATCATGAAAGCGCTGCCGCAGCAGCGCAGCGCTGAGATGTTCCGGCCCCGGCGCTTAGCATGGGGCCGGGGGCCCCATGAGGAGAGAGACGCACAAGAGGGGGGCCCCCAAGGGGGCCCCTACCGGCTGGGCCCCATACTGGAGTCAGGGCAGTCATGCCCTGATGGCGGCCCTGCTGGAGGCTGAAGGGGCCCCCTCTCCCTCGGGGCCCCCGTTCAATGAACCGGCTGCACGGGCGGTAGTTCCGCCCCTGCTCCAGAATATACGGACCGGTAACTGGATTTCCTCACATTCATGATAGCACCACCATGTTGTGCTGTCTTGGGTTGAACAAAACCAAAAGGGTGGCTATTAATCCATTTCCAACATGTGCCGTACATGTACGGCACATGTCGGGTCTCTCCCTTTGATGCAGGCTCTGGCGATGAGACTGCACCTTTCCGGAGACATGACAGCTAATTTGATCAGCTGTCATGTGCCTTTAACAGCCGCAGGTGGAACTGCGATCCACCCGCGGCTGTTAACATGTTAAATGCCACCGTCAATCTCTGACAGCGGCATTTAACCTGTCACATGACTGTGGAGACCCCTGCGTTTGTCATTGCTCATAGCCAGTGAGCATTTCTGCTACACACAGGCGATCTGATGGTCGCAGTTTCTAGTCTCCCATGGAGACTATTGAAGCAAGTGAAAAGTAAAAAAAAAATCTTTTTAAAAATCAAGAAAAAAAATGTAAAAATATAAAAATCACCCCCCTTTCGTCCCATTCAAAATAAAACAATAAAAAAATCAAATATACACATATTTGGTATCGCCACATTCAGAATCACCCGATCTATCAATATATAAAAAGGATTAGTTCGATTGGTAAACGGTGTAACAAGAAAAAAAATGAAAACGCCAGAATTTCGGGTTTTTTGGTCGCTGCAACATTGCAATAAAATGCAATAACGGGCGATCAAAAATCATATCTACCCTAAAATGATATCATTAAAAACATTGGCTTGGCGTGCAAAAAATAAGCCCTACCCGGGTCTCAGAAAATGGCGACATTTTTTTTTTTTACAAAATTTGGATTTTTTTTTCACCACTTAAATAAAAATGAACCTATACATGCTTGGTATCTGTGAACTTGTAATGACCAGGAGAATCATTATGGCAGGTCAGTTTTAGCATTTAGTGAACATGGTAAAAAAAAAACAAGAACTGTGGAACTGCACTTTTTTTGCAATTTCATCGCAATTGGAATTTTTTTCCCATTTTCCAGTACACGATATGGTAAAACCAATGGAGTCGCTCAAAAGTACAACTTGTCCCACAAAAAATAAGACCCCACATAGCCAGATTGATAGGAAAAAAAAGTTATGGTTCCGGGAAGAAGGGGAGCAAAAAAGTAAAGCGCAAAACGGAAAATGGCCTGGGGGTGAAGGGGTTAAGGAGGCATGTTTTTTTTGTTGTTTTGTTTTTAGTAACATCTAGCACATGCCTATGACACATATTTATTACTATATACAGATGTATCCACTGTGTATAGTAAATTCTAAAACTGACCGGTAATAGGATTTCCTCTTATCCATGATAGAGCTGTAGGTGAGGGGTAAAGGTACGTGATGGCCGGCTAAGAACACTATAATTTGCACTTTAAATAATTGACCAAAGGATTTAACTAAATGACTCTTATAAAAAGTAGATTTAGTTAGCGATATGTTTAGTAATGTGTAAGGAAGCTTTTATGTTAAGGCTTTGACCACTTTCTGATTATTGTTAAATAATGTGTTTGTGAGATGATTAAAAGGCACTTAGAAATATAGGCTATTCTGCACTATTTCCCATATTTCATATTTGGTGACAAAATTCAAGAAAGGCCATATTAGTAAGTGCCTTATCATCATCTCAAACACAGGGGTCAACAAAAAACAGAAAATGGCCATTGCTTTTAATAATAGTTTAAAGATCTGGAAAGAATTTACTTTAACATTTGTCACCGCTTATATCATCAAATAACAAATAAACAGAAATTGCTTTTCTAATAGATTGACACATCAAGAAGAGATCCCATTTCACCAGTCACCACATTATCATAACAAGCAGGATTACAATGAGAGATAACAGAATCCACCATTCACAGTAGGTAGTGTCACAGCTCACCTCTTCCCCCTTCCTGCACAATGACATCTTTATGTCACTAAACATGAGAACCTCTATATAAAACTCTCCCAAGGAATGAAATAAAGTCCCCTATATTGTCTTGTGAGATAGATAGATAGATAGATAGATAGATAGATAGATAGATAGATAGATAGATAGATAGATAGATAGATAATGTCCAATCTCCAAACAGGCAAGAGAGCAGCTTCCATAAATGTACAAAAAAAACAGTAATCTGCTATCAGAAATACAGGTTATAAAAAAAATTATCACAATCAGGTTTAAATTAGTTTAAAAAAAAATTATTTGACACATTCCCTTAAAGAAAAATAAATAAAAAATATATATAAAAAGTATTAGATATTATAAGAAATGTTTAATAGGTTAGAGTAGAGTAGGGCCCTGCCGAAAGAGTCTACCTTGTCGTGGTGGCAGGCTTAAAAAATCTTTTGGTCAAAACAAATCCTGAAGGCTATGTATGTGATCTGGTGTTCAATGGAAACTATTAATGTGTGATTGGTGAGGACGTGGTGCAGAAGTAGAGTTTTTCCAAAGTGGGCGGTGGGACTGTGGAAGGTTTGAGGGTTGTAGGCGGAGCTAGGGTGGAGGCGGAGCTGAGGTGAAGGCACAGCTGGGGTGGAGCCTGGGTGGAGTCTCAAGGGGGCCTGAACATTTTGCCAGTATGTGGCCCTGAAATTCCTGGTGGCTGCCCTCATGACTCCTATAGCATGTGATAGAATATTTTTTTCAGCTTTACTGACAATCAAGAGGAAAGGGCTGACATTTCCTCCCAATTACATTATTTACACCCCAGCACTTCATTTTCACAAAGGCTGCCAGTAGATAAAATAAATGGTCATTTTAAAGGGATTGTGCCACCATTAACCCCTTTACATCCCAAGGTGGTTTGCACGTTAATGACCAGGCCAATTTTTACAATTCTGACCACTGTCACTTTATGAGGTAATTACTCTGGAACGCTTGAACGGATCCCCCTGATTCTGAGACTGTTTTTTCGTGACATATTGTACTTCATGATTGTGGTAAAATTTCTTCGATATCACTTGCGTTTATTTGTGAAAAAAACAGAAATTTGGCAAAAATTTTGAAAATTTTGCAATTTTCAAAATTTGAATTTTTATGCCCTTAAATCAGAAAGATATGTCACACAAAGGAGTTAATAAATAACATTTCCCATATGTCTACTTTACATCAGCACAATTTTGGAACCAAAATTTTCTTTTGTTAGGGAGCTATAAGGGTTAAAAGTTGACCAGCGATTTCTCATTTTTCCAACAAAATTTACAAAACCATTTTTTTAGTGACCACATCACTTTTGAAGTCACTTTGAGAGGTCTTTATGACAGAAAATACCCAAAAGTGACACCATTCTAAAAACTGCACCCCTCAAGGTGCTCAAAACCACATTCAAGAACTTTATTAACCCTTCAGGTGCTTCACAGGAATTTTTGGAATGTGGAAGAAAAAAATGAACATTTAACTTTTTTCACAAAAATGTTACTTTAGACCCAATTTTTTTTATTTTCGCAGGGGTAACAGGAAAAAATGGATCCCAAAATTTGTTGTGCAATTTCCCCTGGGCATGCAGATACCCCATATGTGGGGAAAATCCACTGTTTGGGCGCACGACAGGGCTCAGAAGGGAATGAGCGCCATTTGATTTTTTGATTGTAAAATTTGCTTGAATAATTAGCGGACGCCATGTTGCGTTTGGAGAGCCCCTGATGTGCCTAAACAGTGGAGCTCCCCCACAAGTGACCCCATTTTGAAACTAGACCCCCCAAGGCACCTATCTAGATGCATAGTGAGCACTTGGAACCCTCAAGTGCTTCACAAATTGATTCGTAAAAATGAAAAAGTGGAAAAAAAATACTTTTTCATTTTTACGAATCAATTTGTGAAGCACCTAGGGCGATACCAAATATGTGTACTTTTATTGTTTGTTTGTTTTTTTTTCATAATAATATTTATTGATGGGTACATTATATTTTTATTTTTAGTGGATTATTTTTTTTATTTTTTTTTAAATATTTTTACAATTTTTTTTTTTTTTTTTTTTCACTTTCAGACAGTTTTTTTTACTTTTTTACTTTGTCCCATTATGGGACTTTCACTTTTTTTATTCTGATCTCCTGCATGGCACAGGAATGCAGCACCATCCCTGTGCCATGCAGGCTATCAGCACTGGACAGGGAGAAGATAGTTTGGAGATGCACTGCGCATGTCCAAACAATCTTCTTGCTGTCTGGTGACCCGGATGTTGTCATGACGACGTCGGGTCATCATGGCAACACCCGGGAAGCCGACAGCGCTGGACGCCGGAAGAGGAGGTGAGCATCGGCGATCACCTCCCCTTGCCTCCGCAATGCTGCGATCGACTTCGATCGCAGCACTGCGGGGGTTAATGTGCTGGGAGCGGTGCAGGACCGCTCCCTGCACATAGTATCGGCTGTCAGCTGTGACAATCAGCTGACACCCGGCGGCGATCGCGCCCGCACAGCCTGTGTGGGCGCGCGATCGCCATGACGTACTGATACGGGTCAGGCTCTTAAAGCCCAGGGCACAGACGCGTATTAGTACGTCATGGGCTTTAAAGGGGTTAAAGGGGTTTTCCCACAAACAAAAGTTGATTTTAACCAATAGATCTTGGAATAATAATAACTTTCACAATTGAATGTGTTTAAATAAAATGTTCCTGGGCTGAGATAATCTTATAAATATTCCCCTGCTGTGTACTGTGTAATGGTTGTGTCTGACCGTGCAGGAACATGGTCTGATCATACCACAGCTCCTGGGCAGGGGAGGAAGCAAAAGAGTATACAGACATTACAGCAGGGGATCGCAGCTGATTCTTTCTTTGAAGTAAAACATTGTTTAAATACAGGCAGAGAAATGTTTTACCTCACAAAAAGTATAAGCTCTGATCCCCTGCTGTAATGTCTGTATACTCTTTTCCGTTCACCCCGCCCAGGAGCTGTGGTATGATCAGACCATGTTCCTGCACAGTCAGACACAGATATTACACAGAACACAGCAGGAACACATTTATAAGATTATCTCAGCACAGGAACATTTGTTTTAAACACATCCAATTGTGGAAATTATTAATCTTCCAAGATCTGTTGTTTAAAATGATTTTGTGTTCGTGAGAAAAACCCCTTTAAATATCATTCATTGTATACAGTGCTTGCAATTTACGAGTTGGAAAAAAAAATCCAGTGAAGACTTATAACATTTACTTCTGGCACCACCTTCTGTTGTAGCATGTCCACCTTATGAGCTGATGCTGGTGGTCACACATGCGCCGTCCCTTCCTCTGCAGACAGTTCTAGACATAGTGATCCCCTGTTTACTGCAAATAGAAATGGCTTTTTACAAGGTATATTGTAGTGCAGCTGATAAGATTCCTTCTGCTGGAGACATAGGTGCTATATTGTTAGCTGCCAGAAGGTGAAGGAGACCAATTCTGCTGATCACCCACCCCTTGCAGTACTCTTGGGAAGCAAACCATTATGGGTACTTTTTATACTATAAGCACTGCAAATTACCTTAACACACTGATCCCTTGTCAGGAATTTTAGTGTAAAAATTATTCCTGGGATAGCCCCTTTAGCCACAAATCCGAAAAGTGCAAAACTATTGTCTTCAGAAAATTATATAACAAGAAATAATACATGTAATTCATCTGTCTGGAGAAAAAAAGTCTGAATATTTCCTTTCAGAACCAGGCTTACTTATTACTACTTTGAGTTTCAGAATATTAATATTGCTATTGTTTCTATTCGTATAGTGGAATATTTTTAGCAGACCTGATCTTTGTGCCAACGATTCACAAGGTTCTTATTCTAACACACAGAAGAAAAGTCTATTAAAAACCAGATATTGTATTAACTAGTGGAAAGGTTTAGTGTCAGACATTAAGGCAGAGGGGAGAGCGGGATTACGGGGCAGTGCGGATCCATCTTGTCCTGTTTCTCTTTCTGTCTGTGTTCATCCAGAATGACATGACTGCTTTCTTTTGCAGTTTTTTTCACCATTGCCTTTGTACCTAAATGGTCAATATTAAGTGCAGTCACCCCGACACTGATAGCAGAATTTACTGCATCGTCAGTGGCATGACCAGCATCTTTTCCATAGCTACAAAAAAAGAAAAAGTCAACTAGGTTATTTCTCAATGAAACTGTTAAAGATGAAATTGGTAGAATTTGTACATCTGTGTAATTAATGTGCCTGGACGAGTTCTCCAGCTCGTATACATAACCCATGTGCTACAGACTCAGGCAATACGGGTGCTAAAATGTCACCATATTATGGAGGGATCACTCTACTTTTTGCTTGATATTTGGGAAAAGGCCTAATCTGAGAGTGATCAGCTAAAGGAAAAAGGCGGCAGGATTTTTTTGCTCCTGGTACTGCGCTTCCTGGCAAAAAAATTGCATATTTGTGAAAAGATATAATTCAGTACAGACCTCCTCTATTTCCGGCAGTGCCACAGACAATAAATGGAGCAGAGATCGAGCACATACACCCCCATTGTATGAAGGAACTGTATCTGCAGGGTCCGGTCCTCGCAGATTCCAGAGAGCCAATCTCACAATCACTGGGGGTTCCAGTGCTCTGACCCCCAGCCACCAGCGGGTTAAAGATAATGAGAACTTTCCGTCTTGGGAATAACCTAATGTAATGATGTAGTTTATGCTTAATTTAAAAAAAAACATTAAAAACCATCACCTCCTGCAAAATACACTGAATACATAAAGATCTCTGTCTGCAGTTATAAGTATTGGTCTATAGGGGTTTGTAAACCCAGGGGTGGATTAAGAGTAGCAAGGGCCCCAGGCAGTTTAGAAGGTGGGGGCCCCCCCCGTGATAGATCATGTGATAGTTCACGTGAAATTAATTTGGCACAATTTTAATGTATTAATTATAATACTTTTTTTACACTAATTGTACGACTTAATATTGAGCACAATTAAGTATGCTGACATCCCCAATGTACAGTATGAGACCCTACACACAATATGAGCTGCCATAATCCTCCTATACACAGCAGGAGGCCGCACATAGCCATCTATACACAGCAGGAGGTCGCTCGGTGCCATCTATACACAGCAGGAGGCCTCACACAGCCATCTATACACAGCAGGAGGTCGCACGCAGCCATCTATAAACAGCAGGAGGCGCAATGAGCCATCTATACACAGCGGGAAGCCACACGTGGCCATCTATACACAGCGGGAGACCGCAAAGTGCCATCTATACACAGCAGGAGGCCACACGTGGCCATCTACACACAGCGGGAGGCCGCACCTAGCCATCTATACACAGCGGTAGGCCGCACGTAGCCATCAATACACAGCGGGAGGCTGCACGTAACCATCTATACACAGCGGGAGGCCGCACGTAGCCATCTATACACGACGGGGGGCGCACATAGCCATCTATACACAGCGGGAGGCCAAACGGTGCCATCTATACACAGCAGGAGGCCGCACGTAGCCATCTATACACAGCAGGGGGCCACACGTAGCCATCTATACACAGCAGGAGGCCGCATGTAGCCATCTATAAACTGCAGGAGGCAGCACGGCGCCATTTTTACACAGCGGTAGGCCGCACGGCGTCATCTATACCCAGCAGGAGTCAACACGTAGCCATCTATACACAGTGGGAGGCCGCACGTAGCCATCTATATACAGCAGGAGGCCGCACGTCGCCATCTATACACAGCGGGAGGCACCACGTAGCCATCAATACACAGCAAGAGGCCGCATGTAGCCATCTATACACAGTGGGAAGCAGCACGTAGCGATCTATACACAGTGGGAGGCCGCACGTAGCCATCTATACATAGTGGGAGGCCATACGACGCCCCCCAGAAACAGCGGGAGGCCGCACGTAGACATCTATACACAGCAGGAGGCCGCATGCAGCCAACTATGCAGAGCAGGAGGCCCCACGTAGCCATCTATACACAGCAAGAGGCCGCATATAGCCATCTTTGCACAGCATGAGGTCGCACGTAGCCATCTATACACAGCAGGAGGCCGCAAGTAGCCATCTATAATCAGCGGCAGGCCGCATGTAGCCATCTATACACAGCAGGAGGCCGCATGTAGCCATCTACACACAGCAGAAGGCCGCACGTAGCCATCTATACACAGCAGGGGGCCACACGTAGCCATCTATACACAGCAGGAGGCCGCATGTAGCCATCTATAAACAGCAGGAGGCAGCACAGCGCCATTTTTACACAGCGGTAGGCCGCATGACGACATCTATACACAGAAGGAGGCCGCACGTAGCCATCTATACACAGTGGGAGGCCGCACGTAGCCATCTACACACAGTGGGAGGCAGCACGTAGCCATCTATTCATAGCGGGAGGCCGCACGGCACCGCCCAGATACAGCAGGAGGCCGCAAGTAGACATCTATATACAGCGGGAGGCCGCACGTAGCCATCTATACACAGCAGGAGGCCGCACGTATCCATCTATACACAGCAGGAGGCCGCACATAGCCATTTATACAAAGCAAGAGGCCGCACATAGCCATTTATACAAAGCAAGAGGCTGCACGTAGCCATCTATGCACAGCAGGAGGCCACATGTAGCCATCTATACACAGCAGGATGCCGCACGTAGCCATCTATATACAGTGGGAGGCAGCACATAGCAATCTATACATAGCGTGAGGCTGCAAAACACCCCCCAGATACAGCGGGAGGCCGCACGTATACATCTATATACAGCGGGAGGCCGCATGTAGCCATCTATACACAGCAGGAGGCCACACGTAGCCATCTATGCATAGCAGGAGGCCTCTCGCAGCCAAGTATACACAGCAGGAGGCCTCACGCAGCCATCTATACACAGCAGAAGGTCGCACGTAGCCATCTATACACAGCAGGAGGCCGCAAGTAGCCATCTATACACAGCAGGAGGCCGCACTTAGCCATCTATACACAGCAGGAGGCCACATGTAGCCATCTATACACAGCAGGAAGCCGCACATAGCCAACTATACACAGCAGGGGGCGGCACGTACCATCTATACACAGCAGGAGGCCACACGTAGCCATCTATACACAGCAGGAGGTGGCACATAGCCATCTATACACAGCAGGAGGTCACACATAGCCATCTATACACAGCGGGAGGCCGCACGTAGTCATCTATACACTGCAGGACGAAGCACGGCGCCATTTATACACAGCGGGAGGCCGCAGGGCGCAATCTATACAGAGCAGGGGGCAGCACGGCGCCAGCGGGAGGCCTCACGGCGCCATCTATAAACAGCGGGAGGCCGCACGATGCAATCTATACACAGCGGGAGGCCGAACGTAGACATCTATGCACAACAGGAGGCCGCATGTAGCCCTCTATACACAGCGGGAGGCCACACCTTGTCATCTATATATAGTGGGAGGCCGCACATAGCCATCTCTACACAGCAGGAGGCCACACGTAGCCATCTATACACAGCAGGAGGCCGCACTTAGCCATCTATACACAGCAGGAGGCCGCACATAGCCATCTATACATAGCCATCTATACATAGCAGGAGGCCGCACATAGCCATCTATACATA
Source organism: Phyllobates terribilis (assembly GCF_046119375.1). Taxonomy (NCBI): domain Eukaryota; kingdom Metazoa; phylum Chordata; class Amphibia; order Anura; family Dendrobatidae; genus Phyllobates; species Phyllobates terribilis. The sequence continues at coordinate 1,323,690 of NW_027363240.1, read as the reverse complement.
GCAGGAGGCTCCTCGTAGCTATCTATAAACAGCGGGAGGCCGAACGTAGCCATACATACACAGCGGGAGGCTGCACGTAGTCATCTATGCACAGCAGGGGGCCGCACGTAGCCATCTATAATCAGCAGGAGGCCGCACGTAGCAGTCTATACACAGCAGAGGGCCGCATTTACCCATCTATACACAGAGGGAGGCAGAAAATAGCCATCTATTAACAGCAGGAGGCAGCACGGCGCCATTTTTACACAGCGGGAGGCCACGCGGTGCCATCTATACACAACAGGAGGCGGCACATAGCCATCTATACACAGCAGGAGTCCGCACATAGCCATCTTTACACAGCGAGATGCCGCTTGTAGCCATCTGTAAACAGCAAGAGGCAGCACGGCGCGCTCTTTACAAAGCGGGAGGTCACACGAAGCCATCTATAAACAGCAGGAGGCAGCACGGCGCCATCTATACACAGCGGTAGACCGCATGTAGCCATCTTTAAACAGCAGGACGCAGCACAGCGCCATCTATACACAGCAGGAGGCCGCATGTAGCCATCTATAAACAGCAGGAGGCAGCACAATGCCATCTATGCACAGCGGGAGGACGCACATATCCATCTATACACGGCAGGAGGCCGCACGTAGCCATCTATACATGACAGGAGGCCGCACATAGCCATCTATACACAGCAGGAGGCCGCACGTAGCCATCTCTACACAGCAGGAGGCTGCACGTAGCCATCTGTACACAGCTGGAGGCCGCAAGTAGCCATCTATACACAGCGGGAGGCCCCCCTAGCCATCTCTACACAGCAGGAGGCTGCACGTAGCCATCTATACACAGCAGGGGGCCGCACATAGCCATCTATACACAGCGGGAGGCCGCACGGTGCCCCCCAGATACAGCAGGAGGCTCCACGTAGCTATCTGTACACAGCAGGAGGCCGCACGGCACCCCTATTTACAGTAGGAGGCCGCACGGTGCCCCCACACGCAGTCACGCACACACACAAACATATACAGACATATACATACACGCATAAACACATTTGAAACACAAAAATACATATAAACAGACATCACACAATGATTTATGCCTGCACACACAAAGACACACTCAGTCACACACACACTCACACACTCACTCATTCACTCACTCACTCATACACACCCACCCTCACACACACACACACACACACACTCACACACTCACCATCCTTGGCTCGGCTCCAGTCGTCCAACTCCTCTCCGATGCAGCAATACAGGGCGCACACTGCGTGACGTCCTGCTAGCAGACACAGCCACGCAGAGGGCCATGTCTGCTAGCTGTGACGCGGAAGGGCCAGCACAAGCACTCAGGGAAGTTAACAGGTGCAGTGCTTGCCCGGCCAAAGAATCAGCGGCCATGCGCAGCTGCTGTGGAAGCGGTCCGGGTCCCCCCCGCCTCTGCCTGCCGCCGGTATGTGCAGCATTGGCGCCCACATAGTATAATGAGGGCAATCTGGCCATGGGCCCCCCGGAGCTACGGGCCCCGGGCGGTAGCCCAGATTGCCTTCATCATAATCCGCCTATGAGTAAACCTATAAACAATCTATAAACAACCTATAAACAACAACCTATAAACCTATAACAAGACCAATATCACCCCATAACAGTAGAGATATTTAATGTCCACAAGACACCAGTTTGCAGACATTTTGTAACTAATATTAATTTCAGAACAATTAGAAGAGAAATTCTACCCTAAACATGGACATGTTTAGGGATGAGCGAACCCAAACTGTAAAGTTCGTGGTTCGTACCGGACACCTGGTGATTTTTTTCTGGATGTCTGGTTTACTGTTCGAAAGTTCAATGGCTGTGCGAAGTTCTTGTATGGCCAGCATATTCACCGGACATGTCACCCATTGAGCATGTTTGGGATGCTCTGGATCGACATATATGACAGATTTTTCAAGTTCCCCCCAATATCCAGCAACTTTGCACAGCCATTGAAGAGGAGTGGACCAACATTCCACAGGCCACAATCAACAGTCTTATCAACTATATGCGAAGGAGATTTGACCACCATTTACATCACACAGTTCAACACACCAGAAACTGCTTGGTTTTCTGACCCCTGCAATACTGTAAAACTGCACATTTTAGAGTGGCCTTTTATTGTGGGCAGCCTAAGGCACACCTGTGCAATAGTCATGTGTCTTAGATTTTTGGTCACTATAGGTCACTATAGTGGGTGCAGGGGTTGCAGTTGTATCTTTTTCCAGGAGCCTAGGGAAGGCTGGGGGCCAAATGGTCTGTTTAGCCCATCTGATTTAAATCAATTCTAATATAGAGATTCTCTGAGAATATGATAAAAATGTCCCCCAACACATATTTCAAGCTACAACCTGTTCTAGTCATGTCAGGATGGGCTACATCCTAAACAAACACCATCTGAGACATGTCAACTGTCAGAGGAGTAACACTGTAAGCAAACACATCTCATCTTCCCACTCAAATCTGATCTACCCCCTGTCAGTCTGACAGCTTTACAGCAGGGCACAGAGACTCACTGAGCATACAGTCAGACTGAAAGTGGACAAAAAAAAAACATTGTGCTGTTAGCTGAGGGGGAAGTTTTTTTGTTTTTTTTCGTTCGTGTTACAGCCCTGCTCTGTGGCTTAATGAGCAGATGAAGCATGTTTGTTCACGATGCTGCATCTCTGACACTTGGGACATGTCTCAAGCGGTATTTATTCACCCTGAAAGCCGTCCTGACAAGTAACTAGGAAGGGTTGCAGCTTGATACAGTGAAGGAAATAAGTATTTGATCCCTTGCTGTTTTTGTAAGTTTGCCCCCTGACAAAGACATGAACAGTCTATAATTTTAAGGGTAGGTTAATTTTAACATTGAAAGATAGAATATCCCAAAAAAAATCTAGAAAATCACATTGTATAAATTAGATAAATTATTTTGCATTTTGTAGTGAGAAATAAGTATTTGATCCCCTACAAACCATTATGAGTTCTGGCTCCTACAGACCAGTTAGATGCTCCTAATCAACTCATTATCTGCATTAAAGACAGCTGTCTTACATAGTCACCTGTATAAAAGACTCCTGTCAACAGACTCAATAAATCAGTCAGACTTTAACCTCTAAAACATGGGCAAGACCAAAGAGCTTTCTAAGGATGTCACGGACAAGATCATAGACCTGCACAAAGTTGGAATGGGCTACAAAACCATAAGTAGAACGCTGGGTGAGAATGAGACAACTGTTGGTGCAATAGTAAGAAATAAAAAATGACTGTCAATCGACATCGATCTGGGGCACCATGCAAAATCTCACCTCCTGGGGTATCCTTGATCATGAGGAAGGTAAGAGATCAGCCTAAAACTACACGGGGGAACTTGTTAATGATCTCAAGGCATCTGGGACCACAGACACCAAGAAAACCATTGGTAACACATTACACCTTAAAGGTTTAAAACCCTGCAGTGCCCGCAAGGTACCCCTGCTCAAAAAGACACATGTGCAGAACCGTCTGAAGTTTGCCAATGAACACCTGATGATTCTGTGAGTTACTGTGAGAAGGTGGTCAGATGAGACAAAAATTGAGCTCTTTGGCATTAACTCAACTCACCATGTTTGGAGCAAGAGAAATGCTGCCTATGACCCAAAGAACACCGTTCCCACTGTCAAGCATGGAGGTGGAAACATTATGTTTTGAGGGTGTTTCTCTGCACAGGACTAGTTCACCGCATCAATGGGATAATGGATGAAGCCATGTACCGTAAAATCCTGAGTGACAACCTCCTTCACTCCACCAGGACATTAAAAATGAGTCGTGGATGGGTCTTCCAGCAAGACAATGACCCAAAACATACAGCCAAGGCAACAAAGTGGCTCAAAAAGAAGCACATTAAGGTCATAGAGTGGCTTAGCCAGTCTCCTGACCTTAATCCCATAGAAAGTTTATGGAGGAAGTTGAAGCTCCGAGTTGCCAAGCGACAGCCTCAAAATCTTAATGATTTAGAGATGATCTGCAAAGAGGAGTGAACCAAAATTCCTCCTGACACATGCGCAAACCTCATCATCAACTACAAAAAACGTCTGACTGCTGTGTTTGCCAACAAGGGTTTTGCCACCAAGTATTAAGTGTTGTTTGCCAGAGGGATCAAATACTTATTTCTCACTGCAAAATGCAAATAAATTTATCTAATTTATACAATGTGATTTTCTTGATTTTTTTGGGATATTCTCTCAATGTTAAAATTAACCTACCCTTAAAATTATAGACTGTTCATGCCTTTGTCAGTGGGCAAACTTACAAAAACAACAAGGGATCAAATAATTATTTCCTTCACTGTACATTGCAAACTTTTTAATTTCGCATTTCTACACTTGGGGTTTCCAAATCCAGAATTCAAGTTTTGAATAATAATCTTTTTATTTGGGGATTTTTACAATTAGGGGAAAGGGAAAATAAATTGTAATATATTGTTACATCAACCTCAAGAAAACAAACTTGTAACATAGAAGAAACAAAGAAGAGAACAGGGAAAGAGATTTGGAGGGTAAGGAAAAGGGGAAAGGAAAAGGGGAAAGGAAAAGGTGGACAAAAAAGGGGGGGAAGGTAAATTTAAATATGGAAAGAGGGATAAAGGGAAATAAAAGAGAGATCATACATATTATAATCATAGTTATAATTTCACAGGTTTTCAATTTATATGTATTGAAATTAAGAAATCTATATATTTTCTGGCTAAAAATAATAATACATTTATGTAGAGAGGTTATTCCTGCTCGGGGAGAACTACTTATTCCAGGAAGATCATCTAGAATAATATTTTTTAAGAGAGTTGTTTCTTAAAGCAAAAGAGTATTCAAAAGAATTATGAGTGGACATTTTTTCAATAATATCTGAAATAGTAGGAACGTCAATAGACTTCCATTTAGATGCAATAAGTAGTTTCGTTATAGCAAATATGTGAATTGAAATATATTTTATCTTCTGGGGAAGCAAGTTTGAATTGAGAGAAAGAAGAAATAGTTGAGGAGGGATTTTAACTGTAGTTATTGATTTTATTTAGTAATTTAGAGATTTCTTTCCATATTGTTGCAAGAGATAAAAAAGACAGCGCACATAGGGCTTTATCTGTATAAAAGTAAATACCAGGTCCCACAATCAGTCTGACTCACCTTCTGAGGTTGTGTGAGTCACAACCAACTTTGAAGCACCTGTCAGATGGCCGCTGCAGGAGACCCCGCTGATCAGATAAGAAGCCGGGCTGATCCTCCGCACTGGTACAGAGACACACAAGGGTTAATGATAAACCAAACCTTCTTTATTACTTGGCCTACGCGTTTCGTGGCTACACTGCCACTTCCTCAGGGCTAGTGGCAGTGTAGCCACGAAACGCGTAGGCCAAGTAATAAAGAAGGTTTGGTTTATCATTAACCCTTGTGTGTATCAGCCCGGCTTCTTATCTCCTCTCATTGTATTGTTATAATTTTAGGACATATCCAGAAGATATGTAGAAGATTTGCTTTATGTTCCATGAAAGCTTTAAGTGTTACTGGTGTGAAAAACCAGCTCGATAGTATTTTAAAGTAATTTTCATGGAGATTAGCATTGACATTGAATTTGTATGTTACGTCAATCGCTTCCCTCCACATTTCAGGAGAGAAATTAAGGTTTAAGTTGTTTTCCCATTTTATCATGGGTTTTGATTTTTCAAAAACTGTATCAGAATTGAAAAAAGTATATATATACAGTAGAGACCAAAAGTTTGGACACACCTTCTCATTTAAAGATTTTTCTGTATTTTCATGACTATGAAAATTGTACATGCACACTGAAGGCATCAAAACTATGAATTAACACATGTGGAATTATATACTTAACAAAAAAGTGTGAAACAACTGAAAATAAGTTTATCCGAGTCACCAGCCTCAGAAATCGCAGTTTAACAGCAGCTCAGATTAGAGACCAGGTCAATGCCACACAGAGTTCTAGCAGCAGACACATTTCTTCAATAACTGTTAAGAGGAGACTTTGTGCAGCAGGCCTTCATGGTAAAATAGCTGCTAGGAAACCACTGCTAAGGACAGGCAACAAGCAGAAGAGACTTGTTTGGGCTAAAGAACACAAGGAATGGACATTAGACCAGTAGAAATCTGTGCTTTGGTCTCATGAGTCCAAATTTGAGATCTTTGGTTCCAACCACTGTGTCTTTGTGCGACGCAGAAAAGGTGAACGGATGGACTCTAGATGCCTGGTTCCCACCGTGAAGCATGGAGGAGGAGGTGTGATGGTGTGGGGATGCTTTGCTGGTGACACTGTTGGGGATTTATTCAAAATTGAAGGCATACTGAACCAGCATGGCTACCACAGCATCTTGCAGCGGCATGCTATTCCATCCGGTTTGCGTTTAGTTGGACCTTCATTTATTTTTCAACAGGACAATGACCCCAAACACACCTCCAGGCTGTGTAAGGGCTATTTGACCAAGAAGGAGAGTGATGGGGTGCTACGCCAGATGACCTGGCCTCCACAGTCACCAGACCTGAACCCAATCGAGATGGTTTGTGGTGAGCTGGACCGCAGAGTGAAGGCAAAAGGGCCAACAAGTGCTAAGTATCTCTGGGAACTCCTTCAAGATTGTTGGAAGACCATTTCCGGTGACTACCTCTTGAAGCTCATCAAGAGAATGCCAAGAATGTGCAATGCAGTCATCATAGCAAAAGGTGGCTACTTTGAAGAACCTATAATGTAAGACATATTTTCAGTTGTTTCACACTTTTTTGTTAAGGATTTATAATAATACATGCGTTAATTCATAGTTTTGATGCCTTCAGTGTGAATGTACAATTTTCATAGTCAAGAAAATACAGAAAAACCTTTAAATGAGAAGGTGTGTCCAAACTTTTGGTCTGTACTGTATATTTCTTGTATTCCAAATATTAGCGTTTGTAAAGTTTTTAAAAAGGGAAATAATAACTCTAGGAAGAAGTATAGGGAGATTACATTTTTTTCTAATATATTTCCTAAGCTCTAGAAAATTAAAAAATTTCCTCCTCTGAAAGATTGTATAGAATTTTTAGGGCTTGAAAGTTAATAATTGCATCTTTTTTAAGACCTGTAATTAAAGCAGAGCAATTTACAATTCAAAATTTTTCCCATTTATCAATCGTAAAATTAGGAAAGGCAGTGTGGAAAAAAGATATAGGAAGTTTCTCTAATGGGTAGTTATGTTGGTTATTTTTTGTGATCTTAAATAATTTCCTCCATAATGTAATAGTGCATTTTATTAGTGTATGTTAGGGTAATAGAAGAGTTTGGCCTAATAAATGCGAAATAGTGAGTGCTAACAAAGAAAAATTTCCATTGTACAGCTTTTCCATTGCTGTCCAATTATTTTTCCCTTCATCTAGAAACCAGTGTCTGCTTTGGAGAATGATGTTGGTTTCAGAATAGGCCTGAATATTTGGGAGGCCCATGCCACCTTTTCTTTTATTTTTGAATAATAATAATTTTGCGATTCTTGGGATTTTTGTTTTCCATATGTAGTTATGTTTATGAAGTTTTTTAGTCCATAGATCTGGTATTTGAATTGGGATTGATCTGAAAATATACTGCAATTTAGGCAAGATAATCATTTTTATAAAAAAACAATTCTGCCTAACCATGAAGTGTTGATTTTATCAAAATTGTTCATACTAGTTTGAATATGTTTTTGTAAGCAATTTAAGTTTTCATTCAAGATTTTGTTTAAGGGGTTCATAATTATAATTCCTAAGTAAGGAATTTGGGATGTTTCCCAGGTGTAGGGAAATTCCCTTTCCATTGCTTTTTTTAATTGAGAGTCTAAAAAAACTTAAAATTTTTGAGTTTTTTAGATTAATTTTGTAATAGGATACTGACGACAACTCCCTAATTATTAAAGAAACAGCTCTTAAAAAGTTAATAGGGTCCATAATAGACATTAAAATGACGTCCGCAAATAGTCCAATTTTATATTGTCTATATTGTATACGGTCTATGTTGTGATTGAATGGAATGCCCTTTATGAGATTGCTGGTTCTGATGGTTTCAGCGAAAGGTTCCATTATAAGATCAAAAAGAAGCTGGGCTAATGGGCAACCTTAGCGTGTGCCGTTTGAGATAAAAAAGGAATAAGAAAGTAGATTATTGACTTGGACCCTTGCTGAAAGGCAAGAATATAGGGAAAAGATGCCCTTAAGAATTTGTCCCTGAAGGCCAAATTTATTTAAAATGACGCGCATAAAATCCCAATTGATCCTATCAAACGCCTTTTCTGCATCTAGAGAAATCAGAATGAAGGGGATTTTCCCCTTTTCCACATATGTAAGTAAATTCAAAATTCTCCTGGTTCCATTTGAAGCCTGTCCCCCCTTAAAAAACCTACTTGATCAGACTAAATTAATAAGGGTAAGATTTTCAGAAATTAGTTTAGCAAAATTTTTTATGTCTGTTTTTAAGAGGGATATGGGTCTATCATTCGAAATCGCCTCAAGAGCACTGTTTGGTTTGGTATAACAACGATAGTCACTTCTAAGGATTCTTTTGGAAGAAGGCCTTCGTTATTAGCTTGATTAAACATGGAGGTCAAGGGGCTGGATACTTTATGCTTAAATAATTTGTAATATTCATTGGGGAATCCATCAGGTCCAAGAGATTTATTTTCTTGTAGTTTTTTAATGGCAATTTCTGTTTTGTCTATGGAGAAAGGGGAATTTAGCGAGTTAATTTGTTCAGAATTTAGTTGCTGTAGGTTGACTTTAGAAAGGAATTGAGTTATTTCTTTGATGTTTGGTTGGGTGGTATTCACATCCTCTTTCAGGTTATATAAAGAGGAATAGAATGCTGCAAATTGCTCAGCTATGTCTTGCGGATGGACATAAGAGGCTCCAATTTTTTTTATAGAAACTACCCTTGATCTTATACGTGGTTTTCTAACTTTATTTGCCATACGTTTGGTCATTTTGTTAATAGGAGAAATAATAATTAAGTTTGATAGAGTTCATTAATTTATCGTAATTATTCCATAAGAATGAATTTAAGTTCTGCTCTAAGACTCAGTATAACTGAGTGGGTTTTATCTGTCGGGTTTTGTTGTTGTTTTTCCTCCTCATCATTAATCTTTTGAATTATATTTTTGATACTTTCTCTAGTTTTTCTTTTATGTTGTGAGTTTAATTGTATGACAACTCCTCTAAGTACTGCCTTATGGACGTTCCATATAGTAGCGGGGGAAATGTCTTGTGAGATATTTTCTTGGAAGTATAATTTAATTATTATCAATTTTTGTTTTATACATTGTAAAATGCAGTAGAAAAGAATTGCATTTCCACATTTTAGAGTAATTATTTGATTGTGTGGGTTTCAAAGACAATTTGATACGAGCATGGTCTGAACAAGTGATGGTACCTATTTGAATATCCTTACATTTTTGTAGGGTATGTAAATTAGTCAGAACCATGTCTATTCTCGAAAAGGTTTTATGTTTAGCAGAATAATAGGTGTATTCCCTTGAGGTAAATTTTAAATTTCTGAATACATCAAATAACTGTTCCTTTATTAACCAATTTTTTAAAGTAAACATTTTACATCTCGGAGAAGCCAAAGTATCCAAATTTTGCTTGGGGATAATATTAAAATCACCAAATATAAATACATTTCTTTTTTGGTGTCTATACCTTTTTCATTAATTTATTGAGGAAGGAAATTTGGCTCTGTTAGGGGCATACACATTTACCAAAGTGTACGTTATTGTATCATTAATGCAGACAAGAATATGGTAGCGACCATTGTTATCTATAATCTCTTCTAATAATTGAAAGGACACGGTGTTTCTTATGGTTGTAATCACACCGGTCTTTTTTTCCTCCAAAGAGGATCTAAAAATATGGGGAAAATTCTGGTGGGTTAATTTGAGAGAATTTTGTTTCTTGAAATGCCACTATATCAGTATTAGAGCTCTTGGCTTCCCTCCAGGCGGAATACATCTTAAACCGACTATTTAGTCCTTTGACATTCAGTGATAGAATTTTTAGCACCATTAGGATTTAAACAAGAAAAATATGTATAATAGCCAGAAAAAAACATATGCAGTGCTTTGTACAATATTTAAAAGCATATACCTATGGTGAAGGTGGTAAAATGAAATGCAATTCTGTAGAAAACCAATCATAAAACAAAACAAAAAACAAAAGAAAGACAGATTCTGATACTCCTTAGATGATCCGGGGGAAAAGGTTGAGAACAAAAATATACCAGTTCTCGAACACCTCATGCTATATCTGGGAAAAGAAAGTTCGGCGAACTCTGTGTGCGAGTCCTGGAGTTAAAGCAATTTTAAGTAGAAGAAGAGAACTCAAATCAGAAGATTGCTTATAATCAGCTGTAAAATAAAATAGAACATGAACAAGGAAACTGTATAGCAAGTTTTACTTTAAAACCTTCAACTACCATTACTCCGCAGTGTCTTCTTTTCCTTCATGGTCGCAGTTGTATCTATTTCCGGGTATTTTGCATTGTTTTAAACAGTTCCACCTCGTCTCTGGATCCTTTAAAGTGTTTGTCCTTCCATTAAAAAATACTGTGAGTTTAGTGGGGAAACCCCACTTAAAGGAAATGTTGTTTGATCTTAAAATGGAAGTAATACCTGCAAAAGATTTTCTGGTGTCTAAAGTTTCTTTCAAGAAATCAGGAAAAACTTTAATCGACTCATAGAGGGGAGGTGGGTTCTTGCGTTTTCTTAGATAGTCTCTTAAATTGATCTTTTGCAATCACTTCTCTTGGTGTTTCTTTTGGAAGAAAGCTAGGTTTTTGTAACCAATGTGCTCTGTCGATTTTAAATCTGCAGTAGGAAAGGAAGGCAAGGATTTGTGCAATATATATTTAATATATGGAACAAGATCTGCTGGTGGTACATTTTCCGGGATACCTCTGAATTTTATATTGTTCCACCCAGTAGCATAGCTACCGGGGTGGCAGAGGGGGCGGCAGAGGGGCCGCGCTCTGAGGGGGACCACAACGAAGCTACCCCAGTGTAACTGTATCAGCGTGGGCAACACACCGATACAGTTATACGTTGGGACAGAGCAGGGAGACTCAATGTCCCTGCACCACCAGGTGGCCTTTATCGGGCCCTTGAGCAAAAGGGGGGCCCCCATTGCCAGCATTGGGCCCCCCACCAGTCACCCCAAGACAGTTCAATGATGAGAGAGGAAACGTGACGCTCCCTCTCCCATCAGTCCCCTCTGCACCTGACGTCGCTGAACGGGCGCGATGACGTTACACTTGGCGCCCGGTGTTCTGTAGATCTACGGGCACTCGGAGCAGTGGTGGAATGAGGAGGAAAGGTGAGTATTGCATTTATTTATTTTTATGGGGGTACATTACTATATAAACTGCCTCTAGGGCTGCATTATACTATATACTCTGCTATGGGGGTGCATTATACTGTATAGAAGCCTATGGGGGTGCATAATACTGTATAGACTGCCTATACGGGTGCATTATACTATATAGACTGCCTATGGAGAGTGCATTATACTATATAGAGGCCTATGGGGGTGCATCATACTATATAAACTGCCTATGGGGGTGTATTATACTACAGTCATGGCCAAAAGTATTGAGAATGAGACAAATAGTAATTTTTCCAAAGTTTACTGCTTCATTTTTTGTAATGGCAATTTGCATATACTCCTGAATGTCAAAGAGTGATCAGCTTAACAGCAATTACTGTACTTGCAATGTCAATATTTGCCCAGAAAATGAACTTTAACCCCCAAAACACATTTCAACATCATTGCAGTCCTGCCTTAAAAGGAGCAGCTAACATCGTTTTAGTGATTGATTCATTAACACAGGTGTGGGTGTTGATGAGGACAGGGCTGGCGATCAATCAGTCATGATTAAGTAAGAATGACATCAATGGACACTTTAAAAGGAGGCTGGTTCTTGGTATCATTGTTTCTCTTCAGTTAACCATGGTTATCTCTAAAGAAACACGTGCAGCCATCATTGCACTGCACAAAAATGGCCTAACAGGGAAGAGTATCGCAGCTACAAAGATTGCACCTCAGTCAACAATCTATCGCATCATCAAGAACTTCAAGGAGGGAGCTTCCATTGTTGTCAAAAAGGCTCCAGGGCGCCCAAGAAAGACCAGCAAGTGCCAGGACCGTATCTTAAAACTGTTTCAGATGCGGGATCGGACTACCAGCAGTGCCGAGCTTGCTCAGAAATGGCAGCAGGCTGGTGTGAGTGCTTCTGCACGCACTGTGAGGTGGAGACTCTTTGAGCAAGGGCTGGTTTCAAGGAGGGCAGCAAAGAAGCCACTTCTCTCCAGAAAAAACATCAGGGACCGACTGATATTCTGCAAAAGGTACAGGGAGTGGACTGCTGAGGACTGTGGCAAAGTCATTTTCTCTGATGAATCCCCTTTTCGATTGTTTGGGACATCTGGAAAACCGCTTATTCGGAGAAGAAGAGGTGAGCGCTACCACCAGTCTTGTCTCATGCCAACTGTAAAGCATCCTGAAACCATTCATGTGTGGGGTTGCTTCTCAGCCAAGGGAATCGGCTTACTCACAGTCTTGCCTAAAAACACAGCCATGAATAAAGAATGGTACCAGAATGTCCTCCAAGAGCAACTTCTCCCAACCGTCCAAGAGCAGTTTGGCGCCCAAAAATGCCTTTTCCAGCATGATGGAGCACCTTGCCATAAAGCAAAGGTGATAACAAAATGGCTCATGGAACAAAACATAGAGATTTTGGGTCCATGGCCTGGAAACTCCCCAGATCTTAATCCCATTGAGAACTTGTGGTCAATCATCAAGAGACGGGTGGACAAACAAAAACCAACAAATTCTGGCAAAATGCAAGCATTGATTAAGCAAGAATGGACTGCTATCAGTCAGGATTTGGTCCAAAAGTTGATTGAGAGCATGCCAGGGAGAATTACAGAGGTCTTGAAGAAGAAGGGGCAACACTGCAAATATTGACTTGCTGCATTAACTCATTCTAACTGTCAATATAACCTATTGGTACTCATAAAATAATTGCAATTATATTTCTGTATGTGATATAACCATCAGTCAACACTAATAAAAGCCAGAGGCCAGCAGATCATGTGAAAATATAATTTTGGTGTCATTCTCAAAACTTTTGGCCATGACTGTATATAGACTGCCTATGGGGATGTATTATACTATATACTCTGCCTAGGGGGGTGAATTATACTATATACTCTGCCTATAGGGCTGCATTATACTATAGACTCTGCATATGGGTGTGCGTTATACTATGTACTCTGCTTATGGGGGTGCATTATTCTATATACTCTGCCAATGAGGGTGCATTATACTATATACTCTGCCTATGGAGTGCATTATACTATATAAACTCTGCCTATGGGGAGTGCATTATACTATATACTCTGCCTATGGGAGTGCATTATAGTATAGACTCTGCATATGGGGTGCATGATACTATATACTCTGCCTATAGGGGTGAATCACACTATATAGACTGCCTATGAGGGTGCATTATACTATATACTCTGCCTATGGGGATGCATTATACTATAGACTCTGCATATGGAGGTGTATTATACTATATACTATGCATATGGTAAGTGCATTATACTATATGCTCTGCCTATGGGGGTGTATTATACTATATACTCGGCCTATGGGGGGTGTATTATACTATAGACTCTGCCTATGGGGGTGCATTATACTATATTGAGGCCTATGGGGGTGCAGTATACTATAGAGGCCTATGGCATGCATTTTACTATATAGAGTCTGCCTATGGGGGGTGTATTACACTATAGTGGCCTATGGGGAGCGCATTATACTATATTGGGGACTATCTGGTGTTGTGCATTATACTTTATGTAGGCTACAGTGGGTACGAAAAGTATTCAGACCCCTTTAAATTTTTACTCTTTGTTTCATTGCAGCCAATGAATTTCCAGATTTTTCTGGGAATTCAAATTGATAAGGCAATTCAATTCCTTATCAAGAGGACTCAACCTAAAAGCCCCGTCACACTAAGCGATCTCGCTAGCGAGATCGCTGCTGTGTCACGGTTTTGGTGACTCACCAGCGACCTCACCCGCGATGTCGCTATGTGTGGCACTTTGCAACGATCAGGCCCCTGCTGTGAGGTCGCTGATCGTTGCAAAGTGTCCTGGACCATTTTTTGGTCGTTGGCCTCCCGCTGGCCAGCACACATCGCTGTGTGTGACCAGCGGGACCAACGATCTGGCTGGTAACCATGGTAAATATCGGGTTACTAGGGGCACGCGCGCACTTAGTAACCCGCTGTTTACCATAGATACCACTCTGCTACGGTGCGCGGAGGCTCCAGCGCACCGTAGCAGAGTTGTATCCATGGTAAACAGCGGGTTACTAGGGGCACACGCGCACTTAGTAACCCGATATTTACCATAGTTACCAGCCTGCTCCTGCTTAAGCAGCAGGCTGGTAACGGGAGCAGGACATCGTGGAACGATTCTTTCCACGATGTCGCTGCTCCCCTCATCGCTGGTGAGCCTGCCTGTTTGACAGCTCACCAGCGATGTATTAGCGATGCAGCAACGATCCCTGACAGGTCGTATCGTTGTCGGGATCGTTGCTGCATCGCTTAGTGTGACGGGGCCTTAACACCTGGATTTATGACTCACTACATGGACACAATTCACACCTCCAGATAATTAAACATCCCCACTGCATCTCCACTTGCAACAAAAAAAAAACTAATTTGATCTCCTTGACTTATCAGTAGGAAGCATCACCCCCTCCACCTCATGAACAAATGTCATACTGTAACATCTCTTAAATGTTGTGCATTGTGTTTTATGTATTCATTTGTAATATTGCCTGAAGAAGGAGCCTCTGTGCTCTGAAAGCTTGCATATACAGTATATTTTTTTCTGGTTAGCCAATAAAGGAATCAAACCTAGAATACTTTTGTCATTTTTGGACTTAAAAGTATTTACATAGATTGTCAGTTTCAATAATTTTGTGATTTATATCATCCAGTGATGTTTGTAAACTGTTAGGCTGCGTGCCCACGTTGCAGATAACAAGCGTTTATTGATGCGGAATTTCCGCAGCGGAAACGCTTGTAAAACGCTTGGCAATCCGCACCCCATGGTCCCCAATGGGATTCCGCAAGTTCTATGCACATGCTGCGGATTTTTCCGCAGCGTTTATGCTGCGTTCAAAAATCCGCAGCATGTCAATTAATTTTGTGTTTCCGCAAGCGGAATTGCCTTTGTCCAATGCATAAAAAACGCAAGGCAATTCCGCAAGTGGAAAACGCGCGATAAACGCGAGAAAAACGCGCGATAAACGCGTGCGGAATTCCGCACACGTTTTTCCGGGAGAGGACTTGCAGAAATGAAGCAGAAATTTTCTGCTTCATTTCTGCAACGTGGGCACATAGCCTTAAACCTTTTGATCATATTGACATTCAATTGCTGTATTGTAGATGTCAGAAGGTCTAGTAAACACTTCTGTGATACTGAAAGGTTTACAGAGTGTCTAGTTGTTGGGAATGTTTGGGAAATATCACTAGGAATATTTTTAGGTAGGAACAGCAAGTGTGGAAGAGGGACTTGTACAGTCCATTTTAGGTCGTTGTTTATAAGGTGTCACTTTTGGTGAGTAGTCCTCTGAATCCTTATCTGTTTCTACTGAAGGTGATTTCTATTATCATTCTTCCCACTCGCAAGCACTTTCCTTTAATATCTTGACAGTGAAACCCCTGCAAGAAATGTCATCTCCAGATCAACTATTTGGCTATGTGCGCAAGATGCGTATTTGAAGCAGAAATTTTCTGTGCGTTTCTGCTTCTCCTTGGCAGGGAAAATACATGCGATTTTACATGCATTTTTGACGCGTTTTTTTATGCATTTTTTGAAGCGTTTTTGTACATCAATGAATGATTTTTGGAGCTAAATAAAGTTATTTGGTGGGACATTGCTTAAACCTTGGATTACCATCAGAACTAGGGTGAGTATATTGGTTAATTTGAATGATTAAAGAATGTGTTTGTTGTAATTCAAATAACGTGTTTGCTCTGTTTCTGTGTGGTTATTTAACTCTTTACTTTACTTTAATTAAGTTTGGTAATGAAAAGGTCTGATTGACACCTTGTCATAACCAAACAAAAGAGCAAGATGTCAGCTAGTCCCATTCACCCAATCTTCATTAGCATTTCTATTCATGTAATTTATGCAGCTGCTGTGAGCTACTATTTTTAGCCTGAGAAGGTGCCATTAGGCAAACATGGTGAGTGGCTATTAATAACATCTCACAGCTGGTTCGCTAGCCACTACGTCCCCCTGATCAGCACTCAGCAACGCTTTGGATAACAGCTTATTTTTGCTGCGTCCAAAATGTGGTGTTCTAATGCCGCACTTTTGTTGTCGGTTAATGGGAATCCAGCTCATATAACGACACTTCAATCGGTCAAAATCTGCAGCGAAGACTGGCGTGTCCGCTACTGAAATTGACATCCTGCGGGTGAGCTTGGGTACGTGGCCACGATCAGGAGCTGCTGCAGGTTTGACGCTGCGTGTTTATACAGCGTCAAACCCGCAGCATCCAGATGTTACAGCATAGTGGATGGGATCTCTACAAATCCCATAACCACTATGCGTGCATCAGTGGCTGTGAATTACCCATGGACACTGACATGTGGCGCGTCTTTCAGGACCTTAGCATGTCAAACTCTATTGCGGAGTCGCTAATCTCCGTAACAGAAATTTGAGCATTAGAAAGTATTGAATGCAGTAAATCTACATGGTTGAGTGAACACATGTGGATTTACCTGCGTTCAATAGAATGCAACGTTTTGGACGCAGCAAAAATATGCATCCAAAGCGCTGCTACCGGATCGTTTGCACATAGCCAAACATTTTAAAAAAAAATGACGTGGGCTCCCGCGTCATTTTTATAACTAGCAGAAGGAAAGCCGAACACTGGGGGCTGATATTAGTAGCCGGAGAAGGGGCCATTAGCCAACAATGTTCCCTGGCTATTAATATTAGCCCACAGCTGTTTGTTTAGCTTTTACTGGCTGGATTACAGGGGGACCCCAAAAAAATTGACCTAAGGTCCTCCTATAAAATCTAACCAGCTTAGGCTAAACTAGACAGCTGCGGGCTGATATTAATAGCCAGGGAAGGGGCCATGGATACTAGACCCCTCCGCGGCTATTAATATCACCCCTCAGCAGTCCCAGAAATGGCACATCCATAAGATGTGCCAAATCTGGCGCTTAGCCTCTGCTCTTCCCACTGCCCTGTAGCGGTGGCGAGTGGGGTAATGGGGTTGGGGTTCACGTCAGCTTTATATTAGTGGCTGACGTGACACCCAGGTTAGTAATGGAGGGCGTCTCCATTACTAACTGCGTAGTAAAATGGTCGCCGCTTTTTCAATAAAAGACAGCCAGAATAAAGTATTATAATGCAATAAAACACACACGGTTTTACAATTTTTTTTATTACACGCCTCTGCGAAGCCGTCGATCTCCTGAAAAAAGCGTAAAATAGAAAGCAACCATATTCCTCACCTGTCCGCCGTCAACGACGTAGTCCACGTACCACCTAGTGTCCCACGACAGTTCGTGTCACTTCTACAGCAGTGACATCCATCACTTAGGTCACTGCTGTAGAAGACAGCAATGTATACTGACAGGGGTGTAAAATCACCCCCTGACAGTGTACATTGCTGGGCAGGATACTGACGTCACCGCTCAGCTGATAGTCACGTGACCAGCCATGCCCACCAACACCTGCCTGTCTGTAAACCAGCCGTGCCCAACAGCACCTATCCAGTCTGTCTGTTTACTAGCCATGCCTGCCTGCATCTACCTGTCTGTCTGTATACCAGTCGTGCCTGCCAGTACCTACCTACCTGTCTGCATACCAGACGAATTTGCCCGCACCTGCCAGTGCTTATCCAGTCTGTCCTGGGCCCTACTCATTCCTGTATTCCTGTCTGTTCTGGGCCCTACCCAGCCTGGCTTTGTATCAGTTGTGCCCGCCAGCACCTACCTTCCTGTCTGTATACCAGCCGTGCCCACCAGCACCTACCGTACCTGTCTGTATACCAGCCGTGTCCGCCAACACCTACCTGTCTGTATACAAGCCGTGCCTGCCAGCAACTACCCAGCCTATCTGTAAACCAGCCTTGCCCGCCAGCACCTACCCAGCCTGTCTGTATATCAGCCGTGCCTGCCAGCACCTACCTGCCTGTCTGTATACCAGTCGGATCTGCCCGCACCTGCTAGTGCTTATCTGCATACCAGTCGAACCGGCCAGTGCCTGCATACCTCGCTGAGGGTCACAGCCGTGTGTCCAAGGTCTGCCCTGGTGTAGCACCTGATCCACCTCCCTCGTCCCCCCTCGGACTGCGGAGTAATCAAGGCGTCGTACATCTGAGTTCGGATTTGCTGAGGTCCCTAGTTACGCCCCTCCTGGCACTCCTTGGTCCCTGGCACAGTCTGACCACAATCCATGCTTGCGCTAAACTGAGCGCGAGCGTAAAAACATCTAATGATGTTTGAAATAAATCAAATTTCTGATCTGAGACAAAATTTAATCCCGTGGATAATACTTCTCTCTGTTCATTACTTAGTACTTTCTGAGTAAGAAGTATGACATTATTTTCAGTGTCTTCTAGAATGTTGATTCTTGTCTCTTTTTCCTTGTAAAATATCCTTTTATATTGTCCATTCCTTCTGCGTCGTCTTCTCCTTTGTCTTTCCCGTTTTTTGATAGTTGTTGTTGATTTCCCATATCATTGTTGACATTTTTTTTGTTTTAATTTTGGCCGTATCGTGACAAGAGTCAAACGCTTCATAATCTGATGAAGAGAAATTTACTTTTTTTCTTTTCCTCATTAAAATTGTATCTTTTTTTTTTTTTAAATAGATTTTGGTGCACATTCTTTCCAAGTAGGTCTCCATCATAAACTTTATTATTTTCATAGTCAATACTGTCCCTTTGCAATTTTTTTTCTTTACTTG
This sequence comes from Phyllobates terribilis, assembly GCF_046119375.1. NCBI lineage: Eukaryota > Metazoa > Chordata > Amphibia > Anura > Dendrobatidae > Phyllobates > Phyllobates terribilis. Next base: position 1,304,629 of record NW_027363240.1, on the reverse strand, counting down.
CATAATAGAATTTTCAAATTTATCCACATTTTCTTTTAATTTTTTATGTAGCTCTTCATATAGTTAGTGAGTAGAAAATGTCAATGCTTCTTTTTTTATCTCCACAATTTCCTCTTTAACCATTCTTAGTTTTTTCTCTTCCTCCATTATAATTGCATTCATTAGATCTAAAGAGATTTTGATATGATCTCATTCATTTACAGATTGTAAGCCCGCTAGGGCAGGGTCCTCTTCCCTCTGTACCAGTCTATCATTGTTAGTTTGTTTACTGTAAGTGATATCTGTATTTGGTATGTAACCCCTTCTTATGTACAGCACCATGGAATCAATGGCGCTATATAAATAAATAATAATAATTTCATTTAATCATGAATTCATCAGAGAATATATATGTGGGTATTTATTTTATCCTTTAACCTCGTGGTATCATTTGACCTTCCACATAGATGCTTAAGGTATTGCAGTCCCATCATGTGCGTGTTTCTTGATTTCATTTCTTTTCCCTCTCATGCATTCATTTTTTTATTTCTGTATAATACGGTGCATCCTCCATTGTTTCCCCAAAAACTTGTGCTAACTTAGCAAAACGTTCATCTCCATTGGAATTAGGCATATTGCCTTGAGTGTGGATCACATTGCAATTATCCATCATAGTGCTAGCATCCAGCTGCTATGCAGGTATAAATGCTTCAATACACTGGCAGACACCAGACAGAAATGGGCCCCTGTGCAAGAACAATATATGATTCCTTTGCAGTCCAAGAGCTCCTACAAATGCTAAATTGCACCTAATTTGGAAATAGAAGTGGACCCCCTTAACTCTTGGCCCCCTGTGCGGCCGTACAGGTTGCACCAATGATATATCCTCCTGTGCTTCAATATATGAATGCAGTGTTTTTTGTCTTTTTTTTACAATATATCATTCATGCACTATCCTTCCATATAAGTGGAGTTCAAATAAATCAAAAACATAGCATAACTTGTAAAAAAGTTTTTTTTCAGAACTCACCACCTTTATATATTCAAGAATTCACACTGTGTGTGGAATATATTTTAACTGCTAACTTGCAGTATATTATATGTTCCTTTGGACATAAACGGTACATCCACTTGTAAGAACCAATTTTTTTATTTCTTATCCATTAAAGAATGTTTTGATAGTCCATTAGACTTTAGAATTAGACATATTGCCATGGGTGTAGCACTGGCTTCCTGCTGCTATACAGGCATAAATACTTTAGTATATAAATTCGGTGCAGTATTTTTATAATAATATATCATCCATGCATTATCCTTCCATATACAGTTGAAACCAGAAATTTGATGCCATCATCAGTGTTACTATCCCACTTTTTTGCCTGCTAGAAAAAAACGCTTCAGGCAATGATAGATGAGGTGGTAGCACAGGAGGAAGAGGAGGAGTAACAGGGACTATTCACACCATTATCAGTTCAGTCTTCTACACATGAATTGGATGGTGGGTTCCTGTACCAACAGTGGACAGGTACACAATTGCCCAGCCAGGTGACAGTTCTAGAGGATGAGGAGGAACCGTGTTCACAACAGGATGGCACTCAAGGAAGTTTACAGCATCACTGGAGTGTGTCTGGAGGATACAGAGGACACAGACGATACAACTCCCACCCAGGCCAGCATGTCGTTGTTATGATCTGCAAGATGTACTAAGGAAAGATAAGGAAAAACTGTTCCTACAGTAAAACTAAGCTGAATCCCTGCGATGTAGCGGGCTGCCTGTTTCTAGCGAACAGACCCGCCTTAGTCCTCGGCTAGTCTGAACGAAGACCTATAGCATAAGGGGAGGGGTCCCTAAAAGAACTAAGGACTGGGACAAAAATGGGACACCTCCTAAACAGAGAAGTTGTTGCAGAACACAAAAAAAGACAAACAGACAAAAAAAGTACTAGAGGTCCCAGAAGGACCAACAAACTGACAGAGAAAGGCACAGAAGCACCTGGCTAGAGAAACAGTCAAACACTGAAGTCCAGCACAGCCAAAAGGGCGGAGCTGGAATATAAAGGCAGATGGTCACGTGACCGCAAAACACAAGAAGGAAAAAACAAACAGGAGGGTTCTAACCGTACTTCTTCTTTTATGAGGATCCTCCGGATCCTCCAGGTCCAGGCCTATCCAGAAACCTCTTGTGGAAAGCTTTAACAAGCATAGGAGCAGAGACATCATCCATCCTTACCCAGGACTTGTCTTTGGGACCGAAACCCTTCCAGGAGACAAGATACTGTAATCTCCCTCTATGCCATCTACTCTGTGTGCCGAATTATTAGGCAAATGAGTATTTTGATCAATTCGATATTTTTTATACATGTTGTCCTTCTCCAAGCTGCATAGGCTTGAAAGCCAACTACCAATTAAGTAAATTTGGTGATGTGCATCTCTGTAATGAGGAGGGGTGTTGACTAATGACATTAGTCAACACCCTATATAAGGTGTGTTTAATTATTAGGCAACTTCCTTTCCTTTGGCAAAATGGGTCAGAAGAGAGATTTGACGGGCTCTGAAAAGTCCAAAATTGTGAGATGTCTTGCAGAGGGATGCAGCAGTCTTGAAATTTACAAACTTTTGAGGCGTGATTACTGAACAATCAAGTGTTTCATGGCAAATAGCCCACAGGGTCGCAAGAAGCGTGTTGGCCAAAAAAGGCACAAAATAACTGCCCATGAATTGAGGAAAATCAAGCGTGAAGCTGCCAAGATGCCATTTGCCACCAGTTTTGCCATATTTCAGAGTTGCAATGTTACTGGAGTATCAAAAAGCACAAGGTGTGCGATACTCAGGGACATGGCCAAGGTAAGGAAGGCTAAAAAACGACCACCTTTGAACAAGAAACATAAGATAAAACGTCAAGAATGGGCCAAGAAATATCTTAAGACTGATTTTTCAAAGGTTATATGGACTGATGAAATGAGAGTGACTCTTGATGGGCCAGAGGCTGGATCAGTAAAGGGCAGAGAGCTCCACTCCGACTCAGACACCAGCAAGCTGGAGGTGGGGTACTGGTATGGGCTGGTATCATCAAAGATGAACTTGTGGGACCTTTTCAGGTTGAGGATGGAGTGAAGCTCTACTCCCAGACCTACTGATAGTTTCTGGAAGACAACTTCTTCAAGCACTGGTACAGGAAGAAGTCAGTATCGTTCAAGAAAAACATGATTTTCATGCAGGACAATGCTCCATCACATGCATCCAACTACTCCACAGCATGGCTGGCCAGTAAAGGTCTAAAAGAAGAAAAAATAATGACATGGCCCCCTTGTTCACCTGATCTGAACCCCATAGAGAACCTGTGGTCCATCATAAAATGTGAGAGCTACAGGGAGGGAAAACAGTACACCTCTTGGAACAGTGTCTGGGAGGCTGTGGTGGCTGCTGCACGCAATGTTGATCGAAAACAGATCAAGCAACTGACAGAATCTATGGATGGAAGGCTGTTGAGTGTCATCATAAAGAAAGGTGGCTATATTGATCACTAATTTTTTTTTGGTTTTGGTTTTTGCATGTCAGAAATGTTTATTTCTAAATTTTGTGCACTGATATTGGTTTACCTGGTGAAAATAAACAAGTGAGATGGGATTATATTTGGTTTTTATTAAGTTGCCTAATAATTCGGCACAGTAATAGTTACCTGCACAAACAGATATCCTCCTAAGATAGCCAAATCTAAAAAAAAAATAAACACTCCAACTTCCAAAAATATTAAGCTTGAATATTTATCAGTCTTTTGGGTTGATAGAGAACATAGTTGTTGATCAATAATAAAAATAATCCTCTAAAATACAACTTGCCTAATAATTCTGCACACAGTGTAGAGTTCAAGATACGAGAAATTTCATATTCGCCGTCTTCCACCACAGGAGGAACTGAGACAGTGACATACCTATCTGATACATCAGCCTTTTTCAACAAGGAAACATGAAACACAGGATTAATCTTCCAGGAAGTAGGGACAACCAGCCTAACAGCAGACGGGTTAACAACCTGAAGCACTTTAAATGGACCCACAAACTTAGGACCCAGTTTTTTAGAGGGAATCCTCAACCGCAGGTTCTTTGAGGACAACCAAACCAAGTCACCCACAGTAAAAAAAAAAACTCCTTACGTTTCCTGTCAAAATACTTCTTGGACCTCTTGTTAGCCTCTTGAAGGTTGCAACGTACATTAGTCCACCGCCGACCCCAATTTGGAGAACGAACCAAAAGACGGATGTCTCCCAGTACAACAATAAAAAGGAGAACACCCAGCAGAGGAGGATGTATGATTGTTAAGAGCAAATTCTGCGAGAGGCAGAAACTCAGTCCACACCTCTTGATTGTCCGCCACAAAACAACGCAAAAACTGTTCAACATCCTGGTTCACTCTTTCAGTCTGTCCATTAGACTCAGGATGATACCCAGACGAAAATGACAAATGGACTCCCAATCTGTCACAAAAAGCACGCCAAAAGCGAGCCACAAACTGAGGTCCTCTATCAGAAACAATATCCGTGGGAACGCCATGGAGCTTGACAATCTCCTTAACAAACGCCTTAGCGAGTGTCTTGGCGCAGGGCAACTTAATGAATGGAACCAAATGTCACAACTGACTAAAACGGTCCACGACCACCCAGATGACAGTAAAACCCTCGGACACAGGAAGATCAGTAATAAAATCCATTGTGAGATGCGTCCAAGGCGCACTAGGAACCTCCAGAGGGCAAAGCAACCCTGCAACAGGAGTATATGAAGCCTTTAATCTAGCACACACAGTACATTGACGCACCCACTTGATGACTTCCATCTGCCATCCAGGCCACCAAAAACTGCGACTGATAAGTCTCTTAGTCTCCGAAATTCCAGGATAACCTGCCAACCGAGACTCATGACACTCCACAAACAAATCTCTCCTAAAGGCTCTAGGCACGAACAACCTCCCATGGGGAGTGTTAGATGGAGCATCATCTTGAGCTTTCAGAATTCTATTCTCCAAAACGGAGTCCAATGCCGCCACCACAACTCCTTGCTGTAAAATGCTCTCCTCCTCCTCGGCACCGACCGTAGGAGAGAAGCTGTGAGATAAAGCATCGGCTTTAACATTCTTAGTACCAGGGATATAGGTAACAGAAAAATGAAACCGAGAAAAAAAAGTGCCCACCTAGCTTGACGGGCATTCAAACGCTTGGCAGCATCCAGATAGATCAAATTCTTATGATCTGTGAAAACCTGAATAGGAAATCTAGCGCCTTCCAAAAAATGATGCCAATGTTCAAATACGAGTTTAATAGCCAGCAACTCCCGATTTCCAACTTCATAATTCAGTTCGGTTTCCGAATTTTTTTTTGAAAAGAAGGCACAAGGATGTACTCCATCCTTGTTCTCCTGAGACAAAACTGCTCCGACCCCCATGAAGCATCGACCTCGACCAAAAAAGGCTTGGTCTCATCAGGCTGCATAAGGATAGTGGCAGAACTGAACCTCTCTTTGAGATACTCAAACGCTTCAACAGCATCAGTAGTCCACTAGACCGTATTCGCACCTTTCCTGGTGAGATCGGTCAGAGGCTTAACAATTACAGAAAAATTCTTAATGAATTTCCTGTAATAATTGGCAAAATCCAAAAATCTCTGTATAGATTTCAAACCAATAGGCCTAGGCCATTCCTGCGCAGCCTGAACCTTCACCGGGTCCATCTCAAAGCCCTCGCTGGAGACAATGTAGCCCAAAAAACTAATATTCTGCACAGCGAACTCACATTTCTCCAGCTTAGCAAAGAGTGAATTATCACTCAATAACTGCAAAACTTCACGTACACTCTGCCAATGGGACTCTAGATCTGGTGAATAAATCAGAATGTCATCCAAATACACAACCACATTCTTACCAATCAAAGGTCTCAGGATGTCATTAATAAGGTTCTTAAAAAATGCAGGTGCATTGGTAAGACCATAATGCATCACCAGATTCTCAAAATGACCTACCGGAGTGTTAAAAGCAGTTTTCCATTCATCACCCTCCTTCACTCGTAACAAATTGTATGCTCCCCGGAGATCAATTTTAGAGAACCACTTGGCCCTCACCAACTGGTTAAACGAGTCAGGAATTAACGGCAATAGGTAGGAATTGCGTACGGTAATCTTATTAATTTCACGAAAATCCTGACATGGACGTAAACCCCTGTCCTTTTTTTTAACAAGGAAAAATCCAACGGCCACAGGCGACTTAGAAGGTCTAATGTAACCAGCAGCCAGGATAGTCTGTATGTACTCCTCCAAGGCCTTTCTTTCAGGGATAGTCAGATTAAACAAGCGACTCTTGGGAAGAGTAGCTCCAGGAACAAACTCAATGGCACAATCAATATCCCTATGAGCAGGTAAAACTTGCGACTCCTCCTCTAAAAAAACCCTCCAAAAATCTGGAATAGGTACCGGTAATTCCCCTTTTTCCACAGCCGCAATGCGACCATTGCAATATTTATCATAGCACTTCGGACTCCAAGACTTAATCACATTAGTAAACCAGTCCAGCAAAGGATTGTGCAGTTTTAACCAAGGCAATCCTAGAACGACCGGAGAGGGTAAATTATCTAATACAACCAAGTCCAAAATTTCTTGGTGAACTCCATTGATAGTGAGGGCAAATGCAGCAACCTTGTGAGTAATACATTTCAAGGGAGTGTTATCAATTGCAATCACAGAAATAGGTGATGACAAAGGTTTGGATTTCAATTTAAGATTTTCCAAAAACCCTTTATCAATCACATTAAGTGTTGAACCACAATCCACAAATACCTGAAATTCAATCAAATTTTCCTGCAAAGTAGTACTCCCAGAAAGAAATACTCCTGCAGAGCGTAAACAAGCTATACTGGCATAACTGAAATTCTTTTTTCTTTACTTAAACGAAGCTCACAATACTTAATCAAATGGTCAGTTTTACCACAATAAAGACACAATCCCTCGACGAACCTCCGGTCTCTTTCCTGAGAGGGGAACGACTTCGCCCCAACCTCCATCGGTTCACCGCCATCAGAGCAGATTTTCTGGGGACTAGGACATGGCATTACAGGAGTTTTTACCTTATTCTGTCTAAATTTCAGCCTCCTATCCACACGAACAGCTAATTGCATGGCATCCTGCAGAGTCTCAGGTGCGGGGAATGCAATTAGCAAATCCTTAACTCTTTCACTCAGACCAGCAAGAAATAGACATTTCAAAGCAGGATCATTCCATTTAACTTCTGAGGCCCATCTTCTGAAGTGTTTGCAATAATTTTCAACATCACCTGACCCCTGATTCAAACGCCTGAGTTCTGCCTCAGCAAATGAGATTCGATCAGAATCATCATATAATAGCCCCATAGCAGAAAAAATTTCTTCTACAGACCTTAAACATGGATCATTAGGTTGGAGAGAAAAGGTCCACCCCTGTGGTTCTTTGCGCAGAAGTGACATAATAAAACCAATGTGCTGTGATTTATTGCCAGAGGACCATGGTCTCAAACAAAAATATAACAAACAAGCATTTTTAAAGAAAAAAAAATCTTGCTGTTTACCATAAAAAACATCAGGCAGTCCTACCTTGGGTTCCACAAAATGTGCTTCAGAACAGCTACTCACGTGTTGCTGGAGCTCGGCCACCTTCAGAGATAATCCCTGCAGGCGTTGAGCCAAATCCTGAACGGAAACCATATTGATCCCCGAATTTCTTTCCTTTCAGTTTTTTTTTGGGCTGGACTTACTGTTATGATCTGCAACATGTACAAAGGAAAGATAAGGAAAAACTGTCCTTACAGTAAAACTAAGCTGAATCCCTACAATGTAGCGGGCTGCCTGTTCCTAGCGAACAGACCCGCCTTAGTCCTCGGCTAGTCTGAACGAAGACCTATAACATAAGGGGAGGGGTCCCTAAAAGAACTAAGGACTGGGACAAAAACGGGACACCTCCTAAACAGAGAAGTTGTTGCAGAACACAAAAAGACAAACAGACAAAAAAAGTACTAGAGGTCCCAGAAGGACCAAACGTACTGACAGAGAAAGGCACAGAAGCACCTGGCTAGAAAAACAGCCAAACACTGAAGTCCAGCACAGCCAAAAGGGCGGAGCTGGAATATAAAGGCAGATGGTCACGTGACCGCAAAACACAAGATGGAAAAAACAAACAGGAGGGTTCTAACAGTCGTGCCTCTGGGCAGCTTGGCACACATTAACAAAGACATGCTGCAGTGCCTGCGCAATCACTGCCGCGTTGCCTGGAATGTTACCAGTGCAGATTACTGGGTGGCCACCCTGCTGGATCCTCTCTATAAAAATAAAGTGCCATCCTTACTTCCATCAGTGTTGCGTGATTGGAAAATGCTGGAACACAAGCGCACAAGGCTAGACGCACTACTAACGGTGTTGCCACCTGACAGAGGGGGCTCAGTGAAAGCTCAAGGCCAAGGAGGAGGAGTAAGTCGCCAACACAGCTGGGGCACTGGCACCACCTTGAAAAGGAGGGTTAGCCTGCCTCAGACTCAGGAAGTGTCATGACTAGGTCACAGCGGGCCACCCAAGCATTTAGTCGACCTGTTCCCTCTTGAGCACAAAGTATTGGTGGCAGTCCTTGGGTAAGGATATTGAAGCTTGCACACGAGATCTGTGCCAAGAACAAAGTGCCTCACGTCGCCCCGGCAGACAAGCTTCTCCCCTTGCCTATTACTGTATGTCCCTGGTAGTGTTGAGCCACCCCCGTAGTGTTCGAGTTCGGTTCGGTTCGTCGAACACCCGTGTGTTCGCCGAACTGTTCGTCGAACTGTTCGTCGAACACCTTCGAACACCGTTAAAACCAATGGCAGGCAAACAAAAACACATAGAAACACATAGAAAACACCGTCAAAGGTGTCCAAAAGCTGACAAACTGCTCAGAAGACACAACTAACACATGGAAAAGTGACAAGTACATATAGTCATGCGAAAATAAAAGAGGTGGAGGAGTAAAAGGAGGGGGAGACACAGATATAGGCATGTCATGCCCTTCTAAAATCCAAAAAGTGAGAAGCCGACACGGCCAGTCCGCTCCTGCCCGTGCCACCTCCGTGTCGCCGGGTTTGTGCCAGAGCCGCGGTGAACCCTGATGGCCAGCCCCCCTCTCCCAATACTGGTGCCTGTCCGCTGGTGGGTCGAGCGAGCCCCCCTGTGGTGGAGGCAGCTCTAAGCTTTTTAATTTAAATTGTCTCTCTAATTTGAATGAATACACTTTAAATCCATTTACAAGGATCTATTGGAGGGCAAGTCTCATGCCAGCAGCCGCGTAATTCCAGCTCCAGTAGCGTCCACTAAAGCTGCTGCAGTTAAAAAGCTTTTAGAAGGATCGAGCTCGGCTGTCCACCGCAAGGCATCCTACTGCCAGTCCCAGCCCCTATGCCTTGGGGTGCCTCCTGATGCTCTTCACTGAGTATCCCATGGTCCCGAAGCATTTCCTTTGAAAAAATTAAGTGTCTAAACTACAGGTGGTGTAGCTTGCTTAACAGCCGGGATAATCCGCTGACTAGCAGACACTGCTACTAGGCACAAAGTATTTCCTGGGCTAGATGCAGTTAAAAATTTGTAATTAGATACTCTCGTTGGATGCTGAGAAAGCATTCCATAGAGTCTCCTGGCACGCCATATATGATTCTCTTAAAAAGCTTGGGGTAGGGGTCTAGGGGACCCTTTTATAGCCCAAATCACGGCCCTGTATCGCAATACGTCACCTAGGCTGAAGATGAATGGAACTGTAGCACCCTGAGGGCTCGGTTGCTACAGACGTATTGCACCTCACCCAGAGGTGTGATATCTCACTCTCAGGTAAGGATGGAGTGTGGATCAGGACCCGACACCTGCATGCATTACACCACATTGCCGTGGGGCAGGGCGACCAATATGCCCCTGAGATGGGCACGACAGTCCCTGTCCCTGGCTGGAGTGGGGGGAGGGAACACTGAGGAAGGGGAACCCTGTAGTGCAGGAGCAGGGAGGAAGCAGTTCCTGGGTGCATTGAGAAGGGAGTATAAAAGGTGGGCACCATCTTAGTTCAGTGCAGAGAAGTCTGAGCAGAAGTGGCAGGGAGCAGGGGCTCTGCATGAGCTCTGCTCCGGAGGCGGGCCTAGTAACAGAGGCCCAGGCCTGGAAGAGGGAGAAGGAAGGAAGAGGAGCGGAGAAGGCTCCAGGAACGAGGAATGAAGGGATCCCAGGGGTGCGGACGGGCGAGTCGCCACCGCACGCCCGAATCCACCTGCGTGGAGGGGTCAGGCCAAAGGGGGAGACCCGTCCCCGAACTAGTGGAGGCAGGAAACGACCCTCAGCTAGAAACTGGAGGCTCTGACATTTTATGTGGCGCAGCCCCTCGCTACACCCGCTAGGAAGGCACCACATAGAGTCAGGGAAACTGGCGCCAAGTTTACCAAGAGGAGGCCCGAGGCAGCCGGACAGAAGTGTTGGTAAGAAAGGCCAGACAAAGGACACACAAAGGGGGTCCTGTGAAGTGCTCCAAAGTTATCTGGGAGTTGTCTGAGCCCCTCACCTGGTGAGCACAGTACGACATGGGCAGCCGTTACCTGCAGACGTGGTCTGGATAATAAGAACTGTGAGTAAAGGCCCTGGACTGCATCACTGACTCCGTGTCGTTACTGCTGCTGCCCTGCACCATCACCCCCATCCTCCGCATACACTGCCCTGAAGCTATACTCCTCCCGTGGGGAGTTATGCTACGCTCTGCTGCACCCACAACACCAGCCTCAGCGGTCTGCCCTGTAGCGGCGGTTCACTCTGACCGCAATCCACGGGTGGCGTAGTCGGACATTTAAACATCAAAACCACATAAATAGTTCCGCCACTGGTTTGACCGCCCTGAGCCACGGAACCGGGTCGCCGCCACGAAGACTACAACCACCAGCATCCACCAAAAAGGGTCCGGCTCCGGGTGTACCAAGGCCCAGGGGGTGCGTCAGAACATTTTCATCACCTTTCACAATCACCAATGGGACAAGGCAGGGATGTCCTCTGTCCCCTCTCTTATACATCTTAGTGACGGAGCACCTGCTCTCATCAATTCGCCATAACCCCAATATTAGGTGGATTGAGGTGGGAGGCACCGAGTACAAGTGCTCTCTATTTGCTGATGATGTCCTAGTATATATCACTCAATCACATATATCCATCCCTGCTGTTATGGCTGAAATAGATCACTTTGTTACATGGTAAAATTTTAAAATCAATGCAGCGAAGTCTGAGGCCCTCGATGTCTCCCTCCCCAAATCCATATAGGATTCCATCCAGTCCAACTTTCCCTTTGCCTGGCCCTCACAGGGTATCAAATACTTAGGAATTCCTATTCATAGAGACCTCTCCCATCTATGTTATCTTAATTTTGGGCCCTTTATTGAACAATTCCATACAGACCACGGTTGGCAAGTTAGAACTGTAAGATTCACTACGTGAACCGCTGGTGTTTTGTGGAAAAGCACATGTACACCGCGTTCCAAATTATTATGCAAAAAGTGTTTAGGAGTGATAAGGGAAGAATTTGTTTGTTTGTCAGTTAAACTCATTGATGGTGATGTGTGTCAGGGCTCTTTATATCACTGTAAGCAATTGCAGACACCTGTGCTAATTAGTTTGGCAGGTGTGTCCAATGAAAGGCAAGACTACTTAAGAAGGCTCTCTCACATTATTAAGCAGCCTACATTTTCTGCCAAAATGGGAAAGAAAAAGGATGTGTCGGCTGCTGAGAAGCAACAAATTGTGGAGTGTTTAGGTCAAGGCATGACTACAATCAACATTGTGCGATGATCAGGATGAAGTGTCTTGGCAATCAAGAAGTATGTAGCTGATTCACAGTACACACGTGTGCGTGCTGATAAGGGAAATTGAGGACTCTTTCCTACAGGCAATTACGTCAGGTTGAAAGAGCAGCGGCAAAAAAGCCTTGTCATAGCAGCAGACAAGTTTTTGAAGCTGCTTGTGCCTCCAACGTCCCCCGAACAACAAGATGCAGGGTCCTTCAGAGGTTTGCAGCTGTGCATACGCCATCCTGTCGACCTCCTCTATCCACTTCACACAAGCAGAAACGGCTCCAGTGGGCCAAACATTACATGAAGACTGATTTCAAAACTGTTTTGTTCACGGATGAGTGCCGTGCAGCGCTCGATGGTCCAGATGGATGGAGTGGAGGATGGCTGGTTGATGGACACCCCACGCAAACACGGCTACAGCGCCAACAAGGAGGAGGTGGAGTAATGTTTTGGGCTGGAATCATGGGGAGAGAGATTGTCGGCCCCTTTAGGATCCCTGAAGGCGCTAAAGATGAACTCCATAATGTATGTGGATTTTCTCAAACAGCACTTCCTGCCATGGTTCAAGAAGAAGAACCGTGTATTTCACAGCAAGATCATTTTTCTGCATAATAATGCACCATCTCATGCTGCACATAAAACATCTGCATCTCTGGCTGATATGGGCATAAAAGGGGACAAACTTATGGTGTGACCCCCATGCTCCCCTGACCTCTACCCCATTCAGAACCTTTGGAGCATCATTAAAAGGAGTGTCTATGATGGCGGGAGGCAGTTCACATCTAAGCAACAGCTCTGGGAGGGTATTCTGTCCTCATGCAAAACAATTGAAGCAGAAACCATCCAAAACCTGACAAATTCAATGGACGAGAGAGTTCAGAAGCTCCTTTCGAACAAGGGGTCCTATGTGAAAATGTAACATCACCTAGAAAAAAGTTTTGAGTTGAAAACTGTTTGATTTCAGTTTCTAACAACCTGCTAATGCTTATAATTTCAAAAATGACCATTTTTTTGGTCTTTATTAAAATGAAAAGGTTGATCGAAAAGTTTGGGGGATCTAAGAGTGTGGCAACCCAGTAGTCATGATTACTTCGAATTCTGACAATATGAGGGTCATGCTGCAGGTAGTGCAGCAAGAAGACACTTATGTGTCTTGCGCATCTCGGAGCCCCAAAATTATTTTCCGGGCTAGATGCAGCTAAAAATTATTTTTAATTTTAAATCTGGTGGAGCTTATTATAGATGGCCTAATAGGATCAGTGCTGCACACTGCTACAAAGCCCAAATTATTTTCCAGTCAAGATACAGATAAACATGATTAGTAATTTGAAAGCTTAAAACGTTTGGTAGGGTGATTTTAACCAATCATCAAGCTTTTATTCTCCCCAGGATGACACAGGGGTAGAAAAGTCGTTTCGGATCCATGATTTGTTCATCTTTATGAACGTGAGTCTGTCTACATTATCAGTGGAGAGCCGCGTGCGCTTATCTGTCAGCACACCACCAGCAGCGCTGAACACACGTTCAGACAGAACGCTGGCTGCGGGGCATGACAAGATCTCCAAGGCGTAAGTGGCTAGCTCCGGCCATTTATCCATATTGGAAGCCCAAAAAGAGCAAGGGTCCAGTGACACAGTCGTGGCTTCAATGTTTACTTGGAGATACTCCTGTACCATCGTCTCTAGGCGTTGACTATGTGTCAGACTTCTTGTCTCCTGTGGCCTTGCAAAGGATGGGCTAAAAAAGTGGTGAAATGATTCCGCAAAATTGATGTTACCACCAGATACTGTGGTTCTGTTACGGTTTGAGTGCTGAACACTTGACGGTCCCACGGTTGGCAAGTTGGAACTGTGAGATTCACTACGTGCACCACTGGTGTTTTGTGGAAAAGCACATGTAATATTCTGCAACAGTCTCTGCTGATACTCCTGCATGCGTGCATCCCTTTCTATGGCAGGAATAATTTCTGCAAATTTACTTTTGTACCGGGGATCTAACAGTGTGGCAACCCAGTAGTCAGGATTATTTCTAATTCTCACAATTCGAGGGTCATGTTGCAGGTAGTGCAGCAAGAAGGCACTCATGTGTGTTGCGCATCCAGGAGCACCAAGTCCCTGTTGTGTTGGTGGCGAGGTAACAATCATGCTTCCTTCCTCTGTCCTCTCCCCCCAACCTCGCACAACAGAAATGTGATCAAGGTCTCCCTCATCTGATGAGTCTTCCATCAGTTCGTCCTCCACTTCTTCCTGGGCTCCTGCACCTTCCTCACTAGTTTGGCTGCTACCATGCGCCCTGGTAAAACCATCTCCCCCACCCTCACATGCCTGCCGCCTTGGTGCTGCCGACCTTCTGGACCTTGCAGATGTTAGCCCTTCCGCATACAACTCCTCCTCCTCTACTTCCTCCACCTCCTCTTGTGCCACCACCTGACTCCGAATTCTGTTTAACATGTGCTCCAGCATGTAAATCACCGGAATAGTCATGCTGATAATGGCATCGTCAGCACTAAACATCTTCGTCGCCATTTCAAAACTGTGCAGAAGGGTGCATAGGTCCCTGATCTGAGACCACTCCTCCAGCGTGATTTGCCCCACCTCTGAATCTCGTTGGCCCGGGCTATACGTCAGAACGTATTGCACCAGGTCTTGTCGGTGTTGCCACAGTCGCTGCAACATGTGCAGAGTTGAATTCCACCGGGTAGGCACATCGCATTTTAGCCGGTGAAGTGGCAGGCCCAACGACTTCTGTAGAGATGTAAGTCGCTGAGCTGCGGGATGCGAACGGCGGAAGTGAGCACACAGCGACCGTGCCCTCTGCAGAAGGCCATCTAGTCTGGGATAGTGGGCTAAAAATTGCTGGACAACCAGGTTCAACATGTGAGCCATACAAGGCACGTGTGTGACATTGCCCCGGCGAAGGGCCGCACCCAGGTTTGCAGCATTGTCGCACACGGCCTTCCCAGGTTTCAGGTCCAGTGGAGACAACCATTCATGAAATTGGTTCTCCAGAGCTGACCACAACTCCTCAGCTGTGTGACTCACATTTCCCAGACATTTCAATGTAAAAACCGCCTGATGACGTTGAGCCCTACTGCCAGCATAGTAAGGAGGTGTGCAGGATCCCTTCTGCGCAGTTAGAAAGCTTGTGGCATGACCAGACAGGCTTTGGGTGCAGGTGGAAGACCGAGAGGAGGTTGAGGAGGCAGAAGCAGTGGAGGAACTTTGACATAAAGAGGATTGACGCACAACTCGTGGGGACGGCAAGACTTGGACAGCAGCCCCTTGTCCTGCTGTCACCATAGTTACCCAGTGCCCAGTCAGCGACATGTAACGCCCCTGTCCATGCCTACTCGTCCAAGTGTCTGTGGTGAAATGCACCCTGTCACACACAGAGTTTCTCAAAGAAGCGGTGATGTTGTGTGCGACATGCTGGTGGAGCGCAGGCACACCTTTCTTTGAGAAGTAGTGCCGACTGGGCATCTGGTACTGGGGCACTGCGACGGACATAAGGTCTCGAAAATCCTCTGTGTCCACCAGGCGGAAAGGCAGCATTTCTGTAGCCAAGAGCTTGCAGATGGTGAAATTCAACCTCTTAGCTTTCTCATGGCTAGGAGGAAATGGTCTTTTACTTGTCCACATCTGAGGGACCGAGGGCTGGCTATTGTGCTTAGACGGGGTTGATAAGGGTGTCCCCGGCAAACTGCCGGTCTGTGAGGAAGATGCAGGCGGACATGTTAGGTTGCCTTGATCCAAAGGTGGTGCTATCGATGTCGGACAGCGCTCAACACCAGCTGGTGTTACCACCTCCAAAGAAATTGATGACCTGCCAATCACGCTGGCTGTTGCGGGTAAAGAGGTGGCAGGTCTGCGCCCCAAAACAGGTGTGACTGCTGTCCCCCCAGTCACAGAGGATGAAGAGGCCGCGGATGCACAAGATATGGCAGACGGTGGTTGGCCCGGCCGGCTAGGCCGCATTGTAGCACACTGAGCTTCCCACTGCAACTTATGCTTCATGTCCATGTGCCGGTTCATGCATGAAGTACTCAAACTATGTATTTTTTGGCCTCTACTTAGCTTTTGCTGACAAATGTTACAGATAACACGAGTTGGGTCATCTTTATCGATCTGAAAAAATGCCCAGGCTATGCAAGGCTTAGCACCCATGCGACCTGAAGAGCCACCACGACTTGTGGTGAGAGGCAGAGTTGTGTTTGAGGATGCAGTTGTTGACGTGCTTCCAGTACTACGTCTCTGTCCAGGAAGGCGCAACCTGACCTCGTCGTCACTAGCATCTTCCTCCACCTCCTCTGCT
This sequence comes from Phyllobates terribilis, assembly GCF_046119375.1. Classification (NCBI taxonomy): domain Eukaryota; kingdom Metazoa; phylum Chordata; class Amphibia; order Anura; family Dendrobatidae; genus Phyllobates; species Phyllobates terribilis. The sequence goes on along the minus strand of NW_027363240.1, from coordinate 1,288,502 downwards.
GACCTCATCTCATGGCTGACTGTGGGTTGACAGTAAGTGGGATCTCCAACCTCATCATCATCACCCTGTGTGTTATCACACCCGTCGTCCTCAGAGCCAACCTGTTCCTGCCCTGACAAAAAACTAAAGTTGTTGCTCCAATCAGGTATTTGAGTCTTATCATCGTCTTCCTCATTGTCTCCACCAACAGGAGTTACAGTTTGGGAATGAGGGTCTACATTATGGTCAGAACCTTCTGCGTCTGGTCCTGGATCCGACTCATAAAGATTCTGGGCATCAGTGCAGATCATTTCCTCGTCTGGATTCACAGAAGCACTGGAGTCGACCTCTGATTCCCAGGCTATAGTATGAGTAAACAGCTCTGCAGACTCAACCATCTGTTCTACCTCATACTCAGACGGGCAGCTGGAGATTTGGGAGCTGTGAGGAAGCAAGTGCGATTTGGGTGACACCTTTGAGGACTGGAGTATTTGTGATGTTGAAGTTGATGTGGAGGAGAGCCCACTTAAAGGAGCACTTGATATCCGTTGAAGCACCTGCTGTTTTTGTGCCTCATCTGGAATTTGTAGCGATTGGCGTGGCCGTAAGAAAGGGATCTTATCACATTGTCCGCTAAAAGAAGTAGACATTTTAGTTTGGCTGGAAGATGGTCTTTCTTCTGCAGATGTTACTGTTGCTTTAACACCTACCCCACGGACACAACCTTTTTTCCCCTTCCCAACACGCCTATTCCCCTTTCCACCAGCAGCAGGCCTTTTTCCACTCATTTTGGTGGTTAACTAATTCACAACTCTGGAGTTGTTTGCACAAAAAAACAATGGATGGGAACCGAGCAGAGCTGAGTGGCCAAACTGTGGTATTAGGCCAAAACTATTGGCTGGGTTAGATGCAGAAAAAAATTATATTCAATTTGCAACCTGATGGAGGTCAGTATAGATGGACTAATAGAGAAAGTCCCACACACTGCTAGAAGGCCAAATATTTTTTCAGAGCTGGATGCAGATAAAAATGATTTTTAATTTGCAACCTGATGGAGGTCAGTATAGATGGACTAATAGAGAAAGTCCCACACACTGCTAGAAGGCCAAATATTTTTTCAGAGCTGGATGCAGATAAAAATGATTTTTAATTTGCAACCTGATGGAGGTCAGTATAGATGGACTAATAGAGAAAGTCCGACACACTACTAGAAGGCCAAATATTTTTTCAGAGCTAGATGCAGAAAAAAATTATATTCAGTTTGCAACCTGATGGAGGTCAGTATAGATGGATTAATAGAACAAGACCCACACACAGCTAGAAGCCCAATATTTTTTCAGAGGTAGATGCAGAAAAAAATATATTCAGTTTGCAACCTGATGGAGGTCAGTATAGATGGACTAATACAACAAGTCCCACACACAGCTAGAAGCCCAATATTTTTTCAGAGGTAGATGCAGAAAAAAATATATTCAGTTTGCAACCTGATGGAGGTCAGTATAGATGGACTAATACAACAAGTCCCACACACAGCTAGAAGCCCAAATATTTTTTCAGAGGTACTGTAGATGCAGATAAAAATTAGTTTTAATTTGCAACCTGATGGAGGTCAGTATAGATGGACTAATAGAGAAAGTCCAACACACTACTAGAAGGCCAAATATTTTTTCAGAGGTAGATGCAGAAAAAAATATATTCAGTTTGCAACCTGATGGAGGTCAGTATAGATGGACTAATACAACAAGTCCCACACACAGCTAGAAGCCCAAATATTTTTTCAGAGGTACTGTAGATGCAGATAAAAATTATTTTTAATTTGCAACCTGATGGAGGTCAGTATAGATGGACTAATAGAGAAAGTCCGACACACTACTAGAAGGCCAAATATTTTTTCAGAGGTAGATGCAGAAAAAAATATATTCAGTTTGCAACCTGATGGAGGTCAGTATAGATGGACTAATACAACAAGTCCCACACACAGCTAGAAGCCCAAATATTTTTTCAGAGGTACTGTAGATGCAGATAAAAATTAGTTTTAATTTGCAACCTGATGGAGGTCAGTATAGATGGACTAATAGAGAAAGTCCGACACACTACTAGAAGGCCAAATATTTTTTCAGAGGTAGATGCAGAAAAAAATATATTCAGTTTGCAACCTGATGGAGGTCAGTATAGATGGACTAATACAACAAGTCCCACACACAGCTAGAAGCCCAAATATTTTTTCAGAGGTACTGTAGATGCAGATAAAAATTATTTTTAATTTGCAACCTGATGGAGGTCAGTATAGATGGACTAATAGAGAAAGTCCCACACACTGCTAGAAGGCCAAATATTTTTTCAGAGCTGGATGCAGATAAAAATGATTTTTAATTTGCAACCTGATGGAGGTCAGTATAGATGGACTAATAGAGAAAGTCCGACACACTACTAGAAGGCCAAATATTTTTTCAGAGCTAGATGCAGAAAAAAATTATATTCAGTTTGCAACCTGATGGAGGTCAGTATAGATGGATTAATAGAACAAGACCCACACACAGCTAGAAGCCCAATATTTTTTCAGAGGTAGATGCAGAAAAAAATATATTCAGTTTGCAACCTGATGGAGGTCAGTATAGATGGACTAATACAACAAGTCCCACACACAGCTAGAAGCCCAATATTTTTTCAGAGGTAGATGCAGAAAAAAATATATTCAGTTTGCAACCTGATGGAGGTCAGTATAGATGGACTAATACAACAAGTCCCACACACAGCTAGAAGCCCAAATATTTTTTCAGAGGTACTGTAGATGCAGATAAAAATTAGTTTTAATTTGCAACCTGATGAAGGTCAGTATAGATGGACTAATAGAGAAAGTCCGACACACTACTAGAAGGCCAAATATTTTTTCAGAGGTAGATGCAGAAAAAAATATATTCAGTTTGCAACCTGATGGAGGTCAGTATAGATGGACTAATACAACAAGTCCCACACACAGCTAGAAGCCCAAATATTTTTTCAGAGGTACTGTAGATGCAGATAAAAATTATTTTTAATTTGCAACCTGATGGAGGTCAGTATAGATGGACTAATAGAGAAAGTCCGACACACTACTAGAAGGCCAAATATTTTTTCAGAGGTAGATGCAGAAAAAAATATATTCAGTTTGCAACCTGATGGAGGTCAGTATAGATGGACTAATACAACAAGTCCCACACACAGCTAGAAGCCCAAATATTTTTTCAGAGGTACTGTAGATGCAGATAAAAATTAGTTTTAATTTGCAACCTGATGGAGGTCAGTATAGATGGACTAATAGAGAAAGTCCGACACACTACTAGAAGGCCAAATATTTTTTCAGAGCTAGATGCAGAAAAAAATTATATTCAGTTTGCAACCTGATGGAGGTCAGTATAGATGGATTAATAGAACAAGACCCACACACAGCTAGAAGCCCAATATTTTTTCAGAGGTAGATGCAGAAAAAAATATATTCAGTTTGCAACCTGATGGAGGTCAGTATAGATGGACTAATACAACAAGTCCCACACACAGCTAGAAGCCCAATATTTTTTCAGAGGTAGATGCAGAAAAAAATATATTCAGTTTGCAACCTGATGGAGGTCAGTATAGATGGACTAATACAACAAGTCCCACACACAGCTAGAAGCCCAAATATTTTTTCAGAGGTACTGTAGATGCAGATAAAAATTAGTTTTAATTTGCAACCTGATGGAGGTCAGTATAGATGGACTAATAGAATGATGCTATGCCCAAAAGATTTTACTTCACTAGGTGCAGTAAAAAAATTGGTATTCTATACACAGGTGGTATATCTTGCAACACAGATAGGCTACTCCACTGACTAACACACTCTGCAATAGGCCAAAAAGGATTAGCTTTGCTAGATTCAGCCAAATGCTGTGAAAAAAACTTGCACAGCACTGGCACAGACCTGCCTGGCAAAAACTGATAGGAACTGATGTAACCTAGTCCTGAAAAGGACTCCAATTACAATTAGTCTTTACTCCCACAACCTATCTATTTAAGAGCACAGACCTCCCTGATAAAAGTCGTAGGAAATGCTGTAACCTAGTCCTTAAAAGGACTGCAATCACAACTATTCCCTACTCCCAAGCTATCTGTATATTTGTGCGAAAATTGGCTTGAAATTAACAAGGTATAGCGCACACAGCAACAGCGGTGCCGTCTAACACGCAGCTGCAGCAGTGAGAAAATGGTGGCGACGGGGAAAATGGCTTGGTCTTATAGGGCAAGGACATGTGACATACACTGCCAATGACACATGCCCTTGCTTGTGTGAAAAAAAGCACTTCGCTCCGTGTGGGCGCTGCTGATAGGCTGACAGATTGCACCTGCCCACTGTAAATGCGGGAAAGAGAAAAAAAAATGGAGATCTTCATTGTTCCTGCAGAGATCCATCCCCTGCCCCTCCCCCCACCCCGCTGTACACTCAAACTGCGTATTAACATTAATTTTCATCATTACTGAGAAAAAATCCAGTTATGATTTTGGTGCACGAACAGTTATCGAACATAACCTTGAACAGCCGAATTTATCTCAAATTGTTCGTGTTCGCTGAACGGCTCGAACACCGCCCAAAACAGCTCGAATTTGAGATTGGCGAACAGTTCGAGTAGAACAACGCTCATCTCTAGTCCCTGGTCCCACACATCCATGGACTTCATTACATATCTCCCTGACTCCGAGGGTATGCTTATAGTGTGGGTCATTGTGGACCAATTTTCTAAACAATGGCATTTGGTTCCTTTGGCTCAGTCCAGTGCGCCTGACTTGGTAGATTAGTTCCTTGTTCAGGTGATAAGATTACATGGGGTTCCTATGAATATTGTCTCCAATTATGGGTCCCAGTTTGTCTCCAGATTCTGGAGGGTTTTCTGTAAACGCCTCTGGTCGGAACTCTCGTTTTCATCTGCATATCATCCTCAAACTAATGGGCAAATGGAGTGAAACAACCAATGTCTTGAGTCCTATCTAAGATGTTTTTGCTCCCATATTCAGCATGATTGGGGATCATAATTAGCCTTGGCAGAGTTCGCCCTAAACAATAGACTGCACAAGGACTTGGGAATGTCTCCCTTCTTCTGTAATTTAGGATTCCATCCTAGGTCTCCTTGTTTTGATGGAGGAGACAATGTACTTCCAGCGGTCTCTGCTACTATCCACCGCCTCCGAAAGGTTTGGGGGGAAGCCCGTATCTATCTGAAGAAAGCAGGGGAGAGCATGAAGAAACAGGCTGATAAGCGTCGTCAACAAGGTTGCAAACTCAGAGTGGGGGACAGAGTTTGGGTGTCTATTAAGAATATGAAGATTAAGGTACCATCTCCTAAGCTCGCATCCGGGTGTATAGGTCCATTTCCCATTATCGAAGTTGTCAATAAGGTGGCTTTTCAGGTAGATCTGCATTCCTCTATGCTAGTTCCCAATATTTTTCACAAGACGTTAATAAAGAAGGTGGTTACCCCGCTTTTGACACAGGATCCTCCTCCTCCTATTATGGTAGATAATACTGAGGAATTTGAGATAGAAAGCATTGTGGACTCTCGTAGAGTTAAAAACTCGATTCAGTATTTGATTCATTGGAAGGGGTACAGTCCTGAGGAGAGGTCCTGGGTCTTGAGAGGTAATATACATGCCAATCGTCTCATCGCTGAGTTCAATAAGAGGTTTCCAGACAAGGTGGGTGGTGAGAGCCCGGACGTCTCTCCTAGGGAGGTTTGTACTGTTAGGAATCATGATTCTGTGCTCCCACCTGGGAATGGAGCAGGTCTGGTGCTACGCTACTCCAGTCGCAGGCGCCGCCATTGCCCTGACCCTGCAGGCGGAGCTACTACGCATGCATGGAGACTGCCCCAATCTTATGGAGCATCGCGTTCTGGTGTTGTAGGATGTTGAGGACATGGGTCGCCGTGTCTCTCACTGATTTCCCAGGTTGCTAGGCTATGCAGGACGCTGCTTTGTCTGACACTAAGCAGCGGTGCAATTATGTTCATTCTGCTGTGCAAGAAAGCAGGGAGTGGCTGTCTGGGGATGATTGAGAGGTATTCAACACCTGAACATTAGGTGGGCTATTTAATCATGCTCCCTGCTCAGTGCTTTGTTCTTCATTGCAGTTCCTATGTGCAGTGGTGGTGAGTGCTGCTAGTACTAGTGTTGTTAGCTTTTCAGGGGTTTTCTCATTTTCTCTTCTGGCTTCACTTCCTGGGGTTCTTGCAAAGGTACTCACCTGGTTCTTGCCAAGGTACCAGCCACATCACCAGACGCCAGCTCTCCAGCGACAGTGAACCTGGGAAGGGCTCTGCCAAAGTTTCCCTTCCATTTACTGGAAGCTGAGTGAAGAGTATTCCCAGCCTTCAGGGGGTTGCCTAGCTTGGCAGCTTGTGCCAAGTGCGTCTGTGGCTGCGCCTTTGCTGGTTTGGTCCATTCTTGTTGGATCTCTCTGCAAAGCGCATAACAGAAACAAAGCTTTGGAGAGTTCTGAAGTGGCCACCAATGAGTCAGGATTAGTGTTGATCGAGCACTAAAATGCTCGGGTGCTCGAAGCTCAGGCCGAGCTCACCGTGATACTCGGGTGCTCGACCCGAGCACCGAGCCCAATGTTAGTCTATGGGAGATCCGAGCACTTTTGCGGCGGCACCCCCGGCAGTCTGTAGAAAGCCTAAAAAGTGCTCAAAACGATAGTGACAGTGCTCAAATGACATGGGGACAGCATGGGGATCGCCCCAGAGAGCATTTCTGACCCCCAGGTCACTGCTGTCAACAACGTGGTCAGAGGTATTAAGCCACTTTTACGGGCTCACAATACACTATGTGCAGAATTATTAGGCAAGTTGTATTTTAGAGGATTATTTTTATTATTGATCAACAACTATGTTCTCAATCAACCCAAAAGACTCATAAATATCCAAGCTTAATATTTTTGGAAGTTGGAGTGGGTTTTTTTTAGATTTGGCTATCTTAGGAGGATATCTGTTTGAGCAAGTAACTATTACTGTGCAGAATTATTAGGCAACTTAATAAAAAACAAATATAATCCCATCTCACTTGTTTATTTTCACCAGGTAAACCAATATCAGTGCACAAAATTTAGAAATAAACATTTCTGACATGCAAAAACAAAATCCAAAAAATTAGTGATCAATATAGCCACCTTTCTTTATGATGACACTCAACAGCCTTCCATCCATAGATTCTGTCAGTTGCTTTATCTGTTTTCGATCAACATTGCATGCAGCAGCCACCACAGCCTCCCAGACACTGTTCCGAGAGGTGTACTGTTTTCCCTCCCTGTAGATCTCACATTTTATGATGGACCACAAGTTCTCTATGGGGTTCAGATCAGGTGAACAAGGGGGCCATGTCATTATTTTTTCTTCTTTTAGACCTTTACTGGCCAGCCATGCTGTGGAGTAGTTGGATGCATGTGATGGAGCATTGTCCTGCATGAAAATCATGTTTTTCTTGAACAATACCGACTTCTTCCTGTACCACTGCTTGAAGAAATTGTCTTCCAGAAACTGGCAGTAGGTCTGGGAGTTGAGCTTCACTCCATCCTCAACCCGAAAAGGTCCCACAAGTTCATCTTTGATGATACCAGCCCATACCAGTACCCCACCTCCACCTTGCTGGCGTCTGAGTCGGAGTGGAGCTCTCTGCCCTTTACTGATCCAGCCTCTGGCCCATCCATCTGGCCCATCAAGAGTCACTCTCATTTCACCAGTCCATAAAACCTTTGAAAAATCAGTCTTAAGATATTTCTTGGCCCATTCTTGACATTTTATCTTATGTTTCTTGTTCAAAGGTGATCGTTTTTCAGCCTTCCTTACCTTGGCCATGTCCCTGAGTATCGCACACCTTGTGCTTTTTGATACTCCAGTAACGTTGCAGCTCTGAAATATGGCAAATCTGGTGGCGAATGGCATCTTGGCAGCTTCACGCTTGATTTTCCTCAATTCATGGGCAGTTATTTTGCGCCGTTTTTGGCCAGCACGCTTCTTGCGACCATGTTGGTTATTTGCCATGAAACGCTTGATTGTTCGGTGATCACGCTTCAAAAGTTTGGAAATTTCAAGACTGCTGCATCCCTCTGCAAGACATCTCACAACTTTGGACTTTACAGAGCCTGTGAAATCTCTCTTCTGACCCATTTTGCCAAAGGAAAGGAAGTTGCCTAATAATTAAGCACACGTTATATAGGGTGTTGATGTCATTAGTCAACACCCCTCCTCATTACAGAGATGCACATCACCAGATTTACTTAATTGGTAGTTGGCTCTCTAGCCTATGCAGCTTGGAGTAGGACAACATGCATAAAAAGTATCATGTGAGCAAAATATTCATTTGTCTAATAATTATGCACACAGTGTAAAACGTTCAAAAACGAAACTGAAACTGTTTTTCTGTGAAATATGTTAAGGAACCTCCTTTCCAGGGTAAAGACTTGTGTATAAGGTAAAATAAATAACCAAAAACAAAAATAGTCCTCCACACCTTGGGCTATGTTCACAAGTAGCATTTTTATGTGTTTTTGCACTTTTGTATTGCTTTCAATCGTGACAAATGCATTCTCCAGGAAATGTAATTTTAACATTTTACAACCTTATCTGGCCATGTGCTGTGTGACACATGCATACAGTGCTGAAAAGACATGGGAACAGCATGGGGAAGACCCCTGGAAGCATCTCTGACACCCAGGTCACTGCCTAAAAGTGTGCCCATCAGAAGTGATCCTTGCTGCATCAGAAGATGCAGACTTGCAACTATCCCCGTGCAAGTCCTTGTCCCAGGGCAGTGTTCAATTGTACCTCCCCCATTCCTTGCAATGCAAGCGCAAGTATGCAGCCTGCCACCCACCCACTCCCAGGCTGCAATACCATACTGCTTGCTTGCACTTGAAATTGGGCCTTTTAGGCACGTGGAGGCGGAATCTTGCCACCATGTCATGGCTGGGTCGGCGGCCTGGTATCCATACTCAGTCCCCAGCCACCCGGCGGCCGGGTGTCCACGCTTGGTCCCCAGCCGCCAGGGGGCGGCCGGGCGTCCATGCTCGGTCCCCAGCCACCCCGCGGCCGGGTGCCCACACACGGTCCCCAGCCGCCTGGGGGCGGCCGGGTGTCCATAAACGGTCCCCAGCTGCCCCTATTTGTCCCTGTGCGCCTTATACACAAGCGCGCATACCAAAACATTACCTGTGCCCTCCCCAGTGCATTTAGTGGGAAGGACAGCCTAACCACAAACATGTGGACAAGTGAATGTGGCCAGGGATGGTCCATCTCACTGACGCCTTCACACTGGGTTAATATTGTGGAAGCCGTGACACAGTTGGACACTGGGATGCAACACGTCCTCCAGACATAGAGGATTGTGGGTCCTGGGTCAATCAGGCTTCAACACAAAGTTCAGAAGGTAGACAGCAGCAGTGGTCGGCCTCCTACACAACGAGTAAATTATTCATGATCATGAGGACATCCATCTCCTTCGCTTTCTGTTCCTTGGAATGCCAGCGCATGTATGTAGTAGCGGCTAGGCCTGAGGTGGTCAGCGTTTTGGCGCATATCCTACCTCCTCTGTGGATTGCTGGATGTTTTCCTGCTACTATCCCAGTTCTATGACTCCTGTTAAAACAAAGCTTCAGATGATGAATGATGGATGAGGTGGTGGCAAAGGAGAAAGAGCAGGAGGAACAGGGACCATTCACATCAATATCAGGCCAGTCAACCACACATGTCTTGTAGGATATGTTTCTGTACCAAAAGGAGCGGTTCGGCTACACAGCTATAGGGCATACAGTGAGTGCAATGCCTACCAAAAATTTCGAGGCACTCCAATTTATAGCAACTGGGTCTCCTGTACACTGTTGGCTTAAGCAGTGAATGGAAGGCTTCCCAAAAATTATGAGGAACTGCAATGCCCCTTGAAAAAGACGTGGATTACAGAGTACTAAAAACCTTCTACCCATTATTGGGGAGTGGGTCTCCCTTAGTGTTCGCCTATGCATTGAAAAACAAAAGCTGACTAAAATTAGGAGGAAATAAAATGCCCGTTGGAAGAGTCGTGGAGGTTAGAGGTAATTAAATACAACATTTCAAAGCCCCTTGGAAGAGCTGTGGAGTTCAGAGTGGTTTAACAAGACGGTTTTAATGCTGTTATGATCTGCAACATAAACTAGGGAAAGAAGGGGAGAGCTGTCCTTACAGTAAGACTAAGCTGAGTCCCTACGTTGTAGCGGGCAACCTGTTCCTTGTGAACAGACCCGCCTTCGTCCTCGGCTAGTCTGAATTGAGACCTATAGAGAAAGGGAGGGGTCCCTAAAAGAACTAAGGACTGGGACAAAAAATGGGACACCTCCTAACAGAAGTTGTTGCAGAGCAAAAGATAAACTGACAAAAGTACTAGAGGTCCAGAGGACCAAGCAAACTAGAGATAGATAGGCACAAAAGCACCTGGCTAGAAAGACAGTCTAAACAACACTGAAGTCCAGCAAGGCCAGAAGGGCGGAGCTGGAATATATAGGAAGATGGTCACGTGACCACAAAACACAAGATAGAAACAAAAACAAACAGGAGGGTTCTAAAAAATGCCCCTTGGAATAGTGGTGGAGGTCGCAGTGGAATAAAAATACAATACCAATGCCCCTTGGAAGAGTGGTGAAGGTTACAGTGGAATAAAAAGACAATATCAATGACCCTTGGAAGAGACGTGGAGGTGACAGTAGCTTAACAAGATGATTTTAATGCCCCTTGGAAGAGACGTGGAGTTCAGAGTGGTTTAACAAGACAGTTTTAATGCCCCTTGGAAGAGACGTGGAGTTCAGAGTGGTTTAACAAGACGGTTTTAATGTCCCTTGGAAGAGACGTGGAGGTCCCAGTGGAATAAAAAGACAATATCAATGACCCTTGGAAGAGATGTGGAGGTCACAGTAGCTTAACAAGATGATTTTAATGCCCCTTACAAGAGCCATGCAGTACAGCATATTAAAAACATTATTCCCATTCTTGGGGAGTGGGTCTCCCATAGTCTTTGCCTATGCCTTCCAAGCAAAAGCTGCCAAAAATTAGGATGGAGGAACTTGCAATGCCCCTTACAAGAGCCATGCAGTACAGCATATTAAAAACATTATTCCCATTATTGGGGAGTGGGTCTCCCATAGTCTTTGCCTATGCCTTCCAAGCAAAAGCTGCCAAAAATTAGGATGAAGGAACTTGCAATGCCCCTTACAAGAGCCATGCAGTACAGCATATTAAAAACATTATTCCCATTATTGGGGAGTGGGTCTCCCATAGTCTTTGCCTATGCCTTCCAAGCAAAAGCTGCCAAAAATTAGAACGGAGGAACTTACAATGCTGGCAACACGGACCACGGTCACCCTGGTGGTATAGTGGTGGTGGAGGCTGAGGATAAGGAGAAGAGCAAAAAACAGCAGAAATGAGGAAGCGTATACCCATGTGTGGGTGTGAAGCAGTGCATGGGAATACACCTCCCGAAATAACACAGCGGATTTGACTTTATGTTACTCTGCTGTCATTTGGTGGTGATGAGAAGTCTGGCGCAATCCAGCCCTTGTTCATTTTGATAAGGGTCAGCTTGTCAGCATTGTCAGTTGACAGGCGTGTGCGATTATCAGTTATAATTCCCCCAGCGGCACTAAAAACACACTCCGATAACACGCTAGCGGCAGGGCAGGCAAGGACCTCCAAGGTGTACAGAGCGAGTTCATTCCAAGTGTCCAGCTTGGATACCCAATAATTAAAAGGCACAGAGGAATCACGGAGGACGCTGGTACGGTCGGCAAGGTACTCCCTCACCATCTTTTGAAACTTTCCACTCCTTGTGAGAGTACGCCTCAGGGCCTGTAAGCTGGGCGGGTCTCAGAAAACTGTCCCAGAACGTTGACAGTGTTCCCCTGCCTCTGCTGGATTGGAGTTGCGTCTCTCTCGCCTGTACGCCTTGGTTGGGCAACGAACTGTGACCTCTGCCGCTAGCGTCTTCAGATGAGAATTTTTTTTAACAGTTCTGCAGCAAGGGCCTTCTGGTACTGCCCCATTTTTGTAGACTTCTCCACCTCAGGAATAAGAGAGTGAAAGTTCTCCTTGTAGCGGGGGTCTAAAAGTGTCACCAACCAGTAATAACTGTCACCCAACATTTTGACAACGTGAGGGTCACGGTTAAGGCAGCATAACATAAAGTCAGCCATACGTGCCAGACTGGTAACGGGCAAGACTTCCGTGTCCTCACCAAGATGACGACTGACCATGCTCTCCTCCTCCTCCCTACTGTCCTCATGCCACCCATGCTGAACCGACGGTATGACAGTTGTACAGGTACTACCGTCTACAGCGCATGATACCAGCTCCTGTTCTTCCTCCTCCTCCTGTTTTCCCTCATTGTCCCCCAATGCACGTTGGGAAGAGATGAGGCTGGGCTGTGTGTAATCGCCCATTACGGCTTCTTGATCCATCTCATCATACTCTGGCTGCAATGCCTCCTCTTTAATTCTCTGCAGAGAGCGTTGCAAAAGAAAGACAAGTGGGATGCTGACGCTAATGATGGCATCATCGCCACTCACCATCTTGGTGGACTCCTCAAAGTTTGTCAGGATGGTACATATGTCAGACATCCAGGTCCACTCCTGAGGCCTTATGTGTGGAGTCTGACCTGAATATCGACGGCCTTGTTGCAGCTGGTACTCCACAACTGCTCTCTTCTGCTCACAAATCCTTTGCAACATGTGGAGGGTAGAGTTCCAACGTGTGGGGACATCACACACCAGTCGGTGTGACGGAAGCTGCAAACGTTGCTGCAACACAGCAAGAGCGGCGGAAGCTGTAGCCAACTTCCGAAAATGAGCTGAGAGGCGGCGTACTTTGACGAGCAGATGTGGCAACTCGGGGTACGATTTAAGAAACCGCTGAACCACGAGGTTAAGCACATGAGCCAGGCATGGTATGTGTGTGATCTCGCCTCGCCTCAGAGCCGCCACCAGGTTACGGCCATTGTCACACACGACCATGCCTGGATGTAGGTTCAGCGGTCTCAGCCACAGATCTCCCTGCTCTTTCACAGCTGTCCACAACTCACAAGCAGTGTGAGGTTTATCATCTAAGCTTATGAGTTTCAGCACAGCCTATTGACGCTTGGATGAGGCAGTACTGCAGTGCTTTCAGCTTGTGACTGATGTGGTGATATCTGAGATGGAGGCTGAACATGAGGAGGAGGAGGAGGATGATGCGCAGGAGCTGTACACTGTGGGGGCAACTCTGATTGACATAGGGCCCGCAGTCCTCGGTGTGGGGAGGATGTGTTCCGTCCCAAGGTCCGACTGGGTCCCGGCTTCCACTATGTTTACCCAGTGTGCCGTCAGGGAGATGTACCGTCCCTGGCCACAAGCACTTGTCCACGTGTCCGTTGTCAGGTGGACTCTCCCAGTAACTGCATTGTTGAGGGCACGGATGATGTTTTGGGACACGTGATTGTGTAGTGCGGGGATGGCACACCGGGCAAAATAGTGTCGGCTGGGGACCGAGTACCAAGGGACGGCCATCGCCATAAGGTTGCGGAAGGATTCCGTCTCCACCAGCCTAAAAGGCAGCATTTCCAACGCAAGCAGTCGTGAAATGTGCGAATTTAGGACTGTGGCCTGTGGGGCGTTGGCTGCGAATTTGTGCTTTCGTTTAAAGGTCTGGGATATGGACAATTGAATGCTGTGATGGGACGTGGACATTGATGCTGTTTCTTGAGAAACTGCCATAACAAGTCAAGACTGAGAGGAGGGGGCATCTTTGCATGCAGTATGGACAGGGGATTGCCTTGCACGCACAACAGGGGGTTCTCTTACAACAGCGGAAGAAGCAGTGGTGACACCCACTGACACTGGTCGTGGACCCTGGGGTTCGCCCTACAAAGTCGGGTGCTTTGCTGACATGTGTCTGATCATGCTGGTGGTGGGTAGGCTGGTAGTTTTGTCACCCCTGCTGATGCTGGCCTGGCAGGTGGTACAAATGGCCTTTTTTGGGTTATCAGCAGAGTCTTTAAAAAAATTCCAGACTCTGGAAGACCTACTGGTTGTACTGGCAATGTCCCTCGTGTTGGTGTTACGGGGAATGGTTGCTCGCCTTCAGTCTGCAGCCACAACACTGCTTCTTCCTGCCTGTTGGGGTACTCTGCGTCCCTCCCCCTGTGTGCTGCTGGCCTCGCTCTGCGTGTCCTCCTGCCACATTGGGTCAGTTACTAGATCATCCACCACCTCCTCCTCTTCCACTTCCGCACCACGGTCCTCCTCCTCACTTCGTGGCAATTGTGTCTCGTCATCGTCCACCTCTTGTGACAAATTGCCAGCGTCGCCTTCCTGTGGCCGTGGCTGTTCAAATATTTGGCCATCGCTACATGGGATCTCCTCTTCCAACACTTCAAGTGGAGCAGGCGAGGAACCCAAATATGGAAATGGACCAGTGAACAGCTCTTCAGAGTGTCCAACTGTGGTATCAGTTGCTGTCTGACGACACTCGGCATGGTGGTAGGAAGGAGCATCAGGGTGAGGAGGAGTATGCGGTCGAGACTCACGGCTACTAACACTTGACAGTGTGGAAGACAGACCGGAGGTGGTGGTGCCCAGGTGACTGGAAGTATTATCTGCTATCCAATTAATAACCTGTTCACACTGATCAGTTTGCAATAGTGGTGTTGTTGTGTGCTTCTGTGTCACCCTGGCCTGGATGCCACTAATGTATAATAAAGCTGTGTCTGAGAGCAAGGGGGAGGTTCTCTAGTCAGGGACCATTAGCAATCAGCACCTCCTGTCCCAGGCCAGTAGGGGGAGCAGGCTGCCCCTATAAAAGCTGGAACTGGGGGCAGGGTTAGAGAGCAGTAGAGGAGCCACAAACCAGGGACGGAAGGCGAGGGAAGCCTGTCCTGGCTGAGAGAGAAACTGAACTACCGGACTTTGGTGTAGGGGTCTTATGTGCAAATGTAACATCACCTAGAATAAAGTTTTGAGTTGAAAACTGTTTGATTTCAGTTTGTAATAACCCGCTAATGCTTATAATTTCAAAAATGACCATTTTTTGCTCTTTATTAAAATGAAAAGGTTGAAAACTCTGACGTGCATAATAATCTGGAACATGCATTTTGAGTGCAGTTTGAGTTTTTCATTTTTTTTAAATATACTCTTATCATAGGCAGTTTGTACAAAAACCTTTCAATTGTACTCTAATAGTTATTTGACTGGAAAATTACAATGACTGCAATTCATATAGGTAATTTGGGAAAATCTGAGAAAATATTATTTGCATAATAATTTGGAACACAGTGTATATACTGCCCTGGGGCCATACTCCTCCCGTGGGGAGTTGTACTATTCAGTGCTGCACATTTACATCTGCCCCAGCGGTCTGCACTGCAGCGGCGGTTAACCCTGACTGCAATCCACGGGTGGCGTAGTCGGACATTTAAAACCCTACAAATAGACTGCCAGAACATTTGGTCTGACCACCCTGAGCCACGGACCGGGTTGCCACTACTACCCCCAATATTGCCCTGTTGCCCGGCTCCGAGTGCCCCACGGCCCAGGGGGCGAGTCAGCTTTGGCGTAGCCGGCAGGATTGTGACCAACCCGCCACAAACGGGTATTGCGTGC
Organism: Phyllobates terribilis; assembly: GCF_046119375.1. Lineage (NCBI taxonomy): Eukaryota > Metazoa > Chordata > Amphibia > Anura > Dendrobatidae > Phyllobates > Phyllobates terribilis. The sequence continues at coordinate 1,272,868 of NW_027363240.1, read as the reverse complement.
CTGAAAAAGACTGTACACGTACCTTAAAAAGAGGTTTCCCGCCATCCGGAGCCGTTTCCCGCCATTTTCAGCAGTTTCCCGCCATCTTCAGCCGTTTTCCCGCCATCGGACGCCATCTGCAGGACGCCGCGCGGGAAGAAGAGGGGCGTGGACATCCAACCCACGCGAAACCTGAAGCTCCGCCCTATGCACCGACGGTGCGCAAGGTCCTGGAAGGGAGAGAGAGCGACGCTGACGTCGACAGGACGCGACGCAAGGTCCTCGTCCGGAGCAGCACCAGCGGAGCCGCGGCCTACAGAAGAGGATCATCGGAAGGTAGGCCACGCTTAACTAGGGGGGAGGAAGATGACGGACGTGGAGGGACCTTCTACCACCAGTGTGTCTGCAGCAGCGGTGATGCCCTTCTCCATGCCCTACATCCCCGGAGCAGCCTGGCTGCCCCAGTACTCAGGGGAATCCCATACATTAACTGACTTTAAAGAAAGACTGCACAATTTATTTAAAGTTTATCCCCTGACAGAAGAACAGAAAGTGAACATTCTGACGGGGCAGCTAACCGGTGCAGCCCAGCGGGAAGTGAAATCATGGTCAGACGAAGAGAAAAGGACTGTAAAGGACATTCTGACCCGGCTGCGGAGTACCTTTGATACCAGTACCTCAGCAGAAATTAAAATGCGGTTCTATGGCTGTAAGCAGCGAGCCCAGGATAGTATCAGAGACTATGCCTTGAACCGGCAAGAAGCCCTGAGAGCTATCAAACAAGCTGACCCTGGTAGCGTGCAGGACGCCGATAAACTGTTAACTGACCAGTTCATAGAAGGTCTGCTGTCCAGCGCCCACAGGACCCAGCTGCGCCTCATGGCCCTACAGAACCCCGATTTGACTTTTGTGCAGTTCAAGGAGAGGGCCATCCGGGTGCTCCGAGAACCCCCACCAAGTGGCGCTGTAACTTCCCGGCGCCCTGCCATTACTTACCACCAGGGGGCGGCGCCCTACCCTGCAGACCTTGTGGGGGCTGATGTGCAGGTCTCAAGCCCATCCCCGCCTGCAGACCTGCACCATCAGGTCCAGGAACTAACCAGAAGTGTTGCTGCATTGACCAGGACCGTACAGTCGTTACAGGTGGACCCGTCAGGACCCATCAAGCTGGCTTCCAGTCCGGAGGATGTCCCGTGGCGTCGACAGAGGAGGATCCCGCCGTTCAGAGGGAGGCCCGCCGACCGCTACACTGAGGATGGACAGCCGATTTGTCGCCGTTGCAGTCAGCCAGGACACATAGCAAGGTACTGTACTTTAAATGGGCCCGACCTGGGGCAGAGGGCCAACCCCCAGGCATAAGGTCACCAGGCCCGTCTAATTGGCGTGATAAGTATGTGGGGGGACGCCCGGTCTTACCCGTAGTGCTGGACGGTATCCCCATGAGTGCACTGCTGGACACCGGGTCTCAAGTGACTACCATCCCCTACGTACTTTTCAAGTGGTACTGGAATGACGCGGATATAACCCGTTATCCAGACGACGACTTAAGCATCATCGCCAGCAATGGCCAACCTGTGCCGCAAGTGGGGTTCAGAGGGATGACCATCAAGATTGGTAAGGTTGAACTGCCGGCGCAGGGAGTGATCATTGTGGACATTGATCGCTGTGAGAGTCACCCTAAAATAACTGTGGGTACTAACGTGATTGAAAACTGTCTTTCAGAAGTAATTATGATTTTGCAGCAGGTGGAGATGAATGCTAGTTCCAGCCAACAGAGAGTCCTCAACAAAGAGATAAAGGCTCTGATGAGATGGCAGCAGGTAGAACTGTCTGGTGGTGAGATCGGTAGCGTAAGAATGAGTGACCCATTCCCCATTTCCATGCCTCCCAAAAGTGAAATGATGATCTGGTGTCGGACTCCAATCGGGTTGAGAGGCAGAGACTACCAAGCCATGGTAGAACCCGTGTACTCAGACAGCAGGCCCACCATTTTGACAGCCCGGGGGGTGGTTGATGTCCGTCATGGGAGGATGCCCGTTCGCATTCTCAACATTGAGGAGAGGGAGGTACACTTACCCAGGTACGCTACACTTGCCAAACTGTTTGCTGTTGAACACAAAGCTATCAGGGCCGTGGAACCTTTGCCTCCATCTCCACAGGCGGAGGGTAATGGCTCCCAGAAACAAAAGAAGGACTGGTGCCAGGAACTCCATGTGGGTGCTGACTCCACTCCCCTGCACCAAAAACAAGGAGTTTACCGGGTGGTACAGGAGTACGAGAGAATCTTTAGTAAGCACCCGCTAGACTTCGGCAGAGTAAGAGGGATAGAACACCACATCACCACGGGGAGCCAACCACCAATAAAAGAGAGACACAGACCTGTACCCCCTGCATATTATCAGAACGCAAAGGGCATGCTAAGAGAAATGAAAGAAGCTGGGGTCCTTAGAGATAGCTGTAGCCCCTGGGCAGCCCCCTTGGTTCTGGTAAAAAAGAAAGACGGTACCATGAGAATGTGCGTGGACTATAGACAAATTAACCGTATCACCCATAAAGACGCGTATCCGTTACCTAGGATAGAGGAGTACTTAGCCGCCCTAAAATCAGCTAACTTCTTCTCTACTTTGGACCTTACTAGCAGGTACTGGCAGGTTCCTGTGGCAGAGGCTGACAAGGAGAAGACCGCCTTCACCACCCCGATGGAACTGAGTGAGTTCAACTGTATGCCCTTCGGGCTCTGCAACGCACCATGGACCTTCCAGAGGCTGATGGAATGCTGTCTAGGGCACCGAAATTTCGAGACGGTCCTCCTTTACCTGGATGACGTGATTGTTTATTCGAAGACTTACGAGGACCATCTAAAACACCTGGCAGAGGTGTTCGAAGCCCTGGCAGGCTACGGCCTGAAGGTGAAACCATCAAAGTGTCACCTTTTGAAACCGAAGGTCCAGTACCTAGGGCACGTGGTGAGTGCAGAAGGAGTAGCCCCCGACCCTGGCAAGGTCACGGTAATCAAGAGCTGGCCAAGCCCCTCAAACATCAAAGAAGTGAGGCAGTTCCTCGGGTTGGTAGGCTACTACCGAAGGTTCATCCCTGGTTTCACTAAGATGGCAGCTCGAATGCAGGACCTCCTGATAGGTCAATCCAAATCCAGAAGTCAAAAACCGCCCTTCAAGTGGGACAAGCCGGAAGAGGAGTCTTTCCGCCAGTTGACGATGGCCCTCACGGGGGATGAGATCCTGGCCTACCCCGATTATGGCCAGCCTTTTATCCTCCACACAGACGCCAGTAATGTGGGGCTGGGAGCCGTACTGTCACAAAACCAACAGGGCAGAGAAAGGGTGATCGCATATGCCAGCCGGAAGCTGAGGCCCACCGAGAGAAACCCGGAGAATTACAGCTCTTTCAAGCTAGAATTCTTGGCAGTGGTGTGGGCCATAACGGAGCATTTCAAGCATTACCTGGCCTCTGCGAAGTTCACTGTGTACACGGACAACAATCCGTTAACGCATCTGGACAATGCTAGACTTGGTGCCCTAGGACAGCGGTGGATGGCCCGGCTAGCAAATTATGTCTTCACGATCAAGTACCGGGCAGGCAGAACCAATGCCAACGCAGATGCCCTATCGAGAATGCCCCACTTGCCCGATGAGGGAGAAGATCCGGACGAGCTGGAAGAAGTAGAGCTCCCTGCATTCCACCGGTATGGGGCCACTCAATACTCCCACCACGTGAAGGAGGAAGACTTAACAACCATCATTATCAATCACCTACCTCACTACAGCTGGGCTGAGATCCAAGATAGTGACCCTGCAATCCGCATGGTGAAGGACCTGCTGACCCGAGAAGACGCCCGTCTAGATCCGGATGCTCCAGAGGAAGCCAAGCAACTATGGAAAGAGAAGAGCAGGCTGTTCCTCTATGAAGGTAAGCTGTGCAGAAGACTCGTCAACCACCGGACGCACGAGCTGACCTGGCAAGTCGTGGTCCCAAGGCGAGATGCAGCTATGGTCCTGGAGGCTTACCATGACAGAGCGGGGCACTTCGGCTGAAAGAAACTGTAGTTCCTGCTAAGAGGACTGTTCTTCTGGATCGGCATGAGAGGGGCTGTAGAGAAGTGGTGCAGAGACTGTGGCCCTTGTAATCTAAGGAGGAAGGACCGAACCAGCCAGAAGACACCCTTGAGGCCCATCGTCACCCAGCAGCCTCTTGAGCTGGTAGCTCTGGACCACGTCAAATTGGCTCCAAGCCGGTCAGGATACGTTTATGCCCTGACAATCGTGGACCACTATTCCCGATTTCTAGTGGTGGTCCCTGTAAAAGACTTGACAGCTCAAACAGCGGCCAGAGCCTTCCAGCAATACTTCTGCCGCCCACACGGGTATCCGGAACAAGTCCTGACAGACCAGGGTCCAGCGTTCGAGGCTGAAATCTTCCAAGAGTTCTGCAACCTCTATGGCTGTAAGAAGATTCGGACAACGCCTTACCACCCACAAACCAACGGGATGTGTGAGAAAATGAACAATATAGTCATTGATCTCCTGAAGACGTTGCCCCTGGAGGAACGCAGCCTGTGGCCAGAAAAACTGCCGGACCTGATAGACTTATTCAACCATATCCCAGTGAATGCTACAAACTGCACCCCGGCTTACCTGATGCGAGCCTGACCATGTAAGCTGCCCATAGACCTGGAGATGGGAGTCCTAACACCCGAGGACACCTCCCCAGATGCGGACTGGGATACGGAAAGGCGACTGCAGTACAAGAAGGTACAGGAGAGTGTGGAGAAGAGCCTGGCCCAGGTGAGAGAAAGGCAAGAGAGACTCTTCAACCAACACGCCCCTGCTGGTCCCCTAGAATCTGGTGAGCAGGTCCTGAAGCGAAAGAGAAGGCTACACAAGCTGGACGACCAGTGGGAAAGGGAACCCTACACTGTACTGCAGTCTGATCACGACAACCCGAAGGTGTGCGTGATCACCAAGGATGGAGGAGAAACCACTAGTACCGTCTCCAGAGACCACCTAAAAAGGTGCCCCGAGCAACTACAAAGTGCAGAAGAGGATCAAAGTGACCTTGAACCCGCAGAGGACAAGGAAGAGATGATCAGCACAGTTCTTGTGGAGTTCCCTCGGTCCTGAACTCGAATAAACGATGCCATAATTTTACCCGTCCTGCATTTCCTACAACCAACTCCGCAACAACCTACATCAGAGCAGGAAGGTGAAGAAGAACAAGCAGCCCCAGAGGCAGAAGAGCCTGTACCAGCAGCCCAGGAGAATCAACCCTCTGCTGATAGTGAGCCTGCCATGCCTGTGGTAAGCCAGAGGACCCGCAGACAGCTGCCTGCCCTGCCTGTAAGTCTAGCCAGTGACTGCACCCCAAGAGCTAGTGAGAAAAGCCAGGTTAGACCACCACCAGACAGTGGGTTACGTAGGTCAACCCGGAGCACTAAGGGGCAAATACCAGCTCGCTGGAGAGTGTAGAGTGTAATAGCAAATGTAAATAGCCTACAAAATGTTGAATTGTGTAAAATATAATTGCATGACCAGCAACTACGCGTTTTCTCAGTTTCTTTCAGTTAAAACATGGACTAACAGGTTATGAACTGTGAGTAACCGAGACTTTCCTGTAAATATGTTTGGAGCTTAACCAACGGAATGAACAAGGACCGTCAAGGACTTGGGGCTACGGCAGACCCCCACCTGGTTAAGGCTCCCCGTTGTTGTTGGTGAAATGGACACCCGGTCACAGACCACACTGTGACTTTAAGAACTCAACCTGTGCGTCATTTGCTTCTACCTGCCTTATAATGTTTTTATGGTCATGCATATTACTCCTGTTTCTTGTTTAGTCCCAGAGTACTAAATTTTACTAGGGGGGAATGTGTCACCCTGGCCTGGATGCCACTAATGTATAACAAAGCTGTGTCTGAGAGCAAGGGGGAGGTTCTCTGGTCAGGGACCATTAGCATGCAGCACCTCCTGTCCCAGGCAAGTAGGGGGAGCAGGCTGCCCCTATAAAAGCTGGAACTGGGGGCAGGGTTAGAGAGTTCTGGACCACCTGTCTCTGAGGTGAGAGGTGTCCAAGAGAAGGGAGAGCCAGTTCAGCTGAGGCTGAGGAGGACGAGTGGCAGTAGAGGAGCCACAAGCCAGGGACGGAAGGCGAGGGAAGCTTGTCCTGGCTGAGAGAGAAACTGAACTACCGGACTTTGGTGTCCGAGGCTGTTAGGATTCCAAGTCCTGCAGCAAATAACCAGTCCGCAGGGGATTGTATGTTCCTTGGCCTAAGACGCCCGGAGGTTCCGCCACAGCAGAAGGGACCAGCAGAGCTGCACCAAGCCGAGAGAAGAAAGGGACCCAAGTTGCAAGCCATACGGGCGAGAGGACACGGTGAGCTCAGGAACATGGGCTGTTACACCACAAGGAGGGAAATAGCCAGAAAGAGCGCAGAGAGTACGGTAGGCCTTCACCCTCACCCTGACCAGGGCCAGCTTCCCACTTGTTCTCAGACATCCAGGCCCCCTCCTAGCTGGGACTGTTTTTGGGTCGTCTCACCTGTTCTAATAAAGACCCTGAACTGTTTAAGAGGCCTCCGTTTCCTGGCTATTGCGGTCAGAATCATCCCCTCCATCATCCATCTATATACTGCCCTGGGGCCATACTTCTCCCGTGGGGGTGTTGTACTATTCAGTGCTGCACATTTACATCTGCCCCAGCGGTCTGCACTGCAGCGGCAGATAACCCTGACCGCAATCCACGGGTGGTGTAGTCGGACATTTAAAACCCTACAAATAGACTGCCACAACATTTGGTCTGACCACCCTGAGCCACGGACCGGGTTGCCACTACTACCCCCAATATTGCCCTGCTGCCCGGCTCCGAGTGCCCCATGGCCCAGGGGGCGAGTCACTTTCCTATTAATTCGGTCAAGAACTGGGAGGGAGAAGATGTGGCTTTTGGTTGTGGCGCATTTTCACCTTGGCCACGGCCCCGTCCTCTGCACGCACCATCACCAGAACGTTCAGTTCCACGTCCATTACCACGCGCCTTGCCCATTGTAAATGAAGTAAAATAGCTTACACTTGCACTATCAATGGCAAAAAGGGTAATAAAAAGGAGATTAGTACCATGGAAGAGGAAAACCACAGTTCTATTTCTCTGGCCTACACCAGAATCTTTTAAACAGATATATTTGTGTCTGAACAGTCAGCGAGACACTCAAACTGTTTTTTTTTTGGGAAAAAAGGCAAAAAAGTGGATAATACAGAGATTTGAACCGTGGAACTGCAAACCCACAGTTCTAGTTATTTGGCCAAAACCAGACTCTTTTAAACAGATATATTTGTGTCTGAATACTCACAGACACACTCAATTTTTTTGGGGGGGGCAGGGAAATACCAAAAGGTTAATAAGATGGTTATTGGTACAGTCTGACTGAGGAAAAAATAAAAAAGAGGATTTAGATGTAAAAAAAGGATTTTCCTGGCCCTGAGACCTGGGGCTAAGTCTAGCAATTTGAGATGCAGCACACAGGACTGTAATGCAGTGTTTGTTGGTATAACCACTGCGTCTCCTATACAGCCAGCCTGCCTGCCTGCCTGATATCTGGGATGGATATTAGTCCTCAGAAGGACTGTTTGTTTGATTTTGCAGGCTTTAGAGACCCTACACTACCTATTTCGCAGTATAAATCTCTCCCTAGCTCAGCAGCACTCTCCCTACACTGTCTGATCCGGAGCGACTGTGTCCAAGATGGCAGCGCCCGGTTTTAAATACTCGAGGTGACGCTGTGCGGCCAGCCAATCACTGTAATGCCTACAACCAACATTGCTGCGGCATTACAGTGACTGACTGGCAATCCCTGCATGTTCATTGGCTCTGTAAAGAGCGCCAAACATGCAGGGTGGAGACCCGAGCTCCTGCCCGAGTAACCCGAAAATCCTCGGTGCTCGCCGAGCATCCCAAGTAGTGAGATACTTGGGTGAGTACCAAGCAGTGTCGAGCATGCTCGCTCAACACTAGTCAGGATCTAAATACTGAGAGGTGTAAGAATCTTGTTGATGACAATAGGAAGTGATGCGCCCTTTGGGCCGTGGGGTACCCGGTGCCGGGCCGGTAAATGCTGGGGGATTGTATAAAGTTTGTGACGCCACCTGTGGAATGTGGCTAAGGGAGCCGCCGCTGCGGAGCAGGTCCTTTGGAGCTGATGCTACTGCAGCAGGGATGGTGTGGCTCTCCACAGGTAGAGCTTAGCTCCAGGGCAGTGTAGATGTTATGGGTTATTCTGAGCGATGTAGTGCAGTGGTTAATGGCGCAGCAATAATCAGTCCACAACTTAATGGCGGTTTCCTCTTCTTTACTGGCGGTGATTAGGCAAACCGGGACTAGGGTACTGGCTAGAAGTGGAAGTCCAGGCAGCCTGGAAGGAAGTAAAGAATCCTCCTTGCCATGTGAAGTTGGAGGCCTACCCTTTCCACTAAACTCTTTGGCCCTGCTGCTTGCAGCTGTGCGGTGGACCTCGTCCCTGAGTGCAGCGTTTCTGTGCTCACCCGTATGGCAGGCAGCTCGGGCCTTGCTGGTGTGTCGCTCCCACGTGGCGGCGCTGGGCCCTCTGTGCCGCTAAGCCTCCAGGCGTCTGATGGGACCAGGAGACCTGCAGTCTCCTGCCCTCCGGTTTCTACTGCTGGGCCTTCGGTGCCCCACAGCCTCGGACTCCCGTGTCCGGTTCTTCTGTGCTGGTTCTGTGGCGCCCCTGAGGGTTCAGTCGCCACAGAGGTACTGCACCTCACCCAGAGGTGTGGTGTCTCCCTTCTCTCAGGTAAGGAGGGAGTGCTGCACGGAACCCCAACACCTACATTCAACAATACACTACCCCAGGCCAACAGGAGGGGCAAGACACAATGTAGTTTTCTGCTGAGTCCTGTCCCTGGCTGGGGTGGGGGGAACACAAAGTTAGGGGGAACCAGTAGTGGGTGTGAGTGGAGGAAGTAGTTTAGGGGAGCATTCATACAGTAGATATATAAAAAGGTAGACATCTTAAAATAGTTAGTTGGTTGAGTAGGAACAGTTCAGAGGAACAGTCTGGGAGCAGAGTCTCTGTAGGAGCTCTGCTCCACTACAAGGGCCTAGGACAGAGGCCCAGGAGGGGAGCAGGGAGTAAGCTCCGTTCTGCAGAAGGGATCCTAGGGGGGTACGGCGAGTGCAGGCGGCACCCGTAGACCCCGGGTCACGGAGCGGGCCAGCCACCGTGATCTCCCCCAAAAGCAGCCATAAGGCCCGGCTGCCGAGTACCCCACGGCCCTGGGGGCGAGTCAGTTCTTCTGGGGTGAGCTGTTGCGCAGCTCCACTCCCCAGCTCCTCTCTCCTCGATGTCCTGACTTCAACTGCTCACACTAAGTCTAACTAACCCCGCCCCCAGATCCCAGTTGCCAAGGGGAGGCACCCCTCTTGCTGGTCTGGAGCCAGGACAGTGTTGCATGCTTAGTAAAACCTGATTATGGGACACCTGCTTGCTTCCAGGCATGGCATCACCTCTTCTGAGGGAGGCAATGCCACTGTGGCAACCGGACCCCTGGGGTGCCACAGAAGCGATTGATTGTAGTTATTTATTCCAAAGAGTGTGCAACCACATATTAAGTTGAGAGTGCCAACAATTTTATTTGGCTTATTTCTGGAGTTTTGTGTGAAATTGTGTCCAATTTGCTTTTTTTTTCTCAGTTTTTTTTTGTGTTGTGCCAATACACACAAAGGAAATAAACATGTCTATAACAAAACATGTGTAATTGCAATAATTTTGTGGGAGAAATACTTCATTTTCTGGAACAATTTCAAGGGTGTCAACTCTTTTGACCATGACTGTATAGTTGGCTGATTTCACAACTCTAGAATACAGGGCGTAATACAGCCATAGTACAATTTGCTGCTGGCCAGAGTCCAATTCTAGTTAGCAACTCTTCCCAAGTAGTACCGTACGTCTGCACAGGAAGCAATGGCCCAGTCTACTCAAAACTTCATCCAGAGGCGGCAAGCGTTTCTCTCTGCCCAGTGATCAGCGTCTGCTTTCGTGGGTTGACCGACGAAGTCAGGTCTTTGGTACTTGACCGACGAAGTCAGGTCTTTGGTACTTGACCCACGAAGCCAGGTCCTTTCTGGGATTAGGTCACTCTCTAAAGCTTTTACTGCAGTGTCAGCCTCGAGCCCAGTCCGCTGCTCACGCATACACTATCTCTTTCATACCCTGGTGCCAACTGAACTCTTGCATCATCGTCCTGGCCTTTTACATTTAGCAACTGCGTCACAGCTGTCACCTGAATCGGTGCACTCTTCAAACTCTAACCTCAGGGAACATACTCTTCACCCTTCAGTTCCTGCCTGTGTAGTCCAACCAGCAGATGGCGATATTACAGGTGTTGTTGGTTCTTGACTAGATACATCTTCTGCTCACCACCCCTTAAATATCTATCTATCTCTTGAAAAACTGATCCTCGTTTATTTTATGCTACATAGTACTGCAAGGGGCAGTATTGGACAAAGTTTGTATTATGTATTATAAAAGCTTCATAATAATTAGCAGTAAGTAGAATACTAGCTGTTACCATGTCAGATAAAGATATCAGAAATCAAGGAAAAAAGCACATTATGTGCAGCCCACAGGTTTTTTTTTGCTGTATTTAAAACATAGTAATTGAGATTATTTCTCTTTTATCATCCCAAATATCTTTTTTTCCTAAGAAACAGCAACAAGATTTGAATCATGGACTTCTAGTTAGACACTTAGGCCGGGTTCACACGTTCAGTATCTGGTCAGTATTTTACCTCAGTATTTGTAATCCAAAATCAAGAGAGGAACAATCAGAGGAAAAGTATAATAGAAACAAGTCACCACTTGTGCATTTTTCATCCACTCCTGGTTTTGACTTACAAATACTGATACAAAATACTGACCAAATACTCAACGTGTGAACATGGCCTTAGAGTCTAATTCATTAAGACTTGCGTTGTTCCAATCTTAATCATCGGCATGCAGAAGTAACATGCACCTGATTTGTTAAGAGGCACCTCTTATCTTATCACTGGCACGCACCGCCCCCAGAATTGTTATTCTAGTCAGGGACTGAAGTAACATTTCTTGCGTAAGTTACGCCACAACTTTTGATGAATTTATCAGGCGGGCTTCGCCATTTTGATGGAGCTGGCTAAAGCTGGTGTGAATATGGAAAAAGTCACAAATAATTTGCATAACTTTGTGTTACACAAAAAACATTGTGATATTTTAAGGTGTTTATGCCAAAATTCTGTCAAAAACATTTTCATGAATCAGTGCCATAGTATATGAGTAACAAAAGAGGAAATATTTGAAAGGGGAGACTGATAATAAGCAACATGCACTTATCACAGCCCGTTATTTCTAATTTATATATTTAGATACTCTCAAAAACTTACAAAACTTAATGAGAAAATGGATTTATTTATTAAATTCCATCATTTTCTCCCCAGCATCTGGGTGACATTTGGTAAAATCTCATCCACTTTGTTGGTACAGTTACATGGAAAAATAGAAGATGCTCACCTTTTCCGGCCCATGAGAACAGACCTTCATTTTGGACATAAAGTTGGAGCTATCTGTTACTTTGAAAGAGAGAGCTGAAAAGCAAGTTGGATACCCATCATTTATCTTTGAGCAAATCAAATGGCTGAGTCTCTACATTTGGGTCATTATGGTAGGCAACTGAGTGAAATAAAAGACTGCAATGAAATATAAAATATTTGTGAATCACTTACATATAGTGGATATAAGTCTACATATGTAGCGCCCTGAGGGCTCGGTCGCTACAGAGGTATTGCACCTCACCCAGAGGTGTGATATCCCACTCCCGGGTTAGGATGGTGTGTGGACCGGGACTCAGTTAGCTGTATGCATCACACACACCCCATTTCCGGGGGACAGCTCAACGGTGCTCCCATTAGTACAGTAATGCAGGCACGACAGAACATGTCCCTGGCTGGAGTGGGGAGGGGGGAGGAAAACCCAGTGATGTAGGAGCAGGAGGGGACGGTTTCTGGGCATAGGTAGGAGCCCATTGGTTGCAAGTCACCTGGGCTCATACACTAGGGGAAGGTATATAAGGTGGGCACCATCTTAGTTCTGAGTTCAGTCAGGAGAGTCCAGTGCAGAGGAGTGAGGAGTAGGAGTTCAGCCAGGAAGGGATGACAGGGAGCTGTGGCTCAGTCTGGGCCCAGTTCCACGCGGCAGGCCTAGAGTGAAGGCCAGAGCCAGAAGAAGGGAACAGAAAGGAACAGAAACAGAAAGGAACAGAACACCAAGAGAGGCCCAGAGACACGAAGGCAGAAGGAACCCTAAGGACCCAGGAGATTGCGGGTGACGGGTTGGCAGAACAGGGTACCAGATCCCAAGTTGGTGGAGGCGACTAATCCTTAACCAAGAACCGGCGGTCGTGACTATTTACTGGTGCGACCCCTCACTACACCTACTAGAAAGGCACACCACATAGGGTCAGAGAAGTGGGCACCCAGCCCCCCCCCAGGAGAAGTTCCGAGGCAGCTGGACAGAAGTAATGTCACTGGTGGGGCACGGCTGACGAAAGGATAGAAGGGAGTCCTGTGCCACACTCCGGAATTGCCTGGGGGTTGATCGAGCCCCCTGCCTGGTGGACGCAGCACGGCTCGGCGGTCCTATCTGTGCACAAGTGACCTGGATGAGAACTGTGAGTAAAGAACCTGAACTGCAACACCTTGTCTCTGTGCTTTCTCACCGTATACAGCACTACTAGTGCTGGGACGCCCGTGCACCATCACTCCCATCATCTACACCTACTGCCCTGAGGCTATACTCCTCCCATGGGGAGTTATCCCATTCTCTGCTGCGCACACAACACCAGCCTCAGCGGTCTGCCTCGCAGCGGCGGTTTCTCCTGACCGCAATCCACGGGTGGCGTAGTCGGACAATTAACCTAAAACCTATAAAAGACTGCCACTGGTTGGACCACCCTGAGCCACGGGACCGGGTCACCGCCACGGTGACTACAACCCCCAGCATCCCACAAAAGGGCCCGGTTCTGGGTAACCCACACGCGGCCCAGGGGGCGCGTCACATACCCCTGGTAAAATGCCAGGTTTTTGCCATGTGTGGGGCAGTACTGGGATCGTATACGAGGGACATTATATATCCCCCAGAATGTGTACAGAGACCTACTAAATCCATTGGAGTGCATTGCAGTCACAAACTCACCTGCGGCTGAAATGCAGGAATGAAGGTGAGCAATGACCTGGTCAGGCTATCTGGCTAAGGCAGAAAAGGCAGAGCAGGAAAGCTTGGCAGGACTGTGTATAACTGAACCCACGCCAGGGAAGGCTCTGCACCCGTTAGGCTCTGAGCGGCCCAGTAGAGGCCGTTGCCCACTGCAACCGTTGTATATGGACTCCTGTTAACCCGGCTGTGAACCGGAGGACTTTCTGTTTCCACCTATAATGTCACCTATAACCTGTAGTGATCCATTGAAAAACAAACTGAAATAATTTTGAGGGGGGAAATAAAAATAAGAAAACTAAAAGTAAATGGTTGCATAAGTGTTAACACCCTCTTATAATTGGGGATGTAGTTGTGTTCAAAATGTGCCAATCATATGAAAAATCATGTTAAATAGTAGTCAGTACATAGCTGCCATCATTTACAGTGATTCTGATTAACCCCATATAACAATAAGCTGTTCAATTACAATTTTCATGATGTTTTATTAGTTCCATTTTACAAAAAAAAGTCATGATCCATAAACAGCTACAACACAGCAAAAGGATCTCATTGTTGAAAGTTATCAGTGAGGAAAAAGGTACAAAAAAATTACAAGGCATTAGATATACCATGGAACACTGTGAAAATGGCCATCAAGAAGTGGCTTAAAGGGAATCCGTCACCACATTTGACCTATCTAAACTATTAAAATGGGCATACAGGTTATAGACTGCTGAAAAAATTGATACATGTATGCTTCATATCATAGAATCATAGAATCATAGAATCATAGAATGGTAGAGTTGGAAGGGACCTCCTGGGTCATCTGGTCCAACCCCCTGCTCAAAGCAGGATTCACTAGATCATCTCAGACAGATGTCTGTCCAGCCTCTGTTTGAAGACGTCCATTGAAGGGGAACTCACCACCTCTCGTGGCAGCCTGTTCCACTCATTAATCACCCTAACTGTCAAAAAGTTTTTTCTAATATCTAATCTGTGTCTCCTCCCATTTAGTTTCATCCCATTGCTTCTAGTCTTTCCTTGTGCAAATGAGAATAAAGATGATCCTTCTACAATGTGACAGCCCTTGACATATTTGTAGACAGCTATTAAGTCTCCTCTCAGTCTTCTTTTTTGCAAGCTAAACATTCCCAAATCCTGCAACCGTTCCTCATAGGACATGGTTTGCAGACCAGTCACCATTCTGGTCGCTCTTCTCTGAACTTGCTCCAGTTTGTCTATGTCTTTTTTAAAATGTGGTGCCGAAAAGTGTACACAGTATTCCATATGAGGTCTGACCAAAGAGGAGTAAAGACCGATAATGACTTCACGTGATCTAGACTGTATGCTTCTGTTAATACATCCCAGAATTGTATTTGCCTTTTTTGCTGCTGCATCACACTGTTGACTCATGTTCAGTCTATGATCTATTAGTATACCTAAGTCTTTTTCACATGTACTGTTGCTTAGCTCTATTCCTCCCATTCTGTATATGCTTTTTTCATTTTTATTGCCCAGATGTAGTACTTTGCATTTTTCCCTGTTAAAAACCATTCTGTTGGTTGCTGCCCACTGCTCCAGTTTATTTAGGTCTTTTTGAATCCTCTCTCTCTCTTCTCTAGTATTAGCTATCCCTCCTAGCTTTGTGTCATCAGCAAATTTAATCAGTTTACCCTCAATTCCTTCATCTAAATCATTGCCTTGTTTTTAATAAATGCCTTGTTGTTAATAGATGCCTTGTTGTTAATAGATGCCTTGTTGTTGTAAATAGATGCCTTGTTGTTAATAAATCATCTTTTATCACTTTATGAAAATGACCTCTTCCAGGCTCTGGGGAGGACACTGCCTGGAAGATAACTCTGCCTCTAGAGCTTATTTTATATAAAAGGGGGAGTTACCAGTGTGAGACAAGAAAATAACGCAGGAAGGAAGAAATGAAATTCGGCTTTTTGCAAACCCAATTTTTGCAGCTCTCTGAGCTCTGCTGTATTGTAACAATATAACAGCCCTATCTATCTGTGAGATGGAAGTTGAGAGGAACCTGCAGATTTGTCAGGTATAATTACACACAGCTCTGCAGTGGGATCAGGAGAGCAGAGAGCGGCCATTACACATCACACGGCTAACTCCTCCTTTATGTAAAATAATCTCTGGAGTCAGAGTTATCTTCCAGGCAGCGTCCTCCCCACAGCCTGGAAGAGGTCATTTATATCAAGTGATAAAAGACGATTTCTCAACAAGGCATCTGATATGAGGTATACAAGGATCACTCTCCTCAGCAGTCTATAAACTGTATGCCCATATTAATAGTTTAGATAGGTCAAATGTGATGACAGATTCTCTTTAAGGGGTACCTGTCATGTCAAAAAACACTATTAATCTGCAGATAGGGGGTTAATCTGCATGTTAATAGTGTTCTGAGTTCGTGCAGCCGCTGCACTGAAAGCCCAGCAACCAGGAGGAAATGAATTTTATTCCCCTCAGAAGCATCCGGCTTTCAGTCAAAGAGGTGCAGCCGTTGCTGCTTCAGTCACCGCTCAGTACATAGTGAGTGGCGGCTGTAAGGACGCCCCGGCACTAACTGACAGCCAGTTTAGTGGTGCATCAGTAGAACGCCAGCTGTCAGTCAGTGCTGGGGCATTATTACAGCCACCGCTCACTATGTACTGAGCGGTGACTGAAGCCGTGCCGGCCACACCTCTGTGGCTGAAAACCAGAGACTGCTGGGAGGAATAAAGTTAATTTTCTGGTAGCCGGAAATCCAGTGTGGCAACCACACAGCTTTAGAATGCTATTAACCTGCAGATTAACCACATATCTGCAGATTATTAGTATTTCTTTAACATCACATGTCCCCTTAAAATTTGGTACAACAGTAGCATTACCTAGAACAGGACATACCTGAAAAATGGTCAAGAAAATTGTTCCAGGAGGCTGCTAAGAGGCTTACAGCAACATTAAAGGAGCTGCAGAAATTTCTGGCAATCATTGATTGTGTACTACAAGTGACAACACTTATATTGTTCATATGTCTGGCCTGTGGGGTAGGAAAGCAGAAAAAAACACCAAGCCCAGCTATGTTTTGGCAAAACCTACATCAAGAACGCCAAAAGAATGTGGGAAAATATGTTATGGTCTGATGAGACAAAGGCTTTTTGGCCATAATTCCATAAGGCATGTTTGGTGCAAAGCGTACACTGTGCATCAATAAAAGAACACCATAACCACAGTGGTGGAGGCAACATTATGCTTTGGGGTTGTTTTTCAACAGCTGGAAAAAAAAACACAACATTTTACCTGAGGTAAAGAGACATTTTACATCAACTGTACTTGCAAATCAACAAAAGAATGGTTTCACCAGGAGAAAGTTAAAGCTTTGGAATAGCCCAGCCAGAGCCCAGACCTGATTAAAAATAAAAATCTGTGGATGACCTGAAGAGGGCGCTGTACATTGTGTGCACAATTATTAGGCAAATTAGTATTTTAACCATATCATCATTTTTATGCAGATTTTCCAATTCCAAACCGTATAAACTGGTATGCTCACTGAATGAATCAGATCAGGTGATGTGTTCTTGTGTAATGAAGGAGGATGTTACCCAAGGATACAACACCCTTTATCACAGTGTGCAGAATTATTAGGCAGCTTGTTGTCCTCAGGCAAAATGGGCCAAAAATTGGATTTAACTGATCCTAAAAAGTCAAAAATTGTTACAAGTCTTACAAAGGGATCCAGAACTCTTGAAATTGCTAAAATATTGGGGTGTAAACACAGAACCATCAAAAGTTTAGTTGCAAATAATCAACAGGGTCACAAAAATGTGTTGAAAAATAAAGACGCACATTTACTGCCAAATATTTGAGAAGAATGAATCATGAAGCGACCAGGAACCCATTATTCTCCATTATTATACATTATTCTTACATATTCGGGTTTCAGGGTTATCAAACTTTTGGATTGACAGACAGCAATGTAATACCGTATTTTTCAGACTATAAGACGTACCGGACCATAAGACGCACCCCAAATTTTGGGGTGGAAAATAGAAAAATATTTTTTATAAGATGGAGGTCCATCTTATAGTCTGAATAGGTACGGTATCTTACCTGGGGGACAGTGGAGCGAGGTTCACAGGAGACAGGGTCCCTCAGGAAGTAGGCAGCTGCAGCAGAAGAGGTCAGATGCTGTGGAGCCTGTGCCGGGGCCTGTGCCTGGCTGAGGCCCCCAGTCTGGCCGATTCCTGTGCGGGGGCCTCTGGCTGAGACTGGGGCCGAGACTGAGGCCGGGGCCTCAGGCGGGGGCTGGTGCCGGGGCTTCTGGCTGGGGCTGGTGCCAAGTATTCTGGCTGGGGCTGGGGCCGAGGCTTCTGGCTGGGTCTGAGGCCTCTGGCTTGGGTTGAGGCCGGGGACTCTTGCTGGGGCTGGTGCTGGGGATTCTGGCTGGAGCCAAGGCCTCTGGCTGGGGCCGGGGCCTCTGGCTGGGGTTGAGGCCGGGGACTCTGGCTGGGGCTGGTGCCGGGGCTGAGGCTGGGGTCTCGGGCTGGGGCTTGGGCCTCTGACTTAGGTCTGTACCGGGCTGTGGCCGGTGCTGGGCTGTGAGCGGTGAAGCAGTGCGGCCTGCGCAGATTTCCGGTGTGCGCGGCCATCTTCCTAGAGCTGTGATCTACAGGAAAATGGCCGCCGGAGCTACCGGTCCGTGCATGTGTGGCACCCCAGGGGTCTGGTTTCCACAGTAACAGCAATATTATGTCTGAGAGCAGGTGGGAGGTCTCTTGGTCGGGGATCCTATGCATGCCACACCTCCTGCCCAGTCCTGGGAGGGGAAGAACTTCCCCTATATAAACCTAGGGCTGAGGCAGGGTTAGTGAGTAGAGAAGAAGTAGAGACAGAGAAGCAGATATAGGAAAAGAACATCAGGAGCTCTGTGGGAGCAGTGCTACAAGGAGTCAGGGGCTGGCAGCTGCAGAGCTCGCCCTGACTGAGAAGTTATCACCGGACCCAGAGTCCGAGGCTGTGGGGACTAACTCCTATCCAGCAGCAGAAACCGACCGGCAGGGGATTGCAGGTCCTCTGGCCCAGAAACCCGAAGGCACGGTCACACGCGTGGGACCAGCACCGCCGTCGTGGAGCGGAAGCTACTAGAAGGCCCCGAGTCACCGGCCATACGGGTGAGCACCACACGGTACACTCAGGGACGTGGGCTACTTATACCCGCCTCTAGCAAGGTAGCCAGAAGAGTATCGTTAGTTTGGGAGGCCTACAACTCCGCCTGGCCAGGGGAGATCCCATCTGCTCAAGGACTGACCAGGCCCCAATCGCTAGCCAGTACTCCGGGAGGGTCTATCGTTGTCACCAGTAAAGACCCTGAACTACACCGTACCGTCTCCGAGTGGTTCCTGCTACCCCCATCATCCACGTCGGCTGCCCTGAGGCCATACCCCTCCCGTTGGGGGTTATACTATCACGCTGCACAATCCTACCACCGGCCTCAGCGGTCTGCCCTGCAGCAGCAGCTCCTTAGCTGTACTCAACGGGTGGCGTAGTCGTCCAACATCTACCGCTAATACAGCGCCACTTAGTCTGACTCCCTGGGCACGGACCGGATCACCGCCACGAGACTACAACCCTCAAGAGATCCGGCTCCGGGTAAGCTCCCGCGTGCGCAACGCAGCGCGACACAGGCCCAGGGGCGCGTCAACTTTTGGCGTAGTCGGCAGGATCTCGTGCCTGCAACCACCGGGTACTGCGTGCCTGAAAAAGACTGTTCAAACTTACCAGTGGTGAAGATTCCCGCCATCCGTGGAGGTTTCCCGCCATCCGGCGCCATCTTCTACCTTCTTCCCGCCATCCGCGAAGTTTTCCCGCCATCCGGCGCCATCTTCTGCCTTCTTCCCGCCATCCATGGAGTTTTCCCGCCGTTTGACGCCATCTTGACGACGCCGCGCGGGAAGAAGAGGGGCGTGGACTCCGAAAGCGCGCGAGAACTGAAGCCCCGCCTCACGTCCGGACGTTGCGTAAGGTCCTGGAAGGAGCCCAACAGACGCCGACGTCACAGGAGCGCGACGGAAGGTCCTCAACCCTGACGATCCACTGCGGAGCCGCGGCCTACGGAAGAGGATCATCGCAAGGTAGGCCACGGTCCACTAGGGGGGAGAAGGATGCCGGATATGGAGGAGAGCTTCACCGCTTCAACCCCCGCCAGTGCCACCGCTGTTGCGGTCATGCCATTCACCATGCCCTATATCCCGGGGGCAGCCTGGCTACCCCAGTACTCAGGGGAGTCACATACCCTGCATGACTTTAGAGAAAAGCTGGATAGCCTCTTCCAGGTGTACCCCCTCACAGAGGAGCAAAAAGTGAGCATCCTGGTGGCCCAATTAACCGGGGCAGCCCAAAGGGAGGTAAAGTCCTGGCCACCTGGGGGGAGGACTGTCGCAGGGATACTAACCCGGCTGAGGGACACCTTTGATACCCGCACCTCAGCCGAGATCAAGCTTAGATTCTACGGGTGCAAACAGTGGGCACATGAGAGTATAAGGGACTATGCCCTGAACCTACAAGAGGCCCTGAGAGCCATTAAGCAGACCGACCCTGACGGCGTGGGAGACGAGGACAGGCTGTTGACTGAACAATTTATAGAGGGTTTATATTGCAATGCCCACCGAACCCAGTTGCGGACAATGGCCTTACAGGACCCTCATCTGGGATTTGCACAGTTCAAAGACAGAGCCATCCGGGTGCTTCGAGAACCGGCACCAGGTGGCGTTGTGACCCCCAGACGCCCCACTACCACTTACCACCAGGAGGCGGCGCCCTTGTCGGCAGGGCCTGTGGGAGCTGATGCGCAGGCTTTGAACAATGACCCGGCTCCAGACCTGCACCATCAGGTCCAAGAGCTAGCTAAAAGCGTTGCTGCGCTAACCCGAACTGTGCAGTCTTTACAGGTTTCCACTCCAGGGAAGATCCAGCTGGCATCCGGACCGGAGGACATCCCGTGGCGTCGACCAAGGAGGACCCCACCGGCCAGAGGAAGACCCAGCGACCGATACAACGAGGACGGACGACCCATCTGCCGCCGCTGCAATCAACCCGGACATATGGCAAGGTACTGTCCTTTAAACTGGCACAACCTGGGGTAGAGGGCCAACCCCCAGGAAAAAGATCACAAGGCCCATCGAACTGGCGCGACAAATATGTGGGAGGACGTCCAGTCTTACCCGTGGTACTGGATGGCATTCCTATGAGTGCCCTACTGGACACCGGGTCACAGGTCACCACCATCCCGTACGTGCTCTTCAAGCAGTACTGGAATGACTCGGATATCACCCGCTACCCTGACGACGACTTGAGTATCATCGCCAGCAATGGTCAGCCCGTGCCACAAATTGGATTTAAAGAGGTGACCATTAAAATCGGTAGAGTCGAACTGGCAGCACAGGGACTGATCATTGTAGACATTGACAAACACGAGAGTCACCCAAAGATAACTCTAGGAACTAATGTAATTGAAAATTGTCTTGCAGAGGTGATTTTCCTTTTACAGCAGGTTGCCAAGAACGCCAGCTCCGGCCAGCAGCGAGTGCTCCAGAAAGAGATCCGGGCACTGATGCGACGGCAACAGCTAGAACTCTCCGGTGGTGAGATTGGTAGCGTGCGAATGTGTGACCCTTTCCCTATTGCCATGCCCCCGAAAAGTGAAATGATGATTTGGTGCCGGGCAGCTATTGGTCTGAGAGGTAGAGATTACCAGGCAATGGTAGAACCAGTTTACTCAGACAGTAGGCCCACCATTTTGACAGCACGGGGGGTGGTCAATGTACGCCATGGGAGGGTGCCCGTTCGCATAATAAATATCGGGAAGAGGGAAGTGTACCTGCCCCGGTATGCCACGCTAGCCAAATTATATACCATCAATCAAGATTCCATACAGTCCGTAGAACCCTTGCCTCCATCTTCCCCGGAGGAAGGTAACGGCTCTCCGAAAACAATGGAGGACTGGTGTCAGCAACTACATTTGGGTACTGACTCCACTCCCTCACACCAGAAACAGGGAGTCTATCGGGTGGTTCAAGAGTACGAGAGAGTGTTTAGTAAACACCCGTTAGACTTCGGGCGAGTCAAGGGGGTAGAACACCACATCCCCACGGGAGACCATCCTCCCATAAAAGAGAGGTATCGACCCGTACCCCCTGCACACTACCAACACGCCAAGGGGATGCTTAGAGACATGAAGGAGGCTGGGGTGATCAGGGATAGCTGTAGCCCCTGGGCAGCTCCACTAGTCTTAGTCAAAAAGAAAGACAACACCATGAGTATGTGTGTAGATTACCGGAAAATCAACCGTATCACACACAAGGATGCGTATCCCTTACCAAGGATAGAGGAGTCTTTGGCTGCTTTAAGATCTGCTAACTTCTTCTCTACCTTGGATCTCACTAGTGGGTACTGGCAGGTTCCTGTAGCAGAGGCGGACCGGGAGAAGACCGCATTCACCACCCCGATGGGACTTAGCGAGTTTACCTGCATGCCGTTCGGACTCTGCAATGCACCAGGAACCTTCCAACGATTAATGGAGTGCGGTCTGGGCCACAGAAACTTCGAGACGGTCCTGTTGTACCTGGACGATGTCATCGTATATTCCAAGACGTATGAGGACCACCTGAAACACCTGGCGGAAGTGTTCGAAGCTCTGGCAAGCTACGGCCTAAAGGTGAAACCCTCCAAGTGTCACCTCCTGAAACCAAAGGTGCAGTACCTGGGACACGTGGTGAGCGCTGATGGAGTGGCTCCCGACCCTGATAAGATCACCGCAATTAAGGAATGGCCAAGTCCCTCCAGTGTAAAGGAAGTGTGGCAGTTCCTCGGGTTGGTAGGCTATTACCGCAGATTCATCCCCGGTTTCACCAAAAAGGCAGCTCCTATGCAGGACCTCCTGATAGGCCAGTCCCGGAAGGCCAAGAACCAGAAGCCACCCTTCAGATGGGAGAAGTTAGAAGAAGAGTCCTTCCGCCAGCTGAAGATGGCCCTCACGGGGGATGAAATCCTGGCGTACCCTGATTACAGCCAGCCCTTTATCCTCTACACCGACGCAAGTAACATCGGGCTAGGAGCCGTGCTGTCCCAGATCCAGCAGGGGAAAGAACGAGTAATCGCTTACGCCAGCCGAAAACTGCGACCCACCGAAAGAAACCCTGAGAATTACAGCTCATTTAAGCTAGAGTTCCTGGCAGTGGTGTAGGCAGTCACCGAACGCTTTAAGCACTACCTCGCTTCTTCCCGGTTCACCGTGTACACGGATAACAACCCGTTGACACACCTGGACACGGCAAGACTCGGTGCCCTAGAGCAGAGATGGATGGCCCGTCTGTCCAACTACGAGTTCACAATCAAATACCGGGCAGGACGCTCCAATACCAACGCGGACGCCCTGTCCAGGATGCCAAACCTACCGGACGTAGGAGAAGATCCAGAGGGACTGGAAGTAGTCGAACTCCCTGCGTTCCACCGTCATGGGACTATCCAGTATTCCCATCGGGTAAGGAGTAAGCAAGCCGCTACGTTTAACCCCTTGCCTCACTACAACTGGGAGGAAACGCAAGACAGTGACCCTGCCGTCCGGCTGGTGAAGGAGATGCTGACTCGGCCAGAGGCTCGCCTTGACCCAGACGCTCCGGAGGAAGCCAAGCAACTGTGGGCTGAGAAGAGTCGACTGTTCCTTTACAAGGGGAAGTTGTGCCGCAGAATGGTTAACTCCCGGACGCATGAACTAATCTGGCAAGTAGTGGTGCCACGGAGAGACGCAGCCATGGTGATGGAAGCATACCACGACGGGGCTGGACACTTCGGATGGAAGAAGCTGGAGTTCCTGCTGCGTGGGCGGTTCCACTGGGTAGGCATGAGGGGAACCATCGAGAGGTGGTGCAGAGACTGTGGCCCGTGCAACCTAAGAAGGAAGGACCGTGCCAGCCAGAAGACTCCCCTGCAGTCCATCGTCACCCGGCAGCCGTTGGAACTGGTAGCCTTGGATCATGTAAAACTGACCCCAAGCAGAAGTGGCTACGTCTACGCGTTAACCATTGTGGATCATTACTCCCGGTTCTTGGTTGTCGTCCCCGTTAAGGACTTAACGGCTCAAACAGCAGCTAGAGCCTTCCAGCAGCACTTCTGCCGTCCACACGGGTACCCGGACCAAGCGCTGATGGACCAGGGACCTGCCTTTGAAGCGGAGGTCTTCCAGGAATTCTGCAATCTGTATGGCTGCCGGAAGATAAGGACGACACCCTATCATCCGCAAACTAATGGACTTTGTGAGAAAATGAACCAGGTGGTAATGGATCTCCTGAAAACGTTGCCCCTGGAAGAACGCAGTCTGTGGCCTGAGAAGCTGCCCGATCTGGTGGACCTATACAACCACATCCCGGTAGGTTCCACCAACTGTACCCCGGCTTACCTAATGAGGGCGAGACCTGGTAAGTTACCTGTTGACCTGGAAATGGGAGTCCTGACACCCGAGGACACCTCACCAGAAGCAGACTGGGACACAGAGAGGCAGCAGCAGTACCGGAAAGTACAGGAGAGCGTGGAGCGAAGTCTCTGTCAGGCTAGGGAAAGACAAGAGAAAACTTACAACCAGTATGCTCCCGCTGTTCCCCTGGTACCCGGAGAGCAGGTCTTGAAGAGGAAAAGACGGCTCCACAAGTTGGACGACCAGTGGGAGAAGGACCCGTACACCGTACTGCCCTCAAGCCACGAGAACCCGAAAGTCTGTACCATCAGTAAAGACGGAGGGGAGACCATAGCCATTGTATCCCGGGATCACCTGAAGAAGTGTCCTGAACAGCTACGGAACCCTGAAGAGGAACAAGAAGACCATCGACCCGTAGAGGAAAGGGAAGATGTGGTTAGTACTGTGCTCGGAGACTTCCCTCGGTCCTGGACTCAAGTCAATGGTGCAGTTGTGGTACCCGTCCTCACGTTCCTCCAACCAGCATCCCAAGTGCCTACGGAGCAACAGGTAGAGCTGGAAGAGCAGCCGGTCCAGGAGGCAGAAGACTCCACACAAGCAGAACAGGAGGATCAACCCTCTGCTTATAGTGAGCCTGCCGTACCCCTAGTGAGCCAAAGAGCCGGTAGACAGCTGCCCAGTTTACCCTTGACAGCTCCTACACCCTGTAGTTCAGGGCTAGACAGTCAGCTCCGTAGGTCCACTAGGGCCACTAGAGGCCAGTTACCCGCACGTTGGAGGATTTGAAGTGTATAAATTGTTTTATTTGTGGTTACCTGTTTTTCTTGTTGCTTGTGTATAATTATGTGTTTCTAGTTATTTATAGGAGTCCTTGGTGGATTTACCGGAAATCCTTGTACATGGTTGGAGCGTAACCTAGGAATGGACTAAAGACTGTTAAGGACTCGGGGCAGGACAGACCCCTACCTGGTTACGTCTCCCTGTTTTGGTGAAATGGACACCTTGCTTTTCTTCAAAAACTGCACCCGGTTGCGGACACGCCGTGACCATCTTTATATGTTTTTCTTATTGTACTATTATTGTTTATACCTTGTTATGTTTAAAAACATGTTTAGTCCCGGAGTATTAAATTTCACTAGGGGGGAATGTGGCACCCCAGGGGTCTGGTTTCCACAGTAACAGCAATGTTATGTCTGAGAGCAGGTGGGAGGTCTCTTGGTCAGGGATCCTATGCATGCCACACCTCCTGCCCAGTCCTGGGAGGGGAAGAACTTTCCCTATATAAACCTAGGGCTGAGGCAGGGTTAGTGAGTAGAGAAGAAGTAGAGACAGAGAAGCAGATATAGGAAAAGAACATCAGGAGCTCTGTGGGAGCAGTGCTACAAGGAGTCAGGGGCTGGCAGCTGCAGAGCTCGCCCTGACTGAGAAGTTATCACCGGACCCGGAGTCCGAGGCTGTGGGGACTAACTCCTATCCAGCAGCAGAAACCGACCGGCAGGGGATTGCAGGTCCTCTGGCCCAGAAACCCGAAGGCACGGTCACACGCGTGGGACCAGCACCGCCGTCGTGGAGCGGAAGCTACTAGAAGGCCCCGAGTCACCGGCCATACGGGTGAGCACCACACGGTACACTCAGGGACGTGGGCTACTTATACCCGCCTCTAGCAAGGTAGCCAGAAGAGTATCGTTAGTTTGGGAGGCCTACAACTCCGCCTGGCCAGGGCAGATCCCATCTGCTCAAGGACTGACCAGGCCCCAATCGCTAGCCAGTACTCCGGGAGGGTCTATCGTTGTCACCAGTAAAGACCCTGAACTACACCGTACCGTCTCCGAGTGGTTCCTGCTACCCCCATCATCCACGTCGGCTGCCCTGAGGCCATACCCCTCCCGTTGGGGGTTATACTATCACGCTGCACAATCCTACCACCGGCCTCAGCGGTCTGCCCTGCAGCAGCAGCTCCTTAGCTGTACTCAACGGGTGGCGTAGTCGTCCAACATCTACCGCTAATACAGCGCCACTTAGTCTGACTCCCTGGGCACGGACCGGATCACCGCCACGAGACTACAACCCTCAAGAGATCCGGCTCCGGGTAAGCTCCCGCGTGCGCAACGCAGCGCGACACAGGCCCAGGGGCGCGTCACATGCACCGGCTCGGGAGGCAATTTTCCTGTAGTTCACAGCTCTAGGAAGATGACCGCGCATACCGGAAACCTGCACAGGCCGCACGCCGCTCACAGCCCGACACCGGCCCCAGCCCCAGTACAGGCCAGGCACAGGTGCCGACCCCAGCCGCACACCTCTGCTGACGCTGCCGCCGCTAAACCCACCGCGTTCCTGGAGGACTACACCGCAGGTAACGTTTGGACTATAAGACGCACCCCCCATTTTCTTCCCAAATATTGGGGATAAAAAGTGCGTCTTATGGTCCGAAAAACACGGTAATAATAAAATTAATCATCAAAAATACAAATTGTATAATAATTGTGCTGACATATTACAGAACTACAATCTTCCTGGAGGTCCAGAAATACAAGGTGTTCAATGCTCAGAGACATGGCCAAGGTAAGGAAGGATGAAACCCAAACACCACTGAACAAGACACAGAAGTACAAGATGTTCAGTGCTCAGAGACATGGCTGAGGTAAGGAAGGCTGGAATCTGACCACCACTAAAGAATACAGAGAAGCTGAAATGTCAAGACTGGGCCAAGAATTATCTGAAGACAGAGAAAGCTTTATGGACTGATGAGATGAGAGTGACTCTTAACAAACCAGATTGATGGGCCCATGGCTGGATCAGTGTTGGGCACAGACCTCGACTTTCACTCAGATGCCAGAAAGGGGGTAGGGTACTGCTATGTGCTGCTAATATTAAAGATGAGCTAGTTGGACCTTTTTGGGTTCAAGATGGACTCAAAATCAACTCCCAAACCTCCTAGTACCTGCCTGCCTGTCTGTATACCAGCCGTGCCTACCAGTACTCGCCTGCCTATCTGCATTCCCATTGGACCTACCGCACCTGCCGGTGCTTATCTACACACCAGCCAAACCTGCCCGTTTCTGCATACCCCGGTGTGGGTCAATATCTGTGTGACCGAGGTCTGCCCTGGAGTGGCATCTGGGCCACCTCTCTAGTCCATCCTCGGACCGCGGAGTCGATTAAGCCGCCGTGCGTCCGGGGTCGGATCTGGCGAGGCCCTTAGTCACACCCCTCCAGGCACTCCTCGGTTTGTGGCCCAGTGGGACAACAAACCACGCTCACGCCAGAAGATCCAGGTGTGAGCGTAACAAAGGGCGACTATGTTGGCAACTGATTTTTTTTTTTTTTTTAAATGTCAGAAATGTGTTTTTGTACATTTTAAGTAGTTTGATTATTATTCTCACATTAACAGATGAAAATAAACAATTGAAATTGGAAATTTTAAGTTTTTCATTTATTTGCATAATAATTCTGCTCTAATTGATGTCCAATACGCATAGATCTTCTAAGAAAGATGAAACCTCACTTTTACTTTCTTAAATATTCGGGTTTCAGGGTTATTAAACTTTTGGATTGATAGACAGCAATGTAATAATTATAAAAAGAATCATCAAAACTACAAATTGCATAATAATTGTGCAGACAGTGTACAGTACAGACCAAAAGTTTGGACACACCTTCTCATTTAAAGATTTTTCTTTATTTTCATGACTATGAAAACTGTACATTCACACTGAAGGCATCAAAACTATGAATTAACACCTGTGGAATTATATAGTTAACAAAAATGTGTGAAACAACTGAAAATATGTCTTATATTCTAGGTTCTTCAAAGTAGCCACCTTCTGCTTTGATGACTGCTTTGCACACACTTGGCATTCTCTTGATGAGCTTCAAGAGGTTGTCACCGGAAATGGTCTTCCAACAATCTTGAAGGAGTTCCCAGAGATACTTACCACTTGTTGGCCCTTTTGCCTTCACTCTGCGGTCCAGCTCTCCCCAAACCATCTCAATTGGGTTCAGGTCTGGTGACTGTGGAGAACAGGTCATCTGGCGTAGCACCCCATCACTCTCTTTCTTGGTCAAATAGCCCTTACACAGCCTGGAGGTGTGTTTGGGGTCATTGTCCTGTTGAAAAATAAATGGTGGTCCAACTAAACGCAAACCGGATGGAATAGCATGCTGCTGCAAGATGCTGTGGTAGCCATGCTGGTTCAGTATGCCTTCAATTTTGAATAAATCCCCAACAGTGTCACCAGCAAAGCACCCCCACACCATCACACCTCCTCCTCCTTGCTTCACGGTGGGAACCAGGCATGTAGAGTCCATCCGTTCACCTTTTCTGCGTCGCACAAAGACTCGGTGCTTGGAACCAAAGATCTCAAATTTGGACTCATCAGACCAAAGCACAGATTTCCACTGGTCTAATGTCCATTCCTTGTGTTCTTTAGCCCAAACAAGTCTCTTCTGCTTGTTGCCTGTCCTTAGCAGTGGTTTCCTAGCAGCTATTTTACCATGAATGCCTGCTGCACAAAGTCTCCTCTTAACAGTTGTTGAAGAGATGTGTCTGCTGCTAGAACTCTGTGTGGCATTGACCTGGTCTCTAATCTGAGCTGCTGTTAACCTGCGATTTCTGAGGCTGGTGACTCGGATAAACTTATCCTCAGAAGCAGAGGTGACTCTTGGTCTTCATTTCCTTGGGTGGTCCTCATGTGAGAGAGTTTCTTTGTAGCGCTTGATGGTTTTTGCAACTGCACTTGGGGACACTTTCAATGTTTGCCCAATTTTTCAGACTGACTGACCTTCATTTCTTAAAGTAATGATGGCCACTCTTTTTTCTTTACTTAGCTGCTTTTTTCTTGCCATAATACAAATACTAACAGTCTATTCAGTAGGACTATCAGCTGACTTCTGCACAACACAACTGATGGTCCCAACCCCATTTATAAGGCAAGAAATCCCACTTATTAAACCTGACAGGGCACACTTGTGAAGTGAAAACCATTTCTGGTGACTACCTCTTGAAGGTCATCAAGAGAATGCCAAGAGTGTGCAAAGCAGTCATCAAAGCAAAAGGTGGCTACTTTGAAGAACCTAGAATATAAGACATATGTTCAGTTGTTTCACACTTTTTTGTTAACTATATAATTCCACATGTATTAATTCACAGTTTTGATGCCTTCAGTGTGAATGTACAATTTTCATAGTCATGAAAATACAGAAAAATCTTTAAATGAGAAGGTGTGTCCAAACTTTTGGTCTGTACTGTATATTTCTTCTTAAGCAAGATAGTTATAATAGTTAAAATATAACATTTATTATATATATATTAAAATTTTCCTTCAAGTAAAAAAACCTAAATGGGCCAAATAGTGAACCCTGGGTCTTCTGAATACCATCAATAACTTATGATAGTGTATACATGCGAACCACACCTCAACATATCAAATGCCAAGTGCGTGGGGTTTAGAAAAATCAACCTCAATTCATCCAGAGCATTGGATTAAACACTACCCTTGCTAATATTGGTTGGCAATTTTTATAGCAATCATATAGGGATACCATGTATGCGCTCAAAAAATTAGGTATACAATAAACTCCCATATGCCTTTTAAACACTGCAGGAACCATAGACTATACAGTAAAATCCCATATGACCTCTATTCAATAAGGTACCGTGGACTATGTCAGGGAAAATCAACAAAGCCCCACTGAAAGAATCCTTCGGGTTATTGTTATATGAAACAAAATGAAACAATCTCACCCAATCCTAAAGTGCATCATGGCTTGATTCATCCTGGTGTAATGTCATCCTATTGTTCATGACCAAAATATACTGGAGGTATCCTGCTCCCAACGCGTTTCCTCCTAAAGTGGAACCCTGGGTCTTTTGAAAGGAGGATAAGGGCTGTTTGAAATGGTGGAGACCCTAAGCCCCCTTTTTTAGTCTCCCCTGATGAATCTACTTTAGGAGGAAACGCGTTGGGAGCAGGATACCTCCAGTATGTTTTGGTCATGAATAATAGGATGACATTACACCAGGATGAATCAAGCCATTACTTGAAGGAAAATTTTAATATATATCTAATAAATGTTATATTTTAACTATCTTGCTTAAGAATTTTGATTAATCTGGTGGTTACCCCGATAGCTTGTTATATACTGTATATCTCTCCCTATCTCTCTCAGGGGGCCTAGGAGTCCCATTTCCCTCGTCCCCTTTCCCGACACCTCTGTATTCCTTTCAGAATGTCATTTCACATTTTCCACATATACAAAGATACTGGCCCCGTGTAACTGCTGACACTCAGGCAGCTTTAGTTCAGGGTCCTATATGGAGGCACGCAGCCGCTGCTTTTCCTTCCTGCTGCTGCTGACAATGTGATAGTGTGCAATAAGCTCACTGATTGGTGGAGCAGTCCTGCTTGCTGACTGTTGCTCTGCCTATCAGTGCCGTGCACACTTACCCGAGATTAGGAAGGGGATGAGGAGCCCACTAACTGCTGTTACTGTTTGGTCCCCCCTTTTTACCTATCCTATAAAGCCTGAGTTGGACAGAAAGTTGAGGAGGGTGTTTAACATAAAAATAAAATATATGTTATTTCTATTAGCTGCGACTGACGCCGTCCTGCCACCTGCCGCCCTGGGCACTGGACCTTCAGTGCCTTGTAGCAAATACAACCCTACACCAGAATGGTGCTGGAAAGAAATGCAATGTGTCCTGCATACATCAAAGCCTCATACAGCTATGCCACTTAAAAAATAATAAAGATATGGCTGCTAAAAAGCAGAAAGGGAAAAACATGGCCAGTAATTAAAGCCCTTCCAGCAGGGTTGTAACTATAGTTGATGAAAGAGTCACAGTCACATCTGGGCTCTTGAGCCTAAAGGGGCCCAAAAGATACCTTTGTCCCACATGAAAAGATCAATACTATTAATGAGCTGTGATAGATGGGGTCTTTGTTGGAGATTTTAGGCACACAAGCCTTAAGCTACGCCCCAGCCTTCCAGGTCTGGTCATTAAGTGGTTAACAGTTGTGAGCAAACCTTTGAAAGTAACATTTTCCCTCTAAATAAAGTAAGCCTAGTGATCAATAATGTGAGAGTTTTACTTTACAAAGGAAAATGTGGAGCAAATTGTATCAAAAGTATCACAGCATAAAATATTGTCCGCGCCATCTGATAGCGATTTAGGGAGTGTTCCCCATATCTGATGCATTTATTTAGAGTTGTCATTTACAGTATGTCACTTCAAAACTTTTCATAAACCCTTTCTCCTGTCTTTTCTACAGCACACATTTCTAGAACATTATTACTCCACTTTCCTGGCATTGTTTGTTGATAAAAGTCCCCAATGTATTTCTTAATTATCGGAATGAAAAATAAAATTAATTATACTATTTGTTAAAGAAAAGATTATAACACATATAAGATTATGCCATATATATGGATGGCACATAAGGCTGAGTTCTATTGGTCAGTTAGTGATCACATGACCAGTGCGACAGGGAAGTTCTATGTGAGCGACAGTTGGCAGTTGGTCAGAGACTGGAGATGGTGGAGAACTCTGCTAGCCCCAAACAAAGCGCTAAAATGGATTGTGAGGACGAAGAGGAGATTGTAGTGAAGAGGAGAAGAGGACAGAAAAGATGTCTAATTTCTGACTCATCGGCTGATGAGCAGAATATGATGGAGGATGAAGAAGAA
Organism: Phyllobates terribilis; assembly: GCF_046119375.1. Taxonomy (NCBI): domain Eukaryota; kingdom Metazoa; phylum Chordata; class Amphibia; order Anura; family Dendrobatidae; genus Phyllobates; species Phyllobates terribilis. The sequence continues at coordinate 1,241,490 of NW_027363240.1, read as the reverse complement.
GTTGTGAGGAGGAGAAGAGGGAAGAAGCTAAGATCAATTTCTGACTCATCGGCTGATGAGCAGAATATGATGGAGTACAAAGATGAAGTTGTGAGGAGGAGAAGAGGGAAGAAGGTAAGACCAATTTCTGACTCATCGGCTGATGAGCAGAATGTGATAGAGGAAAAAGAGGTCACCTTAAAGAGGAAAGGACCAAAGAGACGACGTGCCATCCACACCTCATCTGATGAAGAAAAGATGCCAAAGAACAAGAGCAAGAAGACAACATCCAGCTACTCTACGAAGATGTCTTCCAACCAAAACATCATTCAAGCAGATGAAGATGTGCCAATGGTGAAAAAATGTGCCAAGAAGAGAAAACTCATCCTGGTCACTTCAAAAGATGCAAAGAAGCCGCTGATCAAGAAAGAAGATGACATCCAGACGCGAGAAGACCGTCTGGATGTCCCAAAAGACTCAGGTAGATATAGAAATACACACACTAACATAGGAGTCATAGTCACATCCCCTACACAAGCATTTTATATGAAGTCTCTTCTATTGTACTGAGATTTGGGACAAACACAAGTGACATTATTACAAATATACATTTATTGCATGGCAAGGGGGTGTCAGCATGGCATGTGCCCTGGGTGCTGAGTTCCCTGTTGGTGGTCACAAGCTCTATAGCGACAGTTAGTTAGTTGTTAGTGAATGTAATCTTTGATATCTAAGCTACTGTAATGCCCTTCACATAGGGAAAGTGACATAGCTAATCAGAAGAACTATACTACATTTCCAATTGCTAATATAATTATTGCAAAAAAAGAACCACTCGCCGGTCCTATAAAAATCCAACGTTTTTATTCAAGACATCATATAAAAATTGGCTGAAGGAGAGAGTGAAGCACATGGGATGGACGACGGCCGTTTCCAGAACTCGTTGAAGCGCAGAAAGGCGCGAAATGGCTGTCGTCCATCCCATGTGCTTCACTCTCCCCTGCAGCCAGTTTTAATACAATGTATTGAATAAAAATGTTGGATTTTAATAGGACTGGAGAGTTCCACTAAGTTTTTCTTTTTTTGAAATGTTCATGGACTTTATCAGGTGTGCACCCGGTATCTCTAGGCGTGATTGCTCTGTCTAAATACAAGTGTATAAGGCTGTGTGCCCACGTAGCATTTTTCAAGCGTATATGCTGCGTAATTTCCGCAGCGTAAACGCTTAAAAAACGCATGTATATCCGCACCCCATGGTCCCCAATGGGATTCCGCAAGTTCTATGCACATGCTGCGGATTTTTCCGCAGCGTTTATGCCGCGTTCAAAAATCCGCAGTATGTCAATTAATTTTGCGTTTCCGCAAGCGGAATTGCTTTTGTCCAATGCATAAAAAACGCAAGGCAATTCCGCATGTGGAAAACGCGTGATAAACGGGCGAAAAATGCGCGATAAACGCGTGCGGAATTCCGCATGCGTTTTTCCGGGAGAGGACTTGCATTTATGCAGCAGAAATTTTCTGCTTCATAAATGCAACGTGGGCACATAGCCTAAGGAAACACACAGGTTTTGGTGCTGGCTTTAACTTTCTTTGTTCATGTTAATATTATTATTATTACACCTACTACATATTGGGATAGGATCTTGGAGATGGGAATATCCCTTTAAGTTATTACTGGATACAAACTAGTAATTAATGGTAACTTGGTCAGGTTATTTCACTGTAAAAACAAAGCCTTGGCAACAAGAGCAAAATTAAATTTTTTTTACCTTTTTATCTTAAATAAAAAAAAATGTTCTGCTTTTTAGTCCATTATATGGCAAACTGAATGGTGCAATTTACTTGTCTCGTAAAAAAACAAGGCCTAATATGGCTGTCAATGAAAAAATAAAAACATTATGGCTCTTGAACTATGGGGAAACAAACTTGGCCACAGTGATAAAGTGTCCATCCCGCACTGCTGTCCTCAATGGTGAGAGACCTGTCAATCACCTGGAGCGGTACTGGGAGAAGCCGACTGGGTGGCAGCACCGGACTGGTCACGTCACATCCTATGATCCAGCAGCGTCTTCAAACTGTATGTTCTCTGAAATACTGGAGCATTTCACAGGAAAATATTCCTGGCTGCAATTGTGCAGCCGGCTCTGATTCACGCTGCCCGCAGTTTGGGCACAATGGATCACATGACACGTTCCCTTTAACCCTTTTTTTATTGCCATAGCCGTATTAGGGCTTGTTTTATTTACAAGACGAGTTATAGCTTTGAATTGCGCCTTTAAATTAACCATATAATGTGCTGCAAACAGGAAAAACAACCACTGTTGTTGCTGAGGTTTTGCTTTTACAGTGCAATGAGCTGGTGACTTAATTTTACGGGTCACTACAATTACACTGATACCAAACTTATGTGGACTTTTTTTATTTTATTGCTTTTAAAGTGAACCTCTCACATCCCAAAATGCTATTAACCGGCTGATATGGGGTTAATCTGCGGGTTAATAACTTTCTAAAGCCATGCGACCGCCGTACTGAGAGCCTCGGCTACCAGAAGGAAGGGAAGATTATTCCTCTCGGCAGCCTCCGGTTTTCAGTCACAGAGGCGGCCGATGTGGCTTTAGTTACTGCTTAGTACATAATGAGTGACGGCTGCAACCACTCCCCGGTACTGACTGACAGCCAACTCTGTACTGATGCACTGCTGAGCCGGCTGTCAGTCAGTGCTGTGGCGTGGTTACTGCCGCAGGTCACTATGTACTGCGTGGTGACTGAAGACGCCCCGGCCGCGCCTCTATGACTGAAAGCCGGAGAATGACGGGAGGAATACAATTAATTCACCCCCCGTAGCCAGATATCAGAGCAGCGGCTGCACGGCTTCAGAGCGCTATTACCCGGAAGATTAACCCCATATCTGCAGTTAAATAGTGCTTTGGGATGTGACAGGTTCCCTTTAAAACTTTAAAAACATTTTTTTATTTAGTTTGTGTTATTATTATTATGTAAGATCCATAACTTGTTTCTTGCTGAGCTTTAGTTTTTATTGGTACAACTTTAGGGATACAAACAACATTTGTTACATTTTTGGGGGGATGTGGGATGACTGAAAAACAGCAACCCAGGTGTTTTTTTTTTTCTTTTATGGTATTCATTGAATGAGAGAAATAATGTCACATTTGAAAGATCTGACTTTTACAGGCTCAACAGTCATGTGACATACATGTGAGTAAGGGGTTAAAGGGTTTTCTAGGTTCTGAACTTTAAAGGGGTTCTCCAGGCTTGGGGCTAAAGTCTGCAGTCACTGTATATGATTGCGGCCTTGTGAATCCTCACAGTGCGCACAGTAGCGCTATCAGATTTCTCCTGTGCCGGCGCCAGGAGTGGGCGCAAGTATGTGATTTGCATACTCCCGGCCACATTCCGTCTAGACATGATCGGCTTTTGTCTATTCACTTGTATTGAGCCAGGCCGCGGCACTCAAGAAGTCACGTGACCGCATGTATACAAATTACACACTTGCAGTCACGTTTCTGCCCACTTCTGGCGCCAGTGAATGCTGACAGCGCGCACAATGAACCCTAAGCCCGGACAACCCCTTTAAACAGAACTTGTCATGTGCAAAAATGCTATTTGTCAGCAGATATGGAGTTTATATGCTGGTAAGCAGCATTATAATCCTGGCCAGCTTTACATTCTCCCAGGAGCGACTCGTCTCAGTCCCTGGGGCGTGCACGGAGCGGTCATCACTGACTACACTGTGTTATGCAAATAATATTTTCTCAGATTTTCCCAAATTACCTATATGAATTGCAGTCATTGTAATTTTCCAGTCAAATAACTATTAGAGTACAATTGAAAGGTTTTTGTACAAACTGTCTATGATAACAGTATATTTTAAAAAAAATAAAAAACTCAAACTGCACTCAAAATGCATGTTCCAAATTATTATGCACAGCAGAGTTTTCAACTTTTTCATTTTAATAAAGAACAAAAAAATGGTCATTTTTTAAATTATAAGCATTAGCAGGTTATTACAAACGGAAATCAAACAGTTTTCAACTCAAAACTTTATTCTAGGTGATGTTACATTTGCACATAGGACCCCTTGTTCGAAAGGAGCTTCTGAACTCTCTCGTCCATTGAATTTGTCAGGTTTTGGATGGTTTCTGCTTTAATTGTTTTGCATGAGGACAGAATACCCTCCCAGAGCTGTTGCTTAGATGTGAACTGCCTCCTGCCATCATAGACACTCCTTTTGATGATGCTCCAGAGGTTCTCAATGGGGTTGAGGTCAGGGGAGCATGGGTGAGAACCTCTGGAGCATCATCAAATGGAGTGTCTATGATGGCGGGAGGCAGTTCACATTTAAGCAACAGCTCTGGGAGGGTATTCTGTCCTCATGCAAAACAATTAAAGCAGAAACCATCCAAAACCTGACAAATTCAATGGACGAGAGAGTTCAGAAGCTCCTTTCGAACAAGGGGTCCTATGTGCAAATGTAACATCACCTAGAATAAAGTTTTGAGTTGAAACCTGTTTGATTTCCCTTTGTAATAACCTGCTAATGCTTATAATTTAAAAAATGACCATTTTTTTTTCTTTATTAAAATTAAAAAGTTGAAAACTCTGCTGTGCATAATAATTTGGAACATGCATTTTGAGTGCAGTTTGAGCTTTTTATTTTTTTAAAAATATACTGTTATCATAGGCAGTTTGTACAAAAACCTTTCAATTGTACTCTAATAGTTATTTGACTGGAAAATTACAATGACTGCAATTCATATAGGTAATTTGGGAAAATCTGAGAAAATATTATTTGCATAATAATTTGGAACACAGTGTATACAGTGGGCGGGGGCTGTAATCACTGCTCTGCATTTTGATTGACAGCTCTCTCTCCAGCGTGTATGTGCCGCGTGTATGTGCAGAGAAAGCTGCCAATCAGTCTCCGGGGGAGCGATTACTGCTGCTGCTCACAATACACTGTGTGCAGAATTATTAGGCAAATTGTATTTTAGAGGATTATTTTTATTATTGATTAACAACTATGTTCTCAATCAACCCAAAAGACTCATAAATATCCAAGCTTAATATTTTTGGAAGTTGCAGTGGTTTTTTTTTTAGATTTGGCTATCTTAGGAGGATATCTGTTTGTGCAAGTAACTATTACTGTCCAGAATTATTAGGCAACTTAATAAAAACCAAATATAATCCCATCTCACTTGTTTATTTTCACCAGGTAAACCAATATGAGTGCACAAAATTTAGAAATAAACATTTCTGACATGCAAAAACAAAAAACAAAAAAATTTGTGATCAATATAGCCACCTTTCTTTATGATGACACTCAACAGCCTTCCATCCATAGATTCTGTCAGTTGCTTGATCTGTTTTCGATCAACATTGCGTGCAGCAGCCACCACAGCCTCCCAGACACTGTTCCGAGAGGTATACTGTTTTCCCTCCCTGTAGATCTCACATTTTATGATGGACCACAGGTTCTCTATGGGGTTCAGATCAGGTGAACAAGGGGGGCATGTCATTATTTTTTCTTCTTTTAGACCTTTACTGGCCAGCCACGCTGTGGAGTAGTTCGATGTATGTGATGGAGCATTGTCCTGCATGAAAATCATGTTTTTCTTGAACGATACCGTCTTCTTCCTGTACACTGCTTGAAGAAGTTGTCTTCCAGAAACTGGCAGTATGTCTGGGAGTTAAGCTTCACTCCATCCTCAACCCGAAAAGGTCCCACAAGTTCATCTTTGATGATACCAGCCCATACCAGTACCCCACCTCCACCTTACTGGCGTCTGAGTCGGAGTTGAGCTCTCTGCCCTTTACTGATCCAGCCTCTGGTCCATCCATCTGGCCCATCAAGAGTCACTCTCATTTCATCAGTCCATAAAACCTTTGAAAAATCAGTCTTAAGATATTTCTTGGCCTATTCTTGACGTTTTATCTTATGTTTCTTGTTCAAAGGTGGTCGTTTTTCAGCATTTCTTACCTTGGCCATGTCCCTGAGTAGCGCACACCTTGTGCTTTTTGATACTCCAGTAACGTTGCAGCTCTGAAATATGGCTAAACTGGTGGCAAATGGCATCTTGGCAGCTTCACGCTTGATTTTCCTCAATTCATGGTCAGTTATTTTGCGCCTTTTTTGGCCAACACGCTTCTTGCAACCCTGTTGGCTATTTGCCATGTAACGCTTGATTGTTCGGTGATCACGCTTCAAAAGTTTGGAAATTTCAAGACTGCTGCATCTCTCTGAAAGACATCTCACAATTTTGGAATTTTTAGAGCCCGTCAAATCTCTCTTCTGACCCATTTTGCCAAAGGAAAGGAAGTTGCCTAATAATTAAGCACACCTTATATAGGGTGTTGATGTCATTAGTCAACACCCCTCCTCATTACAGAGATGCACATCACCAGATTTACTTAATTGGTAGTTGGCTCTCAAGCCTATGCAGCTTGGAGTAGGACAACATGTATATAAAGTATCATGTGATCAAAATACCATTTGCCTAATAATTCTGCACACAGTGTATAGTGAGGGGTGATTGTAACCGCTCCGTATGGAGTGGCTGCAGGTGTTAGGGTGAACACTTTGGTATGTTCATTAGTTGCCTGCTCCGGGCCTAATGAATATGATCAAGTGCATGCAAGAAAGAATAACATCAGACACACACAATTGGATGTAAGCTCTCCTTGATCAGATATGACACAGCTCCAAGTGTCTTTATTCAACCCAAACATAGACTTATATAAACTGTAAATAGGGGCTCAGTTAGCCCTAGAATGTGAGTAACCAGATGTATTCATTGGTTAGTCCATGGGCAGATCCATGAGGTCATCAGGGTGGGTATGGTCCATGAGGTCATCAGGGGGCGTGATCCATGAGGTCATCAGGGGGCATGGTCCATGAGGTCATCAGGGTGGGTTGGTCCATGAGGTCATCAGGGGGCATGATCCATGAGGTCATCAGAGGGCGTGATCCATGAGGTCATCAGGGTGGGTTTCTCCAAGCAATGTGTCGCTCTGTGGTTGGTTAGTCCTTCTATAGAATGCAGCTTCCTCCCAGAACAGAGCATGGTGTGATGAAACAGGAAATGGCAGCCATCTTTTGATCTAAACAAGCTTATGTAAGGTGAAATAATACACTTTGTGGATCTTTTCTCTCAATCTCCTATGTCTTGAGGTTAATTAAGTATTTGATCCTATGGCTCTCCTCAACACAGGGAGGATAGAAGCTAATTTCTGTTACTGATAGAAGCTAATTTCATCAGTAATGTGGCCAGACAGCATTTTAACGCTTTTTACCTGCAGATTAACCTTATATCTGCCGGTAAATAGTGGTTTTGCACATGACAGGTTCCATTTAAGGTGCTTATCCTTACTTGATAACAAGAGACATTAAAATGGATATTTCCAACCAACTCCCAGTAACACCTGAATGACTTTTTTAAGGGGTCTCAGAACTTAGTAAGTGATGCAGCCTCTTCTGCCCCGCTTACCTGCACGCTGGCTACATACTACAGCATCTGATGGATTTTGCAACATTGTTCCATTGAAGTGAATGGGACACTGAAATACCAAACACAGTCGCTACTATCTGGTCAGATGAAACCAGCAAAAGAGCTGATGGTGGAGGTGATAAGAGTCGGACCTCCCAAGATCTGTTATTGATGGCCTATTCTATGGACAGGACATTCATATTGTAAACCTAGGAATCCACTTTCTGAAAATACTTTGAACACTTTGTGAAATGCAAAAGGGATTTTCCCATTCCCAGAATAAGCCATAAGTACCGTCTCTTGCCTGAGGCTCCCAAAAGTCAACTCCTGACATTCTCCATACACTTCAATCGTGCGGAGTCCGCATGTGCATGTGGCCCTCTTCATTAATGTCCATGAGGGTTATAGAAAGAGCCAAATAAATGCAAATGTCAGAAATGCCTAAGATGGGAACATCCTTGTAAATGTCTCCTGTTCTGTAATTCTTCACCCTAGTAGAGGACAGCGGTGTTCGGCCGACCTGCTCTAGTAGCACAATCTCAGATAACATCAGGCAGAGATTAATATTCCATCATGTGCTCGGGCAGGGGAGTTATGGGAAGGTTGTCCTGGCGGAGGATGCTACTAACCATCAGAAGTATGCTGTGAAGATCATCAGCAAGAGATCCCTGCTCTCTACTGGCGATGAGGCGGATGTGATGGTGGAGCACCGAGTGTTACAGCTGGCATCTGGGAGCCCCTTCCTCGTCCACGCAGACTTTGCATTCCAGACCAAGGTATAATACTGACTACTACTTTATTACCATCCCCATAGGTAATCAGCAGATCAGGAGGGCAGCAGCGCTTACTGGGATACTCTGACTGATTCACTGCACTACCTGACAGAGCCCCGGCCATGTGCGAGCAAATTGTCTGGTACTGAGAATGGGAATGCGCTGCAGTACCGGACACAGGGTCATGGATTCTACACATAATCTACTTTCTATATCAATTCATCGCCATCTCTAAGATCTCTGCTTTCAGTCAGTTAGTAAGCTCCATTGTTTTCCTCCAATGTATGAAAACCCTTTCCTGATCATGTGATGGATGCTCAGGCGCACGGCTCATTGTAGGACAGTTACTGGATCTGTTTCTTGTAAAGTGACCTGTGTGTCCATTACATGATCAGGAGAGGGTTTGTAGCCACTGGAGGTGAACAATGTAGGTTCCTACACAGTGACTGAAAGCAGAGATCTTAGAAAGTTTGAGGAATGGATATAAAAAGCAAAGTGGAAAATTGTATAACTAATCATTAATGGGTTTATCCATGACTAATTAATTTTTTTGGCTATGGGCCTAAGAGCTGACAGGCAGGTGATTGTTAATTGTTGTGCCTGGCGCTGATCTCTGCCGGCTTAGAGCAGTCACAGACCGCTGCTGCCAGTGATTCTGCGGCCTCCACTGACATCACATCAACAGAGCAGCGGCTTCTCTTCTACTTTGCTCTGTTGATGGTGTGTGACTGCTGATGTCATGCTGATTGACAGCCGGCTCCTCACTGCGTAACTGCAGGAAACTGACTGTCAATCAGCATGAAGCCAGCAGTCATGTCTCGTCGACAGAGCAGAGGCCGGGTAGAAAAGCCAGGTAGTTAGCAACTACCTGACTGTTAGTTCTTAGACCCATAGTAAAAAAATAGTACTGGAAAATCTCTTTAAGGAAAACCTGACAGGTCCCCATGCCCTCCAAACCACCATGCATTTATTATTTTGCTAATACTAAAGGTAAGCGAATAAATTAAAATTTTACTAAAATTTTTCAAAAATCCAAATTTGCCAAAATGCTGATTTTTTGTAATTCACTTCTGCTTGGATTCAACAAAATGCCACATTTTTTAAATCATAAAAGGGCCATTCAAAGGTTAAAAAAATAAAACAAATCCTCATCTTACCGCTCACATCTCAGGCACCTCTACTATCCACCGCCACCTGTCCTAGGATTTTGTCTGATTTGCTTTTCTGTAGTTATACTACTATATAACAAGACCTTTGTATATTTGATGGGACGACTAGTCTGGTGAAGCCAACACCGTGTTGACTAGTCTGATGCTAATGGGCATATTGCAAACAAAATTTATAAAATATTTTTTTGTCATTCACTACAATCAAATATACTGTACAAAGTGCTTGTTAGGAAGGGTATTATCATAAGAATAAATACATGGTGGTGGTTTGGGGGACATGGAGGAGCTGTCAGATTCTCTTTAAAAAAATAATATTTTTTTCTTGCTAAAGCTGGAATATCCCTTCAAGCATTAGAGAAGCCGCTAATGTATTCTGTATAGTAAATGTGTAGATGTTAGGATGATTCAGTAATTATATCTTCTCTTTGCTGTGTTTCTTCCATGACACAGATGTTTGTGCTACTTGGTCTGGAATACATGAGCTGCGGGGACTTCCACCACTTCCTACAAATGAAGGGGCGGCTTAACATCCCCAGTGCAAGGTAATAAGATGTAACATTCACCTGTCAGTCTATAGATTAGTGTGAATTTCTAAGGGTCTCCTCACATTACATCTTTCCATTTTCTTTTGTGCCAGATTCTATGCCGCGGAGCTCGTGTGTGGCATCCAGTATCTCCATTCTAAGGGCATCGTCCACAGAGACCTCAAGCCCGAGAACATCCTGGTGGCTGAGTCGGGCCATGTTAAGATCACAGATTTCGGTCTCGCACTTGAGAACATGCTTGGAGACCGCACAGCCACCGAATATGCTGGGACCAAGGAATTTGTGGCTCCTGAGGTGAGAAGAAGAGAATTTTCCTCTTTTTACTGATGCAATGATAGGAATAATGTTACATCACAGACCATGGAGAGGTGGAGAGATTAGGAACATGGACAATACAAGACCAGGGAAAGTATTACCCCATCTCTTACATAGGGGTGAATCTCCCCTCTAAATAGTAGCGTCTGGTCATCAAGTCTGGTCAGTCCACAATGTTGGCTCCTTAGTATTTTCTGTGCAGTAACTGTTCTCTCCTCTTTGGCAGATGCTGGCTGAGGAGGAGTATGGCGCTGGAGTGGACTGGTATTCATTTGGCATCATCTTAAATAAAATGATTACCAGTAAGTGCAATTACCATCCTGCACTATTTAATCAATTATCCTCCAGCGCTGAAGACCTCATCAAAAAGGTGAGTATGGCACTGTAATAAGACACCACTGTATTTTAAACCATATTACATGAAAACCTCCGACAGCAAGACATCTCCCCCCTACTACACCCCAGACTGCGCCATTATAGGGGATATCGAGGACATAGTGAAAAACAAAAAACGTAGCTAAGGACTAACAGGCAGGGAGTTGCTACCTATCTGCCTGTTGTGCTTGACACCATTCTTTGCCGGCACAGATTGCTCCTGCCGGTGATTCAGCTGTCTCTGCTGTTGTCATGTTGACAGAGTAGCGGCTTCTTTTCCACCATGCTCTATTGACGGAGCGTAACTTCTGCCGTCATTCTGATTCATAGTCGGCTCCTCCAGTTAGGCAGCGGGAATACGGCTGTCAATCAGAATAACGTCAGAAGTCACGCTCCGTCAACAGAGCAGGGTGGAAAAGAAGCCATCGCTCTGTCAACGTGACGTCAGCAGAGGCAGCTGAATCGCCTGTACTGTGAAAGAGCAGTGCCGGCCACCTGCCTGCCTTTGTTTTTCACAATATCCCGGATATCTCATTTAAGGGACAAAATTTTACTCACCTAATGAATAATAAGGGTGTGAGTTTCCCTTTACAGTATCAGTCTGGTAGCAGATGTACGGAAGGCATCTTTTCACACCTAGAAGCCTCCATGTGCAATCTTCTTGCTTAGGTCTTTGCTAAATAATGTTTCTAATGATGTTTCTCTATTTCAGCTCCTCCAGAGAGATCCTGCCAAGCGCTTAGGAGTCCACGGAAACATCAGAGGTCATCACTTGTTCCAGCATATTGACTGGGTCTCTGTGGAAGCCCTTCGGATGCCCCCACCACACATCCCTATAGTAAGTATATACACAAACATTCTACATTCTGGACACATTTTGTAGACAATATATGCTACCTAATGTTAGGAGGTAGATGAAGAGGGATGTGCCCAGGGGCTGCAGAGGAAGGTGTGGATGCCATTCAGCAGTAGTGTGGACATATAGCCTGTGCAGCCAGAGTAGTTACACACAAGCATAGTGAGGAGGGGGCCCTTCACAAACTCTGAGGTTTGACCATACAAGATGCAAGTGTTAATGATCGGGGAGGACTTTTTCTTCTGTTTGGTTTGATCTTGTTGGAGGTCAGTGCTGGATGTGGAAAGTATTTATACCAATGTGATTGGCATGATTTACTGATGTGTGTATAACCTGTGTATTTGCGTTTGTCTGATGTACGTGTCAAGTGCATGTCTTGTGCTTGTGTAATATGTGGACTGTGCATGTGTGTGTTGTGCTTTTGTGATGTGTGCACTGTGCTGTGTAAGTTGTGCGCTGTGCTTGTGTGATGTGTTTTTATCATGTTTTTGTTCTATAATGTTTTATTGTACTTATAGGGGTCGTCCACTGCTCAGACAAACCTTTCTTAATCCCTATGTTTCCCCCCAGTAAAATAATAACACTTATACTCAGGGCCGGCTCCAAGTTTTTCTGGGCCCCGGGCGAAAGAGTCTCAGTGGCCCTTTTAACACATACACGATTCATGATGCACAGATACGGCGGAGAAATATATATATATATATATAGTACACAGGGCCCAGCCTGCCACCTCATCCTTCACATATGCAGACATGCACACGCACACACACACGGTACGCAGACGCGCACGCACACAAGGTACGCAGACGCGCGCGCACACACGGTACGCAGACATGTGCGCACACACGGTACGCAGACACGCGCACACACGGTACGCAGACACGCGCACACACGGTACGCAGACACGCACAGACACGCGCACACACGGTACGCAGACACGCGCACACACGGTACGCAGACACGCGCACACACGGTACACAGACACGCGCACACACGGTACGCAGACACGCGCACACACGCGCACACGGTACGCAGACACGCGCACACACAGTACGCAGACACGCACACACGGTACGCAGACACACATGGTACACAGATATGTACACATACAGACAAACACATATATTTACACAAATTCTTAAAGACATATATAAAACAGACAAATATATATACACAGTCATACACACTGACATTCACATAGATGCACTCACACAGACCCATTACAAGTATTTTTAATATGGGGATTGGGGAAGCCTCACTCACCTGTCCCCGGTCCAGTGTCCTGTCCAGCAGCTCCTCAGGTATGGGGCAGTGCAGGGCCCCCTGGACCATCAGAGGGGCCCACTTGCGGTCGGGTCCGGGCCGCTCCCCCCTCATCTGTGCAGGACCTCCGCTCCGACGATGTTTGATGGCACTCCCCCAGACATGGCTGCGCGCTGTGCGACTGTGTCTGCTAGTAATGACGCGGCAGGAGCGACACACAAGCAAAATTAAAGGTGCAGTGCCGTCGACCCTGCCGTGTCATTACTAGCAGACACAGCCTGACAGCGCACGGCCATTTCTGGGACTGGGGGAGTGCCGGCAATCAAGCAGCGCCTGCATCACTGAACAGGTGCCGAAGATGCGGCCATGGCCCCGACAGTGAGTGGGCGGGTGGGTGTGTGGGCCCGGCCCCGACAGTGAGTGGGCCCGGCCCCGACAGTGAGTGGGCGGGTGGGTGTGTGGGCCCGGCCCCGACAGTGAGTGGGCCCGGCCCCGACAGTGAGTGGGCGGGTGGGTGTGTGGGCCCGGCCCCGACAGTGAGTGGGCGGGTGGGTGTGTGGGCCCGGCCCCGACAGTGAGTGGGCGGGTGGGTGTGTGGGCCCGGCCCCGACAGTGAGTGGGCCCGGCCCCGACAGTGAGTGGGCCCGGCCCCGACAGTGAGTGGGCGAGTGGGTGTGTGGGCCCGGCCCCGACAGTGAGTGGGCGGGCGGGTGTGTGAGCCCGGCCCCGACAGTGAGTGAGTGGGCGGGCGGGTGTGTGAGCCCGGCCCCGACAGTGAGTGAGTGGGCGGGCGGGTGTGTGAGCCCGGCCCCGACAGTGAGTGAGTGGGCGGGCGGGTGTGTGGGCCGGGCCCCGACAGTGAGTGGGCGGCTGGGCCCCGACAGTGAGTGGGCGGCTGGGCCCCGACAGTGAATGGGCGGCTGGGCCCCGACAGTGAGTGGGCGGCTGGGCCCCGACAGTGAGTGGGCGGCTGGGCCCCGACAGTGAGTGGGCGGCTGGGCCCCTCTGATTTTCCAGGGCCCCAGCACTTGCCCGGGTACGCCGGGTGCTGACGCCGGCCCTGCTTATACTCCCCTCTGTTGCCGGTGCCATTCCAGCAGTGTCAGCACTGGCTCCCCTGCGGCTCGTGAGGCATTGTTATGTCATGCAATCCCTGCAGCCAATCAGCGCTGGCTTCACTCTCCTCTCCTATGGACATAATTGACTTTCGGATGAAGTGAGTGCAGCCGCTGCTAGTAGTGACTATACTGTAAGTGTTATTTTACTGAGGGGACACTTAGGGACTGAAAAGGCATTGTCCAAGCAGTGGATAACCCTTTAAGTGAGGGGGTCAATACAGAATGCTCAGACAAGGGCCTTTAATTCTCAGTGTTCGCATCTGTAGTAGTGATAGGGCATGATATCCCTATGATTCAGCCACTTCATTCTAAATCCAAATATGCTTGTGAGCCTTCAGAGCTTTATGTGCATGATGGGGAGAGAAAAGCACAAAATATATACTATCATGTAAGTTACATGCTAGGATGCCATTAGGACGTATCGTCTGATCATCAGAACATCATAATCTATTTTTATTTCTCTCTTACAGCCACCTATACCTCAACGCCGTGCCAGAAAATTCAACCTGAACAACATGGAGAGAGCAGAGGCCGAGAAGGGACCTTTACCAGTTAACTCTACGGCCGTGTTCAGAGGTTTATCATTTGTCACCTGGTGAATCCTCTAGACACCAGCTCTAATGTCACCAGAGCGAGTTGTCCTCCTGAGCTCCTGGAAGAAGATCTACTGACGTGTAGAAGAGTGGACCCAGGCATCGAAGAACTGGAATGTCTAATAACACCTACAACTGGCACAGGACCGAAGCACATCATCTTCCCAAGAATTCATCAGAGATGAGGACAAGACTGACAGTGAAGACACCTGTCAGTGAAGATGTCGAGGGACCCGACAAGAAGACAGCAGAAGACCAGCACAGCCGATGGTTGTAAGTGGTGGCACCAGAACATCTGCGCTCCTTTCCACTCATAGGCATGTGAAAAACACTTCAAAATGTATCTACCGGTAACTGGATTTCCTCACATTCATGACAGCACCACCATGTTGTGCTGTCTTGGGTTGGAAGAAGCCAAGTGGTGAGTGTTGGCCGGCTATTTAGGGGTGGAGGAGGCCGGATTTTTTTTTTTTTTTAAGTAACATCTCCCACATGCCTATGACAAAGTGTTACTATATACAGATGTATCCACTGTGTATAGTAATTTTTAAAACTAACCGGTAATAGGATTTCCTCTGATTCATGACAGAGCTGTCATAGGTGAGGGGAAAAAGGTGAGTGATGGCCGGCTATTTAGGGGTGGAGGAGGCCGGTTTTTTTTTTTTTTTTTTTTTTTTTTTTTAATAGATGGAGGATTCTGAGCGATAGGGCTCCTGTACACCAAAAGATCAGCTCAGACAATGGTGGTAAGTAGGAGCCAGAACATCTGTGCTCACACATAGGCATGTATCATACACTCCAGAATATACGGACCGGTAACTGGATTTCCTCACATTCATGATAGCACCACCATGTTGTGCTGTCTTGGGTTGAACAAAACCAAAAGGGTGGCTATTAATCCATTTCCAACATGTGCCGTACATGTACGGCACATGTCGGGTCTCTCCCTTTGGTGCAGGCTCTGGCGATGAGACTGTACCTTTCCGGGGACATGACAGCTAATTTGATCAGCTGTCATGTGCCTTTAACAGCCGCAGGTGGAACTGCGATCCACCTGTGGCTGTTAACATGTTAAATGCCACCGTCAATCTCTGACAGCGGCATTTAACCTGTCACATGACTGTGGAGACCCCTGCGTTTGTCATTGCTCATAGCCAGTGAGCATTTCTGCTACACACAGGCGATCTGATGGTCGCAGCTTCTAGTCTCCCATGGAGACTATTGAAACAAGTGAAAAGTAAAAAAAAATCTTTTTAAAAATCAAGAAAAAAAATGTAAAAATATAAAAATCACCCCCCTTTCGTCCCATTCAAAATAAAACAATAAAAAAATCAAATATACACATATTTGGTATCGCCACATTCAGAATCACCCGATCTATCAATATATAAAAACGATTAGTTCGATTGGTAAACGGTGTAACAAGAAAAAAAATGAAAACGCCAGAATTTCGGGTTTTTTGGTCGCTGCAACATTGCAATAAAATGCAATAACGGGCGATCAAAAATCATATCTACCCTAAAATGATATCATTAAAAACATTGGCTTGGCGTGCAAAAAATAAGCCCTACCCGGGTCTCAGAAAATGGCGACATTTTTTTTTTTACAAAATTTGGATTTTTTTTCACCACTTAAATAAAAATGAACCTATACATGCTTGGTATCTGTGAACTTGTAATGACCAGGAGAATCATTATGGCAGGTCAGTTTTAGCATTTAGTGAACATGGTGAAAAAAAAAACAAGAACTGTGGAACTGCACTTTTTTTGCAATTTCATCGCAATTGGAATTTTTTTCCCATTTTCCAGTACACGATATGGTAAAACCAATGGAGTCGCTCAAAAGTACAACTTGTCCCACAAAAAATAAGACCCCACATAGCCAAATTGATAGGAAAAAAAAGTTATGGTTCCGGGAAGAAGGGGAGCAAAAAAGTAAAGCGCAAAACGGAAAATGGCCTGGGGGTGAAGGGGTTAAGGAGGCATGTTTTTTTTGTTCTGTTTTTAGTAACATCTAGCACATGCCTATGACACATATTTATTACTATGTACAGATGTATCCACTGTGTATAGTAAATTCTAAAACTGACCGGTAATAGGATTTCCTCTTATCCATGATAGAGCTGTAGGTGAGGGGTAAAGGTACGTGATGGCCGGCTAAGAACACTATAATTTGCACTTTAAATAATTGACCAAAGGATTTAACTAAATGACTCTTATAAAAAGTAGATTTAGTTAGCGATATGTTTAGTAATGTGTAAGGAAGCTTTTATGTTAAGGCTTTGACCACTTTCTGATTATTGTTAAATAATGTGTTTGTGAGATGATTAAAAGGCACTTAGAAATATAGGCTATTCTGCACTATTTCCCATATTTCATATTTGGTGACAAAATTCAAGAAAGGCCGTATTAGTAAGTGCCTTATCATCATCTCAAACACAGGGGTCAACAAAAAACAGAAAATGGCCATTGCTTTTAATAATAGTTTAAAGATCTGGAAAGAATTTACTTTAACATTTGTCACCGCTTATATCATCAAATAACAAATAAACAGAAATTGCTTTTCTAATAGACTGACACATCGAGAAGAGATCCCATTTCACCAGTCACCGCATTATCATAACAAGCAGGATTACAATGAGAGATAACAGAATCCACCATTCACAGTAGGTAGTGTCACAGCTCACCTCTTCCCCCTTCCTGCACAATGACATCTTTATGTCACTAAACATGAGAACCTCTATATAAAACTCTCCCAAGGAATGAAATAAAGTCTGCTATATTGTCTTGTGAGATAGATAGATAGATAGATAGATAGATAGATAGATAGATAGATAGATAGATAGATAGATAGATAGATAGATAGATAGATAGATAGATAGATAGATAGATAATGTCCAATCTCCAAACAGGCAAGAGAGCAGCTTCCATAAATGTACAAAAAAAACAGTAATCTGCAATCAGAAATGCAGGTTATAAAAAAAATTATCACAATCAGGTTTAAATTAGTTTAAAAAAAAATTATTTGACACATTCCCTTAAAGAAAAATAAATAAAAAATATATATAAAAAGTATTAGATATTATAAGAAATGTTTAATAGGTTAGAGTAGAGTAGGGCCCTGCCGAAAGAGTCTACCTTGTCGTGGTGGCAGGCTTAAAAAATCTTTTGGTCAAAACAAATCCTGAAGGCTATGTATGTGATTTGGTGTTCAATGGAAACTATTAATGTGTGATTGGTGAGGACGTGGTGCAGAAGTAGAGTTTTTCCAAAGTGGGCGGTGGGACTGTGGAAGGTTTGAGGGTTGGAGGCGGAGCTAGGGTGGAGGCGGAGCTGAGGTGGAGGCACAGCTGGGGTGGAGTCTGGGTGGAGTCTCAAGGGGGCCTGAACATTTTGCCAGTATGTGGCCCTGAAATTCCTGGTGGCTGCCCTGATGACTCCTATGGCATGTGATAGAATATTTTTTCAGCTTTACTGACAATCAAGAGGAAAGGGCTGACATTTCCTCCCAATTACATTATTTACACCCCAGCACTTCATTTTCACAAAGGCTGCCAGTAGATAAAATAAATGGTCATTTTAAAGGGATTGTGCCACCATTAACCCCTTTACAACCCAAGGTGGTTTGCACGTTAATGACCAGGCCAATTTTTACAATTCTGACAACTGTCACTTTATGAGGTAATTACTCCGGAACGCTTGAACGGATCCCCCTGATTCTGAGATTGTTTTTTCGTGACATATTGTACTTCATGATTGTGGTAAAATTTCTTCGATATCACTTGCGTTTATTTGTGAAAAAAACAGAAATTTGGCAAAAATGTTGAAAATTTTGCAATTTTCAAAATTTGAATTTTTATGCCCTTAAATCAGAAAGATGTGTCACACAAAGGAGTTAATAAATAACATTTCCCATATGTCTACTTTACATCAGCACAATTTTGGAACCAAAATTTTTTTTGTTAGGGAGCTATAAGGGTTAAAAGTTGACCAGCGATTTCTCATTTTTCCAACAAAATTTACAAAACCATTTTTTTAGTGACCACATCACATTTGAAGTCACTTTGAGAGGTCTTTATGACAGAAAATACCCAAAAGTGACACCATTCTAAAAACTGCACCCCTCAATGTGCTCAAAACCACATCCAAGAACTTTATTAACCCTTCAGGTGCTTCACAGGAATTTTTGGAATGTGGAAGAAAAAAATGAACATTTAACTTTTTTCACAAAAATGTTACTTTAGACCCAATTTTTTTTATTTTCGCAGGGGTAACAGGAAAAAATGGATCCCAAAATTTGTTGTGCAATTTCCCCTGGGCATGCAGATACCCCATATGTGGGGAAAATCCACTGTTTGGGCGCACGACAGGGCTCAGAAGGGAATGAGCGCCATTTGATTTTTTGATTGTAAAATTTGCTTGAATAATTAGCGGACGCCATGTTGCGTTTGGAGAGCCCCTGATGTGCCTAAACAGTGGAGCTCCCCCACAAGTGACCCCATTTTGGAAACTAGACCCCCCAAGGCACCTATCTAGATGCATAGTGAGCACTTGGAACCCTCAAGTGCTTCACAAATTGATTCGTAAAAATGAAAAAGTGGAAAACAATACTTTTTCATTTTTACGAATCAATTTGTGAAGCACCTAGGGCGATACCAAATATGTGTACTTTTATTGTTTGTTTGTTTTTTTTTCATAATAATATTTATTGATGGGTACATTATATTTTTATTTTTAGTGGATTATTTTTTTTATTTTTTTTTGAAAAATTTTTTATTTTTTTTTTCACTTTCAGACAGTTTTTTTACTTTTTTACTTTGTCCCACTATGGGACTTTCACTTTTTTTATTCTGATCGCCTGCATGGCACAGGAATGCAGCACCATCCCTGAGCCATGCAGGCTGTCAGCGCTGGACAGGGAGAAGATAGTTTGGAGATGCACTGCGCATGTCCAAACAATCTTCTTGCTGTCTGGTGACCCGGATGTTGTCATGACGACATCGGGTCATCATGGCAACACCCGGGAAGCCGCGGCAGACAGCGCTGGACGCCGATAGAGGAGGTGAGCATCGGCGATCACCTCCCCTTGCCTCCGCAATGCTGCGATCAACTTCGATCGCAGCACTGCAGGGGTTAATGTGCTGGGAGCGGTGCAGGACCGCTCCCTGCACATAGTATCGGGTGTCAGCTGTGACAATCAGCTGACACCCGGCGGCGATCGCGCCCGCACAGCCTGTGTGGGCGCGCGATCGCCATGACGTACTGATACGGGTCAGGCTCTTAAAGCCCAGGGCACAGACGCGTATTAGTACGTCATGGGCTTTAAAGGGGTTAAAGGGGTTTTCCCACAAACAAAAGTTGATTTTAACCAATAGATCTTGGAATAATAATAACTTTCACAATTGAATGTGTTTAAATAAAATGTTCCTGGGCTGAGATAATCTTATAAATGTTCCCCTGCTGTGTACTGTGTAATGGCTGTGTCTGACCGTGCAGGAACATGGTCTGATCATACCACAGCTCCTGGGCAGGGGAGGAAGCAAAAGAGTATACAGACATTACAGCAGGGGATCGCAGCTGATTCTTTCTTTGAAGTAAAACATTGTTTAAATACAGGCAGAGAAATGTTTTACCTCACAAAAAGTATAAGCTGTGATCCCCTGCTGTAATGTCTGTATACTCTTTTCCGTTCTCCCCGCCCAGGAGCTGTGGTATGATCAGACCATGTTCCTGCACAGTCAGACACAGACATTACACAGAACACAGCAGGGACACATTTATAAGACCATCTCAGCACAGGAGCATTTGTTTTAAACACATCCAATTGTGGAAATTATTATTCTTCCAAGATCTGTTGTTTAAAATGATTTTGTGTTCGTGGGAAAAACCCCTTTAAATATCATTCATTGTATACAGTGCTTGCAATTTACGTGTTGGAAAAAAAAATCCAGTGAAGACTTATAACATTTACTTCTGGCACCACCTTCTGTTGTAGCATGTCCACCTTATGAGCTGATGCTGGTGATCACACATGCGTCGTCCCTTCCTCTGCAGACAGTTCTAGACATAGTGATCCCCTGTTTACTGCAAATAGAAATGGCTTTTTACAAGGTATATTGTAGTGCAGCTGATAAGATTCCTTCTGCTGGAGACATAGGTGCTATATTGTTAGCTGCCAGAAGGTGAAGGAGACCAATTCTGCTGATCACCCACCCCTTGCAGTACTCTTGGGAAGCAAACCATTCTGGGTACTTTTTATACTATAAGCACTGCAAATTACCTTAACACACTGATCCCCTGTCAGGAATTTTAGTGTAAAAATTATTCCTGGGATAGCCCCTTTAGCCACAAATCCGAAAAGTGCAAAACTATTGTCTTCAGAAAATTATATAACAAGGAATAATACATGTAATTCATCTGTCTGGAGAAAAAAAGTCTGAATATTTCCTTTTAGAACCAGGCTTACTTATTACTACTTTGAGTTTCAGAATATTAATATTGCTATTGTTTCTATTCGTATAGTGGAATATTTTTAGCAGACCTGATCTTTGTGCCAACGTTTCACAAGGTTCTTATTCTAACACACAGAAGAAAAGTCTATTAAAAACCAGATATTGTATTAACTAGTGGAAAGGTTTAGTGTCAGACATTAAGGCAGAGGGGAGAGCGGGATTACGGGGCAGTGCGGATCCATCTTGTCCTGTTTCTCTTTCTGTCTGTGTTCATCCAGAATGACATGACTGCTTTCTTTTGCAGTTTTTTTCACCATTGCCTTTGTACCTAAATGGTCAATATTAAGTGCAGTCACCCCGACACTGATAGCAGAATTTACTGCATCGTCAGTGGCATGACCAGCATCTTTTCCATAGCTACAAAAAAAGAAAAAGTCAACTAGGTTATTTCTCAATGAAACTGTTAAAGATGAAATTGGTAGAATTTGTACATCTGTGTAATTAATGTGCCTGGACGAGTTCTCCAGCTCGTATACATAACCCATGTGCTACAGACTCAGGCAATACGGGTGCTAAAATGTCACCATATTATGGAGGGATCACTCTACTTTTTGCTTGATATTTGGGAAAAGGCCTAATCTGAGAGTGATCAGCTAAAGGAAAAAGGCGGCAGGATTTTTTTGCTCCTGGTACTGCGCTTCCTGGCAAAAAAATTGCATATTTGTGAAAAGATATAATTCAGTACAGACCTCCTCTATTTCCGGCAGTGCCACAGACAATAAATGGAGCAGAGATCGAGCACATACACCCCCATTGTATGAAGGAACTGGATCTGCAGGGTCCGGTCCTCGCAGATTCCAGAGAGCCAATCTCACAATCACTGGGGGTTCCAGTGCTCTGACCCCCAGCCACCAGCGGGTTAAAGATAATGAGAACTTTCCGTCTTGGGAATAACCTAATGTAATGATGTAGTTTATGCTTAATTTAAAAAAAAACATTAAAAACCATCACCTCCTGCAAAAGACACTGAATACATACAGATCTCTGTCTGCAGTTATAAGTATTGGTCTATAGGGGTTTGTAAACCCAGGGGTGGATTAAGAGTAGCAAGGGCCCCGGGCAGTTTAGAAGGTGGGGGCCCCCCCCGTGATAGATCATGTGATAGTTCACGTGAAATTAATTTGGCACAATTTTAATGTATTAACTATAATAATTTTTTTACACTAATTGTATGACTTAATATTGAGCACAATTAAGTATGCTGACATCCCCAATGTACAGTATGAGACCCTACACACAATATGAGCTGCCATAATCCTCCTATACACAGCAGGAGGCCGCACATAGCCATCTATACACAGCAGGAGGTTGCTCGGTGCCATCTATACACAGCAGGAGGCCACACACAGCCATCTATACACAGCAGGAGGTCGCACGCAGCCATCTATAAACAGCAGGAGGCGCAATGAGCCATCTATACACAGCGGGAGGCCACACGTGGCCATCTATACACAGCGGGAGACCACACAGTGCCATCTATACACAGCAGGAGGCCACACGTGGCCATCTACACACAGCGGGAGGCCGCACCTAGCCATCTATACACAGCGGGAGGCCGCACGTAGCCATCAATACACAGCGGGAGGCTGCACGTAACCATATATACACAGCGGGAGGCCGCACGTAGCCATCTATACACGACCGGGGGCGCACATAGCCATCTATACACAGCGGGAGGCCAAACGGTGCCATCTATACAGAGCAGGAGGCCACACGTAGCCATCTATATACAGCGGGAGGCCACACCACTCCATGTATACATAGTGGGAGGCCGCACGTAGCCATCTACACACAGCAAGAGGCCTGCATGTAGGCATCTATACATAGCGCCATCTATATGTAGCCATCTATATGTGGCGCCCTGTTGCGCGCAGGTGCCACAGAACCCAATAGGGTGCATGGATGGACTTCTCCACAAGAGGCCCTCACACATTCACACACCTCCACCCTACCACCTCAGACCACCAGAGGGAGCCCTGTTAGGGATATATATATACTGGAGGGTGGAGTTAGGTAGTCAGAGTGTGCTAACGCTAGGAGATCAGTGAAGAAACAGCACGCAGGATGTTGTGCTTAGGTGAGCCAAGGCCTACAGCACGAGTTGAAGCCTAGTGAGGGCCCTGAGTGTGGCCGAAGGCGAGAGGGGAGAATAAGCAACAAGGGGGCAGAGGAGCGTACCAGGCTCACCCCGAACTATACACCGGACATCGGGTCCGCGCTTACAGGGTCCCTCTATACCCAGTAGGGACCACCGGATACCTGGAGGACTACAAGTCCCAGGTCGACCAACGCTGACTACCGAACCAGGGCTAGGAGTCACGGAGGCCCCAGCGACCAGGGAGAGTGATCTCCAAGAGAAGGCCCTACCACCAGGTCAGCAGGTGCAAGAGAGAGAGACAGACAGTAATAAAGCCAGGCCTAGCTCCAGGCAGGTCAGAAGCTTAGCAAATGAAAGCACTGGAGACCCTATACCCGCTCACTGGGGAGAGTCCAGAAGTGCACCCTTCGTACCGAGTACCCTGGACCATACCTGCATCTACACCAGTAAAGGTACAGAAGCGAACCCCCGTGTGAGTGTCTGTCATTTCTCCCTGAACCGTCCTGGCCGTCTCTCACCAGTACCACCATCCATTTCCCCACGCTGCCCTGAGGCCCGCTCCACCTGTGGGGAGCCGTTCCATCATAAGCTGCCCTAACATCTGCCTCAGAGGACTGTCGAAGCGCTGGTAGACCTTACCAGGCACCACAGGTGGCGTCACGAACTGTCCCAAAACCCAATATAAACCCAAACCCCCCTTCCATTTTGATTGACCGCCCTGGGCCACGGACCGGGCCATCCACCGTGATATCCCCCAAAAGCATCCATAGGCCCGGATGACGAGTACCCCATTGCCCCGGGGGGAGCGTCATATACACAGCGGAAGGCCACACGGCGCCATCCATACATGGCGGGGGCCACACGTAGCCATCTCTACACACCAGGAGGCCACACATAGCCATCTTTACACAGCAGGAGGCCGCACATAGCTATCTATACACAGCAGGAGGCCACACATAGCCATCTATACATAGCAAGAGGCCGCACGTAGCCATCTATACATAGCAGGAGGCCGCACGTAGCCATCTATACAAAGCGGGAGGCCGCACGACACCATCTATACAGCGGGGGGCCGCACGTAGCCATCTATACACATCAGGAGGCAGCACGGCGCCATTTTTACACAGCGGGAATCCGCACGGCGCCATGTATACACAGCAGGAGTCAACACGTAGCCATCTATACACAGTGGGAGGCCGCACGTAGCCATCTATACATAGCGGGAGGCCGCACGGCGCCCCCCAGATACAGCGGAAGGCCGAACGTAGACATCTATACACAGCGGGAGGCTACACGTAGCCATCTATACACAGCAGGAGGCCGCACGTAGCCATCTATATACAGCAGGGGGCCGCACGTAGCCATCTATACACAGCGGGAGGCACCACGTAGCCATCAATACACAGCAGGAGGCCTCATGTAGCCATCTATACACAGTGGGATGCCGCACGTAGCCATCTATACATAGTGGGAGGCCGTACGACGCCCCCCAGAAACAGCGGGAGGCCGCACGTAGACATCTATACACAGCAGGAGGCCGCATGCAGCCAACTATGCAGAGCAGGAGGCCCCACGTAGCCATCTATACACAGCAAGAGGCCGCATATAGCCATCTTTGCTCAGCATGAGGTCGCACGTAGCCATCTATACACAGCAGGAGGCCGCAAGTAGCCATCTATAATCAGCGGCAGGCCGCATGTAGCCATCTATACACAGCAGGAGGCCGCATGTAGCCATCTACACACAGCAGGAGGCCGCACATAGCCATCTATACACAGCAGGGGGCCACACGTAGCCATCTATACACAGCAGGAGGCCGCATGTAGCCATCTATAAACAGCAGGAGGCAGCACGGCGCCATTTTTACACAGCGGTAGGCCGCACGACGACATCTATACACAGAAGGAGGCCGCACGTAGCCATCTATACACAGTGGGAGGCCGTATGTAGCCATCTACACACAGTGGGAGGCAGCACATAGCCATCTATTCATAGCGGGAGACCGCACGGCACCGCCCAGATACAGCAGGAGGCCGCAAGTAGACATCTATATACAGCGGAAGGCCGCACGTAGCCATCTATACACAGCAGGAGGCTGCACGTAGCCATCTATACACAGCAGGAGGCCGCACATAGCCATTTATACAAAGCAAGAGGCCGCACATAGCCATTTATACAAAGCAAGAGGCCGCACGTTGCCATCTATGCACAGCAGGAGGCCACATGTAGCCATCTATACACAGCAGGATGCCGCACGTAGCCATCTATACACCGTGGGAGGCAGCACATAGCAATCTATACATAGTGTGAGGCCGCAAAACACCCCCCAGATACAGCGGGAGGCCGCACGTAGACATCTATATACAGCGGGAGGCCGCATGTAGCCATCTAAACACAGCAGGAGGCCGCATGTAGCCATCTATGCACAGCAGGAGGCCTCTCGCAGCCAACTATACACAGCAGGAGGCCTCACGCAGCCATCTATACACAGCAGAAGGTCGCACGTAGCCATCTATACACAGCAGGAGGCCGCAAGTAGCCATCTATACACAGCAGGAGGCCGCACTTAGCCATCTATACACAGCAGGAGGCCGCACGTAGCCATCTATACACAGCAGGGGGCCACACGTAGCCATCTATACACAGCAGGAGGCCGCATGTAGCCATCTATAAACTGCAGGAGGCAGCACGGCGCCATTTTTATACAGCGGTAGGCCGCACAGCGGCATCTATACACAACAGGAGGCTGCACGTAGCCATCTATACACAGTGGGAGGCCGCACGTAGCCCTCTACACACAGCGGGAGGCAGCACGTAGCCATCTATACATAGCGGGAGGCCACACGGCACTCCCCAGATACAGCGGGAGGCCGCACGTAGACATCTATATACAGCGGGAGGCCGCACGTATCCATCTATACACAGCAGGAGACCGCACGTAGCCATCTATACACAGCAGGAGGCCACACGTAGCCATCTATACAAAGCAGGTGGCCGCACGTAGCCATCTGTGCACAGCAGGAGGCCGCATGTAGCCATCTATACACAGCGGGAGGCCGCACATAGCCATCTATACACAGCAGGAGGCCGCACGTAGCCATCTATACACAGCTGGAAGACGCACGTAGCCAACTATACACAGCAGGGGGCGGCACGTAGCCATCTATACACAGCAGGGGGCCTCATGTAGCCATCTATACATAGCAGGATGCCGCACGCAGCCATCTTCACGCACCCGGAGGCCACATGTAGCCATCTATAAACAGCAGGAGGCAGGAGGCATCACGGCGTGCTCTACACAAAGCGGGATGCCGCACATAGCCATCTATAAACAGCATGAGGCAGCACAGCGCCATCTATACACAGCGGGAGACCGCATGTAGCCATCTGTAAACAGCAGGAGGCAGCATGGCGCCATTATACACAGCGGGAAGCCGCATGTAGCCATCTATAAACAGAAGGAGGCAGCATGGCGCCATCTATACACAGCGGGAGGCCGCACATAGCCATTTATACACAGCAGGAGGCCGCGCGTAGCCATCTATTCACAGTAGGAGACCGCACGTAGCCATCTATACACAGCAAGAGGCGGCACGTAGCCATCTATACACAGCAGGAGGCCGCACGTAGCCATCAATAAACAGCAGGAGGCCACACGTAGCCATCTATACACAGCAGGATGCCGCAGGTAGCCATCTATACACAGCAGGAGGCCGCAAGTAGCCATCTATACACAGCGGGAGGCCGCACATAGCCATCTATACACAGCAGGAGGTCACACATAGCCATCTATACACAGCGGGAGGCCGCACGTAGTCATCTATACACTGCAGGAGGAAGCACGGCACCATTTATACACAGCGGGAGGCCGCAGGGCGCAATCTATACAGAGCAGGGGGCAGCACGGCGCCAGCGGGAGGCCGCACGGCGCCACTCATACACAGCAGGAGGCCGCACGTACCCATCTATAAACAGCGGGAGGCCGCACGGTGCAATCTATACACAGCGGGAGGCCGAACGTAGACATCTATACACAACAGGAGGCCGCATGTAGCCCTCTATACACAGCGGGAGGCCACACCTTGTCATCTATATATAGTGGGAGGCCGCACATAGCCATCTCTACACAGCAGGAGGCCGCACGTAGCCATCTATACACAGCAGGAGGCCGCACTTAGCCATCTATACACAGCAGGAGTCCGCACATAGCCATGTATACATAGCAGAAGGCCGCACATAGCCATCTATACATAGCAGGAGGCTCCTCGTAGCCATCTATAAACAGCGGGAGGCCGCATGTAGCCATACATACACAGCGGGAGGCTGCACGTAGTCATCTATACACAGCAGGGGGCCGCACGTAGCCATCTATAATCAGCAGGAGGCCGCACGTAGTAGTCTATACACAGCAGAGGGCCGCACTTACCCATCTATACACAGAGGGAGGCAGAAAATAGCCATCTATTAACAGCAGGAGGCAGCACGGCGCCATTTTTACACAGCGGGAGGCCACGCGGTGCCATCTATACACAACAGGAGGCGGCACATAGCCATCTATACACAGTGGGAGGCCACACATAGCCATTTATACATAGCAGAGGCCGCACGACGCCACCAAGATACAGTGGGAGACCGCACGTAGCTATCTATACACAGCAGGGGGCCGCACTGAGCCATCTCTACACAGCAGGAGGCCGCATGTAGCCATCTATACACAGCAGGAGTCCGCACATAGCCATCTTTACACAGCGAGATGCCGCTTGTAGCCATCTATAAACAGCAGGAGGCAGCACGGCACGCTCTTTACAAAGCGGGAGGTCACACGAAGCCATCTATAAAAAGCAGTAGGCAGCACGGCGCCATCTATACACAGCGGTAGACCGCATGTAGCCATCTTTAAACAGCAGGACGCAGCACGGCGCCATTTATACACAGCAGGAGGCCGCATGTAGCCATCTATAAACAGCAGGAGGCAGCACAATGCCATCTATGCACAGCGGGAGGACGCACATATCCATCTATACACAGCAGGAGGCCGCACGTAGCCATCTATACATGACAGGAGGCCGCACATAGCCATCTATACACAGCAGGAGGCCGCACGTAGCCATCTCTACACAGCAGGAGGCTGCACGTAGCCATCTGTACACAGCAGGAGGCCGCAAGTAGCCATCTATACACAGCGGGAGGCCCCCCTAGCCATCTCTACACAGCAGGAGGCTGCACGTAGCCATCTGTACACAGCAGGGGGCCGCACATAGCCATCTATACACAGCGGGAGGCCGCACGGTGCCCCCCAGATACAGCAGAAGGATCCACGTAGCTATCTATACACAGCAGTAGGCCGCACGGCGCCCCTATTTACAGTAGGAGGCCGCACGGTGCCCCCACACGCAGTCACGCACACACACAAACATATACAGACATATACATACACGCATAAACACATTTGAAACACAAAAATACATATAAACAGACATCACACAATGATTTATGCCTGCACACACACACAGACACACTCAGTCACACACACACTCACACACTCACTCATTCACTCACACACTCACTCACTCATACACACCCACCCTCACACACACACACACACACACTCACACACTCACCATCCCTGGCTCGGCTCCAGTCATCCAGCTCCTCTCCTATGCAGCAATACAGGGCGCACACTGCGTGACGTCCTGCTAGCAGGCACGGCCACGCAGAGGGCCATGTCTGCTAGCTGTGACGCGGACGGGCCAGCACAAGCCCTCAGGGAAGTTAACAGGTGCAGTGCTTCCCCGGCCAAAGAATCAGCGGCCATGCGCAGCTGCTGTGGAAGCGGTCCGTGTCCCCCCCACCTCTGCCTGCCGCCGGTATGTGCAGCATTGGCGCCCACATAGTATAATGAGGGCAATCTGGCCATGGGCCCCCCGGAGCAATGGGCCCCGGGCGGTAGCCCAGATTGCCTTCATCATAATCCGCCTATGAGTAAACCTATAAACAATCTATAAACAACCTATAAACAAAAACCTATAAACCTATAACAAGACCAATCTCACCCCATAACAGTAGAGATATTTAATGTCCACAAGACACCAGTTTGCAGACATTTTGTAACTAATATTAATTTCAGAACAATTAGAAGAGAAATTCTACCCTAAACATGGACATGTTTAGGGATGAGCGAACCCAAACTGTAAAGTTCGTGGTTCGTACCTGACACCTGGTGATTTTTTTCTGGATGTCCGGTTTCCTGTTCGAAAGTTCAATGGCTGTGAGAAGTTCTTGTATGGCCAGCATATTCACCGGACATGTCACTCATTGAGCATGTTTGGGATGCTCTGGATCGACATATATGACAGATTGTTCAAGTTACCCCCAATATCCAGCAACTTCGCACAGCCATTGAAGAGGAGTGGACCAACATTCCACAGGCCACAATCAACAGTCTTATCAACTCTAGGCGAAGGAGATTTGACCACCATTTGCATCACACAGTTCAACACACCAGAAACTGATTGGTTTTCTGACCCCTGCAATACTGTAAAACTGCACATTTTAGAGTGGCCTTTTATTGTGGGCAGCCTAAGGCACACCTGTGCAATAGTCATGTGTCTTAGATTTTTGGTCACTATAGGTCACTATAGTGGGTGCAGGGGTTGCAGTTGTATCTTTTTCCAGGAGCCTAGGGAAGGCTGGGGGCCAAATGGTCTGTTTAGCCCATCTGATTTAAATCAATTCTAATATAGAGATTCTCTGAGAATATGATAAAAATGTCCCCCAACACATATTTAAAGCTACAACCTGTTCTAGTCATGTCAGGATGGGCTACATCCTAAACAAACACCATCTGAGACATGTCAACTGTCAGAGGAGTAACACTGTAAGCAAACACATCTGATCTTCCCACTCAAATCTGATCTACCCCCTGTCAGTCTGACAGCTTTACAGCAGGGCACAGAGACTGACTGAGCACACAGTCAGACTGAAAGTGGACAAAAAAAAAAACATTGTGCTGTTAGCTGAGGGGGAAGTTTTTTTGTTTTTTTTCGTTCGTGTTACAGCCCTGCTCTGTGGCTTAATGAGCAGATGAAGCATGTTTGTTCACGATGCTGCATCTCTGACACTTGGGACATGTCTCAAGCGGTATTTATTCACCCTGAAAGCCGTCCTGACAAGTAACTAGGAAGGGTTGCAGCTTGATACAGTGAAGGAAATAAGTATTTGATCCCTTGCTGTTTTTGTAAGTTTGCCCCCTGACAAAGACATGAACAGTCTATAATTTTAAGGGTAGGTTAATTTTAACATTGAAAGATAGAATATCCCCAAAAAAATCTAGAAAATCACATTGTATAAATTAGATAAATTATTTTGCATTTTGTAGTGAGAAATAAGTATTTGATCCCCTACAAACCATTATGAGTTCTGGCTCCTACAGACCAGTTAGATGCTCCTAATCAACTCATTATCTGCATTAAAGACAGCTGTCTTACATAGTCACCTGTATAAAAGACTCCTGTCAACAGACTCAATAAATCAGTCAGACTTTAACCTCTACAACATGGGCAAGACCAAAGAGCTTTCTAAGGATGTCACGAACAAGATCATAGACCTGCACAAAGTTGGAATGGGCTACAAAACCATAAGTAAGACGCTGGGTGAGAATGAGACAACTGTTGGTGCAATAGTAAGAAATAAAAAATGACTGTCAATCGACATCGATCTGGGGCACCATGCAAAATCTCACCTCCTGGGGTATCCTTGATCATGAGGAAGGTAAGAGATCAGCCTAAAACTACACGGGGGAACTTGTTAATGATCTCAAGGCATCTGGGACCACAGATACCAAGAAAACCATTGGTAACACATTACACCTTAAAGGTTTAAAACCCTGCAGTGCCCGCAAGGTACCCCTGCTCAAAAAGACACATGTGCAGAACCGTCTGAAGTTTGCCAATGAACACCTGATGATTCTGTGAGTTACTGTGAGAAGGTGGTCAGATGAGACAAAAATTGAGCTCTTTGGCATTAACTCAACTCACCATGTTTGGAGCAAGAGAAATGCTGCCTATGACCCAAAGAACACCGTTCCCACTGTCAAGCATGGAGGTGGAAACATTATGTTTTGAGGGTGTTTCTCTGCACAGGACTAGTTCACCGCATCAATGGGATAATGGATGAAGCCATGTACCGTAAAATCCTGAGTGACAACCTCCTTCACTCCACCAGGACATTAAAAATGAGTCGTGGCTGGGTCTTCCAGCAAGACAATGACCCAAAACATACAGCCAAGGCAACAAAGTGGCTCAAAAAGAAGCACATTAAGGTCATAGAGTGGCTTAGCCAGTCTCCAGACCTTAATCCCATAGAAAGTTTATGGAGGAAGTTGAAGCTCCGAGTTGCCAAGCGACAGCCTCAAAATCTTAATGATTTAGAGATGATCTGCAAAGAGGAGTGAACCAAAATTCCTCCTGACACATGCGCAAACCTCATCATCAACTACAAAAAACGTCTGACTGCTGTGTTTGCCAACAAGGGTTTTGCCACCAAGTATTAAGTGTTGTTTGCCAGAGGGATCAAATACTTATTTCTCACTGCAAAATGCAAATAAATTTATCTAATTTATACAATGTGATTTTCTTGATTTTTTTGGGATATTCTCTCAATGTTAAAATTAACCTACCCTTAAAATTATAGACTGTTCATGCCTTTGTCAGTGGGCAAACTTACAAAAACAGCAAGGGATCAAATAATTATTTCCTTCCCTGTACATTGCAAACTTTTTAATTTCGCATTTCTACACTTGGGGTTTCCAAATCCAGAATTCAAGTTTTGAATAATAATCTTTTTATTTGGGGATTTTTACAATTAGGGGAAAGGGAAAATAAATTGTAATATATTGTTACATCAACCTCAAGAAAACAAACTTGTAACATAGAAGAAACAAAGAAGAGAACAGGGAAAGAGATTTGGAGGGTAAGGAAAAGGGGAAAGGAAAAGGGGAAAGGAAAAGGTGGACAAAAAAGGGGGGGGAGGTAAATTTAAATATGGAAAGAGGGATAAAGGGAAATAAAAGAGAGATCATACATATTATAATCATAGTTATAATTTCACAGGTTTTCAATTTATATGTATTGAAATAAAGAAATCTATATATTTTCTGGCTAAAAATAATAATACATTTATGTAGAGAGGTTATTCCTGCTCGGGGAGAAGTACTTATTCCAGGAAGATCATCTAGAATAATATTTTTTAAGAGAGTTGTTTCTTAAAGCAAAAGAGTATTCAAAAGAATTATGAGTGGACATTTTTTCAATAATATCTGAAATAGTAGGAACGTCAATAGACTTCCATTTAGATGCAATAAGTAGTTTCGTTATAGCAAATATGTGAATTGAAATATATTTTATCTTCTGGGGAAGCAAGTTTGAATTGAGAGAAAGAAGAAATAGTTGAGGAGGGATTTTAACTGTAGTTATTGATTTTATTTAGTAATTTAGAGATTTCTTTCCATATTGTTGCAAGAGATAAAAAAGACAGCGCACATAGGGCTTTATCTGTATAAAAGTAAATACCAGGTCCCACAATCAGTCTGACTCACCTTCTGAGGTTGTGTGAGTCACAACCAACTGTGAAGCACCTGTCAGATGGCCGCTGCAGGAGACCCCGCTGATCAGATAAGAAGCCGGGCAGATCCTCCGCACTGGTACAGAGACACACAAGGGTTAATGATGAACCAACCGTTCTTTATTACTTGGCCTACGCGTTTCGTGGCTACACTGCCACTTCCTCAGGACTACGTGTGGCCTCCCGCTGTGTATAGATGGCTATGTGTGACCTCCTGCTGTGTATAGATGGCTATGTGCGGCCTCCCGCTGTGTATAGATGGCTACTTGCGGCCTCCTGCTGTGTATAGATGGCTATGTGCCGCCTCCTGCTGTGTATAGATGGCTACCTGCGGCATCCTGCTGTGTATAGATGGCTACGTGTGGCCTCCTGCTGTTTATTGATGGCTACGTGCGGCCTCCTGCTGTGTATAGATGGCTACGTGCCGCCTCTTGCTGTGTATAGATGGCTACGTGCGGTCTCCTACTGTGAATATATGGCTACGCGCGGCCTCCTGCTGTGTATAAATGGCTATGTGCGGCCTCCCGCTGTGTATAGATGGCGCCATGCTGCCTCCTTCTGTTTATAGATGGCTACATGCGGCTTCCCGCTGTGTATAGATGGCGCCATGCTGCCTCCTGCTGTTTACAGATGGCTACATGCGGTCTCCCGCTGTGTATAGATGGCGCTGTGCTGCCTGATGCTGTTTATAGATGGCTACGTGCGGCATCCCCCTTTGTGTAGAGCACGCCGTGATGCCTCCTGCCTCCTGCTGTTTATAGATGGCTACATGTGGCCTCCGGGTGCGTGAAGATGGCTGCGTGCGGCATCCTGCTATGTATAGATGGCTACATGAGGCCCCCTGCTGTGTATAGATGGCTACGTGTCACCCCCTGCTGTGTATAGTTGGCTACGTGCTTCTTCCTGCTGTGTATAGATGGCTACGTGCAGCCCGGCTTCTTATCTCCTCTCATTGTTTCCATATTGTTATAATTTTAGGACATATCCAGAAGATATGTAGAAGATTTGCCTTATGTTCCATGAAAGCTTTAAGTGTTACTGGTGTGAAAAACCAGCTCGATAGTATTTTAAAGTAATTTTCATGGAGATTAGCATTGACATTGAATTTGTATGTTACGTCAATCGCTTCCCTCCACATTTCAGGAGAGAAATTAAGGTTTAAGTTGTTTTCCCATTTTATCATGGGTTTTGATTTTTCAAAAACTGCATCAGAATTGAAAAAAGCATATATATACAGTAGAGACCAAAAGTTTGGACACACCTTCTCATTTAAAGATTTTTCTGTATTTTCATGACTATGAAAATTGTACATGCACACTGAAGGCATCAAAACTATGAATTAACACATGTGGAATTATATACTTAACAAAAAAGTGTAAAACAACTGAAAATAAGTTTATCCGAGTCACCAGCCTCAGAAATCGCAGGTTAACAGCAGCTCAGATTAGAGACCAGGTCAATGCCACACAGAGTTCTAGCAGCAGACACATTTCTTCAATAACTGTTAAGAGGAGACTTTGTGCAGCAGGCCTTCATGGTAAAATAGCTGTTAGGAAACCACTGCTAAGGACAGGCAACAAGCAGAAGAGACTTGTTTGGGCTAAAGAACACAAGGAATGGACATTAGACCAGTAGAAATCTGTGCTTTGGTCTGATGAGTCCAAATTTGAGATCTTTGGTTCCAACCACTGTGTCTTTGTGCGACGCAGAAAAGGTGAACGGATGGACTCTACATGCCTGGTTCCCACCGTGAAGCATGGAGGAGGAGGTGTGATGGTGTGGGGGTGCTATGCTGGTGACACTGTTGGGGATTTATTCAAAATTGAAGGCATACTGAACCAGCATGGCTACCACAGCATCTTGCAGCGGCATGCTATTCCATCCGGTTTGCGTTTAGTTGGACCTTCATTTATTTTTCAACAGGACAATGACCCCAAACACACCTCCAGGCTGTGTAAGGGCTATTTGACCAAGAAGGAGAGTGATGGGGTGCTACGCCAGATGACCTGGCCTCCACAGTCACCAGATCTGAACCCAATCGAGATGGTTTGTGGTGAGCTGGACCGCAGAGTGAAGGCAAAAGGGCCAACAAGTGCTAAGTATCTCTGGGAACTCCTTCAAGATTGTTGGAAGACCATTTCCGGTGACTACCTCTTGAAGCTCATCAAGAGAATGCCAAGAATGTGCAATGCAGTCATCATAGCAAAAGATGGCTACTTTGAAGAACCTATAATATAAGACATATTTTCAGTTGTTTCACACTTTTTTGTTAAGGATTTATAATAATACATGCGTTAATTCATAGTTTTGATGCCTTCAGTGTGAATGTACAATTTTCATAGTCAAGAAAATACAGAAAAACCTTTAAATGAGAAGGTGTGTCCAAACTTTTGGTCTGTACTGTATATTTCTTGTATTCCAAATATTAGCGTTTGTAATGTTTTTAAAAAGGGAAATAATAACTCTAGGAAGAAGTATAGGGAGATTACATTTTTTTCTAATATATTTCCTAAGCTCTAGAAAATTTAAAAATTTCCTCCTCTGAAAGATTGTATAGAATTTTTAGGGCTTGAAAGTTAATAATTGCATCTTTTTTAAGACCTGTAATTAAAGCAGAGCAATTTACAATTCAAAATTTTTCCCATTTATCAATCGTAAAATTAGGAAAGGCAGTGTGGAAAAAAGATATAGGAAGTTTCTCTAATGGGTAGTTATGTTGGTTATTTTTTGTGATCTTAAATAATTTCCTCCATAATGTAATAGTGCATTTTATTAGTGTATGTTAGGGTAATAGAAGAGTTTGGCCTAATAAATGTGAAATAGTGAGTGCTAACAAAGAAAAATTTCCATTGTACAGCTTTTCCATTGCTGTCCAATTATTTTTCCCTTCATCTAGAAACCAGTGTCTGCTTTGGAGAATGATGTTGGTTTCAGAATAGGCCTGAATATTTGGGAGGCCCATGCCACCTTTTCTTTTATTTTTGAATAATAATAATTTTGCGATTCTTGGGATTTTTGTTTTCCATATGTAGTTATGTTTATGAAGTTTTTTAGTCCATAGATCTGGTATTTGAATTGGGATTGATCTGAAAATATACTGCAATTTAGGCAAGATAATCATTTTTATAAAAAAACAATTCTGCCTAACCATGAAGTGTTGATTTTATCAAAATTGTTCATACTAGTTTGAATATGTTTTTGTAAGCAATTTAAGTTTTCATTCAAGATTTTGTTTAAGGGGTTCATAATTATAATTCCTAAATAAGGAATTTGGGATGTTTCCCAGGTGTAGGGAAATTCCCTTTCCATTGCTTTTTTTAATTGAGAGTCTAAAAAAACTTAACATTTTTGAGTTTTTTAGATTAATTTTGTAATAGGATACCGACGAGAACTCCCTAATTATTAAAGAAACAGCTCTTAAAGAGTTAATAGGGTCCATAATAGACATTAAAATGACGTCCGCAAATAGTCCAATTTTATATTGTCTATATTGTATACGGTCTATATTGTGATTGAATGGAATGCCCTTTATGAGATTGCTGGTTCTGATGGTTTCAGCGAAAGGTTCCATTATAAGATCAAAAAGAAGCTGGGCTAATGGGCAACCTTAGCGTGTGCCGTTTGAGATAAAAAAGGAATAAGAAAGTAGATTATTGACTTGGACCCTTGCTGAAAGGCAAGAATATAGGGAAAAGATGCCCTTAAGAATTTGTCCCTGAAGGCCAAATTTATTTAAAATAATGCGCATAAAATCCCAATTGATCCTATCAAACGCCTTTTCTGCATCTAGAGAAATCAGAATGAAGGGGATTTTCCCCTTTTCCACATATGTAAGTAAATTCAAAATTCTCCTGCTTCCATTTGAAGCCTGTCCCCCCTTAAAAAACCTACTTGACCAGACTAAATTAATAAGGGTAAGATTTTCAGAAATTAGTTTAGCAAAAATTTTTATGTCTGTTTTTAAGAGGGATATGGGTCTATCATTCGAAATCGCCTCAAGAGCACTGTTTGGTTTGGTATAACAACGATAGTCACTTCTAAGGATTCTTTTGGAAGAAGGCCTTCGTTATTAGCTTGATTAAACATGGAGGTCAAGGGGCTGGATACTTTATGCTTAAATAATTTGTAATATTCATTGGGGAATCCATCAGGTCCAAGAGATTTATTTTCTTGTAGTTTTTTAATGGAAAATTTCTGTTTTGTCTATGGAGAAAGGGGAATTTAGCGAGTTAATTTGTTCAGAATTTAGTTGCCGTAGGTTGACTTTAGAAAGGAATTGATTTATTTCTTTGATGTTTGGTTGGGTGGTATTCACATCCTCTTTCAGGTTATATAAAGAGGAATAGAATGCGGCAAATTGCTCAGCTATGTCTTGCGGATGGACATAAGAGGCTCCAATTTTTTTTATAGAAATTACCCTTGATCTTATATGTGGTTTTCTAACTTTATTTGCCATAAGTTTGGTCATTTTGTTAATAGGAGAAATAATAATTAAGTTTGATAGAGTTCATTAATTTATCGTAATTATTCCATAAGAATGAATTTAAGTTCTGCTCTAAGACTCAGTATAACTGAGTGGGTTTTATCTGTCGGGTTTTGTTGTTGTTTTTCAACGTCATCATTAATCTTTTGAATTATATTTTTGATACTTTCTCTAGTTTTTCTTTTATGTTGTGAGTTTAATTGTATGACAACTCCTCTAAGTACTGCCTTATGGACATTCCATATAGTAGCGGGGGAAATGTCTTGTGAGATATTTTCTTGGAAGTATAATTTAATTATTATCAATTTTTGTTTTATACATTGTAAAATGCAGTAGAAAAGAATTGCATTTCCACATTTTAGAGTAATTATTTGATTGTGTGGGTTTCAAAGACAATTTGATACGAGCATGGTCTGAACAAGTGATGGTACCTATTTGAATATCCTTACATTTTTGTAGGGTATGTAAATTAGTCAGAACCATGTCTATTCTCGAAAAGGTTTTATGTTTAGCAGAATAATAGGTGTATTCCCTTGAGGTAAATTTTAAATTTCTGAATACATCAAATAACTGTTCCTTTATTAACCAATTTTTTAAAGTAAACATTTTACATCTCGGAGAAGCCGAAGTATCCAAATTTTGCTTGGGGATAATATTAAAATCACCAAATATAAATACATTTCTTTTTTGGTGTCTATACCTTTTTCATTAATTTATTGAGGAAGGAAATTTGGCTCTGTTAGGGGCATACATATTTACCAAAGTGTACGTTATTGTATCATTAATGCAGACAAGAATATGGTAGCGACCATTGTTATCTATAATCTCTTCTAATAATTGAAAGGACATGGTGTTTCTTATGGTTGTAATCACACCGGTCTTTTTTTCCTCCAAAGAGGATCTAAAAATATGGGGAAAATTCTGGTGGGTTAATTTGAGAGAATTTCGTTTCTTGAAATGCCACTATATCAGTATTAGAGCTCTTGGCTTCCCTGCAGGCGGAATACATCTTAAACCGACTATTTAGTCCTTTGACATTCAGTGATAGAATTTTTAGCACCATTAGGATTTAAACAAGAAAAATATGTATAATAGCCAGAAAAAAACATATGCAGTGCTTTGTACAATATTTAAAAGCATATACCAATGGTGAAGGTGGTAAAATGAAATGCAATTCTGTAGAAAACCAATCATAAAACAAAACAAAAAACAAAAGAAAGACAGATTCTGATACTCCTTAGATGATCCGGGGGAAAAGGTTGAGAACAAAAATATACCAGTTCTCGAACACCTCATGCTATATCTGGGAAAAGAAAGTTCGGCGAACTCTGTGTGCGAGTCCTTGAGTTAAAGCAATTTTAAGTAGAAGAAGAGAACTCAAATCAGAAGATTGCTTATAATCAGCTGTAAAATAAAATAGAACATGAACAAGGAAACTGTATAGCAAGTTTTACTTTAAAACCTTCAACTACCATTACTCCGCAGTGTCTTCTTTTCCTTCATGGTCGCAGTTGTATCTATTTCCGGGTATTTTGCATTGTTTTAAACAGTTCCACCTCGTCTCTGGATCCTTTAACGTGTTTGTCCTTCCATTAAAAAATACTGTGAGTTTAGTGGGGAAACCCCACTTAAAGGAAATGTTGTATGGTCTTAAAATGGAAGTAATACCTGCAAAAGATTTTCTGGTGTCTAAAGTTTCTTTCAAGAAATCAGGAAAAACTTTAATCGACTCATAGAGGGGAGGTGGGTTCTTGCGTTTTCTTAGATAGTCTCTTAAATTGATCTTTTGCAATCACTTCTCTTGGTGTTTCTTTTGCAAGAAAGCTAGGTTTTTGTAACCAATGTGCTCTGTCGATTTTAAATCTGCAGTAGGAAAGGAAGGCAAGGATTTGTGCAATATATATTTAATATATGGAACAAGATCTGCTGGTGGTACATTTTCCGGGATACCTCTGAATTTTATATTGTTCCACCCAGTAGCATAGCTACCGGGGTGGCAGAGGGGGCGGCAGAGGGGCCGCGCTCTGAGGGGGACCACAACGGAGCTACCCCAGTGTAACTGTATCAGCGTGGGCAACACACCGATACAGTTATACGTTGGGCCAGAGCAGGGAGACTCGATGTCCCTGCACCACCAGGTGGCCTTTATCGGGCCCTTGAGCAAAAGGGGGGCCCCCAGTGCCAGCATTGGGCCCCCCACCAGTCACCCCAAGACAGTTCAATGATGAGAGAGGAAACGTGACGCTCCCTCTCCCATCAGTCCCCTCTGCACCTGACGTCGCTGAACGGGCGCGATGACGTTACACTTGGCGCCCGGTGTTCTGTAGATCTACGGGCACTCGGAGCAGTGGTGAAATGAGGAGGAAAGGTGAGTATTGCATTTATTTATTTTTATGGGGGTACATTACTATATAAACTGCCTCTAGGGCTGCATTATACTATATACTCTGCTATGGGGGTGCATTATACTATATAGAAGCCTATGGGGGTGCATAATACTGTATAGACTGCCTATACGGGTGCATTATACTATATAGACTGCCTATGGAGAGTGCATTATACTATATAGAGGCATATGGGGGTGCATCATACTATATAAACTGCCTATGGGGGTGTATTATACTATATAGACTGCCTATGGGGATGTATTATACTATATACTCTGCCTATGGGGGTGAATTATACTATATACTCTGCCTATAGGGCTGCATTATACTATAGACTCTGCATATGGGTGTGCGTTATACTATATACTCTGCTTATGGGGGTGCATTATTCTATATACTCTGCCAATGAGGGTGCATTATACTATATACTCTGCCTATGGGGGTGCATTATACTATATAAACTCTGCCTATGGGGAGTGCATTATACTATATACTCTGCCTATGGGAGTGCATTATAGTATAGACTCTGCATATGGGGTGCATGATACTATATACTCTGCCTATAGGGGTGAATCATACTATATAGACTGCCTATGAGGGTGCATTATACTATATACTCTGCCTATGGGGATGCATTATACTATAGACTCTGCATATGGAGGTGTATTATACTATATACTATGCATATGGTAAGTGCATTATACTATATACTCTGCCTATGGGGGTGTATTATACTATATACTCGGCCTATGGGGGGTGTATTATACTATAGACTCTGCCTATGGGGGTGCATTATACTATATTGAGGCCTATGGGGGTGCAGTATACTATAGAGGCCTATGGCATGCATTTTACTATATAGAGTCTGCCTATGGGGGGTGTATTACACTATAGTGGCCTATGGGGAGCGCATTATACTATATTGGGGACTATCTGGTGTTGTGCATTATACTTTATGTAGGCTACAGTGGGTACGAAAAGTATTCAGACCCCTTTAAATTTTTACTCTTTGTTTCATTGCAGCCAATGAATTTCCAGATTTTTCTGGGAATTCAAATTGATAAGGCAATTCAATTCCTTATCAACAGGACTCAACCTAAAGGCCCCGTCACACTAAGCGATCTCGCTAGCGAGATCGCTGCTGTGTCACGGTTTTGGTGACTCACCAGCGACCTCACCAGCGATGTCGCTATGTGTGACACTTTGCAACGATCAGGCCCCTGCTGTGAGGTCGCTGATCGTTGCAAAGTGTCCTGGACCATTTTTTGGTCGTTGGCCTCCCGCTGGCCAGCACACATCGCTGTGTGTGACCAGCGGGACCAACGATCTGGCTGGTAACCATGGTAAATATCGGGTTACTAGGGGCACGCGCGCACTTAGTAACCCGCTGTTTACCATAGATACCACTCTGCTACGGTGCGCGGAGGCTCCAGCGCACCGTAGCAGAGTTGTATCCATGGTAAACAGCGGGTTACTAGGGGCACACGCGCACTTAGTAACCCGATATTTACCATAGTTACCAGCCTGCTCCTGCTTAAGCAGCAGGCTGGTAACGGGAGCAGGACATCGTGGAACGATTCTTTCCACGATGTCGCTGCTCCCCTCATCGCTGGTGAGCCTGCCTGTTTGACAGCTCACCAGCGATGTATTAGCGATGCAGCAACGATCCCTGACAGGTCGTATCGTTGTCGGGATCGTTGCTGCATCGCTTAGTGTGACGGGGCCTTAACACCTGGATTTATGACTCACTACATGGACACAATTCACACCTCCAGATAATTAAACATCCCCACTGCATCTCCACTTGCAACAAAAAAAAAACTAATTTGATCTCCTTGACTTATCAGTAGGAAACATCACCCCCTCCACCTCATGAACAAATGTCATACTGTAACATCTCTTAAATGTTGTGCATTGTGTTTTATGTATTCATTTGTAATATTGCCTGAAGAAGGAGCCTCTGTGCTCTGAAAGCTTGCATATACAGTATATTTTTTTCTGGTTAGCCAATAAAGGAATCACTCCTAGAATACTTTTGTCATTTTTGGACTTAAAAGTATTTACATAGATTGTCAGTTTCAATAATTTTGTGATTTATATCATCCAGTGATGTTTGTAAACTGTTAGGCTGCGTGCCCACGTTGCGGATAACAAGCGTTTTTGATGCGGAATTTCCGCAGCGGAAACGCTTGTAAAACGCTTGGCAATCCGCACCCCATGGTCCCCAATGGGATTCCGCAAGTTCTATGCACATGCTGCGGATTTTTCCGCAGCGTTTATGCTGCGTTCAAAAATCCGCAGCATGTCAATTAATTTTGTGTTTCCGCAAGCGGAATTGCCTTTGTCCAATGCATAAAAAACGCAAGGCAATTCCGCAAGTGGAAAACGCGCGATAAACGCGAGAAAAACGCGCGATAAAAGCGTGCGGAATTCCGCACACGTTTTTCCGGGAGAGGACTTGCAGAAATGAAGCAGAAATTTTCTGCTTCATTTCTGCAACGTGGGCACATAGCCTTAAACCTTTTGATCATATTGACATTCAATTGCTGTATTGTAGATGTCAGAAGGTCTAGTAAACACTTCTGTGATACTGAAAGGTTTACAGAGTGTCTAGTTGTTGGGAATGTTTGGGAAATATCACTAGGAATATTTTTAGGTAGGAACAGCAAGTGTGGAAGAGGGACTTGTACAGTCCATTTTAGGTCGTTGTTTATAAGGTGTCACTTTTGGTGAGTAGTCCTCTGAATCCTTATCTGTTTCTACTGAAGGTGATTTCTATTATCATTCTTCCCACTCGCAAGCACTTTCCTTTTATATCTTGACAGTGAAACCCCTGCAAGAAATGTCATCTCCAGATCAACTATTTGGCTATGTGCGCAAGATGCGTATTTGAAGCAGAAATTTTCTGTGCGCTTCTGCTTCTCCTTGGCAGGGAAAATACATGCGATTTTACATGCATTTTTGACGCGTTTTTTTATGCATTTTTTGAAGCGTTTTTGTACATCAATGAATGATTTTTGGAGCTAAATAAAGTTATTTGGTGGGACATTGCTTAAACCTTGAATTACCATCAGAACTAGGGTGAGTATATTGGTTAATTTGAATGATTAAAGAATGTGTTTGTTGTAATTCAAATAACGTGTTTGCTCTGTTTCTGTGTGTTTATTTAACTCTTTACTTTACTTTAATTAAGTTTGGTAATGAAAAGGTCTGATTGACACCTTGTCATAACCAAACAAAAGAGCAAGATGTCAGCTAGTCCCATTCACCCAATCTTCATTAGCATTTCTATTCATGTAATTTATGCAGCTGCTGTGAGCTACTATTTTTAGCCTGAGAAGGTGCCATTAGGCAAACATGGTGAGTGGCTATTAATAACATCTCACAGCTGGTTCGCTAGCCACTACGTCCCCCTGATCAGCACTCAGCAACGCTTTGGATAACAGCTTATTTTTGCTGCGTCCAAAATGTGGTGTTCTAATGCCGCACTTTTGTTGTCGGTTAATGGGAATCCAGCTCATATAACTGTTAGAACCTTGCTCTTAGGTTTTTTCCTTTGCTGGTCACATGACCTTGTTGGCCTATTTAATCCTGCTCCGCCCTTCTGGCTTTGCTGGACTTCATTGTATAACTACTTTCTAGCTAGCCTGTGCTCTGTATCTAACTCTGTTAGTTTGCTTGGTCTACGGACCTCTATGTTCTATATATTTTGTTTGTTCGTCTGTCTGCTAATATTTCTGTTAGGAGGTGTCCCATTTTCCTCCCAGTCCTTAGTAGTTGTAGGGATTCCTTCCCCACATCTATAGGTCTCCGTACAGACTAGCTTAGGACTTTAGCAGGTCTGATCGCAGGATCAGGTTCCCTGTTACATCGTAGGGATCAAGCTGAGTTCTATCGTAGGGACAGATCTCCTCTCTTTCCTTAGCTCTGGTAGCAGAACATAACAGTAAGTCCAGCCTGCAAATTCTCTAAGGAAAGATTTTTCTGTTCCATCATGGTGTCGGTTCAGGATTTGGCTCATCGCCTGCAGGGACTCTCTCTGGAGGTGGCCGAGCTCCGTCAGCACGTGAGTAACTGTCCTGGAGCACATTTCTTGGAGCCTAAGGTATGTTTGCCGGATTTATTTTTTGGTGAACACCGAGAATTTTTTTCATTTAAAAATGCTTGCTTATT
Organism: Phyllobates terribilis; assembly: GCF_046119375.1. Classification (NCBI taxonomy): domain Eukaryota; kingdom Metazoa; phylum Chordata; class Amphibia; order Anura; family Dendrobatidae; genus Phyllobates; species Phyllobates terribilis. Next base: position 1,197,726 of record NW_027363240.1, on the reverse strand, counting down.
GTATTTTCGTTTGAGACCCAAGTCCTCTGGGGATGAATCCCAACGCATAGGGTTCATAATGTCACTTTTGCGCAAAGAGCCTCAGGAGTGGGCCTTTTCTTTGCAACCTAGTGATACATGCTTCAGATCAGTGGATAGTTTTTTTTCTGCTTTGGGGCTATTATATGATGATCCTGACCGTGTCGCATCAGCTGAGACTGAGTTGAGACGTTTGAGACAGGGATCAGGTAATGTGGAAAAATATTGTACTCATTTCCGTCATTGGTCTACTCAAACAGGGTGGAACGATTCTGCTCTGAAAAGTCTATTTCTTGCTGGGCTCAATGAAAGGGTTAAAGACCTGCTAATTGCTTATCCTGCACCTGAAGATTTGCAACAGGCTATGCAATTAGCTATACGGGTGGATAGGAGACTGCGTGCAAGGGTTAATGAGAGCAAATCCTCTGCTATGTCAGTTTCTGGTTATGAGAATGTGTGTACTAACAGTGGTGAACCGATGGAGATTGGATCGGTGGCACCTCGCTCTCAAGAAAAAGATCGCAGATTTTCTGAAGGCTTGTGTTTCTATTGCGGAAAATCTGGTCATTTGATTAAAGGCTGTGAGCTTCGTATGAAGAAAGAAAAAAAAATGGTCAGTCATGCCCGTATTGCCTGTTTAAATTCCAAGGGTGTATTTTTAGCTGCTTCCACGATTGCTCAGGAAAAATTAATGGAATTTCGGGTGTTTGTTGATTGTGGGTCTACTCTGAATGTAATTGATGGGGGATTCTTGGAAAGACTCAATTTAAAACCCGAACCTTTATCATCCCCCATTGCTGTGGTTTCTGTGGATGGTTCCCCTTTGAAGAATATTACTCTCAAGGTCTGTGAATTTCCTCTCACTATTAATGGTGTTCACCATGAGAAATTGGATTTGGTAGTTTTGAATAACTTGCCTTCTCCAGTAATATTGGGATTGCCCTGGTTAAAATTTCACAATCCTGTACTGGATTGGTCTACCAGTGAAATTAAATCCTGGAGCCATAAATGTTATGACAAGTGTTGTAACGGGCGTATTGCAGCTTTGGATAGGGGAGAATTGCCTGTTCCTATTCAGGATTTTTGGAGAGTTTTTTCTGAGAAGGAATCGCAGGTTTTGCCTCCCCATAGAGACTATGATTGTTCTATTGAATTTGTCCCTGGAGCGACTCTTCCTAAAAGTCGTTTATTTAACCTTACTATTCCTGAGAGGAAGGCTTTGGAGGAATACATACAGACAAGTTTGGCCGCCGGTCACATTAGGCCTTCTAAGTCTCCTGTGGCGGTTGGATTTTTTTTTGTAAAAAAAAAGGACGGCGGTTTACGTCCTTGTCTGGATTTTCGTGAGATTAACAAAATTACTGTACGCAATCTTTACCCACTGCCATTGATTCCTAATCTGTTTAACCAGTTAATGGGGGCCAAGTGGTTCTCTAAAATTGACCTTAAGGGGGCATACAATCTGTTGCGCATGAAGGAGGGTGACGAATGGAAGACTGCTTTTAACACTCCTGTGGGTCATTTTGAGAATCTGGTTATGCCTTTTGGTCTTACTAATGCTCCTGCATTTTTTCAGAATCTTATTAATGACATCCTTAGACCTTTGATCGGCAAAAATGTGGTTGTGTATTTGGATGACATTTTGATTTATTCGCCGGATCTGGAGTCTCATTGGCGGAGCGTACGTGAGGTATTACAGTTGTTAATGGACAAATCGCTTTTTGCTAAGCTGGAGAAATGTGAGTTCGCTGTACAGAGAATTAGTTTTTTGGGCTACATTATCTCCAGCGAAGGTTTTGAGATGGACCCGGTTAAAGTTCAAGCTGTACAGGAATGGCCTAGGCCTATTGGTTTGAAATCGATACAGAGGTTTTTAGGTTTCGCCAATTATTACAGAAAATTCATAAAAAAATTTTCTAGTATTGTCAAACCTCTGACCGATCTCACCAGGAAAGGTGCTGATGCGGTTCAGTGGTCTTCTGAGGCCATTGAAGCTTTTGTGTATCTCAAGGAGAGGTTCACCTCTGCTCCCATCCTTATGCAGCCTGATGTGACTAAGCCGTTTTTGGTTGAGGTTGATGCTTCCTCTGTGGGGGTTGGCGCAGTATTGTCTCAGGATAACGGGGATGGATTTCATCCCTGTGCCTTTTTTTCAAAAAAATTTTCGGAGACTGAACTGAATTACGATATTGGTAATCGGGAATTATTGGCTATTAAACTCGCATTTGAACACTGGCGCCACTTCTTGGAAGGTGCGGAATTTCCCGTTCAGGTTCTTACGGATCATAAAAATCTGATTTATCTTGATGCTGCCAAGCGCCTGAATGCCCGTCAGGCTAGGTGGGCACTGTTTTTCTCGCAGTTTAATTTCTCCGTTACTTACATCCCTGGTACTAAGAATGTTAAGGCGGATGCCTTGTCTCGCAGTTTTTCTCCCATAGTCGGTGCTGAGAAAGAGGAGAACATTTTACAAGAAGGTGTTGTGATAGCTGCTTTGGACTCCGTTTTGGAAGATGAGATTCTTAAAGCACAGGAGAATGCCCCATCTAACACTCCTCATGGGAGGTTGTTTGTGCCTGGGACCTTTAGGAGAGATTTGTTTGTTGAGTGTCACGAATCTCGGTTGGCAGGTCATCCCGGAATCTCTGAGACCAAGAGACTGGTGGGTCGCAGTTTTTGGTGGCCTGGATGGCAGAAGGAAGTCATTAAGTGGGTGCGTCAATGTACTATATGTGCTAGATCTAAGTCCTCACATACTCCTGCTGCGGGGTTGCTTTGTCCTTTGGAGGTTCCCAGTGCTCCTTGGACACATTTGGCTATGGACTTTATAGCTGACCTTCCCCCCTCTGAGGGTTTTACTGTCATCTGGGTGGTCGTGGACCGTTTTAGCAAGATGTGTCACTTGGTTCCCTTCGTCAAACTGCCCTGCGCTAAAACTCTCGCTAAGGCCTTTGTCAAGGAAATTGTCAGACTTCATGGCGTTCCTACTGACATTGTTTCTGATAGGGGTCCTCAGTTCGTGGCTCGTTTTTGGCGTGCCTTTTGTGACAGGTTGGGAGTTCATTTGTCGTTCTCATCCGGATATCATCCTGAATCTAATGGCCAGACAGAAAGGAAAAACCAGGATGTTGAGCAGTTCTTGCGTTGTTTTGTGGCAGACAATCAAGAGGGGTGGTCTGAGTTTCTGCCACTTGCTGAATTTGCTCTGAACAATCATACATCTTCTTCTGCTGGTTGTTCGCCTTTTTTTTGTTGTTCTGGGAGACATCCGTCGTTTGGGTCGTTCTCCAAGTTGGGATCTGCCGTGCCTGAGGAGGAGAATTTTTCCGGTGATTTGGAGAGAGTTTGGACGGATGTGCGTGGTAATCTTCAGGAGGCCAACAGAAAATCTAAAGACTACTTTGATAGGAAACGACAGGAGATTTTGTTCGCTGTTGGTGACATGGTTTGGTTGTCCTCTAGGAATCTGCGGTTGAGGATTCCTTCTAAGAAATTGGGTCCCAAGTTTGTAGGGCCCTTTAAGGTGCTTCAGGTTGTCAACCAATCTGCTGTTAGGTTGGAGGTTCCTACCTCCTGGAGAATTAATCCGGTATTTCATGTCTCTCTGTTAAAAAAAGCTGTTGTGTCGGATGGTGACGCCTCTGCCTCTGTTCCTCCGGTGGTGGAGGACGGGGAATATGAAATTTCTCGCATCCTTAACTCTAGACGGTATAGAGGTAGTTTGCAGTATCTTGTGGCCTGGAAAGGTTTCGGACCCGAGGATAACTCTTGGGTGAGGTCAGATGATGTTTCCGCGTCCAGACTTATCAGAGCGTTTCACAGGAGATTTCCTGATAAGCCTGGTCCTAGGGGATCCGGAGGATACTCTTAGAAGGGGGGGACTGTTAGAACCTTGCTCTTAGGTTTTTTCCTTTGCTGGTCACATGACCTTGTTGACCTATTTAATCCTGCTCCGCCCTTCTGGCTTTGCTGGACTTCATTGTATAACTACTTTCTAGCTAGCCTGTGCTCTGTATCTAACTCTGTTAGTTTGCTTGGTCTACGGACCTCTATGTTCTATATATTTTGTTTGTTCGTCTGTCTGCTACTATTTCTGTTAGGAGGTGTCCCATTTTCCTCCCAGTCCTTAGTACTTGTAGGGATTCCTTCCCCACATCTATAGGTCTCCGTACAGACTAGCTTAGGACTTTAGCAGGTCTGATCGCAGGATCAGGTTCCCTGTTACATCGTAGGGATCAAGCTGAGTTCTATCGTAGGGACAGATCTCCTCTCTTTCCTTAGCTCTGGTAGCAGAACATAACAATAACGACACTTCAATCGGTCAAAATCTGCAGCGAAGACTGGCGTGTCTGCTACTGAAATTGACATCCTGCGGGTGAGCTTGGGTACGTGGCCACGATCAGGAGCTGCTGCAGGTTTGACGCTGCGTGTTTATACAGCGTCAAACCCGCAGCATCCAGATGTTACAGCATAGTGGATGGGATCTCTACAAATCCCATAACCACTATGCGTGCATCAGTGGCTGTGAATTACCCATGGACACTGACATGTGGCGCGTCTTTCAGGACCTTAGCATGTCAAACTCTATTGCGGAGTCGCTAATCTCCGTAACAGAAATTTGAGCATTAGAAAGTATTGAATGCAGTAAATCTACATGGTTGAGTGAACACATGTGGATTTACCTGCGTTCAATAGAATGCAACGTTTTGGACGCAGGAAAAATATGCATCCAAACCGCTGCTACCGGATCGTTTGCACATAGCCAAACATTTAAAAAAAAAATGACGTGGGCTCCCGCGTCATTTTTATAACTAGCAGAAGGAAAGCCGAACACTGGGGGCTGATATTAGTAGCCGGAGAAGGGGCCATTAGCCAACAATGTTCCCTGGCTATTAATATTAGCCCACAGCTGTTTGTTTAGCTTTTACTGGCTGGATTACAGGGGGACCCCAGAAAAAATTGACCTAAGGTCCTCCTATAAAATCTAACCAGCAACGGCTAAACTAGACAGCTGCGGGCTGATATTAATAGCCAGGGAAGGGGCCATGGATACTAGCCCCCTCCGCGGCTATTAATATCACCCCTCAGCAGTCCCAGAAATGGCACATCCATAAGATGTGCCAAATCTGGCGCTTAGCCTCCGCTCTTCCCACTGCCCTGTAGTGGTGGCGAGTGGGGTAATGGGGTTGGGGTTCACGTCAGCTTTATATTGGTGGCTGACGTGACACCTAGGTTAGTAATGGAGGGCGTCTCCATTACTAACTGCGTAGTAAAATGGTCGCCGCTTTTTCAATAAAAGACAGCCAGAATAAAGTATTATAATGCAATAAAACACACACGGTTTTACAATTTTTTTTATTACACGCCTCTGCGAAGCCGTCGATCTCCTGAAAAAAGCGTAAAATAGAAAGCAACCATATTCCTCACCTGTCCGCCGTCAACGACGTAGTCCACGTACCACCTAGTGTCCCACGACAGTTCGTGTCACTTCTACAGCAGTGACATCCATCACTTAGGTCACTGCTGTAGAAGACAGCAATGTATACTGACAGGGGTGTAAAATCACCCCCTGACAGTGTACATTGCTGTGCAGGATACTGACGTCACCGCTCAGCTGATAGTCACGTGACCAGCCATGCCCACCAACACCTGCCTGTCTGTAAACCAGCCGTGCCCACCAGCACCTATCCAGTCTGTCTGTTTACTAGCCATGCCTGCCTGCATCTACCTGTCTGTCTGTATACCAGTCGTGCCTGCCAGTACCTACCTACCTGTCTGCATACCAGACGAATTTGCCCGCACCTGCCAGTGCTTATCCAGTCTGTCCTGGGCCCTACTCATTCCTGTATTCCTGTCTGTTCTGGGCCCTACCCAGCCTGGCTTTGTATCAGTTGTGCCCGCCAGCACCTACCTTCCTGTCTGTATACCAGCCGTGCCCACCAGCACCTACCGTACCTGTCTGTATACCAGCCGTGTCCGCCAACACCTACCTGTCTGTATACAAGCCGTGCCTGCCAGCAACTACCCAGCCTATCTGTAAACCAGCCTTGCCCGCCAGCACCTACCCAGCCTGTCTGTATACCAGCCGTGCCTGCCAGCACCTACCTGCCTGTCTGTATACCAGTCGGATCTGCCCGCACCTGCTAGTGTTTATCTGCATACCAGCCGAACCGGCCAGTGCCTGCATACCTCGCTGAGGGTCACAGCCGTGTGTCCAAGGTCTGCCCTGGTGTAGCACCTGATCCACCTCCCTCGTCCCCCCTCGGACTGCGGAGTAATCAAGGCGTCGTACATCTGAGTTCGGATTTGCTGAGGTCCCTAGTTACGCCCCTCCTGGCACTCCTTGGTCCCTGGCACAGTCTGACCACAATCCATGCTTGCGCTAAACTGAGCGCGAGCATAACAACATCTAATGATGTTTGAAATAAATCAAATTTCTGATCTGAGACAAAATTTAATCCCGTGGATAATACTTCTCTCTGTTCATTACTTAGTACTTTCTGAGTAAGAAGTATGACATTATTTTCAGTGTCTTCTAGAATGTTGATTCTTGTCTCTTTTTCCTTGTAAAATATCCTTTTATATTGTCCATTCCTTCTGCGTCGTCTTCTCCTTTGTCTTTCCCGTTTTTTGATAGTTGTTGTTGATTTCCCATTTCATTGTTGACATTTTTTTTGTTTTAATTTTGGCCGTATCGTGACAAGAGTCAAACGCTTCACAATCTGATGAAGAGAAATTTACTTTTTTTCTTATTCTCATTAAAATTGTATCTTTTTTTTTTTTTAAATAGATTTTGGTGCACATTCTTTCCAAGTAGGTCTCCAGTCATAAACTTTATTATTTTCATAGTCAATACTGTCCCTTTGCAATTTTTTTTCTTTACTTGCATAATAGAATTTTCAAATTTATCCACATTTTCTTTTAATTTTTTATGTAGCTCTTCATATAGTTAGTGAGTAGAAAATTTCAATGCTTCTTTTTTTATCTCCACAATTTCCTCTTTAACCATTCTTAGTTTTTTCTCTTCCTCCATTATAATTGCATTCATTAGATCTAAAGAGATTTTGATATGATCTCATTCATTTATAGATTGTAAGCCCGCTAGGGCAGGGTCCTCTTCCCTCTGTACCAGTCTATCATTGTTAGTTTGTTTACTGTAAGTGATATCTGTATTTGGTATGTAACCCCTTCTTATGTACAGCACCATGGAATCAATGGCGCTATATAAATAAATAATAATAATTTCATTTAATCATGAATTCATCAGAGAATATATATGTGGGTATTTATTTTATCCTTTAACCTCGTGGTATCATTTGACATTCCACATAGATGCTTACGGTATTGCAGTCCCATCATGTGCGTGTTTCTTGATTTCATTTCTTTTCCCTCTCATGCATTCATTTTTTTATTTCTGTATAATACGGTGCATCCTCCATTGTTTCCCCAAAAACTTGTGCTAACTTAGCAAAACGTTCATCTCCATTGGAATTAGGCATATTGCCTTGAGTGTGGATCACATTGCAATTATCCATCATAGTGCTAGCATCCAGCTGCTATGCAGGTATAAATGCTTCAATACACTGGCAGACACCAGACAGAAATGGGCCCCTGTGCAAGAACAATATATGATTCCTTTGCAGTCCAAGAGCTCCTACAAATGCTAAATTGCACCTAATTTGGAAATAAAAGTGGACCCCCTTAACTCTTGGCCCCCTGTGCGGCCGTACAGGTTGCACCAATGATATATCCTCCTGTGCTTCAATGTATGAATGCAGTGTTTTTTGTCTTTTTTTTACAATATATCATTCATGCACTATCCTTCCATATAAGTGGAGTTCAAATAAATCAAAAACATAGCATAACTTGTAAAAAAGTTTTTTTTCAGAACTCACCACCTTTATATATTCAAGAATTCACACTGTGTGTGGAATATATTTTAACTGCTAACTTGCAGTATATTATATGTTCCTTTGGACATAAACGGTACATCCACTTGTAAGAACCAATTTTTTTATTTCTTATCCATTAAAGAATGTTTTGATAGTCCATTAGACTTTAGAATTAGACATATTGCCATGGGTGTAGCACTGGCTTCCTGCTGCTATACAGGCATAAATACTTTAGTATATAAATTCGGTGCAGTATTTATATACTATATATCATCCATGCATTATCCTTCCATATACAGTTGAAACCAGAAATTTGATGCCATCATCAGTGTTACTATCCTACTTTTTTGCCTGCTAGAAAAAACGCTTCAGGCAATGATAGATGAGGTGGTAGCACAGGAGGAAGAGGAGGAGTAACAGGGACTATTCACACCATTATCAGTTCAGTCTTCTACACATGGATTGGATGGTGGGTTCCTGTACCAACAGTGGACAGGTACACAATTGCCCAGCCAGGTGACAGTTCTAGAGGATGAGGAGGAACCGTGTTCACAACAGGATGGCACTCAAGGTAGTTTACAGCATCACTGGAGTGTGTCTGGAGGATACAGAGGACAAAGACGATACACCTCCCACCCAGGCCAGCTTGTCGTTGTTATGATCTGCAAGATGTACTAAGGAAAGATAAGGAAAAACTGTTCCTACAGTAAAACTAAGCTGAATCCCTGCGATGTAGCGGGCTGCCTGTTTCTAGCGAACAGACCCGCCTTAGTCCTCAGCTAGTCTGAACGAAGACCTATAGCATAAGGGGAGGGGTCCCTAAAAGAACTAAGGACTGGGACAAAAATGGGACACCTCCTAAACAGAGAAGTTGTTGCAGAACACAAAAAAAGACAAACAGACAAAAAAAAGTACTAGAGGTCCCAGAAGGACCAACAAACTGACAGAGAAAGGCACAGAAGCACCTGGCTAGAGAAACAGTCAAACACTGAAGTCCAGCACAGCCAAAAGGGCGGAGCTGGAATATAAAGGCAGATGGTCACGTGACCGCAAAACACAAGAAGGAAAAAACAAACAGGAGGGTTCTAACCATACTTCTTCTTTTATGAGGATCCTCCGGATCCTCCAGGTCCAGGCCTATCCAGAAACCTCTTGTGGAAAGCTTTAACAAGCCTAGGAGCAGAGACATCATCCATCCTTACCCAGGACTTGTCTTTGGGACCGAAACCCTTCCAGGAGACAAGATACTGTAATCTCCCTCTATGCCATCTACTCTGTGTGCCGAATTATTAGGCAAATGAGTATTTTGATCAATTCGATATATTTTATACATGTTGTCCTTCTCCAAGCTGCATAGGCTTGAAAGCCAACTACCAATTAAGTAAATCTGGTGATGTGCATCTCTGTAATGAGGAGGGGTGTTGACTAATGACATTAGTCAACACCCTATATAAGGTGTGTTTAATTATTAGGCAACTTCCTTTCCTTTGGCAAAATGGGTCAGAAGAGAGATTTGACGGGCTCTGAAAAGTCCAAAATTGTGAGATGTCTTGCAGAGGGATGCAGCAGTCTTGAAATTTACAAACTTTTGAGGCGTGATCACCGAACAATCAAGTGTTTCATGGCAAATAGCCAACAGGGTCGCAAGAAGCGTGTTGGCCAAAAAAGGCGCAAAATAACTGCCCATGAATTGAGGAAAATCAAGCGTGAAGCTGCCAAGATGCCATTCGCCACCAGATTTGCCATATTTCAGAGCTGCAACGTTACTGGAGTATCAAAAAGCACAAGGTGTGCGATACTCAGGGACATGGCCAAGGTAAGGAAGGCTAAAAAACGACCACCTTTGAACAAGAAACATAAGATAAAACGTCAAGAATGGGCCAAGAAATATCTTAAGACTGATTTTTCAAAGGTTATATGGACTGATGAAATGAGAGTGACTCTTGATGGGCCAGATAGAAGGGCCAGAGGCTGGATCAGTAAAGGGCAGAGAGCTCCACTCCGACTCAGACACCAGCAAGCTGGAGGTGGGGTACTGGTATGGGCTGGTATCATCAAAGATGAACTTGTGGGACCTTTTCAGGTTGAGGATGGAGTGAAGCTCTACTCCCAGACATACTGATAGTTTCTGGAAGACAACTTCTTCAAGCACTGGTACAGGAAGAAGTCAGTATCGTTCAAGAAAAACATGATTTTCATGCAGGACAATGCTCCATCACATGCATCCAACTACTCCACAGCATGGCTGGTCAGTAAAGGTCTAAAAGAAGAAAAAATAATGACATGGCCCCCTTGTTCACCTGATCTGAACCCCATAGAGAACCTGTGGTCCATCATAAAATGTGAGAGCTACAGGGAGGGAAAACAGTACACCTCTTGGAACAGTGTCTGGGAGGCTGTGGTGGCTGCTGCACGCAATGTTGATCGAAAACAGATCAAGCAACTGACAGAATCTATGGATGGAAGGCTGTTGAGTGTCATCATAAAGAAAGGTGGCTATATTGATCACTAATTTTTTTTTGGTTTTGGTTTTTGCATGTCAGAAATGTTTATTTCTAAATTTTGTGCACTGATATTGGTTTACCTGGTGAAAATAAACAAGTGAGATGGGATTATATTTGGTTTTTATTAAGTTGCCTAATAATTCGGCACAGTAATAGTTACCTGCACAAACAGATATCCTCCTAAGATAGCCAAATCTAAAAAAAAAATAAACACTCCAACTTCCAAAAATATTAAGCTTGAATATTTATGAGTCTTTTGGGTTGATAGAGAACATAGTTGTTGATCAATAATAAAAATAATCCTCTAAAATACAACTTGCCTAATAATTCTGCACACAGTGTAGAGTTCAAGATACGAGAAATTTCATATTCGCCGTCTTCCACCACAGGAGGAACTGAGACAGTGACATACCTATCTGATACATCAGCCTTTTTCAACAAGGAAACATGAAACACAGGATTAATCTTCCAGGAAGTAGGTGTGGAACCCCAGGGGTCTGGTTACCACAGTATAGCAATATTACGTCTGTGAGCAGGTGGGAGGTCTCCTGGTCAGGAACCTTAAGCATGCCACACCTCCTGCCCAGTCCTGGGAGGGGCAGAACTTCCCCTATATAAACTGGGGCTGAGGTGGGGTTAGTAAAAAGAAGAAGAAGAAGAAGAGGAGTCCCAGACAGAGACACAGTTTGGTCTGGAGTGGAGCAGATACAGGGAGAGCAAAATCAGGAGCTCTGTGGGAGCAGTGATAAAAGGGGTCAGGGACTGGAAGCTGTAGAGCTCGTCCTGACTGAAGAGATCTCACCGGACACGGAGTCCGAGGCTGTGGGGCTGTTCCATACCCAGCAGCAGAAACCGACCGGCAGGGGATTTCAGGTCCTCTGGCCAAGAAACCCGAAGGCACGGTCACACGCAAGGGACCAGCACCGCCGTCGTGGAGCTGAGGCTACCAGAAGGCCCCGAGTCACCGGCCATACGGGTGAGCACCACACGGTACACTCAGGGACGTGGGCTACTTTTACCCGTTTCTAGCAAGGTAGCCAGGAAGAGTACAATTAGTTGGGGAGGCCTACAACTCCGCCTGGCCGGGGGAGATCCTATCTGCTCACGGACTGACCAGACCCCGACCGCTAGCCAGTACTCCCGGGAGGGTCTACCTTTGCCACCAGCAAAGACCCTGAACTACACCGCACCGTCTCTGAGTGGTTCCTGGTGCCTGCGTGCAATTCTGCTATCCCCATCATCCACGTCCGCTGCCCTGAGGCCATACCCCTCCCGTTGGGGGTTATACTATCCACGCTGCACAACCGTACCACCGGCCTCAGTGGTCTGCCCTGCAGCGGCGGTTTCATAACCGCATTCAACGGGTGGCGTAGTCGAACACTATAACATCTTGTACTAAATTCCGCCACTTAGTTTGACACCCTGGGCACGGACCGGGTCACCGCCACGAGGACTACTATCCCCAACAGATCCGGCTCCGGGTATTACCCAAACATGGCCCAGGGGGCGCGTCAACTTTTGGCGTAGTTGGCAGGATTCCGTGCCCGCAACCACCGGGTACTGCGTGCCTGAAAAAGACTGTTAAACTTACCTGTGGTGAAGATTCCCGCCATCCGATGCCATCTTTTGCCTTCTTCCCGCCATCCGTGGAGTTTTCCCGCCATCCGACGCCATCTTTTGCCTTCTTCCCGCCATCCGTGGAGTTTTTCCTGCCATTGGACGCCATCTTGAGGACGCCGCGCGGGAAGAAGAGGGGCGTGGACTCCGAAAGCGCGCGAGAACTGAAGCCCCGCCTTACGTCCGGACGTTGCGTAAGGTCCTGGAAGGAGCCCAGCAGACGCCGACGTCACAGGAGCGCGACGGAAGGTCCTTAACCCTGACGATCCACTGCGGAGCCGCGGCCTACGGAAGAGGATCATCGCAAGGTAGGCCACGGTCCACTAGGGGGGAGGAGGATGTCGGATACGGAGGAGAGCTTCACTGCCACAGCCACCGCCAGCGCCACCGCTGCGGCGGTCATGCCTTTCACCATGCCCTATATCCCGGGGGCAGCCTGGCTACCCCAGTACTCAGGGGAGTCACATACCCTAAATGACTTCAGAGAAAGGCTGGATAGCCTCTTCCAGGTGTACCCCCTCACAGAAGAGCAAAAAGTGAGCATCCTGGTGGCTCAATTAACAGGGGCAGCCCAAAGGGAGGTAAAGTCCTGGCCACTTGGGAGGAGGAGGACTGTCGCAGAGATACTAGCCCGGCTGAAGGACACCTTTGATACCCGTACCTCAGCCGAGATCAAGCTTAGATTCTACGGGTGCAAGCAGCGAGCACATGAGAATATAAGGGACTATGCACTAAACCTACAAGAGGCCCTGAGAGCCATTAAGCAGGCCGACCCTGACGGCGTGGGAAACGAAGACAAGCTGTTGACTGAACAATTTATAGAGGGTCTACATTGCAATGCCCACCGAACCCAGTTGCGAGCAATGGCCTTACAGGACCCTCATCTGGACTTTGCACAGTTCAAGGACAGAGCCATCCGGGTGCTCCGAGAACCGGCACCAGGTGGCGCTGTGACCCACAAACGCCCTGCTACCACTTACCACCAGGAGACGACGCCCTTGTCGGCAGGGCCTGTGGGAGCTGATGCGCAGGCTTTAAACAATGACCCGGCTACAGACCTGCACCATCAGGTCCAAGAGCTAACTAAAAGCGTTGCCGCGCTAACCCGAACTGTGCAGTCTTTACAGGTTTCTACTCCAGGGAAGATCCAGCTGGCATCCGGACCGGAGGATATCCCGTGGCGCCGACCAAGGAGGACCCCACCGGCCAGAGGAAGACCTAGCGACCGATACAACGAGGACGGACAACCCATCTGCCGCCGCTGCAATCAACCCGGACATATGGCAAGGTACTGTCCTTTAAACCGGCACAACCTGGGGTAGAGGGCCAACCCCTAGGAATAAGATCACCAGGCCCATCGAACTGGCGTGACAAATACGTGGGAGGACGTCCAGTCTTGCCTGTAGTACTGGATTTCATTCCTATGAGTGCCCTACTTGACACCGGGTCACAGGTCACCACCATCCCGTATGTGCTCTTCAAGCAGTACTGGAATGACTCGGATATAACCCGCTACCCAGACGACGACTTGAGTATCATCGCCAGCAATGGTCAGCCCGTGCCACAGATCGGATTTAAAGAGATGACCATTAAAATCGGTAAAGTCGAACTGGCAGCACAGGGACTGATCATTGTGGACATTGACAAGCGAGAGAGTCACCCAAAGATAACTCTAGGAACTAATGTGATTGAAAATTGTCTTGCAGAGGTGATTCTCATTTTACAGCAGGTTGCCAAGAACGCCAGCTCCGGCCAGCAGCGAGTGCTCCAAAAAGAGATCCGGGCACTGATGCGACGGCAACAGGTGGAACTCTCCGGTGGTGAGATTGGTAGCGTGAGAATGTGTGACCCTTTCCCTATTGCCATGCCCCCGAAAAGTGAAATGATGATTTGGTGCCGGGCAGCTATTGGTCTGAGAGGTAGAGATTACCAGGCAATGGTAGAACCAGTCTACTCAGATAGTAGGCCCACCATTTTGACGACACGGGGGGTGGTTGATGTACGCCATGGGAGGGTGCCCGTTCGCATAATAAATATCGGGAAGAGGGAAGTGTACCTGCCCCGGTATGCTACGCTAGCCAAATTGTATACCATCAACCAAAATTCTGTACAGTCCGTGGAACCCTTGCCTCCATCTCATCCAGAGGAAGGTAATGGCTCTAAGCAACAAATAGAGGACTGGTGTCAGCAACTGCATTTGGGTACTGACTCCACACCCGCTCACCAAAAGCAGGGAGTCTACCGGGTGATCCAGGAATACGAGAGAGTGTTCAGTAAACACCCGCTAGACTTCGGGCGAGTAAAGGGAGTGGAACATCACATCCCCACGGGAGACCATCCTCCCATAAAGGAGAGGTATCGTCCCGTACCCCCTGCACACTACCAACACGCCAAGGGGATGCTTAGAGACATGAAGGAGGCTGGGGTAATCAGGGATAGCTGTAGCCCCTGGGCAGCTCCACTAGTCTTGGTTAAAAAGAAAGACAACACCATGAGAATGTGTGTAGATTACCGAAAAATCAACCGTATCACACACAAAGATGCGTACCCCTTACCAAGGATAGAGGAGTCTTTGGCTGCTTTAAAATCTGCTAACTTCTTCTCCACTTTGGATCTCACTAGCGGGTACTGGCAGGTTCCTGTAGCAGAGGCGGACCGGGAGAAGACCGCATTCACCACCCCGATGGGACTTAGCGAGTTTACCTGCATGCCGTTCGGACTCTGCAACGCACCAGGAACCTTCCAACGATTGATGGAATGCTGTCTGGGACACCGGAACTTTGAGATGGTCCTGCTGTACCTGGACGATGTTATAGTTTATTCCAAAACCTACGAGGACCACCTGAAACACCTGGCGGAAGTGTTTGAAGCCCTGGCAAACTACGGTCTGAAGGTGAAACCGTCGAAGTGTCACCTGCTAAAACCAAAAGTGCAGTACCTGGGACACGTGGTGAGTGCTGACGGAGTGGCTCCCGACCCTGATAAGATCACCGCGATTAAGGAATGGCTAATACCCTCCAGCGTAAAGGAAGTGCGGCAGTTCCTCGGGTTGGTAGGCTACTACCGAAGGTTCATTCCCGGTTTCACCAAAAAGGCAGCTCCTATGCAGGACCTCCTGATAGGCCAGTCCAGGAAGGCCAAGAACCAGAAGCCGCCCTTCAAATGGGAGAAGCTGGAAGAAGAGTCCTTCCGCCAGCTGAAGATGGCCCTCACGGGGGATGAAATCCTGGCGTACCCTGATTACAGCCAGCCCTTTATCCTCTACACCGACGCAAGTAACATCGGGCTAGGAGCCG
The DNA here is from genome assembly GCF_046119375.1 of Phyllobates terribilis. Lineage (NCBI taxonomy): Eukaryota > Metazoa > Chordata > Amphibia > Anura > Dendrobatidae > Phyllobates > Phyllobates terribilis. The sequence goes on along the minus strand of NW_027363240.1, from coordinate 1,182,399 downwards.
TACTGTCCCAGATCCAGCAGGGGAGAGAACGGGTAATTGCTTACGCCAGCCGAAAACTGCGACCCACCGAAAGAAACCCTGAGAATTACAGCTCATTCAAGCTAGAGTTCCTGGCAGTGGTGTGGGCAGTCACCGAACGCTTTAAGCACTACCTCGCCTCTTCCCGGTTCACTGTGTACACGGATAACAACCCGTTGACACACTTGGACACTGCAAGACTCGGTGCCCTGGAGCAGAGATGGATGGCCCGCCTGACCAACTATGAGTTCACGATCAAATACCGGGCAGGACGCTCCAATACCAACGCGGATGCCTTGTCCAGAATGCCAAACCTACCGGACGTAGGGGAAGATCCAGAGGAACTGGAAGAAGTTGAACTCCCCGCGTTTCACCGTCATGGGACTACCCAGTATTCCCACCATGTAAGGGGTAAGCAATCCACTACGTTCAACCCCTTACCTCATTACAACTGGGCGGAAACGCAAGACAGTGACCCCGCCGTCCGACTAGTGAAGGAGATGCTGACTCAGCCAGATGCCCGCCTTGACCCAGACGCTCCGGAGGAGACCAAGCAACTGTGGGCTGAGAAGAGTCGACTGTTCCTTTACAAGGGGAAGTTGTGCCGCAGAATGGTTAACTCCCGGACGCATGAACTGATCTGGCAAGTAGTGGTGCCAAGAAGAGACGCGGCTATGGTACTGGAGGCGTACCACAACGGAGCTGGGCACTTCGGATGGAAGAAGCTGGAGTTCCTGCTGCGCGGGCGGTTCCACTGGGTAGGCATGAGAGGAACCATCGAGAGGTGGTGCAGAGACTGTGGTCCATGCAACCTAAGAAGGAAGGACCGTGCCAGCCAGAAGACCCCCCTGCAGTCCATCGTCACCAGGCAGCCGTTGGAACTGGTAGCCTTGGACCATGTAAAACTGACCCCCAGCAGAAGTGGCTACGTCTATGCGTTAACCATCGTGGATCATTACTCCCGGTTCTTGGTTGTAGTCCCCGTCAAGGACTTAACGGCTCAAACAGCAGCTAGAGCCTTCCAGCAGCACTTCTGCCGTCCACACGGATACCCAGAGCAGGTGCTGATGGACCAAGGACCTGCCTTTGAAGCGGAAGTCTTCCAGGAGTTCTGCACTCTGTATGGCTGCCGGAAGATAAGAACAACACCCTATCATCCGCAAACCAATGGACTCTGCGAGAAGATGAACCAGGTGGTGATAGACCTTCTGAAAACATTGCCCCTGGAAGAACGCAGTCTGTGGCCTGAGAAACTGCCTGATCTGGTGGACCTATACAACCACATCCCTGTAGGTTCTACCAACTGTACCCCGGCTTACCTAATGAGAGCAAGACCTGGTAAGCTGCCTGTTGATCTGGATATGGGAGTCCTAACACCCGAGGACACTTCACCAGAAGCAGACTGGGACACAGAGAGGCAGCAGCAGTACCGGAAAGTACAGGAGAGCGTTGAGCGAAGTCTCCGTCAAGCAAGAGAAAGACAGGAGAAGACTTACAACCAGTATGCTCCCGCTGTTCCCCTGGTACCTGGAGAGCAGGTCTTGAAGAGGAAAAGACGGCTCCACAAGTTGGACGACCAGTGGGAGAAGGACCCGTACACCGTACTGCCATCAAGCCATGAAAACCCAAAAATCTGCACAATCAGTAAGGATGGAGGAGAAACCACAGCCATTGTCTCCCGAGATCACCTGAAGAAGTGTCCCGAGCAGCTACGAAACCCTGAAGAAGATCAAGAAAACCCTCGACCCGCAGAGAAAAGGGAAGAGATGGTCAGTACTGTACTCGGAGACTTCCCTCGGTCTTGGACACAAGTAAATGGCGCTGTTGTGGTACCCGTCCTCACCTTCCTCCAGCCAGCATCCCAAGTGCCTACGGAAATACAGGTAGAGCTGGAAGAGCAGCCGGTCCAGGAGGCAGAAGACCCCACACAAGCAGACCAGGAGAATCGACCCTCTGCTTATAGTGAGCCTGCCGTGCCCCTAGTGAGCCAAAGAGTGCGCAGAAAGCTGCCCAGCTTGCCCATAACAGCTCCTACACCCTGTAGCTCAGGACCGGTCAGTAAGCTCCGTAGGTCTACTAGGGCCACTAGAGGCCAGTTGCCCGTACGTTGGAGGATCTAAAGTGTTCAGACTGTCTTATTGGTATTTACCTGTTTACTGTTGCTTGTAAATAATTATGTTTCTCCAGTTATTTTATAGGTGTCTTTTGTGGATTAACCGGAACTCTGTTGTATATATGTTTGGAGCGTAACCCAGGAACGGACTAAAGACTGTTAAAGACTCGGGGCAGGACAGACCCCTACCTGGTTACGGCTCCCTGTTCTTTGGTGAAATGGACACCCTTTTTGCTTCAAAAATTGCACCCGGTTGCGGACACGCCGTGACCACCTTAACGTGTTTTTCCTTATTGTATTGTTCCTGTTTATACCCTGTTATTTTTTCAAAAATATGTTTAGTCCCGGAGTACTAAATTTTACTAGGGGGGAATGTGGAACCCCAGGGGTCTGGTTACCACAGTATAGCAATATTACGTCTGTGAGCAGGTGGGAGGTCTCCTGGTCAGGAACCTTAAGCATGCCACACCTCCTGCCCAGTCCTGGGAGGGGAAGAACTTCCCCTATATAAACTGGGGCTGAGGTGGGGTTAGTAAAAAGAAGAAGAAGAAGAAGAGGAGTCCCAGACAGAGACACAGTCTGGTCTGGAGTGGAGCAGATACAGGGAGAGCAAAATCAGGAGCTCTGTGGGAGCAGTGATAAAAGGGGTCAGGGACTGGAAGCTGTAGAGCTCGTCCTGACTGAAGAGATCTCACCGGACACGGAGTCCGAGGCTGTGGGGACTGTTCCATACCCAGCAGCAGAAACCGACCGGCAGGGGATTTCAGGTCCTCTGGCCAAGAAACCCGAAGGCACGGTCACACGCAAGGGACCAGCACCGCCGTCGTGGAGCGGAGGCTACCAGAAGGCCCCGAGTCACCGGCCATACGGGTGAGCACCACACGGTACACTCAGGGACGTGGGCTACTTTTACCCGCTTCTAGCAAGGTAGCCAGGAAGAGTACAATTAGTTGGGGAGGCCTACAACTCCGCCTGGCCGGGGGAGATCCTATCTGCTCACGGACTGACCAGACCCCGACCGCTAGCCAGTACTCCCGGGAGGGTCTACCTTTGCCACCAGTAAAGACCCTGAACTACACCGCACCATCTCTGAGTGGTTCCTGGTGCCTGCGTGCAATTGTGCTATCCCCATCATCCACGTCCGCTGCCCTGAGGCCATACCCCTCCCGTTGGGGGTTATACTATCCACGCTGCACAACCGTACCACCGGCCTCAGCGGTCTGCCCTGCAGCGGCGGTTTCATAACCGCATTCAACGGGTGGCGTAGTCGAACACTATAACATCTTGTACTAAATTCCGCCACTTAGTTTGACACCCTGGGCACGGACCGGGTCACCGCCACGAGGACTACTATCCCCAACAGATCCGGCTCCGGGTATTCCCCAAACATGGCCCAGGGGGCGCGTCATAGGGACAACCAACCTAACAGCAGACGGGTTAACAACCTGAAGCACTTTAAATGGACCCACAAACTTAGGACCCAGTTTTTTAGAGGGAATCCTCAACCGCAGGTTCTTTGAGGACAACCAAACCAAGTCACCCACAGTAAAAAAAAAAACTCCTTACGTTTCCTGTCAAAATACTTCTTGGACCTCTTGTTAGCCTCTTGAAGGTTGCAACGTACATTAGTCCACCGCCGACCCCAATTTGGAGAACGAACCAAAAGACGGATGTCTCCCAGTACAACAATAAAAAGGAGAACACCCAGCAGAGGAGGATGTATGATTGTTAAGAGCAAATTCTGCGAGAGGCAGAAACTCAGTCCACACCTCTTGATTGTCTGCCACAAAACAATGCAAAAACTGTTCAACATCCTGGTTCACTCTTTCAGTCTGTCCATTAGACTCAGGATGATACCCAGACGAAAATGTCAAATGGACTCCCAACCTGTCACAAAAAGCACGCCAAAAGCGAGCCACAAACTGAGGTCCTCTATCAGAAACAATATCCGTGGGAACGCCATGGAGCTTGACAATCTCCTTAACAAACGCCTTAGCGAGTGTCTTGGCGCAGGGCAACTTAATGAATGGAACCAAATGTCACAACTGACTAAAACGGTCCACGACCACCCAGATGACAGTAAAACCCTCGGACACAGGAAGATCAGTAATAAAATCCATTGTGAGATGCGTCCAAGGTGCACTAGGAACCTCCAGAGGGCAAAGCAACCCTGCAACAGGAGTATATGAAGCCTTTAATCTAGCACACACAGTACATTGACGCACCCACTTGATGACTTCCATCTGCCATCCAGGCCACCAAAAACTGCGACTGATAAGTCTCTTAGTCTCCGAAATTCCAGGATAACCTGCCAACCGAGACTCATGACACTCCACAAACAAATCTCTCCTAAAGGCTCTAGGCACGAACAACCTCCCATGGGGAGTGTTAGATGGAGCATCATCTTGAGCTTTCAGAATTCCATTCTCCAAAACGGAGTCCAATGCCGCCACCACAACTCCTTGCTGTAAAATGCTCTCCTCCTCCTCGGCACCGACCGTAGGAGAGAAGCTGTGAGATAAAGCATCGGCTTTAACATTCTTAGCACCAGGGATATAGGTAACAGAAAAATGAAACCGAGAAAAAAAAGTGCCCACCTAGCTTGACGGGCATTCAAACGCTTGGCAGCATCCAGATAGATCAAATTCTTATGATCTGTGAAAACTTGAATAGGAAATCTAGCGCCTTCCAAAAAATGATGCCAATGTTCAAACATGAGTTTAATAGCCAGCAACTCCCGATTTCCAACTTCATAATTCAGTTCGGTTTCCGAATTTTTTTTTTAAAAGAAGGCACAAGGATGTACTCCATCCTTGTTCTCCTGAGACAAAACTGCTCCGACCCCCATAAAGCATCGACCTCGACCAAAAAAGGCTTGGTCTCATCAGGCTGCATAAGGATAGTGGCAGAACTGAACCTCTCTTTGAGATACTCAAACGCTTCAACAGCATCAGTAGTCCACTGGACCGTATTCGCACCTTTCCTGGTGAGATCGGTCAGAGGCTTAACAATTACAGAAAAATTCTTAATGAATTTCCTGTAATAATTGGCAAAATCCAAAAATCTCTGTATAGATTTCAAACCAATAGGCCTAGGCGATTCCTGCACAGCCTGAACCTTCACCGGGTCCATCTCAAAGCCCTCGCTGGAGACAATGTAGCCCAAAAAACTAATTTTCTGCACAGCGAACTCACATTTCTCCAGCTTAGCAAAGAGTGAATTATCACTCAATAACTGCAAAACTTCACGTACACTCTGCCAATGGGACTCTAGATCTGGTGAATAAATCAGAATGTCATCCAAATACACAACCACATTCTTACCAATCAAAGGTCTCAGGATGTCATTAATAAGGTTCTTAAAAAATGCAGGTGCATTGGTAAGACCATAATGCATCACCAGATTCTCAAAATGACCTACCGGAGTGTTAAAAGCAGTTTTCCATTCATCACCCTCCTTCACCCGTAACAAATTGTATGCTCCCCGGAGATCAATTTTAGAGAACCACTTGGCCCTCACCAACTGGTTAAACGAGTCAGGAATTAACGGCAATAGGTAGGAATTGCGTACGGTAATCTTATTAATTTCACGAAAATCCTGACATGGACGTAAACCCCTGTCCTTTTTTTTAGCAAGGAAAAATCCAACGGCCACAGGCGACTTAGAAGGTCTAATGTAACCAGCAGCCAGGATAGTCTGTATGTACTCCTCCAAGACCTTTCTTTCAGGATAGTCAGATTAAACAAGCGACTCTTGGGAAGAGTAGCTCCAGGAACAAACTCAATGGCGCAATCAATATCCCTATGAGCAGGTAAAACTTGCGACTCCTCCTCTGAAAAAACCCTCCAAAAATCTGGAATAGGTACCGGTAATTCCCCTTTTTCCACAGCCGCAATGCGACCATTGCAATATTTATCATAGCACTTCGGACTCCAAGACTTAATCACATTAGTAAACCAGTCCAGCAAAGGATTGTGCAGTTTTAACCAAGGCAATCCTAGAACGACCGGAGAGGGTAAATTATCTAATACAACCAAGTCCAAAATTTCTTGGTGAACTCCATTGATAGTGAGGGCAAATGCAGCAACCTTGTGAGTAATACATTTCAAGGGAGTGTTATCAATTGCAATCACAGAAATAGGTGATGACAAAGGTTTGGATTTCAATTTAAGATTTTCCAAAAACCCTTTATCAATCACATTAAGTGTTGAACCACAATCCACAAATACCTGAAATTCAATCAAATTTTCCTGCAAAGTAGTACTCCCAGAAAGAAATACTCCTGCAGAGCGTAAACAAGCTATACTGGCATAACTGAAATTCTTTTTTCTTTACTTAAACGAAGCTCACAATACTTAATCAAATGGTCAGTTTTACCACAATAAAGACACAATCCCTCGACGAACCTCCGGTCTCTTTCCTGAGAGGGGAACGACTTCGCCCCAACCTCCATCGGTTCACCGCCATCAGAGCAGATTTTCTGGGGACTAGGACATGGCATTACAGGAGTTTTTACCTTATTCTGTCTAAATTTCAGCCTCCTATCCACACGAACAGCTAATTGCATGGCATCCTGCAGAGTCTCAGGTGCGGGGAATGCAATTAGCAAATCCTTAACTCTTTCACTCAGACCAGCAAGAAATAGACATTTCAGAGCAGGATCATTCAATTTAACTTCTGAGGCCCATCTTCTGAAGTGTTTGCAATAATTTTCAACATCACCTGACCCCTGATTCAAACGCCTGAGTTCTGCCTCAGCAAATGAGATTCGATCAGAATCGTCATATAATAGCCCCATAGCAGAAAAAATTTCTTCTACAGACCTTTAACATGGATCATTAGGTTGGAGAGAAAAGGCCCACCCCTGTGGTTCTTTGCGCAGAAGTGACATAATAAAACCAATGTGCTGTGATTTATTCCCAGAGGACCATGGTCTCAAACAAAAATATAACAAACAAGCATTTTTAAAGAAAAAAAAATCTTGCTGTTTACCATAAAAAACATCAGGCAGTCCTACTTTGGATTCCACAAAATGTGCTTCAGAACAGCTACTCACGTGTTGCTGGAGCTCGGCCACCTCCAGAGATAATCCCTGCAGGCGTTGAGCCAAATCCTGGACGGAAACCATATTGATCCCCGAATTTCTTTCCTTTCAGTTTTTTTTTGGGCTGGACTTACTGTTATGATCTGCAACATGTACAAAGGAAAGATAAGGAAAAACTGTCCTTACAGTAAAACTAAGCTGAATCCCTACAATGTAGCGGGCTGCCTGTTCCTAGCGAACAGACCCGCCTTAGTCCTCGGCTAGTCTGAACGAAGACCTATAACATAAGGGGAGGGGTCCCTAAAAGAACTAAGGACTGGGACAAAAACGGGACACCTCCTAAACAGAGAAGTTGTTGCAGAACACAAAAAGACAAACAGACAAAAAAAGTACTAGAGGTCCCAGAAGGACCAAACGAACTGACAGAGAAAGGCACAGAAGCACCTGGCTAGAAAAACAGTCAAACACTGAAGTCCAGCACAGCCAAAAGGGCGGAGCTGGAATATAAAGGCAGATGGTCACGTGACCGCAAAACACAAGATGGAAAAAACAAACAGGAGGGTTCTAACAGTCGTGCCTCTGGGCAGCTTGGCACACATTAACAAAGACATGCTGCGGTGCCTGCGCAATCACTGCCGCGTTGCCTGGATTGTTACCAGTGCAGATTACTGGGTGGCCACCCTGCTGGATCCTCTCTATAAAAATAAAGTGCCATCCTTACTTCCATCAGTGTTGCGTGATTGGAAAATGCTGGAACACAAGCGCACAAGGCTAGGCGCACTACTAACGGTGTTGCCACCTGACAGAGGGGGCTCAGTGAAAGCTCAAGGCCAAGGAGGAGGAGTAAGTCGCCAACACAGCTGGGGCATTGGCACCACCTTGAAAAGGAGGGTTAGCCTGCCTCAGACTCAGGAAGTGTCATGACTAGGTCACAGCGGGCCACCCAAGCATTTAGTCGACCTGTTCCCTCTTGAGCACAAAGTATTGGTGGCAGTCCTTGGGTAAGGATATTGAAGCTTGCACACGAGATCTGTGCCAAGAACAAAGTGCCTCACGTCGCCCCGGCAGACAAACTTCTCCCCTTGCCTATTCCTGTATGTCCCTGGTCCCACACATCCATGGACTTCATTACATATCTCCCTGACTCTGAGGGTATGCTTATAGTGTGGGTCATTGTGGACCAATTTTCTAAACAATGGCATTTGGTTCCTTTGGCTCAGTCCAGTGCGCCTGACTTGGTAGATTAGTTCCTTGTTCAGGTGATAAGATTACATGGGGTTCCTATGAATATTGTCTCCAATTATGGGTCCCAGTTTGTCTCCAGATTCTGGAGGGTTTTCTGTAAACGCCTCTGGTCGGAACTCTCGTTTTCATCTGCATATCATCCTCAAACTAATGGGCAAATGGAGTGAAACAACCAATGTCTTGAGTCCTATCTAAGATGTTTTTGCTCCCATATTCAGCATGATTGGGGATCATAATTAGCCTTGGCAGAGTTCGCCCTAAACAATAGACAGCACAAGGACTTGGGAATGTCTCCCTTCTTCTGTAATTTAGGATTCCATCCTAGGTCTCCTTGTTTTGATGGAGGAGACAATGTACTTCCAGCGGTCTCTGCTACTATCCACCGCCTCCGAAAGGTTTGGGGGGAAGCCCGTATCTATCTGAAGAAAGCAGGGGAGAGCATGACTCAGAGTGGGGGACAGAGTTTGGGTGTCTATTAAGAATATGAAGATTAAGGTACCATCTCCTAAGCTCGCATCCGGGTGTATAGGTCCATTTCCCATTATCGAAGTTGTCAATAAGGTGGCTTTTCAGGTAGATCTGCATTCCTCTATGCTAGTTCCCAATATTTTTCACAAGACGTTAATAAAGAAGGTGGTTACCCCGCTTTTGACACAGGATCCTCCTCCTCCTATTATGGTAGATAATACTGAGGAATTTGAGATAGAAAGTATTGTGGACTCTCGTAGAGTTAAAAACTCCATTCAGTATTTGATTCATTGGAAGGGGTACAGTCCTGAGGAGAGGTCCTGGGTCTTGAGAGGTAATATACATGCCAATCGTCTCATCGCTGAGTTCAATAAGAGGTTTCCAGACAAGGTGGGTGGTGAGAGCCCGGACGTCTCTCCTAGGGAGGTTTGTACTGTTAGGAATCATGATTCTGTGCTCCCACCTGGGAATGGAGCAGGTCTGGTGCTACGCTACTCCAGTCGCAGGCGCCGCCATTGCCCTGACCCTGCAGGCGGAGCTACTACGCATGCATGGAGACTGCCCCAATCTTATGGAGCATCGCGTTCTGGTGTTGTAGGATGTATGAGGACATGGGTCGCCGTGTCTCTCACTGATTTCCCAGGTTGCTAGGCTATGCAGGACGCTGCTTTGTCTGACACTAAGCAGCGGTGCAATTATGTTCATTCTGCTGTGCAAGAAAGCAGGGAGTGGCTGTCTGGGGATGATTGAGAGGTATTCAACACCTGAACATTAGGTGGGCTATTTAATCATGCTCCCTGCTCAGTGCTTTGTTCTTCATTGCAGTTCCTATGTGCAGTGGTGGTGAGTGCTGCTAGTACTAGTGTTGTTAGCTTTTCAGGGGTTTTCTCATTTTCTCTTCTGGCTTCACTTCCTGGGGTTCTTGCAAAGGTACTCACCTGGTTCTTGCCAAGGTACCAGCCACATCACCAGACGCCAGCTCGCCAGCGACAGTGAACCTGGGAAGGGCTCTGCCAAAGTTCCCCTTCCATTTACTGGAAGCTGAGTGAAGAGTATTCCCAGCCTTCAGGGGGTTGCCTAGCTTGGCAGCTTGTGCCAAGTGCGTCTGTGGCTGCGCCTTTGCTGGTTTGGTCCATTCTTGTTGGATCTCTCTGCAAAGCGCATAACAGAAACAAAGCTTTGGAGAGTTCTGAAGTGGCCACCAATGAGTCAGGATTAGTGTTGATCGAGCACTAAAATGCTCGGGTGCTCGAAGCTCAGGCCGAGCTCACCGTGATACTCGGGTGCTCGACCCGAGCACCGAGCCCAATGTTAGTCTATGGGAGATCCGAGCACTTTTGCGGCGGCACCCCCGGCAGTCTGTAGAAAGCCTAAAAAGTGCTCAAAACGATAGTGACAGTGCTCAAATGACATGGGGACAGCATGGGGATCGCCCCAGAGAGCATTTCTGACCCCCAGGTCACTGCTGTCAACAACGTGGTCAGAGGTATTAAGCCACTTTTACGGGCTCACAATACACTATGTGCAGAATTATTAGGCAAGTTGTATTTTAGAGGATTATTTTTATTATTGATCAACAACTATGTTCTCAATCAACCCAAAAGACTCATAAATATCCAAGCTTAATATTTTTGGAAGTTGGAGTGGGTTTTTTTTAGATTTGGCTATCTTAGGAGGATATCTGTTTGTGCAAGTAACTATTACTGTGCAGAATTATTAGGCAACTTAATAAAAAACAAATATAATCCCATCTCACTTGTTTATTTTCACCAGGTAAACCAATATCAGTGCACAAAATTTAGAAATAAACATTTCTGACATGCAAAAACAAAATCCAAAAAATTAGTGATCAATATAGCCACCTTTCTTTATGATGACACTCAACAGCCTTCCATCCATAGATTCTGTCTGTTGCTCTATCTGTTTTCGATCAACATTGCATGCAGCAGCCACCACAGCCTCCCAGACACTGTTCCGAGAGGTGTACTGTTTTCCCTCCCTGTAGATCTCACATTTTATGATGGACCACAGGTTCTCTATGGGGTTCAGATCAGGTGAACAAGGGGGCCATGTCATTATTTTTTCTTCTTTTAGACCTATACTGGCCAGCCATGCTGTGGAGTAGTTGGATGCATGTGATGGAGCATTGTCCTGCATGAAAATCATGTTTTTCTTGAACAATACCGACTTCTTCCTGTACCACTGCTTGAAGAAATTGTCTTCCAGAAACTGGCAGTAGGTCTGGGAGTTGAGCTTCACTCCATCCTCAACCCGAAAAGGTCCCACAAGTTCATCTTTGATGATACCAGCCCATACCAGTACCCCACCTCCACCTTGCTGGCGTCTGAGTCGGAGTGGAGCTCTCTGCCCTTTACTGATCCAGCCTCTGGCCCATCCATCTGGCCCATCAAGAGTCACTCTCATTTCACCAGTCCATAAAACCTTTGAAAAATCAGTCTTAAGATATTTCTTGGCCCATTCTTGACATTTTATCTTATGTTTCTTGTTCAAAGGTGATCGTTTTTCAGCCTTCCTTACCTTGGCCATGTCCCTGAGTATCGCACACCTTGTGCTTTTTGATACTCCAGTAACGTTGCAGCTCTGAAATATGGCAAATCTGGTGGCGAATGGCATCTTGTCAGCTTCACGCTTGATTTTCCTCAATTCATGGGCAGTTATTTTGCGCCGTTTTTGGCCAGCACGCTTCTTGCGACCATGTTGGTTATTTGCCATGAAACGCTTGATTGTTCGGTGATCACGCTTCAAAAGTTTGGAAATTTCAAGACTGCTGCATCCCTCTGCAAGACATCTCACAACTTTGGACTTTACAGAGCCTGTGAAATCTCTCTTCTGACCCATTTTGCCAAAGGAAAGGAAGTTGCCTAATAATTAAGCACACGTTATATAGGGTGTTGATGTCATTAGTCAACACCCCTCCTCATTACAGAGATGCACATCACCAGATTTACTTAATTGGTAGTTTGCTCTCTAGCCTATGCAGCTTGGAGTAGGACAACATGCATAAAGAGTATCATGTGAGCAAAATATTCATTTGTCTAATAATTATGCACACAGTGTAAAACGTTCAAAAACGAAACTGAAACTGTTTTTCTGCGAAATATGTTAAGGAACCTCCTTTCCAGGGTAAAGACTTGTGTATAAGGTAAAATAAATAACCAAAAACAAAAATAGTCCTCCACACCTTGGGCTATGTTCACAAGTAGCATTTTTATGTGTTTTTGCACTTTTGTATTGCTTTCAATCGTGACAAATGCATTCTCCAGGAAATGTAATTTTAACATTTTACAACCTTATCTGGCCATGTGCTGTGTGACACATGCATACAGTGCTGAAAAGACATGGGAACAGCATGGGGAAGACCCCTGGAAGCATCTCTGACACCCAGGTCACTGCCTAAAAGTGTGCCCATCAGAAGTGATCCTTGCTGCATCAGAAGATGCAGACTTGCAACTATCCCCGTGCAAGTCCTTGTCCCAGGGCAGTGTTCAATTGTACCTCCCCCATTCCTTGCAATGCAAGCGCAAGTATGCAGCCTGCCACCCACCCACTCCCAGGCTGCAATACCATACTGCTTGCTTGCACTTGAAATTGGGCCTTTTAGGCACGTGGAGGCGGAATCTTGCCACCACGTCATGGCTGGGTCGGCGGCCTGGTATCCATACTCAGTCCCCAGCCACCCGGCGGCCGGGTGTCCACGCTTGGTCCCCAGCCGCCAGGGGGCGGCCGGGCGTCCATGCTCGGTCCCCAGCCACCCCGCGGCCGGGTGTCCATAAACGGTCCCCAGCTGCCCCTATTTGTCCCCGTGCACCTTATACACAAGCGCGCATACCAAAACATTACCTGTGCCCTCCCCAGTGCATTTAGTGGGAAGGACAGCCTAACCACAAACATGTGGACAAGTGAATGTGGCCAGGGATGGTCCATCTCACTGACGCCTTCACACTGGGTTAATATTGTGGAAGCTGTGACACAGTTGGACACTGGGATGCAACACGTCCTCCAGACATAGAGGATTGCGGGTCCTGGGTCAATCAGGCTTCAACACAAAGTTCAGAAGGTAGACAGCAGCAGTGGTCGGCCTCCTACACAACGAGTAAATTATTCATGATCATGAGGACATCCATCTCCTTCGCTTTCTGTTCCTTGGAATGCCAGCGCATGTATGTAGTAGCGGCTAGGCCTGAGGTGGTCAGCGTTTTGGCGCATATCCTACCTCCTCTGTGGATTGCTGGATGTTTTCCTGCTACTATCCCAGTTCTATGACTCCTGTTAAAACAAAGCTTCAGATGATGAATGATGGATGAGGTGGTGGCAAAGGAGAAAGAGCAGGAGGAACAGGGACCATTCACATCAATATCAGGCCAGTCAACCACACATGTCTTGTAGGATATGTTTCTGTACCAAAAGGAGCGGTTCGGCTACACAGTTATAGGGCATACAGTGAGTGCAATGCCTACCAAAAATTTCGAGGCACTCCAATTTATAGCAACTGGGTCTCCTGTACACTGTTGGCTTAAGCAGTGAATGGAAGGCTTCCCAAAAATTATGAGGAACTGCAATGCCCCTTGAAAAAGACGTGGATTACAGAGTACTAAAAACCTTCTACCCATTATTGGGGAGTGGGTCTCCCTTAGTGTTCGCCTATGCATTGAAAAACAAAAGCTGACTAAAATTAGGAGGAAATAAAATGCCCGTTGGAAGAGTCGTGGAGGTTAGAGGTAATTAAATACAACATTTCAAAGCCCCTTGGAAGAGCTGTGGAGTTCAGAGTGGTTTAACAAGACGGTTTTAATGCTGTTATGATCTGCAACATAAACTAGGGAAAGAAGGGGAGAGCTGTCCTTACAGTAAGACTAAGCTGAGTCCCTACGTTGTAGCGGGCAACCTGTTCCTTGTGAACAGACCCGCCTTCGTCCTCGGCTAGTCTGAATTGAGACCTATAGAGAAAGGGAGGGGTCCCTAAAAGAACTAAGGACTGGGACAAAAAATGGGACACCTCCTAACAGAAGTTGTTGCAGAGCAAAAGATAAACTGACAAAAGTACTAGAGGTCCAGAGGACCAAGCAAACTAGAGATAGATAGGCACAAAAGCACCTGGCTAGAAAGACAGTCTAAACAACACTGAAGTCCAGCAAGGCCAGAAGGGCGGAGCTGGAATATATAGGAAGATGGTCACGTGACCACAAAACACAAGATAGAAACAAAAACAAACAGGAGGGTTCTAACAAATGCCCCTTGGAATAGTGGTGGAGGTCGCAGTGGAATAAAAATACAATATCAATGCCCCTTGGAAGAGTGGTGAAGGTTACAGTGGAATAAAAAGACAATATCAATGACCCTTGGAAGAGACGTGGAGGTCACAGTAGCTTAACAAGATGATTTTAATGCCCCTTGGAAGAGACGTGCAGTTCAGAGTGGTTTAACAAGACAGTTTTAATGCCCCTTGGAAGAGACGTGGAGTTCAGAGTGGTTTAACAAGACGGTTTTAATGTCCCTTGGAAGAGACGTGGAGGTCACAGTAGCTTAACAAGACAGTTTTAATGCCCCTTGGAAGAGACGTGGAGGTCCCAGTGGAATAAAAAGACAATATCAATGACCCTTGGAAGAGATGTGGAGGTCACAGTAGCTTAACAAGATGATTTTAATGCCCCTTACAAGAGCCATGCAGTACAGCATATTAAAAACATTATTCCCATTCTTGGGGAGTGGGTCTCCCATAGTCTTTGCCTATGCCTTCCAAGCAAAAGCTGCCAAAAATTAGGATGGAGGAACTTGCAATGCCCCTTACAAGAGCCATGCAGTACAGCATATTAAAAACATTATTACCATTATTGGGGAGTGGGTCTCCCATAGTCTTTGCCTATGCCTTCCAAGCAAAAGCTGCCAAAAATTAGGATGAAGGAACTTGCAATGCCCCTTACAAGAGCCATGCAGTACAGCATATTAAAAACATTATTCCCATTCTTGGGGAGTGGGTCTCCCATAGTCTTTGCCTATGCCTTCCAAGCAAAAGCTGCCAAAAATTAGGATGGAGGAACTTGCAATGCCCCTTACAAGAGCCATGCAGTACAGCATATTAAAAACATTATTACCATTATTGGGGAGTGGGTCTCCCATAGTCTTTGCCTATGCCTTCCAAGCAAAAGCTGCCAAAAATTAGGATGAAAGAACTTGCAATGCCCCTTACAAGAGCCATGCAGTACAGCATATTAAAAACATTATTCCCATTATTGGGGAGTGGGTCTCCCATAGTCTTTGCCTATGCCTTCCAAGCAAAAGCTGCCAAAAATTAGAACGGAGGAACTTACAATGCTGGCAACACGGACCACGGTCACCCTGGTGGTATAGTGGTGGTGGAGGCTGAGGATAAGGAGAAGAGCAAAAAACAGCAGAAATGAGGAAGCGTATACCCATGTGTGGGTGTGAAGCAGTGCATGGGAATACACCTCCCGAAATAACACAGTGGATTTGACTTTATGTTACTCTGCTGTCATTTGGTGGTGATGAGAAGTCTGGCGCAATCCAGCCCTTGTTCATTTTGATAAGGGTCAGCTTGTCAGCATTGTCAATTGACAGGCGAGTGCGCTTATCAGTTATAATTCCCCCAGCGGCACTAAAAACACACTCCGATAACACGCTAGCGGCAGGGCAGGCAAGGACCTCCAAGGTGTACAGAGCGAGTTCATTCCAAGTGTCCAGCTTGGATACCCAATAATTAAAAGGCACAGAGGAATCACGGAGGACGCTGGTACGGTCGGCAAGGTACTCCCTCACCATCTTTTGAAACTTTCCACTCCTTGTGAGAGTACGCCTCAGGGCCTGTAAGCTGGGCGGGTCTCAGAAAACTGTCCCAGAACGTTGATAGTGTTCCCCTGCCTCTGCTGGATTGGAGTTGCGTCTCTCTCGCCTGTACGCCTTGGTTGGGCAACGAACTGTGACCTCTGCCGCTAGCGTCTTCAGATGAGAATTTTTTTTAACAGTTCTGCAGCAAGGGCCTTCTGGTACTGCCCCATTTTTGTAGACTTCTCCACCTCAGGAATAAGAGAGTGAAAGTTCTCCTTGTAGCGGGGGTCTAAAAGTGTCACCAACCAGTAATGACTGTCACCCAACATTTTGACAACGCGAGGGTCACGGTTAAGGCAGCGTAACATAAAGTCAGCCATACGTGCCAGACTGGTAACGGGCAAGACTTCCGTGTCCTCACCAAGATGACGACTGACCATGCTCTCCTCCTCCTCCCTACTGTCCTCATGCCACCCATGCTGAACCGACGGTATGACAGTTGTACAGGTACTACCGTCTACAGCGCATGATACCAGCTCCTGTTCTTCCTCCTCCTCCTGTTTTCCCTCATTGTCCCCCAATGCACGTTGGGAAGAGATGAGGCTGGGCTGTGTGTAATCGCCCATTACGGCTTCTTGATCCATCTCATCATACTCTGGCTGCAATGCCTCCTCTTTAATTCTCTGCAGAGAGCGTTGCAAAAGACAGACAAGTGGGATGCTGACGCTAATGATGGCATCATCGCCACTCACCATCTTGGTGGACTCCTCAAAGTTTGTCAGGATGGTACATATGTCAGACATCCAGGTCCACTCCTGAGGCCTTATGTGTGGAGTCTGACCTGAATATCGACGGCCTTGTTGCAGCTGGTACTCCACAACTGCTCTCTTCTGCTCACAAATCCTTTGCAACATGTGGAGGGTAGAGTTCCAACGTGTGGGGACATCATACACCAGTCGGTGTGACGGAAGCTGCAAACGTTGCTGCAACACAGCAAGGGCGGCGGAAGCTGTAGCCAACTTCCGAAAATGAGCTGAGAGGCGGCGTACTTTGACGAGCAGATCTGGCAACTCGGGGTACGATTTAAGAAACCGCTGAACCACGAGGTTAAGCACATGAGCCAGGCATGGTATGTGTGTGATCTCGCCTCGCCTCAGAGCCGCCACCAGGTTACGGCCATTGTCACACACGACCATGCATGGATGTAGGTTCAGCGGTCTCAGCCACAGATCTCCCTGCTCTTTCACAGCTGTCCACAACTCACAAGCAGTGTGAGGTTTATCATCTAAGCTTATGAGTTTCAGCACAGCCTATTGACGCTTGGATGAGGCAGTACTGCAGTGCTTTCAGCTTGTGACTGATGTGGTGATATCTGAGATGGAGGCTGAACATGAGGAGGAGGAGGAGGATGATGCGCAGGAGCTGTACACTGTGGGGGCAACTCTGATTGACATAGGGCCCGCAGTCCTCGGTGTGGGGAGGATGTGTTCCGTCCCAAGGTCCAACTGGGTCCCGGCTTCCACTATGTTTACCCAGTGTGCCGTCAGGGAGATGTACCGTCCCTGGCCACAAGCACTTGTCCACGTGTCCGTTGTCAGGTGGACTCTCCCAGTAACTGCATTGTTGAGGGCACGGATGATGTTTTGGGACACGTGATTGTGTAGTGTGGGGATGGCACACCGGGCAAAATAGTGTCGGCTGGGGACCGAGTACCAAGGGACGGCCATCGCCATAAGGTTGCGGAAGGATTCCGTCTCCACCAGCCTAAAAGGCAGCATTTCCAACGCAAGCAGTCGTGAAATGTGTGAATTTAGGACTGTGGCCTGTGGGGCGTTGGCTGCGAATTTGTGCTTTCGTTTAAAGGTCTGGGATATGGACAATTGAATGCTGTGATGGGACGTGGACATTGATGCTGTTTCTTGAGAAACTGCCATAACAAGTGAAGACTGAGAGGAGGGGGCATCTTTGCATGCAGTATGGACAGGGGATTGCCTTGCACGCACAACAGGGGGTTCTCTTACAACAGCGGAAGAAGCAGTGGTGACACCCACTGACACTGGTCGTGGACCCTGAGGTTCGCCCTACAAAGTCGGGTGCTTTGCTGACATGTGTCTGATCATGCTGGTGGTGGGTAGGCTGGTAGTTTTGTCACCCCTGCTGATGCTGGCCTGGCAGGTGGTACAAATGGTCTTTTTGGGGTTATCAGCACAGTCTTTAAAAAAATTCCAGACTCTGGAAGACCTACCGGTTGTACTGGCAATGTCCCTCGTGTTGGTGTTACGGGGAATGGTTGCTCGCCTTCAGTCTGCAGCCACAACACTGCTTCTTCCTGCCTGTTGGGGTACTCTGCGTCCCTCCCCCTGTGTGCTGCTGGCCTCGCTCTGCGTGTCCTCCTGCCACATTGGGTCAGTTACTAGATCATCCACCACCTCCTCCTCTTCCACTTCCGCACCACGGTCCTCCTCCTCACTTCGTGGCAATTGTGTCTCGTCATCGTCCACCTCTTGTGACAAATTGCCAGCGTCGCCTTCCTGTGGCCGTGGCTGTTCAAATATTTGGCCATCGCTACATGGGATCTCCTCTTCCAACACTTCAAGTGGAGCAGGCGAGGAACCCAAATATGGAAATGGACCAGTGAACAGCTCTTCAGAGTGTCCAACTGTGGTATCGGTTGCTGTCTGACGACACTCGGCATGGTGGTAGGAAGGAGCATCAGGGTGAGGAGGAGTATGCGGTCGAGACTCACGGCTACTAACACTTGACCGTGTGGAAGACAGACCGGAGGTGGTGGTGCCCAGGTGACTGGAAGTATTATCTGCTATCCAATTAATAACCTGTTCACACTGATCAGTTTGCAATAGTGGTGTTGTTGTGTGCTTCTGTGTCACCCTGGCCTGGATGCCACTAATGTATAATAAAGCTGTGTCTGAGAGCAAGGGGGAGGTTCTCTAGTCAGGGACCATTAGCATTCAGCACCTCCTGTCCCAGGCCAGTAGGGGGAGCAGGCTGCCCCTATAAAAGCTGGAACTGGGGGCAGGGTTAGAGAGCAGTAGAGGAGCCACAAGCCAGGGACGGAAGGCGAGGGAAGCCTGTCCTGGCTGAGAGAGAAACTAAACTACCGGACTTTGGTGTAGGGGTCTTATGTGCAAATGTAACATCACCTAGAATAAAGTTTTGAGTTGAAAACTGTTTGATTTCAGTTTGTAATAACCTGCTAATGCTTATAATTTCAAAAATGACCATTTTTTGCTCTTTATTAAAATGAAAAGGTTGAAAACTCTGATGTGCATAATAATTTGGAACATGCATTTTGAGTGCAGTTTGAGTTTTTCATTTTTTTAAAAATATACTGTTATCAAAGGCAGTTTGTACAAAAACCTTTCAATTGTACTCTAATAGTTATTTGACTGGAAAATTACAATGACTGCAATTCATATAGGTAATTTGGGAAAATCTGAGAAAATATTATTTGCATAATAATTTGGAACACAGTGTATATACTGCCCTGGGGCCATACTCCTCCCGTGGGGAGTTGTACTATTCAGTGCTGCACATTTACATCTGCCCCAGCGGTCTGCACTGCAGCGGCGGTTAACCCTGACCGCAATCCACGGGTGGCGTAGTCGGACATTTAAAACCCTACAAATAGACTGCCACAACATTTGGTCTGACCATCCTGAGCCACGGACCGGGTTGCCACTAGTACCCCCAATATTGCCCTGTTGCCCGGCTCCGAGTGCCCCACGGCCCAGGGGGCGAGTCAGCTTTGGCGTAGCCGGCAGGATTGTGACCAACCCGCCACAAACGGGTATTGTGTGCCTGAAAAAGACTGTACACGTACCTTAAAAAGAGGTTTCCCGCCATCCGGAGCCGTTTCCCGCCATTTTCAGCCGTCTCCCGCCATCTTCAGCAGTTTCCCGCCATCTTCAGCCGTTTTCCCGCCATCGGACGCCATCTGCAGGACGCCGCGCGGGAAGAAGAGGGGCGTGGACATCCAACCCACGCGAAACCTGAAGCTCCGCCCTAGGCACCGACGGTGCGCAAGGTCCTGGAAGGGAGAAAGAGCGACGCTGACGTCGACAGGACGCGACGCAAGGTCCTCGTCCGGAGCAGCACCAGCGGAGCCGCGGCCTACAGAAGAGGATCATCGGAAGGTAGGCCACGCTTAACTAGGGGGGAGGAAGATGACGGACGTGGAGGGACCTTCTACCACCAGTGTGTCTGCAGCAGCGGTGATGCCCTTCTCCATGCCCTACATCCCCGGAGCAGCCTGGCTGCCCCAGTACTCAGGGGAATCCCATACATTAACTGACTTTAAAGAAAGACTGCACAGTTTATTTAAAGTTTATCCCCTGACAGAAGAACAGAAAGTGAACATTCTGACGGGGCAGCTAACCGGTGCAGCCCAGCGGGAAGTGAAATCATGGTCAGACGAAGAGAAAAGGACTGTAAAGGACATTCTGACCCGGCTGCGGAGTACCTTTGATACCAGTACCTCAGCAGAAATTAAAATGCGGTTCTATGGCTGTAAGCAGCGAGCCCAGGATAGTATCAGAGACTATGCCTTGAACCTGCAAGAAGCCCTGAGAGCTATCAAACAAGCTGACCCTGGTAGCGTGCAGGACTCCGATAAACTGTTAACTGACCAGTTCATAGAAGGTCTGCTGTCCAGCGCCCACAGCACCCAGCTGCGCCTCATGGCCCTACAGAACCCCGATTTGACTTTTGTGCAGTTCAATGAGAGGGCCATCCGGGTGCTCCGAGAACCCCCACCAAGTGGCGCTGTAACTTCCCGGCGCCCTGCCATTACTTACCACCAGGGGGCGGCGCCCTACCCTGCAGACCTTGTGGGGGCTGATGCGCAGGTCTCAAGCCCATCCCCGCCTGCAGACCTGCACCATCATTTCCAGGAACTAACCAGAAGTGTTGCTGCATTGACCAGGACCGTACAGTCGTTACAGGTGGACCCGTCAGGACCCATCAAGCTGGCTTCCAGTCCGGAGGATGTCCCGTGGCGTCGACAGAGGAGGATCCCGCCATTCAGAGGGAGGCCCGCCGACCGCTACACTGAGGATGGACAGCCGATTTGTCGCCGTTGCAGTCAGCCAGGACACATAGCAAGGTACTGTACTTTAAATGGGCCCGACCTGGGGCAGAGGGCCAACCCCCAGGCATAAGGTCACCAGGCCCGTCTAATTGGCGTGATAAGTATGTGGGGGGACGCCCGGTCTTACCCGTAGTGCTGGACGGTATCTCCATGAGTGCACTGCTGGACACCGGGTCTCAAGTGACTACCATCCCCTACGTACTTTTCAAGCGGTAATGGAATGACGCGGATATAACCCGTTATCCAGACGATGACTTAAGCATCATCGCTAGCAATGGCCAACCTGTGCCGCAAGTGGGGTTCAGAGAGATGATCATCAAGATTGGTAAGGTTGAACTGCCGGCACAGGGAGTGATCATTGTGGACATTGATCGCTGTGAGAGTCACCCTAAAATAACTGTGGGTACTAACGTGATTGAAAACTGTCTTTCAGAAGTAATTATGATTTTGCATCAGGTGGCGATGAATGCTAGTTCCAGCCAACAGAGAGTCCTCAACAAAGAGATAAAGGCTCTGATGAGACGGCAGCAGGTAGAACTGTCTGGTGGTGAGATCGGTAGCGTAAGAATGAGTGACCCATTCCCCATTTCCATGCCTCCCAAAAGTGAAATGATGATCTGGTGTCGGACTGCAATCGGGTTGAGAGGCAGAGACTACCAAGCCATGGTAGAACCCGTGTACTCAGACAGCAGGCCCACCATTTTGACAGCCCGGGGGGTGGTTGATGTCCGTCATGGGAGGGTGCCCGTTCGCATTCTCAACATTGGGGAGAGGGAGGTACACTTACCCAGGTACGCTACACTTGCCAAACTGTTTGCTGTTGAACACAAAGCTATCAGGGCCGTGGAACCTTTGCCTCCATCTCCACAGGCGGAGGGTAATGGCTCCCAGAAATAAAAGGAGGACTGGTGCCAGGAACTCCATGTGGGTGCTGACTCCACTCCCCTGCACCAAAAACAGGGAGTCTACCGGGTGGTACAGGAGTACGAGAGAATCTTTAGTAAGCACCCGCAAGACTTCGGCAGAGTAAGAGGGATAGAACACCACATCCCCACGGGGAGCCACCCACCAATAAAAGAGAGACACAGACCTGTACCCCCTGCACACTATCAGAACGCAAAGGGCATGCTAAGAGAAATGAAAGAAGCTGTAGCCCCTGGGCAGCCCCCTTGGTTCTGGTAAAAAAGAAAGATGGTACCATTAGAATGTGCGTGGACTATAGACAAATCAACCGTATCACCCATAAAGACGCGTATCCGTTACCTAGGATAGAGGAGTCCTTGGCCGCCCTAAAATCAGCTAACTTCTTCTCTACTTTGGACCTAACTAGCGGGTACTGGCAGGTTCCTGTGGCAGAGGTTGACAAGGAGAAGACCGCCTTCACCACCCCGATGGGACTGAGCGAGTTCAACTGTATGCCCTTCGGGCTCTGCAACGCACCAGGGACCTTCCAGAGGCTGATAGAATGCTGCCTAGGGCACCGAAACTTCGAGACGGTCCTCCTTTACCTAGACGACGTGATTGTTTATTCGAAGACTTACGAGGACCATCTTAAACACCAGGCAGAGGTGTTCGAAGCCCTGGCAGGCTATGGCCTGAAGGTGAAACCGTCAAAGTGTCACCTGTTGAAACCGAAGGTCCAGTGCCTAGGGCAAGTGGTGAGTGCAGAAGGAGTAGCCCCCGACCCTGGCAAGGTCACGGTAATCAAGAGCTGGCCAAGCCCCTCAAGCATCAAAGAAGTGAGGCAGTTCCTCGGGTTGGTAGGCTACTACCGAAGGTTCATCCCCGGGTTCACTAAGATGGCAGCTCAAATGCAGGACCTCCTGATAGGTCAATCCAAATCCAGAGGTCAAAAACCCCCCTTCAAGTGGGACAAGCCGGAAGAGGAGTCCTTCCGCCAGTTGAAGATGGCCCTCACGGGGGATGAGATCCTGGCCTACCCCGATTATGGCCAGCCTTTTATCCTCCACACAGACGCCAGTAATGTGGGGCTGGAAGCCGTACTGTCACAAAACCAACAGGGCAGAGAAAGGGTGATCGCATATGCCAGCCGGAAGCTGAGGCCCACCGAGAGAAACCAGGAGAATTACAGCTCTTTCAAGCTAGAATTCTTGGCAGTGGTGTGGGCCGTAATGGAGCGTTTCAAGCATTACCTGGCCTCTGCGAAGTTCACTGTGTACACGGACAACAATCCGTTAACGCATCTGGACAATGCTAGACTTGGTGCCCTAGAACAGCGGTGGATGGCACGGCTAGCAAATTATGAGTTCACAATCAAGTACCGGGCAGGCAGAACCAATGCCAATGCAGATGCCCTATCGAGAATGCCCCACTTGCCCGATGAGGGAGAAGATCCGGACGAGCTGGAAGAAGTAGAGCTCCCTGCATTCCACCGGTATGGGGCCACTCAATACTCCCACCACGTGAAGGAGGAAGACTTAACAACCATCATGATCAATCCCCTACCTCACTACAGCTGGGCAGAGACCCAAGATAGTGACCCTGCAATCCGCATGGTGAAGGACCTGCTGACCCGAGAAGACGCTCCTCTAGATCCGGATGCTCCAGAGGAAGCCAAGCAACTATGGAAAGAGAAGAGCAGGCTGTTCCACTATGAAGGTGAGCTGTGCAGAAGACTCGTCAACCACCGGACGCACGAGCTGACCTGGCAAGTCGTGGTCCCAAGGCGAGATGCAGCTATGGTCCTGGAGGCTTACCATGACAGAGCGGGGCACTTCGGCTGGAAGAAACTGGAGTTCCTGCTAAGAGGACGGTTCTTCTGGATCGGCATGAGAGGGGCTGTAGAGAAGTGGTGCAGAGACTGTGGCCCTTGTAATCTAATGAGGAAGGACCGCACCAGCCAGAAGACACCCTTGAGGCCCATCGTCACCCAGCAGCCTCTTGAGCTGGTAGCTCTGGACCACGTCAAATTGGCTCCAAGCCGGTCAGGATACGTTTATGCCCTGATAATCGTGGACCACTATTCCCGATTTCTAGTGGTGGTCCCTGTAAAAGACTCGACAGCTCAAACGGCGGCCAGAGCCTTTCAGCAATACTTCTGCCGCCCACACGGGTATCCGGAACAAGTCCTGACAGACCAGGGTCCAGCGTTCGAGGCTGAAATCTTCCAAGAGTTCTGCAACCTCTATGGCTGTAAGAAGCTTCGGACAACGCCTTACCACCCACAAACCAACGGGATGTGTGAGAAAATGAACAATATAGTCATTGATCTCCTGAAGACGTTGCCCCTGGAGGAACGCAGCCTGTGGCCAGAAAAACTGCCGGACCTGATAGACTTATTCAACCATATCCCAGTGAATGCTACAAACTGCACCCTGGCTTATCTGATGCGAGCCAGACCATGTAAGCTGACCATAGACCTGGAGATGGGAGTCCTAACACCCGAGGACACCTCCCCAGATGCGGACTGGGATACGGAAAGGCGACTGCAGTACAAGAAGGCACAGGAGAGTGTGGAGAAGAGCCTGGCCCAGGTGAGAGAAAGGCAAGAGAGACTCTTCAACCAACACGCCCCTGCTGGTCCCCTAGAATCTGGTGAGCAGGTCCTGAAGCGAAAGAGAAGGCTGCACAAGCTGGACGACCAGTGGGAAAGGGAACCCTACACCGTACTGCAGTCTGATCACGACAACCTGAAGGTGTGCGTGATCACCAAGGATGGAGGAGAAACCACTAGTACCGTCTCCAGAGACCACCTAAAAAGGTGCCCCGAGCAACTACAAAGTGCAGAAGAGGATCAAAGTGACCTTGAACCCGCAGAGGACAAGGAAGAGATGATCAGCACAGTTCTTGGGGAGTTCCCTCGGTCCTGGACTCGAATAAACGATACCGTAATGGTACCCGTCCTGCATTTCCTACAACCAACTCCGCAACAACCTACATCAGAGCAGGAAGGTGAAGAAGAACAAGCAGCCCCAGAGGCAGAAGAGCCTGTACCAGCAGCCCAGGAGAATCAACCCTCTGCTGACAGTGAGCCTGCCATGCCTGCTGTAAGCCAGAGGACCCACAGACAGCTGCCTGCCCTCCCTGTAAGTCTAGCCAGTGACTGCACCCCGAGAGCTAGTGAGAAAAGCCAGGTTAGACCACCACCAGACAGTGGGTTACGTAGGTCAACCCGGAGCACTAAGGGGCAAATACCAGCTCGCTGGAGAGTGTAGAGTGTAATAGCAAATGTAAATAGCCTACAAAATGTTGAATTGTGTAAAATATAATTGCATGACCAGTAACTACGCGTTTTCTCAGTTTCTTTCAGTTAAAACATGGACTAACAGGTTATGGACTGTGAGTAACCGAGACTTTACTGTAAATATGTTTGGAGCTTAACCAACGGAATGAACGAGGACTGTCAAGGACTTGGGGCTACGGCAGACCCCCACCTGGTTAAGGCTCCCCGTTGTTGTTGGTGAAATGGACACCCGGTCACAGACCACACTGTGACCTTAAGAACTCAACCTGAGCGTCGTTTTCATTTACCTGCCTTATAATGTTTTTATGGTCATGCATATTACTCTTGTTTCTTGTTTAGTCCCGGAGTACTAAATTTTACTAGGGGGGAATGTGTCACCCTGGCCTGGATGCCACTAATGTATAACAAAGCTGTGTCTGAGAGCAAGGGGGAGGTTCTCTGGTCAGGGACCATTAGCATGCAGCACCTCCTGTCCCAGGCCAGTAGGGGGAGCAGGCTGCCCCTATAAAAGCTGGAACTGGGGGCAGGGTTAGAGAGTTCTGGACGACCTGTCTCTGGAGTGAAAGGTGTCCAAGAGAAGGGAGAGCCAGTTCAGCTGAGGCTGAGGAGGACGAGTGGCAGTAGAGGAGCCACAAGCCAGGGACGGAAGGCGAGGGAAGCCTGTCCTGGCTGAGAGAGAAACTGAACTACCGGACTTTGGTGTCCGAGGCTGTTAGGATTCCAAGTCCTGCAGCAAATAACCAGTCCGCAGGGGATTGTATGTTCCTTGGCCTAAGACGCCCGGAGGTTCCGCCACAGCAGAAGGGACCAGCAGAGCTGCACCAAGCCGAGAGTAGAAAGGGACCCAAGTTGCAAGCCATACGCTTGAGAGGACACGGTGAGCTCAGGAACGTGGTCTGTTACACCACAAGGAGGGAAATAGCCAGAAAGAGCGCAGAGAGTACGGTAGGCCTTCACCCTCACCCTGACCAGGGCCAGCTTCCCACTTGTTCTCAGACATCCAGGCCCCCTCCTAGCCGGGACTGTTTTTGGGTCGTCTCACCTGTTCTAATAAAGACCCTGAACTGTTTAAGAGGCCTCCGTTTCCTGGCTATTGTGGTCGGAATCATCCCCTCCATCATCCATCTATATACTGCCCTGGGGCCATACTCCTCCCGTGGAGAGTTGTACTATTCAGTGCTGCACATTTACATCTGCCCCAGCGGTCTACACTGCAGCGGCGGTTAACCCTGACCGCAATCCACGGGTGGCGTAGTCGGACATTTAAAACCCTACAAATAGACTGCCACAACATTTCGTCTGACCACCCTGAGCCACGGACTGGGTTGCCACTACTACCCCCAATATTGCCCTGTTGCCCGGCTCCGAGTGCCCCACGGCCCAGGGGGCGAGTCAGCTTTGGCGTAGCCGGCAGGATTGTGACCAACCCGCCACAAACGGGTATTGCGTGCCTGAAAAAGACTGTACATGTACCTTAAAAAGAGGTTTACCACCATCCGGAGCCGTTTCCCGCCATTTTCAGCCGTCTTCCGCCATCTTCAGCAGTTTCCCGCCATCTTCAGCCGTTTTCCCGCCATCGGACGCCATCTGCAGGACGCCGCGCAGGAAGAAGAGGGGCGTGGACATCCAAACCGCGCGAGACCTGAAGCTCCGCCCTACGCACCGACGGTGCGCAAGGTCCTGGAAGGGAGAGAGAGCGACGCTGACGTCACCAGGACGCGACGCAAGGTCCTCGTCTGGAGCAGCAGCAGCGGAGCCACGGCCTACAGAAGAGGATCATCGGAAGGTAGGCCACGGTTAACTAGGGGGGAGGAAGATGACGGATGCGGAGGGACCTTCTACCACCAGTGTGTCTGCAGCAGCGGTGATGCCCTTCTCCATGCCCTACATCCACGGAGCAGCCTGGCTGCCCCAGTACTCAGGGGAATCCCATACATTAACTGACTTTAAAGAAAGACTGCACAGTTTATTTAAAGTTTATCCCCTGACAGAAGAACAGAAAGTGAACATTCTGACGGGGCAGCTAACCGGTGCAGCCCAGCAGGAAGTGAAATCATGGTCAGACGAAGAGAAAAGGAGTGTAAAGGACATTCTGACTTGGCTGCAGAGTACCTTTGATACCCGTACCTCAGCAGAAATTAAAATGCGGTTCTATGGCTGTAAGCAGCGAGCCCATGATAGTATCAGAGACTATGCCTTGAACCTGCAAGAAGCCCTGAGAGCTATCAAACAAGCTGACCCTGGTAGCGTGCAGGACTCCGATAAACTGTTAACTGACCAGTTCATAGAAGGTCTGCTGTCCAGCACCCACAGGACCCAGCTGCCCCTCATGGCCCTACAGAACCCCGATTTGACTTTTGTGCAGTTCAAGGATACGGCCATCCGGGAGCTCCGAGAACCCCCACCAAGTGGCGCTGTAACTTCCCGGCGCCCAGCCATTACTTACCACCAGGGGGCGGCGCCCTACCCTGCAGACCTTGTGGGGGCTGATGCGCAGGTCTCAAGCCCATCCCCGCCTGCAGACCTGCACCATCAGGTCCAGGAACTAACCAGAAGTGTTGCTGCATTGACCAGGACCGTACAGTCGTTACAGGTGGACCCGTCAGGACCCATCAAGCTGGCTTCCAGTCCGGAGGATGTCCCGTGGCGTCGACAGAGGTGGATCCCGCCATTCATTGGGAGGCCCGCCGACCGCTACACTGAGGATGGACAGCCGATTTGTCGCTGTTGCAGTCAGCCAGGACACATAGCAAGGTACTGTACTTTAAATGGGCCCGACCTGGGGCAGAGGGCCAACCCCCAGGCATAAGGTCACCAGGCCTGTCTAATTGGCGTGATAAGTATGTGGGGGGACGCCCGGTCTTACCCGTAGTGCTGGACGGTATCCCCATGAGTGCACTGCTGGACACCGGGTCTCAAGTGACTACCATCCCCTACGTACTTTTCAAGTGGTACTGGAATGACGCGGATATAACCCGTTATCCAGACGACGACTTAAGCATCATCGCCAGCAATGGCCAACCTGTGCCGCAAGTGGGGTTCAGAGGGATGACCATCAAGATTGGTAAGGTTGAACTGCCGGCACAGGGAGTGATCATTGTGGACATTGATCGCTGTGAGAGTCACCCTAAAACAACTGTGGGTACTAACGTGATTGAAAACTGTCTTTCAGAAGTAATTATGATTTTGCAGCAGGTGGAGATGAATGCTAGTTCCAGCCAACAGAGAGTCCTCAACAAAGAGATAAAGGCTCTGATGAGATGGCAGCAGGTAGAACTGTCTGGTGGTTAGATCGGTAGCGTAAGAATGAGTGACCCATTCCCCATTTCCATGCCTCCCAAAAGTGAAATGATGATCTGGTGTCGGACTCCAATCGGGTTGAGAGGCAGAGACTACCAAGCCATGGTAGAACCCGTGTACTCAGACAGCAGGCCCACCATTTTGACAGCCCGGGGGGTGGTTGATGTCCGTCATGGGAGGATGCCCGTTCGCATTCTCAACATTGAGGAGAGGGAGGTACACTTACCCAGGTACGCTACACTTGCCAAACTGTTTGCTGTTGAACACAAAGCTATCAGGGCCGTGGAACCTTTGCCTCCATCTCCACAGGCGGAGGGTAATGGCTCCCAGAAACAAAAGAAGGACTGGTGCCAGGAACTCCATGTGGGTGCTGACTCCACTCCCCTGCACCAAAAACAAGGAGTCTACCGGGTGGTACAGGAGTACGAGAGAATCTTTAGTAAGCACCCGCTAGACTTCGGCAGAGTAAGAGGGATAGAACACCACATCACCACGGGGAGCCAACCACCAATAAAAGAGAGACACAGACCTGTACCCCCTGCATATTATCAGAACGCAAAGGGCATGCTAAGAGAAATGAAAGAAGCTGGGGTCCTTAGAGGTAGCTGTAGCCCCTGGGCAGCCCCCTTGGTTCTGGTAAAAAAGAAAGACGGTACCATGAGAATGTGCGTGGACTATAGACAAATTAACCGTATCACCCATAAAGACGCGTATCCGTTACCTAGGATAGAGGAGTACTTAGCCGCCCTAAAATCAGCTAACTTCTTCTCTACTTTGGACCTTACTAGCGGGTACTGGCAGGTTCCTGTGGCAGAGGCTGACAAGGAGAAGACCGCCTTCACCACCCCAATGGGACTGAGTGAGTTCAACTGTATGCCCTTCGGGCTCTGCAACGCACCATGGACCTTCCAGAGGCTGATGGAATGCTGTCTAGGGCACCGAAATTTCGAGACGGTCCTCCTTTACCTGGATGACGTGATTGTTTATTCGAAGACTTACGAGGACCATCTAAAACACCTGGCAGAGGTGTTCGAAGCCCTGGCAGGCTATGGCCTGAAGGTGAAACCATCAAAGTGGCACCTGTTGAAACCGAAGGTCCAGTACCTAGGGCACGTGGTGAGTGCAGAAGGAGTAGCCCCCGACCCTGGCAAGGTCATGGTAATCAAGAGCTGGCCAAGCCCCTCAAACATCAAAGAAGTGAGGCAGTTCCTCGGGTTGGTAGGCTACTACCGAAGGTTCATCCCTGGTTTCACTAAGATGGCAGCTCGAATGCAGGACCTCCTGATAGGTCAATCCAAATCCAGAAGTCAAAAACCGCCCTTCAAGTGGGACAAGCCGGAAGAGGAGTCCTTCCGCCAGTTGACGATGGCCCTCACGGGGGATGAGATCCTGGCCTACTCCGATTATGGCCAGCCTTTTATCCTCCACACAGACGCCAGTAATGTGGGGCTGGGAGCCGTACTGTCACAAAACCAACAGGGCAGAGAAAGGGTGATCGCATATGCCAGCCGGAAGCTGAGGCCCACCGAGAGAAACCCGGAGAATTACAGCTCTTTCAAGCTAGAATTCTTGGCAGTGGTGTGGGCCATAACGGAGCATTTCAAGCATTACCTGGCCTCTGCGAAGTTCACTGTGTACACGGACAACAATCCGTTAACGCATCTGGACAATGCTAGACTTGGTGCCCTAGGACAGCGGTGTATGGCCCGGCTAGCAAATTATGTCTTCACGATCAAGTACCGGGCAGGCAGAACCAATGCCAACGCAGATGCCCTATCGAGAATTCCCCACTTGCCCGATGAGGGAGAAGATCCGGACGAGCTGGAAGAAGTAGAGCTCCCTGCATTCCACCGGTATGGGGCCACTCAATACTCCCACCACATGAAGGAGGAAGACTTAACAACCATCATTATCAATCCCCTACCTCACTACAGCTGGGCCGAGATCCAAGATAGTGACCCTGCAATCCGCATGGTGAAGGACCTGCTGACCCGAGAAGATGCCCGTCTAGATCCGGATGCTCCAGAGGAAGCCAAGCAACTATGGAAAGAGAAGAGCAGGCTGTTCCTCTATGAAGGTAAGCTGTGCAGAAGACTCGTCAACCACCGGACGCACGAGCTGACCTGGCAAGTCGTGGTCCCAAGGCGAGATGCAGCTATGGTCCTGGAGGCTTACCATGACAGAGCGGGGCACTTCGGCTGGAAGAAACTGGAGTTCCTGCTAAGAGGACTGTTCTTCTGGATCGGCATGAGAGGGGCTGTAGAGAAGTGGTGCAGAGACTGTGGCCCTTGCAATCTAAGGAGGAAGGACCGAACCAGCCAGAAGACACCCTTGAGGCCCATCGTCACCCAGCAGCCTCTTGAGCTGGTAGCTTTGGACCACGTCAAATTGGCTCCAAGCCGGTCAGGATACGTTTATGCCCTGACAATCGTGGACCACTATTCCCGATTTCTAGTGGTGGTCCCTGTAAAAGACTTGACAGCTCAAACGGCGGCCAGAGCCTTCCAGCAATACTTCTGCCGCCCACACAGGTATCCGGAACAAGTCCTGACAGACCAGGGTCCAGCGTTCGAGGCTGAAATCTTCCAAGAGTTCTGCAACCTCTATGGCTGTAAGAAGATTCGGACAACGCCTTACCACCCACAAACCAACGGGATGTGTGAGAAAATGAACAATATAGTCATTGATCTCCTGAAGACGTTGCCCCTGGAGGAACGCAGCCTGTGGCCAGAAAAACTGCCGAACCTGATAGACTTATTCAACCATATCCCAGTGAATGCTACAAACTGCACCCCGGCTTACCTGATGCGACCCTGACCATGTAAGCTGCCCATAGACCTGGAGATGGGAGTCCTAACACCCGAGGACACCTCCCCAGATGCGGACTGGGATACGGAAAGGCGACTGCAGTACAAGAAGGTACAGGAGAGTGTGGAGAAGAGCCTGGCCCAGGTGAGAGAAAGGCAAGAGAGACTCTTCAACCAACACGCCCCTGCTGGTCCCCTAGAATCTGGTGAGCAGGTCCTGAAGCGAAAGAGAAGGCTACACAAGCTGGACGACCAGTGGGAAAGGGAACCCTACACCGTACTGCAGTCTGATCACGACAACCCGAAGGTGTGCGTGATCACCAAGGATGGAGGAGAAACCACTAGTACCATCTCCAGAGACCACCTAAAAAGGTGCCCCGAGCAACTACAAAGTGCAGAAGAGGATCAAAGTGACCTTGAACCCGCAGAGGACAAGGAAGAGATGATCAGCACAGTTCTTGGGGAGTTCCCTCGGTCCTGGACTCGAATAAACGATGCCATCATTTTACCCGTCCTGCATTTCCTACAACCAACTCCGCAACAACCTACATCAGAGCAGGAAGGTGAAGAAGAACAAGCAGCCCCAGAGGCAGAAGAGCCTGTACCAGCAGCCCAGGAGAATCAACCCTCTGCTGATAGTGAGCCTGCCATGCCTGCGGTAAGCCAGAGGACCCGCAGACAGCTGCCTGCCCTGCCTGTAAGTCTAGCCAGTGACTGCACCTCAAGAGCTAGTGAGAAAGCCAGGTTAGACCACCACCAGACAGTGGGTTACGTAGGTCAACCCGGAGCACTAAGGGGCAAATACCAGCTCGCTGGAGAGTGTAGAGTTTAATAGCAAATGTAAATAGCCTACAAAATGTTGAATTGTGTAAAATATAATTGCATGACCAGTAACTACGCGTTTTCTCAGTTTCTTTCAGTTAAAACATGGACTAACAGGTTATGAACTGTGAGTAACCGAGACTTTCCTGTAAATATGTTTGGAGCTTCACCAACGGAATGAACAAGGACCGTCAAGGACTTGGGGCTACGGCAGACCCCCACCTGGTTAAGGCTCCCCGTTGTTGTTGGTGAAATGGACACCCGGTCACAGACCACACTGTGACCTTAAGAACTCAAACTGTGCGTCATTTGCTTCTACCTGCCTTATAATGTTTTTATGGTCATACATATTACTCCTGTTTCTTGTTTAGTCCCAGAGTACTAAATTTTACTAGGGGGGAATGTGTCACCCTGGCCTGGATGCCACTAATGTATAACAAAGCTGTGTCTGAGAGCAAGGGGGAGGTTCTCTGGTCAGGGACCATTAGCATGCAGCACCTCCTGTCCCAGGCAAGTAGGGGGAGCAGGCTGCCCCTATAAAAGCTGGAACTGGGGGCAGGGTTAGAGAGTTCTGGACCACCTGTCTCTGGGGTGAGAGGTGTCCAAGAGAAGGGAGAGCCAGTTCAGCTGAGGCTGAGGAGGACGAGTGGCAGTAGAGGAGCCACAAGCCAGTGACGGAAGGCGAGGGAAGCTTGTCCTGGCTGAGAGAGAAACTGAACTACCGGACTTTGGTGTCCGAGGCTGTTAGGATTCCAAGTCCTGCAGCAAATAACCAGTCCGCAGGGGATTGTATGTTCCTTGGCCTAAGACGCCCGGAGGTTCCGCCACAGCAGAAGGGACCAGCAGAGCTGCACCAAGCCGAGAGAAGAAAGGGACCCAAGTTGCAAGCCATATGGGCGAGAGGACACGGTGAGCTCAGGAACGTGGGCTGTTACACCACAAGGAGGGAAATAGCCAGAAAGAGCGCAGAGAGTACGGTAGGCCTTCACCCTCACCCTGACCAGGGCCAGCTTCCCACTTGTTCTCAGACATCCAGGCCCCCTCCTAGCCGGGACTGTTTTTGGGTCGTCTCACCTGTTCTAATAAAGACCCTGAACTGTTTAAGAGGCCTCCGTTTCCTGGCTATTGCGGTCAGAATCATCCCCTCCATCATCCATCTATATACTGCCCTGGGGCCATACTTCTCCCGTGGGGGTGTTGTACTATTCAGTGCTGCACATTTACATCTGCCCCAGCGGTCTGCACTGCAGCGGCAGATAACCCTGACCGCAATCCACGGGTGGCGTAGTCGGACATTTAAAACCCTACAAATAGACTGCCACAACATTTGGTCTGACCACCCTGAGCCACCGACCGGGTTGCCACTACTACCCCCAATATTGCCCTGTTGCCCGGCTCCGAGTGCCCCACGGCCCAGGGGGCGAGTCACTTTCCTATTAATTTGGTCAAGAACTGGGAGGGAGAAGATGTGGCTTTTGGTTGTGGCGCATTTTCACCTTGGCCACGGCCCCGTCCTCTGCACGCACCATCACCAGAACGTTCAGTTCCACGTCCATTACCACGCGCCTTGCCCATTGTAAATGAAGTAAAATAGCTTACACTTGCACTATCAATGGCAAAAGGGTAATAAAAAGGAGATTAGTACCATGGAAGAGGAAAACCACAGTTCTATTTCTCTGGCCTACACCAGAATCTTTTAAACAGATATATTTGTGTCTGAACAGTCAGCGAGACACTCAAACTGTTTTTTTTTGGGGAAAAAAGGCAAAAAAGTGGATAATACAGAGATTTGAACCGTGGAACTGCAAACCCACAGTTCTAGTTATTTGGCCAAAACCAGACTCTTTTAAACAGATATATTTGTGTCTGAATACTCACAGACACACTCAATTTTTTTTGGGGGGGGGCAGGGAAATACCAAAAGGTTAATAAGATGGTTATTGGTACAGTCTGACTGAGGAAAAAATAAAAAAGAGGATTTAGATGTAAAAAAAGGATTTTCCTGGCCCTGAGACCTGGGGCTAAGTCTAGCAATTTGAGATGCAGCACACAGGACTGTAATGCAGTGTTTGTTGGTATAACCACTGCGTCTCCTATACAGCCAGCCTTCCTGCCTGCCTGATATCTGGGATGGATATTAGTCCTCAGAAGGACTGTTTGTTTGATTTTGCAGGCTTTAGAGACCCTACACTACCTATTTCGCAGTATAAATCTCTCCCTAGCTCAGCAGCACTCTCCCTACACTGTCTGATCCGGAGCGACTGTGTCCAAGATGGCAGCGCCCGGTTTTAAATACTCGAGGTGACGCTGTGCGGCCAGCCAATCATTGTAATGCCTACAACCAACATTGCTGCGGCATTACAGTGACTGACTGGCAATCCCTGCATGTTCATTGGCTCTGTAAAGAGCGCCAAACATGCAGGGTGGAGACCCGAGCTCCTGCCCGAGTAACCCGAAAATACTCGGTGCTCGCCGAGCATCCCAAGTAGTGAGATACTCGGGTGAGTACCGAGCAGTGTCGAGCATGCTCGCTCAACACTAGTCAGGATCTAAATACTGAGAGGTGTAAGAATCTTGTTGATGACAATAGGAAGTGATGCGCCCTCTGGGCCGTGGGGTACCCGGTGCCGGGCCGGTAAATGCTGGGGGATTGTATAAAGTTTGTGACGCCACCTGTGGAATGCGGCTAAGGGAGCCGCCGCTGCGGAGCAGGTCCTTTGGAGCTGATGTTACTGCAGCAGGGATGGTGTGGCTCTCCACAGGTAGAGCTTAGCTCCAGGGCAGTGTAGATGTTATGGGTTATGCTGAGCGATGTAGTGCAGTGGTTAATGGCGCAGCAATAATCAGTCCACAACTTAATGGCGGTTTCCTCTTCTTTACTGGCGGTGATTAGGCAAACCGGGACTAGGGTACTGGCTAGAAGTGGAAGTCCAGGCAGCCTGGAAGGAAGTAAAGAATCCTCCTTGCCATGTGAAGTTGGAGGCCTACCCTTTCCACTAAACTCTTTGGCCCTGCTGCTTGCAGCTGTGCGGTGGACCTCGTCCCTGAGTGCAGCGTTTCTGTGCTCACCCGTATGGCAGGCAGCTCGGGCCTTGCTGGTGTGTCGCTCCCACGTGGCGGCGCTGGGCCCTCTGTGCCGCTAAGCCTCCAGGCATCTGATGGGGCCAGGAGACCTGCAGTCTCCTGCCCTCCGGTTTCTACTGCTGGGCCTTCGGTGCCCCACAGCCTCGGACTCCCGTGTCCGGTTCTTCTGTGCTGGTTCTGTGGCGCCTCTGAGGGTTCGGTCGCCACAGAGGTACTGCACCTCACCCAGAGGTGTGGTGTCTCCCTTCTCTCAGGTAAGGAGGGAGTGCTGCACGGAACCCCAACACCTACATTCAACAATACACTACCCCAGGCCAACAGGAGGGGCAAGACACAATGTAGTTTTCTGCTGAGTCCTGTCCCTGGCTGGGGTGGGGGGAACCCAAAGTTAGGGGGAACCAGTAGTGGGTGTGAGTGGAGGAAGTAGTTTAGGGGAGCACTCATACAGTAGATATATAAAAAGGTAGACATCTTAAAATAGTTAGTTGGTTGAGTAGGAACAGTTCAGAGGAACAGTCTGGGAGCAGAGTCTCTGTAGGAGCTCTGCTCCACTACAAGGGCCTAGGACAGAGGCCCAGGAGGGGAGCAGGGAGTAAGCTCCGTTCTGCAGAAGGGATCCTAGGGGGGTACGGCGAGTGCAGGCGGCACCCGTAGACCCCGGGTCACGGAGCGGGCCAGCCACCGTGATCTCCCCCAAAAGCAGCCATAAGGCCCGGCTGCCGAGTACCCAACGGCCCTGGGGGCGAGTCAGTTCTTCTGGGGTGAGCTGTTGCGCAGCTCCACTCCCCAGCTCCTCTCTCCTCGATGTCCTGACTTCAACTGTTCACACTAAGTCTAACTAACCCCGCCCCCAGATCCCAGTTGCCAAGGGGAGGAACCCCTCTTGCTGGTTTGGAGCCAGGACAGTGTTGCATGCTTAGTAAAACCTGATTATGGGACACCTGCTTGCTTCCAGGCATGGCATCACCTCTTCTGAGGGAGGCAATGCCACTGTGGCAACCGGACCCCTGGGGTGCCACAGAAGCGATTGATTGTAGTTATTTATTCCAAAGAGTGTGCAACCACATATTAAGTTGAGAGTGCCAACAATTTTATTTGGCTTATTTCTGGAGTTTTGTGTGAAATTGTGTCCAATTTGCTTTTTTTTTCTCAGTTTTTTTTGTGTTGTGCCAATACACACAAAGGAAATAAACTTGTCTATAACAAAACATGTGTAATTGTAATACTTCATTTTCTGGAACAATTTCAAGGGTGTCAACTCTTTTGACCATGACTGTATAGTTGGCTGATTTCACAACTCTAGAATACAGGGCGTAATACAGCCATAGTACAATTTGCTGCTGGCCAGAGTCCAATTCTAGTTAGCAACTCTTCCCAAGTAGTACCGTACGTCTGCACAGGAAGCAATGGCCCAGTTCACTCAAACTTCATCCAGAGGCGGCAAGCGTTTCTCTCTGCCCAGTGATCAGCGTCTGCTTTCGTGGGTTGACCGACGAAGTCAGGTCTTTGGTACTTGACCGACGAAGTCAGGTCTTTGGTACTTGACCCACGAAGCCAGGTCCTTTCTGGGATTAGGTCACTCTCTAAAGCTTTTACTGCAGTGTCAGCCTCGAGCCCAGTCCGCTGCTCACGCATACACTATCTCTTTCATACCCTGGTGCCAACTGAACTCTGGCGTCATCGTCCTGGCCTTTTACATTTAGCAACTGCGTCACAGCTGTCACCTGAATCGGTGCACTCTTCAAACTCTAACCTCAGGGAACATACTCTTCACCCTTCAGTTCCTGCCTGTGTAGTCCAACCAGCAGATGGCGATATTACAGGTGTTGTTGGTTCTTGACTAGATACATCTTCTGCTCACCACCCCTTAAATATCTATCTATCTCTTGAAAAACTGATCCTCATTTATTTTATGCTACATAGTACTGCAAGGGGCAGTATTGGACAAAGTTTGTATTATGTATTATAAAAGCTTCATAATAATTAGCAGTAAGTAGAATACTAGCTGTTACCATGCCAGATAAAGATATCAGAAATCAAGGAAAAAAGCACATTATGTGCAGCCCACAGGTTTTTTTTGCTGTATTTAAAACATAGTAATTGAGATTATTTCTCTTTTATCATCCCAAATATCTTATTTTCCTAAGAAACAGCAACAAGATTTGAATCATGGACTTCTAGTTAGACACTTAGGCCGGGTTCACACGTTCAGTATCTGGTCAGTATTTTACCTCAGTATTTGTAATCCAAAATCAAGAGAGGAACAATCAGAGGAAAAGTATAATAGAAACAAGTCACCACTTGTGCATTTTTCATCCACTCCTGGTTTTGACTTACAAATACTGATGCAAAATACTGACCAAATACTCAACGTGTGAACATGGCCTTAGAGTCTAATTCATTAAGACTGGCGTTGTTCCAATCTTAATCATCGGCATGCAGAAGTAACATGCACCTGATTTGTTAAGAGGCACCTCTTATCTTATCACTGGCACGCACCGCCCCCAGAATTGTTACTCTAGTCAGGGACTGAAGTAACATTTCTTGCGTAAGTTACGCCACAACTTTTGATGAATTTATCAGGCGGGCTTCGCCATTTTGATGGAGCTGGCTAAAGCTGGTGTGAATATGGCAAAAGTCACAAATAATTTGCATAACTTTGTGTTACACAAAAAACATTGTGATATTTTAAGGTGTTTATGCCAAAATTCTGTCAAAAACATTTTCATGAATCAGTGCCATAGTATATGAGCAACAAAAGAAGAAATATTTGAAAGTGGAGACTGGTAATAAGCAACATGCACTTATCACAGCCCGTTATTTCTAATTTATATATTTAGATACTCTCAAAAACTTACAAAACTTAATGAGAAAATGGATTTATTTATTAAATTCCATCATTTTCTCCCCAGCATCTGGGTAACATTTGGTAAAATCTCATCCACTTTGTTGGTACAGTTACATGGAAAAATAGAAGATGCTCACCTTTTCCGGCCCATGAGAACAGACCTTCATTTTGGACATAAAGTTGGAGCTATCTGTTACTTTGAAAGAGAGAGCTGAATAGCAAGTTGGATACCCATCATTTATCTTTGAGCAAATCAAATGGCTGAGTCTCTACATTTGGGTCATTATGGTAGGCAACTGAGTGAAATAAAAGACTGCAATGAAATATAAAATATTTGTGAATCACTTACATATAGTGGATATAAGTCTACATATGTAGCGCCCTGAGAGCTCGGTCGCTACAGAGGTATTGCACCTCACCCAGAGGTGTGATATCCCACTCCCGGGTAAGGATGGTGTGTGGACCGGGACTCAGTTAGCTGCATGCATCACACACACCCCATTTCCGGGGGACAGCTCAACGGTGCTCCCATTAGTACAGTAATGCAGGCACAACAGAACATGTCCCTGGCTGGAGTGGGGAGGGGGGAGGAAAACCCAGTGATGTAGGAGCAGGAGGGGACGGTTTCTGGGCATAGGTAGGAGCCCATTGGTTGCAAGTCACCTGGGCTCATACACTAGGGGAAGGTATATAAGGTGGGCACCATCTTAGTTCTGAGTTCAGTCGGGAGAGTCCAGTGCAGAGGAGTGAGGAGTAGGAGTTCAGCCAGGAAGGGCTGACAGGGAGCTGTGGCTCAGTCTGGGCCCAGCTCCACGCGGCAGGCCTAGAGTGAAGGCCAGAGCCAGAAGAAGGGAACAGAAAGGAACAGAAACAGAAAGGAACAGAACACCAAGAGAGGCCCAGAGACACGAAGGCAGAAGGAACCCTAAGGACCCAGGAGATTGCGGGTGACGGGTTGGCAGAACAGGGTACCGGATCTCAAGTTGGTGGAGGCGACTAATCCTTAACCAAGAACCGGAGGTCGTGACTATTTACTGGTGCGACCGCTCACTACACCTACTAGAAAGGCACACCACATAGGGTCAGGGAAGTGGGCACCCAGCCCTCCCAGGAGAAGATCCGAGGCAGCTGGACAGAAGTAGTGTCACTGGTGGGGCACGGCTGATGAAAGTATAGAAGGGAGTCCTGTGCCACACTCTGAAATTGCCTGGGGGTTGATCGAGCCCCCTGCCTGGTGGACGCAGCACGGCTCGACTGTCCTATCTGTGCACAAGTGACCTGGATGAGAACTGTGAGTAAAGAACCTGAACTGCAACACCTTGTCTCTGTGCTTTCTCACCGTATACAGCACTACTATTGCTGGGACGCCCGTGCAGCATCACTCCCATCATCTACACCTACTGCCTTGAGGCTATACTCCTCCCGTGGGGAGTTATCCCATTCTCTGCTGCGCACACAACACCAGCCTCAGCGGTCTGCCTTGCAGCGGCGGTTTCTCCTGACCGCCATCCACGGGTGGCGTAGTCGGACAATTAACCTAAAACCTACAAAAGACTGCCACTGGTTTGACCACCCTGAGCCACGGGACCGGGTCGCCACCGTGGTGACTACAACCCCCAGCATCCCACACAAGGGCCCGGTTCCGGGTAACCCACACGCGGCCCAGGGGGCGCGTCACATACCCCTGGTAAAATGCCAGGTTTTTGCCATGTGTGAGGCAGTGACTGGGATCGTATATGAGGGACGTTATATATCCCCCAGAATGTGTACCTACTAAATCCATTGGAGTGCATTGCAGTCACAAACTCACCTGCGGCTGCAATGCAGGAATGAAGGTGAGCAATGACCTGGTCAGGCTATCTGGCTAAGGCAGAAAAGGCAGAGCAGGAAAGCTTGGCAGGACTGTGTATAACTGAACCCACGCCAGGAAGGCTCTGCTCCCGTTAGGCTGTGAGCGGCCCAGTAGAGGCCGTTGCCCACTGCAACCGTTGTATATGGACTCCTGTTAATCCGGCTGTGAACCGGAGGACTTTCTGTTTCCACCTATAATGTCACCTATAACCTGTAGTGATCCATTGAAAAACAAACTGAAATAATTTTGAGGGGGGGAATAAAAATAAGAAAACTAAAAGTAAATGGTTGCATAAGTGTTAACACCCTCCTATAATTGGGGATGTAGTTGTGTTCAGAATGTGCCAATCATATGAAAAATCATGTTAAATAGTAGTCAGTACACAGCTGCCATCATTTACAGTGATTCTGATTAACCCCATATAACAATAAGCTGTTCAATTACAATTTTCATGATGTTTTATTAGTTCCATTTTACAAAAAAAAGTCATGATCCATAAACAGCTACAACACAGCAATAGGATCTCATTGTTGAAAGTAAGCAGTGAGGAAAAAGGTACAAAAAAATAACAAGGCATTAGATATACCATGGAACACTGTGAAAATGGCCATCAAGAAGTGGCTTAAAGGGAATTTGTCACCACATTTGACCTATCTAAACTATTAAATTGGGCGTACAGGTTATAGACTGCTGAAAAAATTGATACATATATGCTTCATATCAGATGCCTTGTTGTTAATAAATCATCTTTTATCACTTTATGAAAATGACCTCTTCCAGGCTCAGGGGAGGACACTGCCTGGAAGATAACTCTGCCTCTAGAGCTTATTTTATATAAAAGGGGGAGTTACCAGTGTGAGACAAGAAACTAAGGCAGGAAGGAAGAAATGAAATTCGGCTTTTTGCAAACCCAATTTTTGCAGCTCTCTGAGCTCTGCTGTATTGTAACAATATAACAGCCCTATCTATCTGTGAGATGGAAGTTGAGAGGAACCTGCAGATGTGTCAGGTATAATTACACACAGCTCTGCAGTGGGATCAGGAGAGCAGAGAGCGGCCATTACACATCACACTGGTAACTCCTCCTTCATGTAAAATAATCTCTGGAGTCAGAGTTATCTTCCAGACAGCGTCCTCCCCACAGCCTGGAAGAGGTCATTTATATTAAGTGATAAAAGATGATTTTTCAACAAGGCATCTGATATGAGGTATACAAGGATCAGTCTCCTCAGCAGTCTATATCCTGTATGCCCATATTAATAGTTTAGATAGGTCAAATATGATGACAGATTCTCTTTAAGGGGTACCTGTCATGTCAAAAAACACTATTAATCTGCAGATAGGGGGTTAATCTGCAGGTTAATAGTGTTCTGAGTTCGTGCAGCCGCTGCACTGAAAGCCCAGCAACCAGGAGGAAATGAATTTTATTCCCCTCAGAAGCATCCGGCTTTCAGTCAAAGAGGTGCAGCCGTTGCTGCTTCAGTCACCGCTCAGTACATAGTGAGTGGCGGCTGTAAGGACGCCCCGGCACTAACTGACAGCCAGTTTAGTGGTGCATCAGTAGAACGCCAGCTGTTAGTCAGTGCTGGGGCATTATTACAGCCACCGCTCACTATGTACTGAGCGGTGACTGAAGCCGTGCCGGCCACACCTCTGTGGCTGAAAACCAGAGACTGCTGGGAGGAATAAAGTTAATTTTCTGGTAGCCGGAAATCCAGTGTGGCAACCACACAGCTTTAGAATGCTATTAACCTGCAGATTAACCACATATCTGCAGATTATTAGTATTTCTTTAACATCACACATGTCCCCTTAAAATTTGGTACAACAGTAGCATTACCTAGAACAGGACATACCTGAAAAAATGGTCAAGAAAATTGTTCCGGGAGGCTGCTAAGAGGCTTACAGCAACATTAAAGGAGCTGCAGAAATTTCTGGCAATCATTGATTGTGTACTACAAGTGACAACACTTATATTGTTCATATGTCTGGCCTGTGGGGTAGGAAAGCAGAAAAAAACACCAAGCCCAGCAATGTTTTGGCAAAACCTACATCAAGAATGCCAAAAGAATGTGGGAAAATATGTTATGGTCTGATGAGACAATGGCTTTTTGGCCATAATTCCATAAGGCATGTTTGGTGCAAAGCGTACACTGTGCATCACTAAAAGAACACCATAACCACAGTCATCATTTTTATGCAGATTTTCCAATTCCAAACCGTATAAACTGGTATGCTCACTGAATGAATCAGATCAGGTGATGTGTTTTTGTGTAATGAAGGAGGATGTTACCCAAGGATACAACACCCTTTATCACAGTGTGCAGAATTATTAGGCAGCTTGTTGTCCTCAGGCAAAATGGGCCAAAAATTTGATTTAACTGATCCTAAAAAGTCAAAAATTGTTACAAGTCTTACAAAGGGATCCAGAACTCTTGAAATTGCTAAAATATTGGGGTGTAAACACAGACCCATCAAAAGTTTAGTTGCAAATAATCAACAGGGTCACAAAAATGTGTTGAAAAATAAAGACGCACATTTACTGCCAAATATTTGAGAAGAATGAATCATGAAGCGACCAGGGACCCATTATTCTCCATTATTATACACTATTCTTACATATTCGGGTTTCAGGGTTATCAAACTTTTGGATTGACAGACAGCAATGTAATACCGTATTTTTCAGACTATAAGACGTACCGGACCATAAGACGCACCCCAAATTTTGGGGCGGAAAATAGAAAAATATTTTTTATAAGAAGGAGGTCCATCTTATAGTCTGAATAGGTACGGTATCTTACCTGGGGGGCAGTGGAGCGAGGTTCACAGGAGGCTGGGTCCCTCAGGAAGTAGGCAGCTGCAGCAGAAGAGGTCAGATGCTGTGGAGCCTGTGCCGGGGCCTGTGCCTGGCTGAGGCCCCCAGTCTAGCCGGTTCCTGTGCGGGGGCCTCTGGCTGGGACTGGGGCCGAGGCAGAGGCTGGGGCCTCTGGCGGAGGCTGGTGCAGGGGCTTCTGGCTGGGGCCGGTGCCGGGTATTCTGGCTGGCGCTGGGGCCGAGGCTTCTGGCTGGGGATGAGACTCTTGCTGGGGCTGGTGCTGGGTATTTTGGCTGGGGTTGAGGCTGGGGACTCTGGCTGGGGCTGGTGCCGGGGCTGAGGCTGGGGTCTCGGGCTGGGGCTGGGGCCTCTGACTGAGGTGTGTACCGGGCTGCGGTCGGTGCTGGGCTGTGAGCGGTGAAGCAGTGTGGCCTGCGCAGATTTCCGGTGTGCGCGGCCATCTTCCTAGAGCTGTGATCTACAGGAAAATGGCTGCCGGAGCTACCGGTCCGCGCATGCATCGGCTCGGGAGGCAATTTTCCTGTAGTTCACAGCTCTAGGAAGATGACCGCGCACACCGGAAACCTGCACAGGCCGCATGCCGCTCACAGCCCGACACCGGCCCCAGCCCCAGTACAGGCCAGGCACAGGTGCCGACCCCAGCCGCACACCTCTGCTGACGCCGCCGCCGCTACCCCCACCGCGTTCCTGGAGGACTACACCGCAGGTAACGTTTGGATTATAAGACGCACCCCCCATTTTCTTCCCAAATATTGGAGGAAAAAAGTGCATCTTATGGTCCGAAAAACACGGTAATAATAAAATTAATCATCAAAAATACAAATTGTATAATAATTGTGCTGACATACTCCAGAACTACAATCTTCCTGGAGGTCCAGAAATACAAGGTGTTCAATGCTCAGAGACATGGCCAAGGTAAGGAAGGATGAAACCCGAACACCACTGAACAAGACACAGAAGTACAAGATGTTCAGTGCTCAGAGACATGGCTGAGGTAAGGAAGGCTGGAACCTGACCACCACTAAAGAAAACAGAGAAGCTGAAATGTCAAGACTGGGCCAAGAATTATCTGAAGACAGAGAAAGGTTTATGGACTGATGAGATGAGAGTGACTCTTAACAAACCAGATTGATGGGCCCATGGCTGGATCAGTGTTGGGCACAGACCTCGACTTTCACTCAGATGCCAGAAAGGGGGTAGGGTACTGCTATGTGCTGCTAATATTAAAGATGAGCTAGTTGGACCTTTTTGGGTTCAAGATGGACTCAAAATCAACTCCCAAACCTCCCAGTACCTGCCTGCCTGTCTGTATACCAGCCGTGCCTGCCAGTACTCGCCTGCCTATCTGCATTCCCGCTGGACCTATCGCACCTGCCGGTGCTTATCTACACACAAGCCAAACCTGCCCGTTTCTGCATACCCCGGTGTGGGTCAATATCTGTGTGACCGAGGTCTGCCCTGGAGTAGCACCTTGGCCACCTCTCTAGTCCATCCTCGGACCGTGGAGTCGATTAAGCCACAGTGCGT
Organism: Phyllobates terribilis; assembly: GCF_046119375.1. Lineage (NCBI taxonomy): Eukaryota > Metazoa > Chordata > Amphibia > Anura > Dendrobatidae > Phyllobates > Phyllobates terribilis. Next base: position 1,138,320 of record NW_027363240.1, on the reverse strand, counting down.
CCGGGGTCGGATCTGGCGAGGCCCCTAGTCACACCCCTCCTGGCAATCCTCGGTTTGTGGCCCAGTGGGACCACAAACCCCGCTCACGCCAGAAGATCCAGGTGTGATCGTAACAAGGGGCGACTATGTTGGCAACTGATTTTTTTTTTTTTTGAAATGTCAGAAATGTGTTTTTGTACATTTTAAGTAGTTTGGTTATTATTCTCACATTAACAGATGAAAATAAACAATTGAAATTGGAAATTTCAAGTTTTTCATTTATTTGCATAATAATTCTGCTCTAATTGTTGTCCAATACACATAGATCTTCTAAGAAAGATGAAACCTCACTTTTACTTTCTTAAATATTCGGGTTTCAGGGTTATTAAACTTTTGGATTGATAGACAGCAATGTAATAATTATAAAATGAATCACCAAAACTACAAATTGCATAATAATTGTGCAGACAGTGTACAGTACAGACCAAAAGTTTGGACACACCTTCTCATTTAAAGATTTTTCTTTATTTTCAGGACTATGAAAATTGTACATTCACACTGAAGGCATCAAAACTATGAATTAACACCTGTGGAATTATATAGTTAACAAAAATGTGTGAAACAACTGAAAATAGGTCTTATATTCTAGGTTCTTCAAAGTAGCCACCTTTTGCTTTGATGACTGCTTTGCACACTCTTGGCATTCTCTTGATGAGCTTCAAGAGGTTGTCACCGGAAATGGTCTTACAACAATCTTGAAGGAGTTCCCAGAGATGCTTAGCACTTGTTGGCCCTTTTGCCTTCACTCTGCGGTCCAGCTCACCCCAAACCATCTCGATTGGGTTCAGGTCTGGTGACTGTGGAGGCCAGGTCATCTGGCGTAGCACCCCATCACTCTCCTTCTTGGTCAAACAGCCCTTACACAGCCTGGAGGTGTGTTTGGGGTCATTGTCCTGTTGAAAAATAAATGATGGTCCAACTAAATGCAAACCGGATGGAATAGCATGCCGCTGCAAGATGCTGTGGTAGCTATGCTGGTTCAGTATGCCTTCATTTTGAATAAATCCCCAACAGTGTCACCAGCAAAGCACCCCCACACCATCACACCTACTCCTCCATGCTTCACGGTGGGAACCAGGCATGTAGAGTCCATCCATTCACCTTTTCTGCGTCGCACAAAGACACGGTGCTTGGAACCAAAGATCTCAAATTTGGACTCATCAGACCAAAGCACAGATTTCCACTGGTCTAATGTCCATTCCTTGTGTTCTTTTGCCCAAACAAGTCTCTTCTGCTTGTTGCCTGTCGTTAGCAGTGGTTTCCTAGCAGCTATTTTACCATGAAGGCCTGCTGCACAAAGTCTCCTCTTAACAGTTGTTGAAGAGATGTGTCTGCTGCTAGAACTCTGTGTGGCACTGACCTGGTCTCTAATCTGAGCTGCTGTTAACCTGCGATATCTGAGGCTGGTGACTCGGATAAACTTATCCTCAGAAGCAGAGGTGACTCTTGGTCTTCATTTCCTTGGGTGGTCCTCATGTGAGCCAGTTTCTTTGTAGCGCTTGATGGTTTTTGCAACTGCACTTGGGGACACTTTCAAAGTTTGCCCAATTTTTCGGACTGACTGACCTTCATTTCTTAAAGTAATGATGGCCACTCTTTTTTCTTTACTTAGCTGTTTTTTTCTTGCTATAATACAAATACCAACAGTCTATTCAGTAGGACTATCAGCTGTGTATCCACCTGACTTCTGCACAACACAACTGATGGTCCCAACCCCATTTATAAGGCAAGAAATCCCACTTATTAGACCTGACAGGGCACACTTGTGAAGTGAAAACCATTTCCGGTGACTACCTCTTGAAGGTCATCAAGAGAATGCCAAGAGTGTACAAAGCAGTCATCAAAGCAAAAGGTGGCTACTTTGAAGAACCTAGAATATAAGACATATTTTCAGTTGTTTCACACTTGTTTGTTAAGTATATAATTCCACATGTGTTAATTCAGAGTTTTGATGCCTTCAGTGTGAATGTACAATTTTCATAGTCATGAAAATACAGAAAAATCTTTAAATGAGACGGTGTGTCCAAACTTTTGGTCTGTACTGTATATCTCTTCTTAAGCAAGATAGTTATAATAGTTAAAATATAACATTTATTAGATATATATTAAAATTTTCCTTCAAGTGAAAAAACCTAAAGGGGCCAAATAGTGAACCCTGGGTCTTCTGAATACCATCAATAACTTATGATAGTGTATACATGCGAACCACACCTCAACATATCAAATGCCAAGTGCGTGGGGTTTAGAAAAATCAACCTCAATTCATCCAGAGCATTGGATTAAACACTACCCTTGCTAATATTGGTTGGTACTTTTTATAGCAATCATATAGGGATACCATGTATGCGCTCAAAAAATTAGGTATACAATAAACTCCCATATGCCCTTTAAACACTGCAGGCACCATAGACTATACAGTAAAATCCCATATGACCTCTATTCAATAAGGTACCGTGGATTTTGTCAGGGAAAATCAACAAAGCCCCACTGAAAGAATCCTTCGGGTTATTGTTATATCAAACAAAATGAAACAATCTCACGCAATCCTAAAGTGCATCATGGCTTGATTCATCCTGGTGTAATGTCATCCTATTATTCATGACCAAAACATACTGGAGGTATCCTGCTCCCAACGCGTTTCCTCCTAAAGTAGATTCATCAGGGGAGACTAAAAAAGGGGGCTTAGGGTCTCCACCATTTCAAACAGCCCTTATCCTCCTTTCAAAAGACCCAGGGTTCCACTTTAGGAGGAAACGCGTTGGGAGCAGGATACCTCCAGTATGTTTTGGTCATGAATAATAGGATGACATTACACCAGGATGAATCAAGCCATGATGCACTTTAGGATTGGGTGAGATTGTTTCATTTTGTTTCATATAACAATAACCCGAAGGATTCTTTCAGTGGGGCTTTGTTGATTTTCCCTGACATAGTCCACGGTACCTTATTGAATAGAGGTCATATGGGATTTTACTGTATAGTCTATGGTGCCTGCAGTGTTTAAAGGGCATTTGGGAGTTTATTGTATACCTAATTTTTTGAGCGCATACATGGTATCCCTATATAATTGCTATAAAAAATGCCAACCAATATTAGCAAGGGTAGTGTTTAATCCAATGCTCTGGATGAATTGAGGTTGATTTTTCTAAACCCACGCACTTGGCATTTGATATGTTGAGGTGTGGTTCGCATGTATACACTATCATAAGTTATTGATGGTATTCAGAAGACCCAGGGTTCACTATTTGGCCCATTTAGGTTTTTTACTTGAAGGAAAATTTTAATATATATCTAATAAATGTTATATTTTAACTATCTTGCTTAAGAATTTTGATTAATCTGGTGGTTACCCCGATAGCTTGTTATATACTGTATATCTCTCCCTATCTCTCTCAGGGGGCCTAGGAGTCCCATTTCCCTCGTCCCCTTTCCCGACACCTCTGTTTTCCTTTCAGAATGTCATTTCACATTTTCCACATATACAAAGATACCGTCCCCGTGTAACTGCTGACACTCAGGCAGCTTTAGTTCAGGGTCCTATATGGAGGCACGCAGCCGCTGCTTTTCCTTCCTGCTGCTGCTGACAATGTGATAGTGTGCAATAAGCTCACTGATTGGTGGAGCAGTCCTGCTTGCTGACTGTTGCTCTGCCTATCAGTGCCGTGCACACTTACCCGAGATTAGGAAGGGGATGAGGAGCCCACTAACTGCTGTTACTGTTTGGTCCCCCCTTTTTACCTATCCTATAAAGCCTGAGTTGGACAGAAAGTTGAGGAGGGTGTTTAACATAAAAATAAAATATATGTTATTTCTATTAGCTGTGACTGACGCCGTCCTGCCACCTGCCGCCCTGGGCACTGGACCTTCACTGCCTTGTAGCAAATACAACCCTACACCAGAATGGTGCTGGAAAGAAATGCAATGTGTCCTGCATACATCAAAGCCTCATACAGCTATGCCACTTAAAAAATAATAAAGATATGGCTGCTAAAAAGCAGAAAGGGAAAAACATGGCCAGTAATTAAAGCCCTTCCAGCAGGGTTGTAACTATAGTTGATGAAAGAGTCACAGTCACATCTGGGCTCTTGAGCCTAAAGGGGCCCAAAAGATACCTTTGCCCCACATGAAAAGATCAATACTATTAATGAGCTGTGATAGATGGGGTCTTTGTTGGAGATTTTAGGCACACAAGCCTTAAGCTACGCCCCAGCCTTCCAGGTCTGGTCATTAAGTGGTTAATAGTTGTGAGCAAACCTTTGAAAGTAACATTTTCCCTCTAAATAAAGTAAGCCTAGTGATCAATAATGTGAGAGTTTTACTTTACAAAGGAAAATGTGGAGCAAATTGTATCAAAAGTATCACAGCATAAAATATTGTCCACGCCATCTGATAGCGATTTAGGGAGTGTTCCCCATATCTGATGCATTTATTTAGAGTTGTCATTTACAGTATATCACTTCAAAACTTTTCATAAACCCTTTCTCCTGTCTTTTCTACAGCACACATTTCTAGAACATTATTACTCCACTTTCCTGGCACTGTTTGCTGATAAAAGTCCCCAATGTATTTCTTAATTATCGGAATGAAAAATAAAATTCATTATACTATTTGTTAAAGAAAAGATTATAACACATATAAGATTATGCCATATATATGGATGGCACATAAGGCTGAGTTCTATTGGTCAGTTAGTGATCACATGACCAGTGCGACAGGGAAGTTCTATGTGAGCGACAGTTGGCAGTTGGTCAGAGACTGGAGATGGTGGAGAACTCTGCTAGCCCCAAACAAAGCGCTAAAATGGATTGTGAGGACGAAGAGGAGATTGTAGTGAAGAGGAGAAGAGGACAGAAAAGATGTCTAATTTCTGACTCATCGGCTGATGAGCAGAATATGATGGAGGATGAAGAAGAAGTTGAGAGGAGGAGAAGAGGGAAGAAGCTAAGATCAATTTCTGACTCATCGGCTGATGAGCAGAATATGATGGAGTACAAAGATGAAGTTGTGAGGAGGACAAGAGGGAAGAAGCTAAGACCAATTTCTGACTCATCGGCTGATGAGCAGAATATGATGGAGGATGAAGAAGAAGTTGAGAGGAGGACAAGAGGGAAGAAGCTAAGACCAATTTCTGACTCATCGGCTGATGAGCAGAATATGATGGAGTACAAAGATGAAGTTGTGAGGAGGAGAAGAGGGAAGAAGCTAAGATCAATTTCTGACTCATCGGCTGATGAGCAGAATATGATGGAGTACAAAGATGAAGTTGTGAGGAGGAGAAGAGGGAAGAAGGTAAGACCAATTTCTGACTCATCGGCTGATGAGCAGAATGTGATAGAGGAAAAAGAGGTCACCTTAAAGAGGAAAGGACCAAAGAGACGACGTGCCATCCACACCTCATCTGATGAAGAAAAGATGCCAAAGAACAAGAGCAAGAAGACAACATCCAGCTACTCTACGAAGATGTCTTCCAACCAAAACATCATTCAAGCAGATGAAGATGTGCCAATGGTGAAAAAATGTGCCAAGAAGAGAAAACTCATCCTGGTCACTTCAAAAGATGCAAAGAAGCCGCTGATCAAGAAAGAAGATGACATCCAGACGCAAGAAGACCGTCTGGATGTCCCAAAAGACTCAGGTAGATATAGAAATACACACACTAACATAGGAGTCATAGTCACATCCCCTACACAAGCATTTTATATGAAGTCTCTTCTATTGTACTGAGATTTGGGACAAACACAAGTGACATTATTACAAATATACATTTATTGCATGGCAAGGGGGTGGCAGCATGGCATGTGCCCTGGGTGCTGAGTTCCCTGTTTGTGGTCACAAGCTCTATAGCGACAGTTAGTTAGTTGTTAGTGAATGTAATCTTTGATATCTAAGCTACTGTAATGCCTTTCACATAGGGAAAGTGACATAGCTAATCAGAAGAACTATACTACATTTCCAATTGCTAATATAATTATTGCAAAGAAAGAACCACTCACCGGTCCTATAAAAATCCAACGTTTTTATTCAAGACATCATATAAAAATTGGCTGAAGGAGAGAGTGAAGCACATGGGATGGACGACGGCCGTTTCCAGAACTCGTTGTGCTTCACTCTCCCCTGCAGCCAGTTTTAATACAATGTATTGAATAAAAATGTTGGATTTTAATAGGACTGGAGAGTTCCACTATGTTTTTCTTTTTTTGAAATGTTCATGGACTTTATCAGGTGTGCACCCGGTATCTCTAGGCGTGATTGCTCTGTCTAAATACAAGTGTATAAGGAAACACACAGGTTTTGGTGCTGGCTTTAACTTTCTTTGTTCATGTTAATATTATTATTATTACACCTACTACATATTGGGATAGGATCTTGGAGATGGGAATACCCCTTTAAGTTATTACTGGATACAAACTAGTAATTAATGGTAACCTGGTCAGGTTATTTCACTGTAAAAACAAAGCCTTGGCAACAACAGCAAAATTAATTTTTTTTTACCATTTTATCTTAAATACAAAAAAATGTTCTGCTTTTTAGTCCATTATATGGCAAACTGAATGGTGCAATTTACTTGTCTCGTAAAAAGGCCTAATATGGCTGTCAATGAAAAAATAAAAACATTATGGCTCTTGAACTATGGGGAAACAAACTTGGCCGCAGTGATAAAGTGTCCATCCCGCACTGCTGTTCTCAATGGTGAGAGACCTGTCAATCACCTGGAGCGGTACTGAGAGAAGCCGACTGGGTGGCAGCACCGGACTGGTCACGTCACATCCTATGATCCAGCAGCGTCTTCAAACTGTATGTTCTCTGAAATACTGGAGCATTTCACAGGAAAATATTCCTGGCTGCAATTGTGCAGCCGGCTCTGATTCACGCTGCCCGCAGTTTGGGCACAATGGATCACATGACACGTTCCCTTTAACCCTTTTTTTATTGCCATAGCCGTATTAGGGCTTGTTTTATTTACAAGACGAGTTATAGCTTTGAATTGCGCCTTTAAATTAACCATATAATGTGCTGCAAACAGGAAAAACAACCACTGTTGTTGCTGAGGTTTTGCTTTTACAGTGCAATGAGCTGGTGACTTAATTTTACGGGTTACTACAATTACACTGATACCAAACTTATGTGGACTTTTTTTTATTTTATTGCTTTTAAAGTGAACCTCTCACATCCCAAAATGCTATTAACTGGCTGATATGGGGTTAATCTGCGGGTTAATAACTTTCTAAAGCCATGCGACCGCCGTACTGAGAGCCTCGGCTACCAGAAGGAAGGGAAGATTATTCCTCTCGGCAGCCTCCGGTTTTCAGTCACAGAGGCGGCCAATGTGGCTTTAGTTACTGCTTAGTACATAATGAGTGACGGCTGCAACCACTCCCCGGTACTGACTGACAGCCAGCTCTGTACTGATGCACTGCTGAGCCGGCTGTCAGTCAGTGCTGTGGCGTGGTTACTGCCGCAGGTCACTATGTACTGCGTGGTGACTGAAGACGCCCCGGCCGTGCCTCTATGACTGAAAGCAGGAGAATGACGGGAGGAATACAATTAATTCACCCCCGGTAGCCAGATTTCAGAGCAGCGGCTGCACGGCTTCAGAGCGCTATTACCCGGAAGATTAACCCCATATCTGCAGTTAAATAGTGCTTTGGGATGTGACAGGTTCCCTTTAAAACATTAAAAACATTTTTTTATTTAGTTTGTGTTATTATTATTATGTAAGATCCATAACTTGTTTCTTGCTGAGCTTTAGTTTTTATTGGTACAACTTTAGGGATACAAACAACATTTGTTACATTTTTGCGGGGATGTGGGATGACTGAAAAACAGCAATCCAGGTGTTTTTTTTTTCTTTTATGGTATTCATTGAATGAGAGAAATAATGTCACATTTGAAAGATCTGACTTTTACAGGCTCAACAATCATGTGACATACATGTGAGTAAGGGGTTAAAGGGTTTTCTAGGTTCTGAACTTTAAAGGGGTTCTCCAGGCTTGGGGCTAAAGTCTGCAGTCACTGTATATGATTGCGGGTTTGTGAATCCTCACAGTGCGCACAGTAGCGCTATCAGATTTCTCCTGTGCTGGCGCCAGGAGTGGGCGCAAGTATGTGATTTGCATACTCCCGGCCACATTCCGTCTAGACATGATCGGCTTTTGTCTATTCACTTATATTGAGCCAGGCCGCGGCCCTCTAGTCGTCATGTGACCGCATGTATACAAATTACACACTTGCAGTCACGTTTCTGCCCACTTCTGGCGCCAGTGAATGCTGACAGCGCGCACAATGAACCCTAAGCCCGGACAACCCCTTTAAACAGAACTTGTCATGTGCAAAAATGCTATTTGTCAGCAGATATGGAGTTTATATGCTGGTAAGCAGCATTATAATCCTGGCCAGCTTTACATTCTCCCAGGAGCGACTCGTCTCAGTCCCTGGGGCGTGCACGGAGCGGTCATCACTGACTACACTGTGTTATGCAAATAATATTTTCTCAGATTTTCCCAAATTACCTATATGAATTGCAGTCATTGTAATTTTCTAGTCAAATAACTATTAGAGTACAATTGAAAGGTTTTTGTACAAACTGCCTATGATAACAGTATATTTTTAAAAAAATAAAAAACTCAAACTGCACTCAAAATGCATGTTCCAAATTATTATGCACAGCAGAGTTTTCAACTTTTTCATTTTAATAAAGAACAAAAAAATGGTCATTTTTTAAATTATAAGCATTAGCAGGTTATTACAAAGGGAAATCAAACAGTTTTCAACTCAAAACTTTATTCTAGGTGATGTTACATTTGCACATAGGACCCCTTGTTCGAAAGGAGCTTCGTAACTCTCTCGTCCATTGAATTTGTCAGGTTTTGGATGGTTTCTGCTTTAATTGTTTTTGCATGAGGACAGAATACCCTCCCAGAGCTGTTGCTTAGATGTGAACTGCCTCCTGCCATCATAGACACTCCTTTTGATGATGCTCCAGAGGTTCTCAATGGGGTTGAGGTCAGGGGAGCATGGGTAAGAACCTCTGGAGCATCATCAAATGGAGTGTCTATGATGGCGGGAGGCAGTTCACATCTAAGCAACAGCTCTGGGAGGGTATTCTGTCCTCATGCAAAACAATTAAAGCAGAAACCATCCAAAACCTGACAAATTCAATGGACGAGAGAGTTCAGAAGCTCCTTTCGAACAAGGGGTCCTATGTGCAAATGTAACATCACCTAGAATAAAGTTTTGAGTTGAAAACTGTTTGATTTCAGTTTGTAATAACCTGCTAATGCTTATAATTTCAAATTTCAAAAATGACCATTTTTTTGTTCTTTATTAAAATGAAAAGGTTGAAAACTCTGCTGTGCATAATAATTTGGAACATGCATTTTGAGTGCAGTTTGAGTGTTTTATTTTTTTTAAAATATACTGTTATCATAGGCAGTTTGTACAAAAACCTTTCAATTGTACTCTAATAGTTATTTGACTGGAAAATTACAATGACTGCAATTCATATAGGTAATTTGGGAAAATCTGAGAAAATATTATTTGCATAATAATTTGGAACACAGTGTATACAGTGGGTGGGGGCTGTAATCACTGCTCTGCATTTTGATTGACAGCTCTCTCTCCAGCGTGTATGTGCCGCGTGTATGTGCAGAGAAAGCTGCCAATCAGTCTCCCGGGGAGCGATTACTGCTGCTGCTCACAATACACTGTGTGCAGAATTATTAGGCAAATTGTATTTTAGAGGATTATTTTTTTATTGATCAACAACTATGTTCTCAATCAACCCAAAAGACTCATAAATATCCAAGCTTAATATTTTTGGAATTTGCAGTGTTTTTTTTTTTAGATTTGGCTATCTTAGGAGGATATCTGTTTGTGCAAGTAACTATTACTGTGCAGAATTATTAGGCAACTTAATAAAAACCAAATATAATCCCATCTCACTTGTTTATTTTCACCAGGTAAACCAATATGAGTGCACAAAATTTAGAAATAAACATTTCTGACATGCAAAAACAAAAAACAAAAAAATTAGTGATCAATATAGCCACCTTTCTTTATGATGACACTCAACAGCTTTCCATCCATAGATTCTGTCAGTTGCTTGATCTGTTTTCAATCAACATTGCGTGCAGCAGCCACCACAGCCTCCCAGACACTGTTCCGAGAGGTATACTGTTTTCCCTCCCTGTAGATCTCACATTTTATGATGGACCACAGGTTCTCTATGTGGTTCAGATCAGGTGAACAAGGGGGGCATGTCATTATTTTTTCTTCTTTTAGACCTTTACTGGCCAGCCACGCTGTGGAGTAGATCGATGCATGTGATGGAGCATTGTCCTGCATGAAAATCATGTTTTTCTCGAACGATACCGACTTCTTCCTGTACCACTGCTTGAATAAGTTGTCTTCCAGAAACTGGCAGTATGTCTGGGAGTTAAGCTTCACTCCATCCTCAACCCAAAAAGGTCCCACAAGTTCATCTTTGATGATACCAGCCCATACCAGTACCCCATCTCCACCTTACTGGCGTCTGAGTCGGAGTTGAGCTCTCTGCCCTTTACTGATCCAGCCTCTGGTCCATCCATCTGGCCCATCAAGAGTCACTCTCATTTCATCAGTCCATAAAACCTTTGAAAAATCAGTCTTAAGATATTTCTTGGCCTATTCTTGACGTTTTATCTTATGTTTCTTGTTCAAAGGTGGTCGTTTTTCAGCATTTCTTACCTTGGCCATGTCCCTGAGTAGCGCACACCTTGTGCTTTTTGATACTCCAGTAACGTTGCAGCTCTGAAATATGCAAAACTGGTGGCGAATGGCATCTTGGCAGCTTCACGCTTGATTTTCCTCAATTCATGGTCAGTTATTTTGCGCCTTTTTTGGCCAACACGCTTCTTGCAACCCTGTTGGCTATTTGCCATGAAACGCTTGATTGTTCGGTGATCACGCTTCAAAAGTTTGGAAATTTCAAGACTGCTGCATCTCTCTGAAAGACATCTCACAATTTTGGAATTTTTAGAGCCCGTCAAATCTCTCTTCTGACCCATTTTGCCAAAGGAAAGGAAGTTGCCTAATAATTAAGCACACCTTATATAGGGTGTTGATGTCATTAGTCAACACCCCTCCTCATTACAGAGATGCACATCACCAGATTTACTTAATTGGTAGTTGGCTCTCAAGCCTATGCAGCTTGGAATAGGACGACATGTATATAAAGTATCATGTGATCAAAATACCATTTGCCTAATAATTCTGCACACAGTGTATAGTGAGGGGTGATTGTAACCGCTCCGTATGGAGTGGCTGCAGGTGTTAGGGTGAACACTTTGGTATGTTCATTAGTTGCCTGCTTTGGGCCTAATGAATATGATGAAGTGCATGCAAGAAAGAATAACATCAGACACACACAGTTGGATGTAAGCTCTCCTTGATCAGATATGACACAGCTCCAAGTTTCTTTATTCAACCCGAACATAGACTTATATAAACTGTAAATAGGGGCTCAGTTAGCCCTAGAATGTGAGTAACCAGATGTATTCATTGGTTAGTCCATGGGCAGATCCATGAGGTCATCAGGGTGGGTATGGTCCATAAGGTCATCAGGGGGCGTGATCCATGAGGTCATCAGGGGGCATGGTCCATGAGGTCATCAGGGTGGGTTGGTCCATGAGGTCATCAGGGGGCATGATCCATGAGGTCATCAGAGGGCGTGATCCATTAGGTCATCAGGGTGGGTTTCTCCAAGCAATGTGTCGCTCTGTGGTTGGTTAGTCCTTCTATAGAATGCAGCTTCCTCCCAGAATAGAGCATGGTGTGATAAAACAGGAAATGGCAGCCATCTTTTGATCTAAACAAGCTTATGTAAGGTGAAATAATACACTTTGTGGGTCTTTTCTCTCAATCTCCTATGTCTTGAGGTTAATTAAGTATTTGATCCTATGGCTCTCCTCAACACAGGGAGATTAGAAGCTAATTTCTGTTACTGATAGAAGCTAATTTCATCAGTAATGTGGCCAGACAGCATTTTAACGCTTTTTACCTGCAGATTAACCTTAGATCTGCCGGTAAATAGTGGTTTTGCACATGACAGGTTCCATTTAAGGTGCTTATCCTTACTTGATAACAAGAGACATTAAAATGGATATTTCCAACCAACTCCCAGTAACACCTGAATGACTTTTTTAAGGGGTCTTAGTAAGTGATGCAGCCTCTTCTGCCCCGCTTACCTGCACGCTGGCTACATACTACAGCATCTGATGGATTTTGCAACATTGTTCCATTGAAGTGAATGGGACACTGAAATACCAAACACAGTCGCTACTATCTGGTCAGAGGAAACCAGCAAAAGAGCTGATGGTGGAGGTGATAAGAGTCGGACCTCCCAAGATCTGTTATTGATGGCCTATTCTATGGATAGGACATTCATATTGTAAACCTAGGAATCCACTTTCTGAAAATACTTTGAACACTTTGTGAAATGCAAAAGGGATTTTCCCATTCCCAGAATAAGCCATAAGTACCGTCTCTTGCCTGAGGCTCCCAAAAGTCAACTCCTGACATTCTCCATACACTTCAATCGTGCGGAGTCCGCATGTGCATGTGGCCCTCTTCATTAATGTCCATGAGGGTTATAGAAAGAGCCAAATAAATGCAAATGTCAGAAATGCCTAAGATGGGAACATTCTTGTAAATGTCTCCTGTTCTGTAATTCTTCACCCTAGTAGAGGACAGCGGTGTTCGGCCGACCTGCTCTAGTAGCACAATCTCAGATAACATCAGGCAGAGATTAATATTCCATCATGTGCTCGGGCAGGGGAGTTATGGGAAGGTTGTCCTGGCGGAGGATGCTTCTAACCATCAGAAGTATGCTGTGAAGATCATCAGCAAGAGATCCCTGCTCTCTACTGGCGATGAGGCGGATGTGATGGTGGAGCACCGAGTGTTACAGCTGGCATCTGGGAGCCCCTTCCTCGTCCACGCAGACTTTGCATTCCAGACCAAGGTATAATACTGACTACTACTTTATTACCATCCCCATAGGTAATCAGCAGATCAGGAGGGCAGCAGCGCTTACTGGGATACTCTGACTGATTCACTGCACTACCTGACAGAGCCCCGGCCATGTGCGAGCAAATTGTCTGGTACTGAGAATGGGAATGCGCTGCAGTACCGGACACAGGGTCATGGATTCTACACATAATCTACTTTCTATATCAATTCATCGCCGTCTCTAAGATCTCTGCTTTCAGTCAGTTAGTAAGCTCCATTGTTTGCCTCCAATGTATGAAAACCCTTTCCTGATCATGTGATGGATGCTCAGGCGCACGGCTCATTGCAGGACAGTTACTGGATCTGTTTCTTGTAAAGTGACCTGTGTGTCCACTACATGATCAGGAGAGGGTTTGTAGTCACTGGAGGTGAACAATGTAGGTTCCTACACAGTGACTGAAAGCAGAGATCTTAGAAAGTTTGAGGAATGGATATAAAAAGCAAAGTGGAAAATTGTATAACTAATCATTAATGGGTTTATCCATGACTAATTAATTTTTTTGGCTATGGGCCTAAGAGCTGACAGGCAGGTGACTGTTAATTACCTGACTGTTGTGCCTGGCGCTGATCTCTGCCGGCTTAGAGCAGTCACAGACCGCTGCTGCCAGTGATTCTGCGGCCTCCACTGACATCACATCAACAGAGCAGCGGCTTCTCTTCTACTTTGCTCTGTTGATGGGGTGTGACTGCTGATGTCATGCTGATTGACAGCCGGCTCCTCACTGCGTAACTGCAGGAAACTGACTGTCAATCAGCATGAAGCCAGCAGTCATGTCTCGTCGACAGAGCAGAGGCCGGGTAGAAAAGCCAGGTAGTTAGCAACTACCTGACTGTTAGTTCTTAGACCCATAGTAAAAAAATAGTACTGGAAAATCTCTTTAAGTAAAACCTGACAGGTCCCCATGCCCTCCAAACCACCATGCATTTATTATTTTGCTAATACTAAAGATAAGCGAATAAATTAAAATTTTACTAAAATTTTTCAAAAATCCAAATTTGCCAAAATGCTGATTTTTTGTAATTCACTTCTGCTTGGATTCAACAAAATGCCACATTTTTTAAATCATAAAAGGGCCATTCAAAGGTTAAAAAAATAAAACAAATCCTCATCTTACCGCTCACATCTCAGGCACCTCTACTACCCACCGCCACCTGTCCTAGGATTTTCTCTGATTTGCTTTTCTGTAGTTATACTACTATATAACAAGACCTTTGTATATTTGATGGGACGACTAGTCTGGTGAAGCCAACACCGTGTTGACTAGTCTGATGCTAATGGGCATATTGCAAACAAAATTTATAAAATAATTTTTTGTCATTCACTACAATCAAATATACAGTACAAAGTGCTTGTTAGGAAGGGTATTATCATAAGAATAAATACATGGTGGTGGTTTGGGGGACATGGAGGAGCTGTCAGATTCTCTTTAAAAAAATAATATTTTTTTCTTGCTAAAGCTGGAATATCCCTTCAAGCATTAGAGAAGCCGCTAATGTATTCTGTATAGTAAATGTGTAGATGTTAGGATGATTCAGTAATTATATCTTCTCTTTGCCGTGTTTCTTCCATGACACAGATGTTTGTGCTACTTGGTCTGGAATACATGAGCTGCGGGGACTTCCATCACTTCCTACAGATGAAGGGGCGGCTTAACATCCCCAGTGCAAGGTAATAAGATATAACATTCACTTGTCAGTCTATAGATTAGTGTGAATTTCTAAGGGTCTCCTCACATTACATCTTTCCATTTTCTTTTGTGCCAGATTCTATGCCGCGGAGCTCGTGTGTGGCATCCAGTATCTCCATTCTAAGGGCATCGTCCACAGAGACCTCAAGCCCGAGAACATCCTGGTGGCTGAGTCGGGCCATGTTAAGATCACAGATTTCGGTCTCGCACTTGAGAACATGCTTGGAGACCGCACAGCCACCGAATATGCTGGGACCAAGGAATTTGTGGCTCCTGAGGTGAGAAGAAGAGAATTTTCCTCTTTTTACTGATGCAATGATAGGAATAATGTTACATCACAGACCATGGAGAGGTGGAGAGATTAGGAACATGGACAATACAAGACCAGGGAAAGTGTTACCCCATCTCTTACATAGGGGTGAATGTCCCCTCTAAATAGTAGCGTCTGGTCATCAAGTCTGGTCAGTCCACAATGTTGGCTCCTTAGTATTTTCTGTGCAGTAACTGTTCTCTCCTCTTTGGCAGATGCTGGCTGAGGAGGAGTATGGCGCTGGAGTGGACTGGTATTCATTTGGCATCATCTTAAATAAAATGATTACCAGTAAGTGCAATTACCATCCTGCACTATTTAATCAATTATCCTCCAGCGCTGAAGACCTCATCAAAAAGGTGAGTATGGCACTGTAATAAGACACCACTGTATTTTAAACCTTATTACATGAAAACCTCCGACAGCAAGATATCCCCCCCCCTACTACAACCCAGACTGCGCCATTATAGGGGATATCGAGGACATAGTGAAAAACAAAAAACAGAGCTAAGGACTAACAGGCAGGGAGTTGCTACCTATCTGCCTGTTGAGCTTAACACCATTCTTTGCCGGCACAGATTGCTCCTGCCGGTGATTCAGCTGTCTCTGCTGTTGTCATGTTGACAGAGTAGCGGCTTCTTTTCCACCATGCTCTATTGACGGAGCGTAACTTCTGCCGTCATTCTGATTCATAGTCGGCTCCTCCAGTTAGGCAGCGGGAATATGGCTGTCAATCAGAATAACATCAGAAGTCATGCTCCGTCAACAGAGCAGGGTGGAAAAGAAGCCATCGTTCTGTCAACGTGACGTCAGCAGAGGCAGCTGAATCGCCAGTACTGGGAAAAAGCAGTGCCGGCCACCTGCCTGCCTTTGTTTTTCACAATATTCCGGATATCCCCTTTAAGGGACAAAATTTTACTGACCTAATGAATAATAAGGGTGTGAGTTTCCCTTTACAGTATCAGTCTGGTAGCAGATGTACGGAAGGCATCTTTTCACACCTAGAAGCCTCCATGTGCAATCTTCTTGCTTAGGTCTTTGCTAAATGATGTTTCTAATGATGTTTCTCTATTTCAGCTCCTCCAGAGAGATCCTGCCAAGCGCTTAGGAGTCCACGGAAACATCAGAGGTCATCACTTGTTCCAGCATATTGACTGGGTCTCTGTGGAAGCCCTTCGGATGCCCCCACCACACATCCCTATAGTAAGTATATACACAAACATTCTACATTCTGGACACATTTTATAGACAATATATGCTACCTAATGTTAGGAGGTAGATGAAGAGGGATGTGCCCAGGGGCTGCAGAGGAAGGTGTGGATGCCATTCAGCAGTAGTGTGGACATATAGCCTGTGCAGCCAGAGTAGTTACACACAAGCATAGTGAGGAGGGGGCCCTTCACAAACTCTGAGGTTTGACCATACAAGATGCAAGTGTTAATGATCGGGGAGGACTTTTTCTTCTGTTTGGTTTGATCGTGTTGGAGGTCAGTGCTGGATGTGGAAAGTATTTATACCAATGTGATTGACATGATTTACTGATGTGTGTATAACCTGTGTATTTGCGTTTGTCTGATGTACGTGTCAAGTGCATGTCTTGTGCTTGTGTAATATGTGGACTGTGCATGTGTGTGTTGTGCTTTTGTGATGTGTGCACTGTGCTGTGTAAGTTGTGCGCTGTGCTTGTGTGATGTGTTTTTATCATGTTTTTGTTCTATAATGTTTTATTGTACTTATAGGGGTCGTCCACTGCTCAGACAAACCTTTCTTAATCCCTATGTTTCCCCCCAGTAAAATAATAACACTTATACTCCCCTCTGTTGGCGGTGCCATTCCAGCAGTGTCAGCACTGGCTCCCCTGCGGCTCGTGAGGCATTGTTATGTCATGCAATCCCTGCAGCCAATCAGCGCTGGCTTCACTCTCCTCTCCTATGGACATAATTGACTTTCGGATGAAGTGAGTGCAGCCGCTGCTAGTAGTGACTATACTGTAAGTGTTATTTTACTGAGGGGACACTTAGGGACTGAAAAGGCATTGTCCGAGCAGTGGATAACCCTTTAAGTGAGGGGGTCAATACAGAATGCTCAGACAAGGGCCTTCAATTCTCAGTGTTCGCATCTGTAGTAGTGATAGGGCATGATATCCCTATGATTCAGCCACTTCATTCTAAATCCAAATATGCTTGTGAGCCTTCAGAGCTTTATGTGCATGATGGGGAGAGAAAAGCACAAAATATATACTATCATGTAAGTTACATGCTAGGATGCCATTAGGACGTATCGTCTGATCATCAGAACATCATAATCTATTTTTATTTCTCTCTTACAGCCACCTATACCTCAACGCCGTGCCAGAAAATTCAACCTGAACAACATGGAGAGAGCAGAGGCCGAGAAGGGACCTTTACCAGTTAACTCTACGGCCGTGTTCAGAGGTTTATCATTTGTCACCTGGTGAATCCTCTAGACACCAGCTCTAATGTCACCAGAGCGAGTTGTCCTCCTGAGCTCCTGGAAGAAGATCTACTGACGTGTAGAAGAGTGGACCCAGGCATCGAAGAACTGGAATGTCTAATAACACCTACAACTGGCACAGGACCGAAGCACATCTTCCCAAGAATTCATCAGAGATGAGGACAAGACTGACAGTGAAGACACCTGTCAGTGAAGATGTCGAGGGACCCAACAAGAAGACAGCAGAAGACCAGCACAGCCGATGGTTGTAAGTGGTGGCGCCAGAACATCTGCGCTCCTTTCCACTCATAGGCATGTGAAAAACACTTCAAAATGTATCTACCGGTAACTGGATTTCCTCACATTCATGACAGCACCACCATGTTGTGCTGTCTTGGGTTGGAAGAAGCCAAGTGGTGAGTGTTGGCCGGCTATTTAGGGGTGGAGGAGGCCGGATTTTTTTTTTTTTTAAGTAACATCTCCCACATGCCTATGACAAAGTGTTACTATATACAGATGTATCCACTGTGTATAGTAATTTTTAAAACTGACCGGTAATAGGATTTCCTCTGATTCATGACAGAGCTGTCATAGGTGAGGGGAAAAAGGTGAGTGATGGCCGGCTATTTAGGGGTGGAGGAGGCCGGATTTTTTTTTTTTTTTCTTTTTTTTTTAATAGATGGAGGATTCTGAGCGATAGGGCTCCTGTACACCAAAAGATCAGCTCAGACAATGGTGGTAAGTAGGAGCCAGAACATCTGTGCTCACACATAGGCATGTATCATACACTCCAGAATATACGGACCGGTAACTGGATTTCCTCACATTCATGATAGCACCACCATGTTGTGCTGTCTTGGGTTGAACAAAACCAAAAGGGTGGCTATTAATCCATTTCCAACATGTGCCGTACATGTACGGCACATGTCGGGTCTCTCCCTTTGGTGCAGGCTCTGGCGATGAGACTGCACCTTTCCGGGGACATGACAGCTAATTTGATCAGCTGTCATGTGCCTTTAACAGCCGCAGGTGGAACTGCGATCCACCCGCGGCTGTTAACATGTTAAATGCCACCGTCAATCTCTGACAGCGGCATTTAACCTGTCACATGACTGTGGAGACCCCTGCGTTTGTCATTGCTCATAGCCAGTGAGCATTTCTGCTACACACAGGCGATCTGATGGTCGCAGCTTCTAGTCTCCCATGGAGACTATTGAAGCAAGTGAAAAGTAAAAAAAAAATCTTTTTAAAAATCAAGAAAAAAATGTAAAAATATAAAAATCACCCCCCTTTCGTCCCATTCAAAATAAAACAATAAAAAAATCAAATATACACATATTTGGTATCGCCACATTCAGAATCACCCGATCTATCAATATATAAAAAGGATTAGTTCGACTGGTAAACGGTGTAACAAGAAAAAAAATGAAAACGCCAGAATTTCGGGTTTTTTGGTCGCTGCAACATTGCAATAAAATGCAATAACGGGCGATCAAAAATCATATCTACCCTAAAATGATATCATTAAAAACATTGGCTTGGCGTGCAAAAAATAAGCCCTACCCGGGTCTCAGAAAATGGCGACATTTTTTTTTTTTACAAAATTTGGATTTTTTTTTCACCACTTAAATAAAAATGAACCTATACATGCTTGGTATCTGTGAACTTGTAATGACCTGGAGAATCATTATGGCAGGTCAGTTTTAGCATTTAGTGAACATGGTAAAAAAAAAACAAGAACTGTGGAACTGCACTTTTTTTGCAATTTCATCGCAATTGGAATTTTTTTCCCATTTTCCAGTACACGATATGGTAAAACGAATGGAGTCGCTCAAAAGTACAACTTGTCCCACAAAAAATAAGACCCCACATAGCCAAATTGATAGGAAAAAAAAGTTATGGTTCCGGGAAGAAGGGGAGCAAAAAAGTAAAGCGCAAAACGGAAAATGGCCTGGGGGTGAAGGGGTTAAGGAGGCATGTTTTTTTTGTTCTGTTTTTAGTAACATCTAGCACATGCCTATGACACATATTTATTACTATATACAGATGTATCCACTGTGTATAGTAAATTCTAAAACTGACCGGTAATAGGATTTCCTCTTATCCATGATAGAGCTGTAGGTGAGGGGTAAAGGTACGTGATGGCCGGCTAAGAACACTATAATTTGCACTTTAAATAATTGACCAAAGGATTTAACTAAATGACTCTTATAAAAAGTAGATTTAGTTAGCGATATGTTTAGTAATGTGTTAGGAAGCTTTTATGTTAAGGCTTTGACCACTTTCTGATTATTGTTAAATAATGTGTTTGTGAGATGATTAAAAGGCACTTAGAAATATAGGCTATTCTGCACTATTTCCCATATTTCATATTTGGTGACAAAATTCAAGAAAGGCCATATTAGTAAGTGCCTTATCATCATCTCAAACACATGGGTCAACAAAAAACAGAAAATGGCCATTGCTTTTAATAGTTTAAAGATCTGGAAAGAATTTACTTTAACATTTGTCACCGCTTATATCATCAAATAACAAATAAACAGAAATTGCTTTTCTAATAGACTGACACATCCAGAAGAGATCCCATTTCACCAGTCACCACATTATCATAACAAGCAGGATTACAATGAGAGATAACAGAATCCACCATTCACAGTAGGTAGTGTCACAGCTCACCTCTTCCCCCTTCCTGCACAATGACATCTTTATGTCACTAAACATGAGAACCTCTATATAAAACTCTCCCAAGGAATGAAATAAAGTCTCCTATATTGTCTTGTGAGATAGATAGATAGATAGATAGATAGATAGATAGATAGATAGATAGATAGATAGATAGATAGATAGATAGATAGATAGATAGATAGATAGATAATGTCCAATCTCCAAACAGGCAAGAGAGCAGCTTCCATAAATGTACAAAAAAACAGTAATCTGCTATCAGAAATACAGGTTATAAAAAAAATTATCACAATCAGGTTTAAATTAGTTTAAAAAAAAATTATTTGACACATTCCCTTAAAGAAAAATAAATAAAAAATATATATAAAAAGTATTAGATATTATAAGAAATGTTTAATAGGTTAGAGTAGAGTAGGGCCCTGCCGAAAGAGTCTACCTTGTCGTGGTGGCAGGCTTAAAAAATCTTTTGGTCAAAACAAATCCTGAAGGCTATGTATGTGATCTGGTGTTCAATGGAAACTATTAATGTGTGATTGGTGAGGACGTGGTGCAGAAGTAGAGTTTTTCCAAAGTGGGCGTTGGGACTGTGGAAGGTTTGAGGGTTGGAGGCGGAGCTAGGGTGGAGGCGGAGCTGAGGTGGAGGCACAGCTGGGGTGGAGCCTGGGTGGAGTCTCAAGGGGGCCTGAACATTTTGCCAGTATGTGGCCCTAAAATTACTCGTGGCTGCCCTGACGACTCCTATAGCATGTGATAGAATATTTTTTTCAGCTTTACTGACAATCAAGAGGAAAGGGCTGACATTTCCTCCCAATTACATTATTTACACCCCAGCACTTCATTTTCACAAAGGCTGCCAGTAGATAAAATAAATGGTCATTTTAAAGGGATTGTGCCACCATTAACCCCTTTACAATCCAAGGTGGTTTGCACGTTAATGACCAGGCCAATTTTTACAATTCTGACCACTGTCACTTTATGAGGTAATTACTCTGGAACGCTTGAACGGATCCCCCTGATTCTGAGATTGTTTTTTCGTGACATATTGTACTTCATGATTGTGGTAAAATTTCTTCGATATCACTTGCGTTTATTTGTGAAAAAAACAGAAATTTGGCAAAAATTTTGAAAATTTTGCAATTTTCAAAATTTGAATTTTTATGCCCTTAAATCAGAAAGATATGTCACACAAAGGAGTTAATAAATAACATTTCCCATATGTCTACTTTACATCAGCACAATTTTGGAACCAAAATTTTTTTTTGTTAGGGAGCTATAAGGGTTAAAAGTTGACCAGCGATTTCTCATTTTTCCAACAAAATTTACAAAACCATTTTTTTAGTGACCACATCACTTTTGAAGTCACTTTGAGAGGTCTTTATGACAGAAAATACCCAAAAGTGACACCATTCTAAAAACTGCACCCCTCAAGGTGCTCAAAACCACATTCAAGAACTTTATTAACCCTTCAGGTGCTTCACAGGAATTTTTGGAATGTGGAAGAAAAAAATGAACATTTAACTTTTTTCACAAAAATGTTATTTTAGACCCAATTTTTTTTATTTTCGCAGGGGTAACAGGAAAAAATGGATCCCAAAATTTGTTGTGCAATTTCCCCTGGGCATGCAGATACCCCATATGTGGGGAAAATCCACTGTTTGGGCGCACGACAGGGCTCAGAAGGGAATGAGCGCCATTTGATATTTTGATTGTGAAATTTGCTTGAATAATTAGCGGACGCCATGTTGCGTTTGGAGAGCCCCTGATGTGCCTAAACAGTGGAGTTCCCCCACAAGTGATCCCATTTTGAAACTAGACCCCCCAAGGCACCTATCTAGATGCATAGTGAGAACTTGGAACCCCTAGGTGCTTCACAAATTGATTCGTAAAAATGAAAAAGTATTTTTTTTTCCACTTTTTCATTTTTACGAATCAATTTGTGAAGCACCTGAGGGTTCCAAGTGCTCACTATGCATCTAGATAGGTGCCTTGGGGGGTCTAGTTTCCAAAATGGGGTCACTTGTGGGGGAGCTCCACTGTTTAGGCACATCAGGGGCTCTCCAAACGCAACATGGTGTCCGCTAACAAATTGAATGGAAAATCGGCTCAAATTGTTAGCGGACACCATGTTGCGTTTGGAGAGCCCCTGATGTGCCTAAACAGTGGAGCTCCCCCACAAGTGACCCCATTTTGGAAACTAGACCCCCCAAGGCACCTATCTACATGCGTAGTGAGCACTTGGAACCCTCAAGTGCTTCACAAATTGATTCGTAAAAATGAAAAAGTGGAAAAAAAATACTTTTTCATTTTTACGAATCAATTTGTGAAGCACCTAGGGCGATACCAAATATGTGTACTTTTATTGTTTGTATTTTTTTTTTTCATAATAATATTTATTGATGGGTACATTATATTTTTATTTTTAGTGGATTATTTTTTTTTTTTTTTTTTTTTTTATATTTTTACAATTTTTTTTTATTTTTTTTTTCACTTTCAGACAGTTTTTTTTACTTTTTTACTTTGTCCCACTATGGGACTTTCACTTTTTTTATTCTGATCGCCTGCATGGCACAGGAATGCAGCACCATCCCTGTGCCATGCAGGCTGTCAGCACTGGACAGGGAGAAGATAGTTTGGAGATGTACTGCGCATGTCCAAACAATCTTCTTGCTGTCTGGTGACCCGGATGTTGTCATGACGACATCGGGTCATCATGGCAACACCCGGGAAGCCGCGGCAGACAGCGCTGGACGCCGGAAGAGGAGGTGAGCATCGGCGATCACCTCCCCTTGTCTCCGCAATGCTGCGATCGACTTCAATCGCAGCACTGCGGGGGTTAATGTGCTGGGAGCGGTGCAGGACCGCTCCCTGCACATAGTATCGGCTGTCAGCTGTGACAATCAGCTGACACCCGGCGGCGATCGCGCCCGCACAGCCTGTGTGGGCGCGCGATCGCCATGACGTACTGATACGGGTCAGGCTCTTAAAGCCCAGGGCACAGACGCGTATTAGTACGTCATGGGCTTTAAAGGGGTTAAAGGGGTTTTCCCACAAACAAAAGTTGATTTTAACCAATAGATCTTGGAATAATAATAACTTTCACAATTGAATGTGTTTAAATAAAATGTTCCTGGGCTGAGATAATCTTATAAATGTTCCCCTGCTGTGTACTGTGTAATGGTTGTGTCTGACCGTGCAGGAACATGGTCTGGTCATACCACAGCTCCTGGGCAGGGGAGGAAGCAAAAGAGTATACAGACATTACAGCAGGGGATCGCAGCTGATTCTTTCTTTGAAGTAAAACATTGTTTAAATACAGGCAGAGAAATGTTTTACCTCACAAAAAGTATAAGCTGTGATCCCCTGCTGTAATGTCTGTATACTCTTTTCCGTTCTCCCCGCCCAGGAGCTGTGGTATGATCAGACCATGTTCCTGCACAGTCAGACACAGACATTACACAGAACACAGCAGGAACACATTTATAAGATTATCTCAGCACAGGAACATTTGTTTTAAACACATCCAATTGTGGAAATTATTATTCTTCCAAGATCTGTTGTTTAAAATGATTTTGTGTTCGTGGGAAAAACCCCTTTAAATATCATTCATTGTATACAGTGCTTGCAATTTACGTTTTGGAAAAAAAAATCCAGTGAAGACTTATAACATTTACTTCTGGCACCACCTTCTGTTGTAGCATGTCCACCTTATGAGCTGATGCTGGTGGTCACACATGCGTCGTCCCTTCCTCTGCAGACAGTTCTAGACATAGTGATCCCCTGTTTACTGCAAATAGAAATGGCTTTTTACAAGGTATATTGTAGTGCAGCTGATAAGATTCCTTCTGCTGGAGACATAGGTGCTATATTGTTAGCTGCCAGAAGGTGAAGGCGACCAATTCTGCTGATCACCCACCCCTTGCAGTACTCATGGGAAGCAAACCATTATGGGTACTTTTTATACTATAAGCACTGCAAATTACCTTAACACACTCATCCCCTGTCAGGAATTTTAGTGTAAAAATTATTCCTGGGATAGCCCCTTTAGCCACAAATCCGAAAAGTGCAAAACTATTGTCTTCAGAAAATTATATAACAAGAAATAATACATGTAATTCATCTGTCTGGAGAAAAAAAGTCTGAACATTTCCTTTTAGGGCCAGGCCTACTTATTACTACTTTGAGTTTCAGAATATTAATATTGCTATTGTTTCTATTCGTATAGTGGAATATTTTTAGCAGACCTGATCTTTGTGCCAACGTTTCACAAGGTTCTTATTCTAACACACAGAAGAAAAGTCTATTAAAAACCAGATATTGTATTAACTAGTGGAAAGGTTTAGTGTCAGACATTAAGGCAGAGGGGAGAGCGGGATTACGGGGCAGTGCGGATCCATCTTGTCCTGTTTCTCTTTCTGTCTGTGTTCATCCAGAATGACATGACTGCTTTCTTTTGCAGTTTTTTTCACCATTGCCTTTGTACCTAAATGGTCAATATTAAGTGCAGTCACCCCGACACTGATAGCAGAATTTACTGCATCGTCAGTGGCATGACCAGCATCTTTTCCATAGCTACAAAAAAAGAAAAAGTCAACTAGGTTATTTCTCAATGAAACTGTTAAAGATGAAATTGGTAGAATT
Source organism: Phyllobates terribilis (assembly GCF_046119375.1). Classification (NCBI taxonomy): domain Eukaryota; kingdom Metazoa; phylum Chordata; class Amphibia; order Anura; family Dendrobatidae; genus Phyllobates; species Phyllobates terribilis. The sequence goes on along the minus strand of NW_027363240.1, from coordinate 1,113,462 downwards.
TGTACATCTGTGTAATTAATGTGCCTGGACGAGTTCTCCAGCTCGTATACATAACCCATGTGCTACAGACTCAGGCAATACGGGTGCTAAAATGTCACCATATTATGGAGGGATCACTCTACTTTTTGCTTGATATTTGGGAAAAGGCCTAATCTGAGAGTGATCAGCTAAAGGAAAAAGGCGGCAGGATTTTTTTGCTCCTGGTACTGCGCTTCCTGGCAAAAAAATTGCATATTTGTGAAAAGATATAATTCAGTACAGACCTCCTCTATTTCCGGCAGTGCCACAGACAATAAATGGAGCAGAGATCGAGCACATACACCCCCATTGTATGAAGGAACTGGATCTGCAGGGTCCGGTCCTCGCAGATTCCAGAGAGCCAATCTCACAATCACTGGGGGCTCCAGTGCTCTGACCCCCAGCCACCAGCGGGTTAAAGATAATGAGAACTTTCCGTCTTGGGAATAACCTAATGTAATGATGTAGTTTATGCTTAATTTAAAAAAAAACATTAAAAACCATCACCTCCTGCAAAAGACACTGAATACATACAGATCTCTGTCTGCAGTTATAAGTATTGGTCTATAGGGGTTTGTAAACCCAGGGGTGGATTAAGAGTAGCAAGGGCCCCGGGCAGTTTAGAAGGTGGGGGCCCCCCCGTGATAGATCATGTGATAGTTCACGTGAAATTAATTTGGCACAATTTTAATGTATTAATTATAATACTTTTTTTACACTAATTGTATGACTTAATATTGAGCACAATTAAGTATGCTGTCATCCCCAATGTACAGTATGAGACCCTAAACACAATATGAGCTGCCATAATCCTCCTATACACAGCAGGAGGCCGCACATAGCCATCTATACACAGCAGGAGGTCGCTCGGTGCCATCTATACACAGCAGGAGGCCGCACACAGCCATCTATACACAGCAGGAGGTCGCACGCAGCCATTTATAAACAGCAGGAGGCGCAATGAGCCATCTATACACAGCGGGAAGCCACACGTGGCCATCTATACACAGCGGGAGACCACACAGTGCCATCTATACACAGCAGGAGGCCACACGTGGCCATCTACACACAGCGGGAGGCCGCACCTAGCCATCTATACACAGCGGGAGGCCGCACGTAGCCATCAATACACAGCGGGAGGCTGCACGTAACCATCTATACACAGCGGGAGGCCGCACGTAGCCATCTATACACGACGGGGGGCGCACATAGCCATCTATACACAGCGGGAGGCCAAACGGTGCCATCTATACAGAGCAGGAGGCCACACGTAGCCATCTATATACAGCGGGAGGCCACACCACTCCATCTATACACAGCGCGAGGCCGCACGTAGCCATCTACACACAGCGGGAGGCCGCACCTAGCCATCTATACACAGCGGGAGGCCGCACGTAGCCATCAATACACAGCGGGAGACTGCACGTAACCATCTATACACAGCGGGAGGCCGCACGTAGCCATCTATACACGACGGGGGGCGCACATAGCCATCTATACACAGCGGGAGGCCAAACGGTGCCATCTATACAGAGCAGGAGGCCACACGTAGCCATCTATATACAGCGGGAGGCCACACCACTCCATCTATACACAGAGCGAGGCCGCACGTAGCCATCTATACACAGCGGGAGGACACACGCAGCCATCTATACATAGCGGGAGGCCGCACGTAGCCATCTACACACAGCAAGAGGCCTGCATGTAGGCATCTATACATAGTGCCATCTATATGTAGCCATCTATATGTGGCGCCCTGCTGCGCGCTGGTGCCACAGAACCCAATAGGGTGCATGGATGGATTTCTCCACAAGAGGACCTCACACATTCACACACCTCCACCCTACCACCTCAGACCACCAGAGGGAGCCCTGTTAGGGATATATATATACTGGAGGGTGGAGTTAGGTAGTCAGAGTGTGCTAACGCTAGGAGATCAGTGAAGAAACAGCATGCAGGATGCTGTGCTTAGGTGAGCCAAGGCCTACAGCACGAGTTGAAGCCTAGTGAGGGCCCAGAGTGTGGCCGAAGGCGAGAGGGGAGAATAAGCAACAAGGGGGCAGAGGAGCGTACCAGGCTCACCCCGAACTATACACCGGACATCGGGTCCGCGCTTACAGGGTCCCTCTATACCCAGAAGGGACCACCGGATACCTGGAGGACTACAAGTCCCAGGTCGACCAACGCTGACTACCGTACCAGGGCTAGGAGTCACGGAGGCCCCAGCGACCAGGGAGAGTGATCTCCAAGAGAAGGCCCTACCACCAGGTCAGCAGGTGCAAGAGAGAGAGACAGACAGTAATAAAGCCAGGCCTAGCTCCAGGCAGGTCAGAAGCTTAGCAAATGAAAGCACTGGAGACCCTATACCCGCTCACTGGGGAGAGTCCAGAAGTGCACCCTTCGTACCGAGTACCCTGGACCATACCTGCATCTACACCAGTAAAGGTACAGAAGCGAACCCCCGTGTGAGTGTCTGTCATTTCTCCCTGAACCGTCCTGGCCGTCTCTCACCAGTACCACCATCCATTTCCCCACACTGCCCTGAGGCCCGCTCCACCTGTGGGGAGCCGTTCCATCATAAGCTGCCCTAACATCTGCCTCAGAGGACTGTCGCAGCGCTGGTAGACCTTACCAGGCACCACAGGTGGCGTCACGAACTGTCCCAAAACCCAATATAAACCCAAACCCCCCTTCCCTTTTGATTGACCGCCCTGGGCCACGGACCGGGCCATCCAACGTGATATTCCCCAAAAGCATCCATAGGCCCGGATGCCGAGTACCCCATTGCCCCGGGGGGAGCGTCATATACACAGCGGAAGGCCACACGGCGCCATCCATACATGGCGGGGGCCACACATAGCCATCTCTACACACCAGGAGGCCACACATAGCCATCTTTACACAGCAGGAGTCCGCACATAGCCATCTATACTCAGCAGGAGGCCACACATAGCCATCTATACATAGCAGGAGGCCGCACGTAGCCATCTATACATAGCAGGAGTCAACACGTAGCCATCTATGCACAGCGGGAGGCCGCACGACACCATCTATACAGCGGGAGGCTGCAGGTAGCCATCTATACACATCAGGAGGCAGCACGGCGCCATTTTTACACAGCGGGAATCCGCACGGCGCCATGTATACACAGCAGGAGTCAACACGTAGCCATCTATACACAGTGGGAGGCCGCACGAAGCCATCTATACATAGCGGGAGGCCGCACGGCGCCCCCCAGATACAGCGGAAGGCCGAACGTAGACATCTATACACAGCGGGAGGCTACACGTAGCCATCTATACACAGCAGGAGGCCGCACGTAGCCATCTATATACAGCAGGAGGCCGCACGTAGCCATCTATACACAGCGGGAGGCACCACGTAGCCATCAATACACAGCAGGAGGCCGCATGTAGCCATCTATACACAGTGGGAAGCAGCACGTAGCGATCTATACACAGTGGGAGGCCGCACGTAGCCATCTATACATAGTGGGAGGCCGTACGACGCCCCCCAGAAACAGCGGGAGGCCGCACGTAGACATCTATACACAGCAGGAGGCCGCATGCAGCCAACTATGCAGAGCAGGATGCCCCACGTAGCCATCTATACACAGCAAGAGGCCGCATATAGCCATCTTTGCACAGCATGAGGTCGCACGTAGCCATCTATACACAGCAGGAGGCCGCAAGTAGCCATCTATAATCAGCGGCAGGCCGCATGTAGCCATCTATACACAGCAGGAGGCCGCATGTAGCCATCTACACACAGCAGGAGGCCGCATGTAGCCATCTACACACAGCAGGAGGCCGCACGTAGCCATCTATACACAGCAGGGGGCCACAAGTAGCCATCTATACACAGCAGGAGGCCGCATGTAGCCATCTATAAACAGCAGGAGGCAGCACAGCGCCATTTTTACACAGCGGTAGGCCGCACGACGACATCTATACACAGAAGGAGGCCGCACGTAGCCATCTATACACAGTGGGAGGCCGCACGTAGCCATCTACACACAGTGGGAGGCAGCACGTAGCCATCTATTCATAGCAGGAGGCCGCACGGCACCGCCCAGATACAGCAGGAGGCCGCAAGTAGACATCTATATACAGCGGGAGGCCGCACCTAGCCATCTATACACAGCAGGAGGCCGCACGTAGCCATCTATACACAGCAGGAGGCCGCACATAGCCATTTATACAAAGCAAGAGGCCGCACATAGCCATTTATACAAAGCAAGAGGCTGCACGTAGCCATCTATGCACAGCAGGAGGCCACATGTAGCCATCTATACACAGCAGGATGCCGCACGTAGCCATCTATATACAGTGGGAGGCAGCACATAGCAATCTATACATAGCGTGAGGCCGCAAAACACCCCCCAGATACAGCGGGAGGCCGCACGTATACATCTATACACAGCAGGAGGCCGCACGTAGCCATCTATGCATAGCAGGAGGCCTCTCGCAGCCAACTATACACAGCAGGAGGCCTCACGCAGCCATCTATACACAGCAGAAGGTCGCACGTAGCCATCTATACACAGCAGGAGGCCGCAAGTAGCCATCTATACACAGCAGGAGGTCGCACTTAGCCATCTATACACAGCAGGAGGCCGCATGTAGCCATCTGTACACAGCAGGGGGCCACACGTAGCCATCTATACACAGCAGGAGGCCGCATGTAGCAATCTATAAACTGCAGGAGGCAGCACGGCGCCAATTTTACACAGCGGTAGGCCGCACGGCGGCATCTATACACAGCAGGAGGCTGCACGTAGCCATCTATACACAGTGGGGGGCCGCACGTAGCCCTCTACACACAGCGGGAGGCAGCACGTAGCCATCTATACATAGCGGGAGGCCACAAGGCACTCCCCAGATACAGCGGGAGGCCGCACGTAGACATCTATATACAGCGGGAGGCCGCACGTATCCATCTATACACAGCAGGAGACCGCACATAGCCATCTATACACAGCAGGAGGCCACACGTAGCCATCTATACAAAGCAGGTGGCTGCACGTAGCCATCTGTACACAGCAGGAGGCCGCATGTAGCCATCTATACACAGCAGGAGGCCGCACGTAGCCATCTATATACAGCAGGAGGCCACAAGTAGCCATCTATACACAGCGGGAGGCCGCACATAGCCATCTATACACAGCAGGAGGCCGCACGTAGCCATCTATACACAGCAGGAAGCCGCACATAGCCAACTGTACACAGCAGGGGGCGGCACGTACCATCTATACACAGCAGGAGGCCACACGTAGCCATCTATACACAGCAGGATGCCGCAAGTAGCCATCTATATACAGCAGGAGGTGGCAGATAGCCATCTATACACAGCAGGAGGCCGCAAGTAGCCATCTATACACAGCGGGAGGCCGCACATAGCCATCTATACATAGCAGGAGGTCACACATAGCCATCTATACACAGCGGGAGGCCGCACGTAGTCATCTATACACTGCAGGAGGAAGCACGGCGCCATTTATACACAGCGGGAGGCCGCAGGGCGCAATCTATACAGAGCAGGGGGGCAGCACGGCGCCAGCGGGAGGCCGCACGGCGCCACTCATACACAGCAGGAGGCCGCACGTAGCCATCTATAAACAGCGGGAGGCCGCACGATGCAATCTATACACAGCGGGAGGCCGAACGTAGACATCTATGCACAACAGGAGGCCGCATATAGCCCTCTATACACAGCGGGAGGCCACACCTTGTCATCTATATATAGTGGGAGGCCTCACATAGCCATCTCTACACAGCAGGAGGCCACACGTAGCCATCTATACACAGCAGGAGGCCGCACTTAGCCATCTATACACAGCAGGAGGCCGCACATAGCCATCTATACATAGCCATCTATACATAGCAGGAGGCCGCACATAGTCATCTATACATAGCAGGAGGCTCCTCGTAGCCATCTATAAACAGCGGGAGGCCGAACGTAGCCATACATACACAGCGGGAGGCTGCACGTAGTCATCTATGCACAGCAGGGGGCCGCACGTAGCCATCTATAATCAGCAGGAGGCCGCACGTAGCAGTCTATACACAGCAGAGGGCCGCACTTACCCATCTATACACAGAGGGAGGCAGAAAATAGCCATCTATTAATAGCAGGAGGCAGCACGGCGCCATTTTTACACAGCGGGAGGCCACGCGGTGCCATCTATACACAACAGGAGGCGGCACATAGCCATCTATACACAGTGGGAGGCCGCACATAGCCATTTATACATAGCAGAGGCCGCACGACGCCACCAAGATACAGTGGGAGACCGCACGTAGCTATCTATACACAGCAGGGGGCCGCACTGAGCCATCTCTACACAGCAGGGGGCCGCATGTAGCCATCTATACACAGCAGGAGTCCGCACATAGCCATCTTTACACAGCGAGATGCTGCTTGTAGCCATCTATAAACAGCAGGAGGCAGCACGGCGCGCTCTTTACAAAGCGGGAGGTCACACGAAGCCATCTATAAACAGCAGGAGGCAGCACGGTGCCATCTATACACAGCGGTAGACCGCATGTAGCCATCTTTAAACAGCAGGACGCAGCACGGCGCCATCTATACACAGCAGGAGGCCGCATGTAGCCATCTATAAACAGCAGGAGGCAGCACAATGCCATCTATGCACAGCGGGAGGACGCACATATCCATCTATACACAGCAGGAGGCCGCACGTAGCCATCTATACATGACAGGAGGCCGCACATAGCCATCTATACACAGCAGGAGGCCGCACGTAGCCATCTCTACACAGCAGGAGGCTGCACGTAGCCATCTGTACACAGCAGGAGGCCGCAAGTAGCCATCTATACACAGCGGGAGGCCCCCCTAGCCATCTCTACACAGCAGGAGGCTGCACGTAGCCATCTATACACAGCAGGGGGCCGCACATAGCCATCTATACACAGCGGGAGGCCGCACGGTGCCCCCCAGATACAGCAGGAGGCTCCACGTAGCTATCTATACACAGCAGGAGGCCACACGGCACCCCCATTTACAGTAGGAGGCCGCACGGTGCCCCCACACGCAGTCACGCACACACACAAACATATACAGACATATACATACACGCATAAACACATTTGAAACACAAAAATACATATAAACAGACATCACACAATGATTTATGCCTGCACACACACAGACACACTCAGTCACACACACACTCACACACTCACTCATTCACTCACTCACTCATACACACCCACCCTCACACACACACACACACACACACACTCACACACTCACCATCCTTGGCTCGGCTCCAGTCGTCCAGCTCCTCTCCTATGCAGCAATACAGGGCGCACACTGCGTGACGTCCTGCTAGCAGACACAGCCACGCAGAGGGCCATGTCTGCTAGCTGTGACGCGGACGGGCCAGCACAAGCACTCAGGGAAGTTAACAGGTGCAGTGCTTGCCCGGCCAAAGAGTCAGCGGCCATGCGCAGCTGCTGTGGAAGCGGTCCGGGTCCCCCCCGCCTCTGCCTGCCACCGGTATGTGCAGCATTGGCGCCCACATAGTATAATGAGGGCAATCTGGCCATGGGCCCCCCGGAGTTACGGGCCCCGGGCGGTAGCCCAGATTGCCTTCATCATAATCCGCCTATGAGTAAACCTATAAACAATCTATAAACAACCTATAAACAACAACCTATAAACCTATAACAAGACCAATATCACCCCATAACAGTAGAGATATTTAATGTCCACAAGACACCAGTTTGCAGACATTTTGTAACTAATATTAATTTCAGAACAATTAGAAGAGAAATTCTACCCTAAACATGGACATGTTTAGGGATGAGCGAACCCAAACTGTAAAGTTCGTGGTTCGTACCGGACACCTGGTGATTTTTTTCTGGATGTCCGGTTTACTGTTCAAGTTCAATGGCTGTGCGAAGTTCTTGTATGGCCAGCATATTCACCGGACATGTCACCCATTGAGCATGTTTGGGATGCTCTGGATCGACATATATGACAGATTGTTGAAGTTCCCCCCAATATCCAGCAACTTCGCACAGCCATTGAAGAGGAGTGGACCAACATTCCACAGGCCACAATCAACAGTCTTATCAACTCTATGCGAAGGAGATTTGACCACCATTTACATAGTTACATAGTTAGTAAAGCCGAATAAAGACTTGCGTCCATCAAGTTCGACCTGTTAGTTCTGTAATTGCTAAAGTTGATCCAGAGGAGGGCAAAAACCCCAAATGATTTAGCCAATCTTCACCTGAGGAAAAATTCCCTCCCGACTCTGAAACCAGCAGTCAGAATAAATCCCTGTATCAACCTACTATTTTATTTTATTTTTAAGTATATGCAGAAATCTGCCTGGTATCTGGAAATGCATCCAGTCCCCGCTTGAACTGGTTTAGTGAATCCGACATTACCGTCTCCTCACTCAGTGAATTCCATATTCTCACTGCTCTTACCGTAAAGAACCCCTTCCTATGCTGGTGCTGAAACCTTTTCTCTTCCAGTCTTAGTGAGTGCCCTCTTGTTACCGTAATATCCCTCCTTTTGAACAAATCCCGGGCAAGGTCTCTATACTGTCCCCTAACATATTTGTACACATTTATTATGTCCCCCCTCAACCTTCTCTTTTCCAGGCTGAATAGTCCTAGTTTTGCCAACCTCTCTGGGTATTGCAGTCCCTCCATTCCCCTTATTAATTTTGTTGCCCTCCTTTGTACCTTTTCAAGCTCATTTATATCCTTTCTATATATTGGGGCCCATAACTGAGCACAGTATTCCAAGTGTGGTCTGACCAGTGCTTTGTACAGTGGAAGAACAATGTTCTCCTCCTTTGCAGCTATACCTCTTCTGATACATCCCATTACCCTGTTTGCCCTTACAGCAGCCGCCTGACTTTGGGCACTCCAATTTAGTTTGCTATCAATCAAGATGCCCAAGTCCTTCTCCATCTCTGAATTCCCCAATGGTTTCCCATTCAGTGAGTACTGGTGACTTCCATTTTTCCATCCCATATGTATGACCTTACATTTCTCCTCATTAAACCTCATTTGCCATTTAATGCTCCACCTACCCAGCTTATCCAAATCCCTCTGTAGGTCTGCACTGTCCTCTTTTGTATTAATTGTTTTACATAACTTTGTGTCATCTGCAAATATTGATATTTTACTATTTATCCCGTTGACTATGTCATTAATAAAGATATTAAATAACATTGGGCCTAGTACAGACCCCTGTGGTACCCCACTAGTGACGCTTACCCAATCTGAGTATATTCCATTTATAACCACCCTCTGCCTTCTATCCTTTAGCCAGTTAGCTACCCACTTGCAGACATTTTCCCCCAGCCCCATCATTCTCATTTTATATACCAACCTATTATGTGGCACGCTATCGAACGCTTTTGAGAAGTCGAGATACACGACATCCACTGGTTCCCCCTGATCTACTCGAAAGCTAACCTCCTCGTAGAAGTCAATCAGGTTTGTTTGGCAGGAGCGATTCCTCATGAATCCATGTTGGTTCGGGGTTAATAGATTATTAGCATCAAGATGCTCCATGATTGCCTCATTAATAAAGCCTTCAAAAATTTTGCCCACAACGGACGTCAGACTCACCGGCCGATAGTTTCCGGTGTTACTTTTTGCTCCCTTTTTGAATATTGGCACTACATTCGCCTGTCGCCAATCAAGTGGTACAGACCCAGTCTCAACAGAGTCCTTAAATATAAGGTATAACGGTCTGTCTATCACATTACTTAGTTCCCTTAGTACCCGTGGGTGTATGCCATCAGGTCCTGGTGATTTGTTTATTTTAATGTTACTGAGGCGTTTCTGTACCCCAGCTTGGGTTAGATTTGTCATACTTAGTGGAGGATTAAGTTTGTCACTTCTCATTTCGCCTGTTAGTTCTTTTTCCTTTGTGAAAGTTGACGAAAAAAATTTATTTAATAGATTAGCTTTATCCTCATCTTTCTCTATAATTTTGACTTCATCACTTTTTATCGGTCCAATATTATTCGATTTAATCCTTTTACTATTTATATACGTAAAGGACAGTTTGGGATTTGATCTACTTTCCCTAGCAATACGTCTCTCTGTTTCCTCCTTTGCTATTTTTATTTGTTTTTTGCAGGTTCTCGTTTTTTCCTTGTAACACATTAGTGCCTCCTTGCTGTTTTCCTGTTTTAATCTCTTGAATGCCTGTTTTTTGCTATTTAACGCCCCTTTTACGTTCTTGTTCAACCATATTGGTTTCCTCTTATTTCTGGCCCTTTTATTCCCATACGGTATATACTTCTCGCACTGAGTATTCAGAATTCTTTTGAAGGTTTCCCATTTACTATTCGTATTCCTTTGATTAAGAACTTTGTCCCAGTCTATAAGTTGAAGGTTTTCTTTCAGCTGATCAAACTTCGCCCTCCTAAAGTTTAATGTTTTAGTTGTTCCCTTATTGATAACCCTACTGAAGGGCATTTTGAAATTGATAATATTATGATCGCTATTACCTAGGTGCCCCCCTATCTGTACCTCAGTTATTCTATCAGGCCTATTAGTCAGTATTAAGTCCAACACTGCCTTCCCTCTCGTTGGTTCCTGCACTAGTTTGCATCACACAGTTCAACACACCAGAAACTGATTGGTTTTCTGACCCCTGCAATACTGTAAAACTGCACATTTTAGAGTGGCCTTTTATTGTGGGCAGCCTAAGGCACACCTGTGCAATAGTCATGTGTCTTAGATTTTTGGTCACTATAGGTCACTATAGTGGGTGCAGGGGTTGCCGTTGTATCTTTTTCCAGGAGCCTAGGGAAGGCTGGGGGCCAAATGGTCTGTTTAGCCCATCTGATTTAAATCAATTCTAATATAGAGATTCTCTGAGAATATGATAAAAATGTCCCCCAACACATATTTCAAGCTACAACCTGTTCTAGTCATGTCAGGATGGGCAACATCCTAAACAAACACCATCTGAGACATGTCAACTGTCAGAGGAGTAACACTGTAAGCAAACACATCTGATCTTCCCACTCAAATCTGATCTACCCCCTGTCAGTCTGACAGCTTTACAGCAGGGCACAGAGACTGACTGAGCATACAGACTGAAAGTGGACAAAAAAAACAACCATTGTGCTGTTAGCTGAGGGGGGAGTTTTTTTGTTTTTTTTCGTTCGTGTTACAGCCCTGCTCTGTGGCTTAATGAGCAGATGAAGCATGTTTGTTCACGATGCTGCATCTCTGACACTTGGGACATGTCTCAAGCGGTATTTATTCACCCTGAAAGCCGTCCTGACAAGTAACTAGGAAGGGTTGCAGCTTGATACAGTGAAGGAAATAAGTATTTGATCCCTTGCTGTTTTTGTAAGTTTGCCCCCTGACAAAGACATGAATAGTCTATAATTTTAAGGGTAGGTTAATTTTAACATTGAAAGATAGAATATCCCAAAAAAAATCTAGAAAATCACATTGTATAAATTAGATAAATTATTTTGCATTTTGTAGTGAGAAATAAGTATTTGATCCCCTACAAACCATTATGAGTTCTGGCTCCTACAGACCAGTTAGATGCTCCTAATCAACTCATTATCTGCATTAAAGACAGCTGTCTTACATAGTCACCTGTATAAAAGACTCCTGTCAACAGACTCAATAAATCAGTCAGACTTTAACCTCTACAACATGGGCAAGACCAAAGAGCTTTCTAAGGATGTCACGGACAAGATCATAGACCTGCACAAAGTTGGAATGGGCTACAAAACCATAAGTAAGACGCTGGGTGAGAATGAGACAACTGTTGGTGCAATAGTAAGAAATAAAAAATGACTGTCAATCGACATCGATCTGGGGCACCATGCAAAATCTCACCTCCTGGGGTATCCTTGATCATGAGGAAGGTAAGAGATCAGCCTAAAACTACACGGGGGAACTTGTTAATGATCTCAAGGCATCTGGGACCACAGACACCAAGAAAACCATTGCTAACACATTACACCTTAAAGGTTTAAAACCCTGCAGTGCCCGCAAGGTACCCCTGCTCAAAAATACACATGTGCAGAACCGTCTGAAGTTTGCCAATGAACACCTGATGATTCTGTGAGTTACTGTGAGAAGGTGCTGTGGTCAGATGAGACAAAAATTGAGCTCTTTGGCATTAACTCAACTCACCATGTTTGGAGCAAGAGAAATGCTGCCTATGACCCAAAGAACACCGTTCCCACTGTCAAGCATGGAGGTGGAAACATTATGTTTTGAGGGTGTTTCTCTGCACAGGACCAGTTCACCGCATCAATGGGATAATGGATGAAGCCATGTACCGTAAAATCCTGAGTGACAACCTCCTTCACTCCACCAGGACATTAAAAATGAGTCGTGGCTGGGTCTTCCAGCAAGACAATGACCCAAAACATACAGCCAAGGCAACAAAGTGGCTCAAAAAGAAGCACATTAAGGTCATAGAGTGGCTTAGCCAGTCTCCAGACCTTAATCCCATAGAAAGTTTATGGAGGAAGTTGAAGCTCCGAGTTGCCAAGCGACAGCCTCAAAATCTTAATGATTTAGAGATGATCTGCAAAGAGGAGTGAACCAAAATTCCTCCTGACACATGCGCAAACCTCATCATCAACTACAAAAAACGTCTGACTGCTGTGTTTGCCAACAAGGGTTTTGCCACCAAGTATTAAGTGTTGTTTGCCAGAGGGATCAAATACTTATTTCTCACTGCAAAATGCAAATAAATTTATCTAATTTATACAATGTGATTTTCTTGATTTTTTTGGAATATTCTCTCAATGTTAAAATTAACCTACCCTTAAAATTATAGACTGTTCATGCCTTTGTCAGTGGGCAAACTTACAAAAACAACAAGGGATCAAATAATTATTTCATTCACTGTATATTGCAAACTTTTTAATTTCGCATTTCTACACTTGGGGTTTCCAAATCCAGAATTCATGTTTTGAATAATAATCTTTTTATTTGGGGATTTTTACAATTAGGGGAAAGGGAAAATAAATTGTAATATATTGTTACATCAACCTCAAGAAAACAAACTTGTAACATAGAAGAAACAAAGAAGAGAACAGGGAAAGAGATTTGGAGGGTAAGGAAAAGGGGAAAGGAAAAGGGGAAAGGAAAAGGTGGACAAAAAAGGGGGGGAAGGTAAATTTAAATATGGAAAGAGGGATAAAGGGAAATAAAAGAGAGATCATACATATTATAATCATAGTTATAATTTCACAGGTTTTCAATTTATATGTATTGAAATAAAGAAATCTATATATTTTCTGGCTAAAAATAATAATACATTTATGTAGAGAGGTTATTCCTGCTTGGGGAGAAGTACTTATTCCAGGAAGATCATCTAGAATAATATTTTTTAAGAGAGTTGTTTCTTAAAGCAAAAGAGTATTCAAAAGAATTATGAGTGGACATTTTTTCAATAATATCTGAAATAGTAGGAACGTCAATAGACTTCCATTTAGATGCAATAAGTAGTTTCGTTATAGCAAATATGTGAATTGAAATATATTTTATCTTCTGGGGGAGCAAGTTTGAATTGAGAGAAAGAAGAAATAGTTGAGGAGGGATTTTAACTGTAGTTACTGATTTTATTTAGTAATTTAGAGATTTCTTTCCATATTGTTGCAAGAGATAAAAAAGACAGCGTACATAGGGCTTTATCTGTATAAAAGTAAATACCAGGTCCCACAATCAGTCTGACTCACCTTCTGAGGTTGTGTGAGTCACAACCAACTGTGAAGCACCTGTCAGATGGCCTCTGCAGGAGACCCCGCTGATCAGTAAACAATGAGAGGAGATAAGAAACCTGGCTGATCCTCCGCACTGGTACAGAGACACACAAGGGTTAATGATAAACCAAACCTTCTTTATTACTTGGCCTAGGCGTTTCGTGGCTACACTGCCACTTCCTCAGGGCTAGTGGCAGTGTAGCCACGAAACGCGTAGGCCAAGTAATAAAGAAGGTTTGGTTTATCATTAACCCTTGTGTGTATCAGCCCGGCTTCTTATCTCCTCTCATTGTATTGTTATAATTTTAGGACATATCCAGAAGATATGTAGAAGATTTGCTTTATGTTCCATGAAATCTTTAAGTGTTACTGGTGTGAAAAACCAGCTCGATAGTATTTTAAAGTAATTTTCATGGAGATTAGCATTGACATTGAATTTGTATGTTACGTCAATCGCTTCCCTCCACATTTCAGGAGAGAAATTAAGGTTTAAGTTGTTTTCCCATTTTATCATGGGTTTTGATTTTTCAAAAACTGTATCAGAATTGAAAAAAGCATATATATACAGTAGAGACCAAAAGTTTGGACACACCTTCTCATTTAAAGATTTTTCTGTATTTTCATGACTATGAAAATTGTACATGCACACTGAAGGCATCAAAACTATGAATTAACACATGTGGAATTATATACTTAACAAAAAAGTGTGAAACAACTGAAAATAAGTTTATCCGAGTCACCAGCCTCAGAAATCGCAGGTTAACAGCAGCTCAGATTAGAGACCAGGTCAATGCCACACAGAGTTCTAGCAGCAGACACATTTCTTCAATAACTGTTAAGAGGAGACTTTGTGCAGCAGGCCTTCATGGTAAAATAGCTGCTAGGAAACCACTGCTATGGACAGGCAACAAGCAGAAGAGACTTGTTTGGGCTAAAGAACACAAGGAATGGACATTAGACCAGTAGAAATCTGTGCTTTGGTCTGATGAGTCCAAATTTGAGATCTTTGGTTCCAACCACCGTGTCTTTGTGCGACGCAGAAAAGGTGAACGGATGGACTCTACATGCCTGGTTCCCACCGTGAAGCATGGAGGAGGAGGTGTGATGGTGTGGGGATGCTTTGCTGGTGACACTGTTGGGGATTTATTCAAAATTGAAGGCATACTGAACCAGCATGGCTACCACAGCATCTTGCAGCGGCATGCTATTCCATCCGGTTTGTGTTTAGTTGGACCTTCATTTATTTTTCAACAAAACAATGACCCCAAACACACCTCTAGGCTGTATAAGGGCTATTTGACCAAGAAGTAGAGTGATGGGGTGCTACGCCAGATGACCTGGCCTCCACAGTCACCAGACCTGAACCCAATCGAGATGGTTTGTGGTGAGCTGGACTGCAGAGTGAAGGCAAAAGGGCCAACAAGTGCTAAGTATCTCTGGGAACTCCTTCAAGATTGTTGGAAGACCATTTCCGGTGACTACCTCTTGAAGCTCATCAAGAGAATGCCAAGAATGTGCAATGCAGTCATCATAGCAAAAGGTGGCTACTTTGAAGAACCTATAATATAAGACATATTTTCAGTTGTTTCACACTTTTTTGTTAAGGATTTATAATAATACATGCGTTAATTCATAGTTTTGATGCCTTCAGTGTGAATGTACAATTTTCATAGTCAAGAAAATACAGAAAAACCTTTAAATGAGAAGGTGTGTCCAAACTTTTGGTCTGTACTGTATATTTCTTGTATTCCAAATATTAGCGTTTGTAAAGTTTTTAAAAAGGGAAATAATAACTCTAGGAAGAAGTATAGGGAGATTACATTTTTTTCTAATATATTTCCTAAGCTCTAGAAAATTTAAAAATTTCCTCCTCTGAAAGATTGTATAGAATTTTTAGGGCTTGAAAGTTAATAATTGCATCTTTTTTAAGACCTGTAATTAAAGCAGAGCAATTTACAATTCAAAATTTTTCCCATTTATCAATCGTAAAATTAGGAAAGGCAGTGCGGAAAAAAGATATAGGAAGTTTCTCTAATGGGTAGTTATGTTGGTTATTTTTTGTGATCTTAAATAATTTCCTCCATAATGTAATAGTGCATTTTATTAGTGTATGTTAGGGTAATAGAAGAGTTTGGCCTAATAAATGCGAAATAGTGAGTGCTAACAAAGAAAAATTTCCATTGTACAGCTTTTCCATTGCTGTCCAATTATTTTTCCCTTCATCTACAAACCAGTGTCTGCTTTGGAGAATGATGTTGGTTTCAGAATAGGCCTGAATATTTGGGAGGCCCATGCCACCTTTTCTTTTATTTTTGAATAATAATAATTTTGCGATTCTTGGGTTTTTTGTTTTCCATATGTAGTTATGTTTATGAAGTTTTTTAGTCCATAGATCTGGTATTTGAATTGGGATTGATCTGAAAATATACTGCAATTTAGGCAAGATAATCATTTTTATAAAAAAACAATTCTGCCTAACCATGAAGTGTTGATTTTATCAAAATTGTTCATACTAGTTTGAATATGTTTTTGTAAGCAATTTAAGTTTTCATTCAAGATTTTGTTTAAGGGGTTCATAATTTTAATTCCTAAGTAAGGAATTTGGGATGTTTCCCAGGTGTAGGGAAATTCCCTTTCCATTGCTTTTTTTAATTGAGAGTCTAAAAAAACTTAACATTTTTGAGTTTTTTAGATTAATTTTGTAATAGGATACCGACGAGAACTCCCTAACTATTAAAGAAACAGCTCTTAAAGAGTTAATAGGGTCCATAATAGACATTAAAATGACGTCCGCAAATAGTCCAATTTTATATTGTCTATAATGTATACGGTCTATATTGTGATTGAATGGAATGCCCTTTATGAGATTGCTGGTTCTGATGGTTTCAGCGAAAGGTTCCATTATAAGATCAAAAAGAAGCTGGGCTAATGGGCAACCTTAGCGTGTGCCGTTTGAGATAAAAAAGGAGTAAGAAAGTAGATTATTGACTTGGACCCTTGCTGAAAGGCAAGAATATAGGGAAAAGATGCCCTTAAGAATTTGTCCCTGAAGGCCAAATTTATTT
This sequence comes from Phyllobates terribilis, assembly GCF_046119375.1. NCBI lineage: Eukaryota > Metazoa > Chordata > Amphibia > Anura > Dendrobatidae > Phyllobates > Phyllobates terribilis. The sequence continues at coordinate 1,096,629 of NW_027363240.1, read as the reverse complement.
AAAATGACGCGCATAAAATCCCAATTGATCCTATCAAACGCCTTTTCTGCATCTAGAGAAATCAGAATGAAGGGGATTTTCCCCTTTTCCACATATGTAAGTAAATTCAAAATTCTCCTGGTTCCATTTGAAGCCTGTCCGACCTTAAAAAACCTACTTGATCAGACTAAATTAATAAGGGTAAGATTTTCAAAAATTAGTTTAGCAAAAATTTTTATGTCTGTTTTTAAGAGGGATATGGGTCTATCATTCAAAATCGCCTCAAGAGCACTGTTTGGTTTGGTATAACAACGATAGTCACTTCTAAGGATTCTTTTGGAAGAAGGCCTTCGTTATTAGCTTGATTAAACATGGAGGTCAAGGGGCTGGATACTTTATGCTTAAATAATTTGTAATATTCATTGGGGAATCCATCAGGTCCAAGAGATTTATTTTCTTGTAGTTTTTTAATGGCAATTTCTGTTTTGTCTATGGAGAAAGGGGAATTTAGCGAGTTAATTTGTTCAGAATTTAGTTGCTGTAGGTTGACTTTAGAAAGGAATTGATTTATTTCTTTGATGTTTGGTTGGGTGGTATTCACATCCTCTTTCAGGTTATATAAAGAGGAATAGAATGCGGCAAATTGCTCAGCTATGTCTTGCGGATGGACATAAGAGGCTCCAATTTTTTTATAGAAATTACCCTTGATCTTATACGTGGTTTTCTAACTTTATTTGCCATAAGTTTGGTCATTTTGTTAATAGGAGAAATAATAATTAAGTTTGATAGAGTTCATTAATTTATCGTAATTATTCCATAAGAATGAATTTAAGTTCTGCTCTAAGACTCAGTATAACTGAGTGGGTTTTATCTGTCGGGTTTTGTTGTTGTTTTTCAACGTCATCATTAATCTTTTGAATTATATTTTTGATACTTTCTCTAGTTTTTCTTTTATGTTGTGAGTTTAATTGTATGACAACTCCTCTAAGTACTGCCTTATGGACGTTCCATATAGTAGCGGGGGAAATGTCTTGTGAGATATTTTCTTGGAAGTATAATTTAATTATTATCAATTTTTGTTTTATACATTGTAAAATGCAGTAGAAAAGAATTGCATTTCCACATTTTAGAGTAATTATTTGATTGTGTGGGTTTCAAAGACAATTTGATACGAGCATGGTCTGAACAAGTGATGGTACCTATTTGAATATCCTTACATTTTTGTAGGGTATGTAAATTAGTCAGAACCATGTCTATTCTCGAAAAGGTTTTATGTTTAGCAGAATAATAGGTGTATTCCTTTGAGGTCCATTTTAAATTTCTGAATACATCAAATAACTGTTCCTTTATTAACCAGTTTTTTAAAGTAAACATTTTACATCTCGGAGAAGCCGAAGTATCCAAATTTTGCTTGGGGATAATATTAAAATCACCAAATATAAATACATTTCTTTTTTGGTGTCTATACCTTTTTCATTAATTTATTGAGGAAGGAAATTTGGCTCTGTTAGGGGCATACACATTTACCAAAGTGTACGTTATTGTATCATTAATGCAGACAAGAATATGGTAGCGACCATTGTTATCTATAATCTCTTCTAATAATTGAAAGGACACGGTGTTTCTTATGGTTGTAATCACACCGGTCTTTTTTTCCTCCAAAGAGGATCTAAAAATATGGAGAAAATTCTGGTGGGTTAATTTGAGAGAATTTTGTTTCTTGAAATGCCACTATATCAGTATTAGAGCTCTTGGCTTCCCTCCAGGCGGAATACATCTTAAACCGACTATTTAGTCCTTTGACATTCAGTGATAGAATTTTTAGCACCATTAGGATTTAAACAAGAAAAATATGTATAATAGCCAGAAAAAAACATATGCAGTGCTTTGTACAATATTTAAAAGCATATACCAATGGTGAAGGTGGTAAAATGAAATGCAATTCTGTAGAAAACCAATCATAAAACAAAACAAAAAACAAAAGAAAGACAGATTCTGATACTCCTTAGATGATCCGGGGGAAAAGGTTGAGAACAAAAATATACCAGTTCTCGAACACCTCATGCTATATCTGGGAAAAGAAAGTTCGGCGAACTCTGTGTGCGAGTCCTGGAGTTAAAGCAATTTTAAGTAGAAGAAGAGAACTCAAATCAGAAGATTGCTTATAATCAGCTGTAAAATAAAATAGAACATGAACAAGGAAACTGTATAGCAAGTTTTACTTTAAAACCTTCAACTACCATTACTCCGCAGTGTCTTCTTTTCCTTCATGGTCGCAGTTGTATCTATTTCCGGGTATTTTGCATTGTTTTAAACAGTTCCACCTCGTCTCTGGATCCTGTAACGTGTTTGTCCTTCCATTAAAAAATACTGTGAGTTTAGTGGGGAAACCCCACTTAAAGGAAATGTTGTTTGATCTTAAAATGGAAGTAATACCTGCAAAAGATTTTCTGGTGTCTAAAGTTTCTTTCAAGAAATCAGGAAAAACTTTAATCGACTCATAGGGGGGAGGTGGGTTCTTGCGTTTTCTTAGATAGTCTCTTAAATTGATCTTTTGCAATCACTTCTCTTGGTGTTTCTTTTGGAAGAAAGCTAGGTTTTTGTAACCAATGTGCTCTGTCGATTTTAAATCTGCAGTAGGAAAGGAAGGCAAGGATTTGTGCAATATATATTTAATATATGGAACAAGATTTGCTGGTGGTACATTTTCCGGGATACCTCTGAATTTTATATTGTTCCACCCAGTAGCATAGCTACCGGGGTGGCAGAGGGGGCGGCAGAGGGGCCGCGCTCTGAGGGGGACCACAACGGAGCTACCCCAGTGTAACTGTATCAGCGTGGGCAACACGCCGATACAGTTATACGTTGGGCCAGAGCAGGGAGACTCGATGTCCCTGCACCACCAGGTGGCCTTTATCGGGCCCTTGAGCAAAAGGGGGGCCCCCAGTGCCAGCATCGGGCCCCCCACCAGTCACCCCAAGACAGTTCAATGATGAGAGAGGAAACGTGACGCTTCCTCTCCCATCAGTCCCCTCTGCACCTGACGTCGCTGAACGGGCGCGATGACGTTACACTTGGCGCCCGGTGTTCTGTAGATCTACGGGCACTCGGAGCAGTGGTGGAATGAGGAGGAAAGGTGAGTATTGCATTTATTTATTTTTATGGGGGTACATTACTATATAAACTGCCTCTAGGGCTGCATTATACTATATACTCTGCTATGGGGGTGCATTATACTATATAGAAGCCTATGGGGGTGCATAATACTGTATAGACTGCCTATACGGGTGCATTATACTATATAGACTGCCTATGGAGAGTGCATTATACTATATAGAGGCCTATGGGGGTGCATCATACTATATAAACTGCCTATGGGGGTGTATTATACTATATAGACTGCCTATGGGGATGTATTATACTATATACTCTGCCTATTCGGGTGAATTATACTATATACTCTGCCTATAGGGCTGCATTATACTATAGACTCTGCATATGGGTGTGCGTTATACTATATACTCTGCTTATGGGGGTGCATTATTCTATATACTCTGCCAATGAGGGTGCATTATACTATATACTCTGCCTATGGGGGTGCATTATACTATATAAACTCTGCCTATGGGGAGTGCATTATACTATATACTCTGCCTATGGGAGTGCATTATAGTATAGACTCTGAATATGGGGTGCATGATACTATATACTCTGCCTATAGGGGTGAATCATACTATATAGACTGCCTATGAGGGTGCATTATACTATATACTCTGCCTATGGGGATGCATTATACTATAGACTCTGCATATGGAGGTGTATTATACTATATACTATGCATATGGTAAGTGCATTATACTATATACTCTGCCTATGGGGGTGTATTATACTATATACTCGGCCTATGGGGGGTGTATTATACTATAGACTCTGCCTATGGGGGTGCATTATACTATATTGAGGCCTATGGGGGTGCAGTATACTATAGAGGCCTATGGCATGCATTTTACTATATAGAGTCTGCCTATGGGGGGTGTATTACACTATAGTGGCCTATGGGGAGCACATTATACTATATTGGGGACTATCTGGTGTTGTGCATTATACTTTATGTAGGCTACAGTGGGTACGAAAAGTATTCAGACCCCTTTAAATTTTTACTCTTTGTTTCATTGCAGCCAATGAATTTCCAGATTTTTCTGGGAATTCAAATTGATAAGGCAATTCAATTCCTTATCAACAGGACTCAACCTAACACCTGGATTTATGACTCACTACATGGACACAATTCACACCTCCAGATAATTAAACATCCCCACTGCATCTCCACTTGCAACAAAAAAAAAACTAATTTGATCTCCTTGACTTATCAGTAGGAAGCATCACCCCCTCCACCTCATGAACAAATGTCATACTGTAACATCTCTTAAATGTTGTGCATTGTGTTTTATGTATTCATTTGTAATATTGCCTGAAGAAGGAGCCTCTGTGCTCTGAAAGCTTGCATATACAGTATATTTTTTTCTGGTTAGCCAATAAAGGAATCACTCCTAGAATACTTTTGTCATTTTTGGACTTAAAAGTATTTACATAGATTGTCAGTTTCAATAATTTTGTGATTTATATCATCCAGTGATGTTTGTAAACTGTTAGGCTGCGTGCCCACGTTGCGGATAACAAGCGTTTTTGATGCGGAATTTCCGCAGCGGAAACGCTTGCAAAACGCTTGGCAATCCGCACCCCATGGTCCCCAATGGGATTCCGCAAGTTCTATGCACATGCTGCGGATTTTTCCGCAGCGTTTATGCTGCGTTCAAAAATCCGCAGCATGTCAATTAATTTTGCGTTTCCGCAAGCGGAATTGCCTTTGTCCAATGCATAAAAAACGCAAGGCAATTCCGCAAGTGGAAAACGCGCGATAAACGCGAGAAAAACGCGCGATAATGCCACACTTTTGTTGTCGGTTAATGGGAATCCAGCTCATATAACGACACTTCAATCGGTCAAAATCTGCAGCGAAGACTGGCGTGTCTGCTACTGAAATTGACATCCTGCGGGTGAGTTTGGGCACGTGGCCACGATCAGGAGCTGCTGCAGGTTTGACGCTGCGTGTTTATACAGCGTCAAACCCGCAGCATCCAGATGTTACAGCATAGTGAATGGGATCTCTAGAAATCCCATAACCACTATGCGTGCATCAGTGGCTGTGAATTACCCATGGACACTGACATGTGGCGCGTCTTTCAGGACCTTAGCATGTCAAACTCTATTGCGGAGTCGCTAATCTCCGTAACAGAAATTTGAGCATTAGAAAGTATTGAATGCAGTAAATCTACATGGTTGAGTGAACACATGTGGATTTACCTGCGTTCAATAGAATGCAACGTTTTGGACGCAGCAAAAATATGCATCCAAAGCGCTGCTACCGGATCGTTTGCACATAGCCAAACATTTAAAAAAAAATGACGTGGGCTCCCGCGTCATTTTTATAACTAGCAGAAGCAAAGCCGAACACTGGGGGCTGATATTAGTAGCCGGAGAAGGGGCCATTAGCCAACAATGTTCCCTGGCTATTAATATTAGCCCACAGCTGTTTGTTTAGCTTTTACTGGCTGGATTACAGGGGGACCCCAGAAAAAATTGACCTAAGGTCTTCCTATAAAATCTAACCAGCAACGGCTAAACTAGACAGCTGCGGGCTGATATTAATAGCCAGGGAAGGGGCCATGGATACTAGCCCCCTCTGCGGCTATTAATATCACCCCTCAGCAGTCCCAGAAATGGCACATCCATAAGATGTGCCAAATCTGGCGCTTAGCCTCCGCTCTTCCCACTGCCCTGTAGCGGTGGCGAGTGGGGTAATGGGGTTGGGGTTCATGTCAGCTTTATATTGGTGGCTGACGTGACACCCAGGTTAGTAATGGAGGGCGTCTCCATTACTAACTGCGTAGTAAAATGGTCGCCGCTTTTTCAATAAAAGACAGCCAGAATAAAGTATTATAATGCAATAAAACACACACGGTTTTACAATTTTTTTTATTACACGCCTCTGCGAAGCCGTCGATCTCCTGAAAAAAGCGTAAAATAGAAAGCAACCATATTCCTCACCTGTCCGCCGTCAACGACGCAGTCCACGTACCACCAAGTGTCCCACGACAGTTCGTGTCACTTCTACAGCAGTGACATCCATCACTTAGGTCACTGCTGTAGAAGACAGCAATGTATACTGACAGGGGTGTAAAATCACCCCCTGACAGTGTACATTGCTGTGCAGGATACTGACGTCACCGCTCAGCTGATAGTCACGTGACCAGCCATGCCCACCAACACCTGCCTGTCTGTAAACCAGCCGTGCCCACCAGCACCTATCCAGTCTGTCTGTTTACTAGCCATGCCTGCCTGCATCTACCTGTCTGTCTGTATACCAGTCGTGCCTGCCAGTACCTACCTACCTGTCTGCATACCAGACGAAATTTGCCCGCACCTGCCAGTGCTTATCCAGTCTGTCCTAGGCCCTACTCGTTCCTGTATTCCGGTCTGTTCTGGGCCCTACCCAGCCTGGCTTTGTATCAGCTGTGCCTGCCAGCACCTACCTTCCTGTCTGTATACCAGCCGTGCCCACCAGCACCTACCGTACCTGTCTGTATACCAGCCGTGTCCGCCAACACCTACCTGTCTGTATACAAGCCGTGCCTGCCAGCAACTACCCAGCCTATCTGTAAACCAGCCTTGCCCGCCAGCACCTACCCAGCCTGTCTGTATACCAGCCGTGCCTGCCAGCACCTACCTGCCTGTCTGTATACCAGTCGGATCTGCCCGCACCTGCTAGTGCTTATCTGCATACCAGCCGAACCGGCCAGTGCCTGCATACCTCGCTGAGGGTCACAGCCGTGTGTCCAAGGTCTGCCCTGGTGTAGCACCTGATCCACCTCCCTCGTCCCCCCTCGGACTGCGGAGTAATCAAGGCGTCGTACATCTGCGTTCGGATTTGCTGAGGTCCCTAGTTATGCCCCTCCTGGCACTCCTTGGTCCCTGGCACAGTCTGACCACAATCCATGCTTGCGCTAAACTGAGCGCGAGCATAACAGCATCTAATGATGTTTGAAATAAATCAAATTTCTGATCTGGGACAAAATTTAATCCCGTGGATAATACTTCTCTCTGTTCATTACTTAGTACTTTCTGAGTAAGAAGTATGACATTATTTTCAGTGTCTTCTAGAATGTTGATTCTTGTCTCTTTTTCCTTGTAAAATATCCCTTTATATTGTCCATTCCTTCTGCGTCGTCTTCTCCTTTGTCTTTCCCGTTTTTTGATAGTTGTTGTTGATTTCCCATATCATTGTTGACATTTTTTTTTTTTAATTTTGGCCGTATCGGGACAAGAGTCAAACGCTTCACAATCTGATGAAGAGAAATTTACTTTTTTTCTTTTCCTCATTAAAATTGTATCTTTTTTTTTTTTTAAATAGATTTTGGTGCACATTCTTTCCAAGTAGGTCTCCAGTCATAAACTTTATTATTTTCATAGTCAATACTGTCCCTTTGCAATTTTTTTTCTTTACTTGCATAATAGAATTTTCAAATTTATCCACATTTTCTTTTAATTTTTTATGTAGCTCTTCATTTAGTTAGTGAGTAGAAAATTTCAATGCTTCTTTTTTTATCTCCACAATTTGCTCTTTAACCATTCTTAGTTTTTTCTCTTCCTCCATTCTAATTGCATTCATTAGATCTAAAGAGATTTTGATATGATCTCATTCATTTATAGATTGTAAGCCCGCTAGGGCAGGGTCCTCTTCCCTCTGTACAAGTCTATCATTGTTAGTTTGTTTACTGTAAGTGATATCTGTATTTGGTATGTAACCCCTTCTTATGTACAGCACCATGGAATCAATGGCGCTATATAAATAAATAATAATAATTTCATTTAATCATGAATTCATCAGAGAATATATATGTGGGTATTTATTTTATCCTTTAACCTCGTGGTATCATTTGACATTCCACATAGATGCTTACGGTATTGCAGTCCCATCATGTGCGTGTTTCTTGATTTCATTTCTTTTCCCTCTCATGTATTCATTTTTTTATTTCTGTATAATACGGTGCATCCTCCATTGTTTCCCCAAAAACTTGTGCTAACTTAGCAAAACATTCATCTCCATTGGAATTAGGCATATTGCCTTGAGTGTGGATCACATTGCAATTATCCATCATAGTGCTAGCATCCAGCTGCTATGCAGGTATAAATGCTTCAATACACTGGCAGACACCAGACAGAAATGGGCCCCTGTGCAAGAACAATATATGATTCGTTTGCAGCCCAAGAGCTCCTACAAATGCTAAATTGCACCTAATTTGGAAATAGAAGTGGACCCCCTTAACTCTTGGCCCCCTGTGCGGCCTTACAGGTTGCACCAATGATATATCCTCCTGTGCTTCAATATATGAATGCAGTGTTTTTTGTCTTTTTTTTACCATATATCATTCATGCACTATCCTTCCATATAAGTGGAGTTCAAATAAATCAAAAACATAGCATAACTTGTAAAAAAGTTTTTTTTCAGAACTCACCACCTTTATATATTCAAGAATTCACACTGTGTGTGGGATATATTTTAACTGCTAACTTGCAGTATATTATATGTTCCTTTGGAGATAAACGGTACATCCACTTGTAAGAACCAATTTTTTTATTTCTTATCCATTAAAGAATGTTTTGATAGTCCATTAGACTTTAGAATTAGACATATTGCCATGGGTGTAGCACTGGCTTCCTGCTGCTATACAGGCATAAATACTTTAGTATATAAATTCGGTGCAGTATTTTTATAATAATATATCATCCATGCATTATCCTTCCATATACAGTTGAAACCAGAAATTTGATGCCATCATCAGTGTTACTATCCCACTTTTTTGCCTGCTAGAAAAAACGCTTCAGGCAATGATAGATGAGGTGGTAGCACAGGAGGAAGAGGAGGAGTAACAGGGACTATTCACACCATTATCAGTTCAGTCCTCTACACATGGATTGGATGGTGGGTTCCTGTACCAACAGTGGACACGTACACAATTGCCAAGCCAGGTGACAGTTCTAGAGGATGAGGAGGAACCGTGTTCACAACAGGATGGCACTCAAGGAAGTTTACAGCATCACTGGAGTGTGTCTGGAGGATACAGAGGACACAGACGATACACCTCCCACCCAGGCCAGCTTGTCGTTGTTATGATCTGCAAGATGTACTAAGGAAAGATAAGGAAAAACTGTTCCTACAGTAAAACTAAGCTGAATCCCTGCGATGTAGCGGGCTGCCTGTTTCTAGCGAACAGACCCGCCTTAGTCCTCGGCTAGTCTGAACGAAGACCTATAGCATAAGGGGAGGGGTCCCTAAAAGAACTAAGGACTGGGACAAAAATGGGACACCTCCTAAACAGAGAAGTTGTTGCAGAACACAAAAAAAGACAAACAGACAAAAAAAGTACTAGAGGTCCCAGAAGGACCAACAAACTGACAAAGAAAGGCACAGAAGCACCTGGCTAGAGAAACAGTCAAACACTGAAGTCCAGCACAGCCAAAAGGGCGGAGCTGGAATATAAAGGCAGATGGTCACGTGACCGCAAAACACAAGAAGGAAAAAGCAAACAGGAGGGTTCTAACCGTACTTCTTCTTTTATGAGGATCCTTCGGATCCTCCAGGCCAAGGCCTATCCAGAAACCTCTTGTGGAAAGCTTTAACAAGCCTAGGAGCAGAGACATCATCCATCCTTACCCAGGACTTGTCTTTGGGACCGAAACCCTTCCAGGAGACAAGATACTGTAATCTCCCTCTATGCCATCTACTTTGTGTGCCGAATTATTAGGTAAATGAGTATTTTGATCAATTCGATATTTTTTATACATGTTGTCCTTCTCCAAGCTGCATAGGCTTGAAAGCCAACTACCAATTAAGTAAATCTGGTGATGTGCATCTCTGTAATGAGGAGGGGTGTTGACTAATGACATCAACAACCTATATAAGGTGTGTTTAATTATTAGGCAACTTCCTTTCCTTTGGCAAAATGGGTCAGAAGAGAGATTTGACGGGCTCCGAAAAGTCCAAAATTGTGAGATGTCTTGCAGAGGGATGCAGCAGTCTTGAAATTTACAAAATTTTGAGGCGTGATCACCGAACAATCAAGTGTTTCATGGCAAATAGCCAACAGGGTCGCAAGAAGCGTGTTGGCCAAAAAAGGCGCAAAATAACTGCCCATGAATTGAGGAAAATCAAGCGTGAAGCTGCCAAGATGCCATTTGCCACCAGTTTTGCCATATTTCAGAGTTGCAATGTTACTGGAGTATCAAAAAGCACAAGGTGTGCGATACTCAGGGACATGGCCAAGGTAAGGAAGGCTAAAAAACGACCACCTTTGAACAAGAAACATAAGATAAAACGTCAAGAATGGGCCAAGAAATATCTTAAGACTGATTTTTCAAAGGTTATATGGACTGATGAAATGAGAGTGACTCTTGATGGGCCAGATAGAAGGGCCAGAGGCTGGATCAGTAAAGGGCAGAGAGCTCCACTCCGACTCAGACACCAGCAAGCTGGAGGTGGGGTACTGGTATGGGCTGGTATCATCAAAGATGAACTTGTGGGACCTTTTCAGGTTGAGGATGGAGTGAAGCTCTACTCCCAGACCTACTGATAGTTTCTGGAAGACAACTTCTTCAAGCACTGGTACAGGAAGAAGTCAATATCGTTCAAGAAAAACATGATTTTCATGCAGGACAATGCTCCATCACATGCATCCAACTACTCCACAGCATGGCTGGCCAGTAAAGGTCTAAAAGAAGAAAAAATAATGACATGGCCCCCTTGTTCACCTGATCTGAACCCCATAGAGAACCTGTGGTCCATCATAAAATGTGAGAGCTACAGGGAGGGAAAACAGTACACCTCTTGGAACAGTGTCTGGGAGGCTGTGGTGGCTGCTGCACGCAATGTTGATCGAAAACAGATCAAGCAACTGACAGAATCTATGGATGGAAGACTGTTGAGTGTCATCATAAAGAAAGGTGGCTATATTGATCACTAATTTTTTTGGTTTTGGTTTTTGCATGTCAGAAATGTTTATTTCTAAATTTTGTGCACTGATATTGGTTTACCTGGTGAAAATAAACAAGTGAGATGGGATTATATTTGGTTTTTATTAAGTTGCCTAATAATTCGGCACAGTAATAGTTACCTGCACAAACAGATATCCTCCTAAGATAGCCAAATCTAAAAAAAAAATAAACACTCCAACTTCCAAAAATATTAAGCTTGAATATTTATGAGTCTTTTGGGTTGATAGAGAACATAGTTGTTGATCAGTAATAAAAATAATCCTCTAAAATACAACTTGCCTAATAATTCTGCACACAGTGTAGAGTTCAAGATACGAGAAATTTCATATTCGCCGTCTTCCACCACAGGAGGAACTGAGACAGTGACATCCCTATCTGATACATCAGCCTTTTTCAACAAGGAAATATGAAACACAGGATTAATCTTCCAGGAAGTAGGGACAACCAACCTAACAGCAGACGGGTTAACAACCTGAAGCACTTTAAATGGACCCACAAACTTAGGACCCAGTTTTTTAGAGGGAATCCTCAACCGCAGGTTCTTTGAGGACAACCAAACCAAGTCACCCACAGTAAAAAAAAAATTCCTTACGTTTCCTGGCAAAATACTTCTTGGACCTCTTGTTAGCCTCTTGAAGGTTGCAACGTACATTAGTCCACCGCCGACCCCAATTTGGAGAACGAACCAAAAGACGGATGTCTCCCAGTACATCAATAAAAAGAACACCCAGCAGAGGAGGATGTATGATTGTTAAGAGCAAATTCTGCGAGAGGCAAAAACTCAGTCCACACCTCTTGATTGTCTGCCACAAAACAACGCAAAAACTGTTCAACATCCTGGTTCACTCTTTCAGTCTGTCCATTAGACTCAGGATGATACCCAGACGAAAATGACAAATGGACTCCCAACCTGTCACAAAAAGCACGCCAAAAGCGAGCCACAAACTGAGGTCCTCTATCAGAAACAATATCCGTGGGAACGCCATGGAGCTTGACAATCTCCTTAACAAACGCCTTAGCGAGTGTCTTGGCGCAGGGCAACTTAATGAATGGAACCAAATGTCACAACTGACTAAAACGGTCCACGACCACCCAGATGACAGTAAAACCCTCGGACACAGGAAGATCAGTAATAAAATCCATTGTGAGATGCGTCCAAGGCGCACTAAGAACCTCCAGAGGGCAAAGCAACCCTGCAACAGGAGTATATGAAGCCTTTAATCTAGCACACACAGTACATTGACGCACCCACTTGATGACTTCCATCTGCCATCCAGGCCACCAAAAACTGCGACTGATAAGTCTCTTAGTCTCCGAAATTCCAGGATAACCTGCCAACCGAGACTCATGACACTCCACAAACAAATCTCTCCTAAAGGCTCTAGGCACGAACAACCTCCCATGGGGAGTGTTAGATGGAGCATCATCTTGAGCTTTCAGAATTCCATTCTCCAAAACGGAGTCCAATGCCGCCACCACAACTCCTTGCTGTAAAATGCTCTCCTCCTCCTCGGCACCGACCGTAGGAGAGAAGCTGTGAGATAAAGCATCGGCTTTAACATTCTTAGTACCAGGGATATAGGTAACAGAAAAATGAAACCGAGAAAAAAAAGTGCCCACCTAGCTTGAGGCTATGTGCCCACGTTGCATAAATGAAGCAGAAAATTTCTGCTTCATTTCTGCAAGTCCTCTCCCGGAAAAACGCATGCGGAATTCCGCACGCGTTTATCGCGCATTTTTCGCGCGTTTATCACGCGTTTTCCACATGCGGAATTGCCTTGCGTTTTTTATGCATTGGACAAAGGCAATTCTGCTTGCGGAAACGCAAAATTAATTGACATGCTGCGAATTTTTGAACGCAGCATAAACGCTGCGGAAAAATCCGCAGCATGTGCATAGAACTTGCGGAATCCCATTGGGGACCATGGGGTGCGGGTTACCAAGCGTTTTACAAGCGTTTCCGCTGCGGAAATTCCGCATCAAAAACGCTTGAAAAACGCTACGTGGGCACACAGCCTGACGGGCATTCAAACGCTTGGCAGCATCCAGATAGATCAAATTCTTATGATCTGTGAAAACCTGAATAGGAAATCTAGCGCCTTCCAAAAAATGATGCCAATGTTCAAACACGAGTTTAATAGCCAGCAACTCCCGATTTCCAACTTCATAATTCAGTTCGGTTTCCGAATTTTTTTTTGAAAAGAAGGCACAAGGATGTACTCCATCCTTGTTCTCCTGAGACAAAACTGCTCCGACCCCCATGAAGCATCGACCTCGACCAAAAAAGGCTTGGTCTCATCAGGCTGCATAAGGATAGTGGCAGAACTGAACCTCTCTTTGAGATACTCAAACGCTTCAACAGCATCAGTAGTCCACTGGACCGTATTCGCACCTTTCCTGGTGAGATCGGTCAGAGGCTTAACAATTACAGAAAAATTCTTAATGAATTTCCTGTAATAATTGGCAAAATCCAAAAATCTCTGTATAGATTTCAAACCAATAGGCCTAGGCCATTCCTGCACAGCCTGAACCTTCACCGGGTCCATCTCAAAACCCTCGCTGGAGACAATGTAGCCCAAAAAACTAATTTTCTGCACAGCGAACTCACTTTTCTCCAGCTTAGCAAAGAGTGAATTATCACTCAATAACTGCAAAACTTCACGTACACTCTGCCAATGGGACTCTAGATCTGGTGAATAAATCAGAATGTCATCCAAATACACAACCACATTCTTACCAATCAAAGGTCTCAGGATGTCATTAATAAGGTTCTTAAAAATGCAGGTGCATTGGTAAGACCAAAATGCATCACCAGATTCTCAAAATGACCTACCGGAGTGTTAAAAGCAGTTTTCCATTCATCACCCTCCTTCACTCGTAACAAATTGTATGCTCCCTGGAGATCAATTTTAGAGAACCACTTGGCCCTCACCAACTGGTTAAACAAGTCAGGAATTAACCGCAATAGGTAGGAATTGCGTACGGTAATCTTATTAATTTCACGAAAATCCTGACATGGACGTAAACCCCTGTCCTTTTTTTTAACAAGGAAAAATCCAACGGCCACAGGCGACTTAGAAGGTCTAATGTAACCAGCAGCCAGGATAGTCTGTATGTACTCCTCCAAGGCCTTTCTTTCAGGGATAGTCAGATTAAACAAGCGACTCTTGGGAAGAGTAGCTCCAGGAACAAACTCAATGGCGCAATCAATATCCCTATGAGCAGGTAAAACTTGCGACTCCTCCTCTGAAAAAACCCTCCAAAAATCTGGAATAGGTACCGGTAATTCCCCTTTTTCCACAGCCGCAATGCGACCATTGCAATATTTATCATAGCACTTCGGACTCCAAGACTTAATCACATTAGTAAACCAGTCCAGCAAAGGATTGTGCAGTTTTAACCAAGGCAATCCTAGAACGACCGGAGAGGGTAAATTATCTAATACAACCAAGTCCAAAATTTCTTAGCGAACTCCATTGATAGTGAGGGCAAATGCAGCAACGTTGTGAGTAATACATTTCAAGGGAGTGTTATCAATTGCAATCACAGAAATAGGTGATGACAAAGGTTTGGATTTCAATTTAAGATTTTCCAAAAACCCTTTATCAATCACATTAAGTGTTGAACCACAATCCACAAATACCTGAAATTCAATCAAATTTTCCTGCAAAGTAGTACTCCCAGAAAGAAATACTCCTGCAGAGCGTAAACAAGCTATACTGGCATAACTGAAATTCTTTTTTCTTTACTTAAACGAAGCTCACAATACTTAATCAAATGGTCAGTTTTACCACAATAAAGACACAATCCCTCGGCGAACCTCCGGTCTCTTTCCTGAGAGGGGAACGACTTCGCCCCAACCTCCATCGGTTCACCGCCATCAGAGCAGATTTTCTGGGGACTAGGACATGGCATTACAGGAGTTTTTACCTTATTCTGTCTAAATTTCAGCCTCCTATCCACACGAACAGCTAATTGCATGGCATCCTGCAGAGTCTCAGGTGCGGGGAATGCAATTAGCAAATCCTTAACTCTTTCACTCAGACCAACAAGAAATAGACATTTCAGAGCAGGATCATTCCATTTAACTTCTGAGGCCCATCTTCTGAAGTGTTTGCAATAATTTTCAACATCACCTGACCCCTGATTCAAACGCCTGAGTTCTGCCTCAGCAAATGAGATTCGATCAGAATCGTCATATAATAGCCCCATAGCAGAAAAAATTTCTTCTACAGACCTTAAACATGGATCATTAGGTTGGAGAGAAAAGGCCCACCCCTGTGGTTCTTTGCGCAGAAGTGACATAATAAAACCAATGTGCTGTGATTTATTCCCAGAGGACCATGGTCTCAAACAAAAATATAACAAACAAGCATTTTTAAAGAAAAAAAAATCTTGCTGTTTACCACAAAAAACATCAGGCAGTCCTACCTTGGGTTCCACAAAATGTGCTTCAGAACAGCTACTCACGTGTTGCTGGAGCTCGGCCACCTCCAGAGATAATCCCTGCAGGCGTTGAGCCAAATCCTGGACGGAAACCATATTGATCCCCGAATTTCTTTCCTTTCAGTTTTTTTTTGGGCTGGACTTACTGTTATGATCTGCAACATGTACAAAGGAAAGATAAGGAAAAACTGTCCTTACAGTAAAACTAAGCTGAATCCCTACAATGTAGCGGGCTGCCTGTTCCTAGCGAACAGACCCGCCTTAGTCCTCGGCTAGTCTGAACGAAGACCTATAACATAAGGGGAGGGGTCCCTAAAAGAACTAAGGACTGGGACAAAAACGGGACACCTCCTAAACAGAGAAGTTGTTGCAGAACACAAAAAGACAAACAGACAAAAAAAGTACTAGAGGTCCCAGAAGAACCAAACGAACTGACAGAGAAAGGCACACAAGCACCTGGCTCGAAAAACAGTCAAACACTGAAGTCCAGCACAGCCAAAAGGGCGGAGCTGGAATATAAAGGCAGATGGTCACGTGACCGCAAAACACAAGATGGAAAAAACAAGCAGGAGGGTTCTAACAGTCGTGCCTCTGGGCAGCTTGGCACACATTAGCAAAGACATGCTGCGGTGCCTGCGCAATCACTGCCGCGTTGCCTGGATTGTTACCAGTGCAGATTACTGGGTGGCCACCCTGCTGGATCCTCTCTATAAAAATAAAGTGCCATCCTTACTTCCATCAGTGTTGCGTGATTGGAAAATGCTGGAACACAAGCGCACAAGGCTAGACGCACTACTAACGGTGTTGCCACCTGACAGAGGGGGCTCAGTGAAAGCTCAAGGCCAAGGAGGAGGAGTAAGTCGCCAACACAGCTGGGGCACTGGCACCACCTTGAAAAGGAGGGTTAGCCTGCCTCAGACTCAGGAAGTGTCATGACTAGGTCACAGCGGGCCACCCAAGCATTTAGTCGACTTGTTCCCTCTTGAGCACAAAGTATTGGTGGCAGTCCTTGGGTAAGGATATTGAAGCTTGCACACGAGATCTGTGCCAAGAACAAAGTGCCTCATGTCGCCCCGGCAGACAAACTTCTCCCCTTGCCTATTCCTGTATGTCCCTGGTCCCACACATCCATGGACTTCATTACATATCTCCCTGACTCCGAGGGTATGCTTATAGTGTGGGTCATTGTGGACCAATTTTCTAAACAATGGCATTTGGTTCCTTTGGCTCAGTCCAGTGCGCCTGACTTGGTAGATTAGTTCCTTGTTCAGGTGATAAGATTACATGGGGTTCCTATGAATATTGTCTCCAATTATGGGTCCCAGTTTGTCTCCAGATTCTGGAGGGTTTTCTGTAAACGCCTCTGGTCGGAACTCTCGTTTTCATCTGCATATCATCCTCAAACTAATGGGCAAATGGAGTGAAACAACCAATGTCTTGAGTCCTATCTAAGATGTTTTTGCTCCCATATTCAGCATGATTGGGGATCATAATTAGCCTTGGCAGAGTTCGCCCTAAACAATAGACTGCACAAGGACTTGGGAATGTCTCCCTTCTTCTGTAATTTAGGATTCCATCCTAGGTCTCCTTGTTTTGATGGAGGAGACAATGTACTTCCAGCGGTCTCTGCTACTATCCACCGCCTCCGAAAGGTTTGGGGGGAAGCCCGTATCTATCTGAAGAAAGCAGGGGAGAGCATGAAGAAACAGGCTGATAAGCGTCGTCAACAAGGTTGCAAACTCAGAGTGGGGGACAGAGTTTGGGTGTCTATTAAGAATATGAAGATTAAGGTACCATCTCCTAAGCTCGCATCCGGGTGTATAGGTCCATTTCCCATTATCGAAGTTGTCAATAAGGTGGCTTTTCAGGTAGATCTGCATTCCTCTATGCGAGTTCCCAATATTTTTCACAAGACGTTAATAAAGAAGGTGGTTACCCCGCTTTTGACACAGGATCCTCCTCCTCCTATTATGGTAGATAATACTGAGGAATTTGAGATAGAAAGTATTGTGGACTCTCATAGAGTTAAAAACTCCATTCAGTATTTGATTCATTGGAAGGGGTACAGTCCTGAGGAGAGGTCCTGGGTCTTGAGAGGTAATATACATGCCAATCGTCTCATCGCTGAGTTCAATAAGAGGTTTCCAGACAAGGTGGGTGGTGAGAGCCCGGACGTCTCTCCTAGGGAGGTTTGTACTGTTAGGAATCATGATTCTGTGCTCCCACCTGGGAATGGAGCAGGTCTGGTGCTACGCTACTCCAGTCGCAGGCGCCGCCATTGCCCTGACCCTGCAGGCGGAGCTACTACGCATGCATGGAGACTGCCCCAATCTTATGGAGCATCGCGTTCTGGTGTTGTAGGATGTATGAGGACATGGGTCGCCGTGTCTCTCACTGATTTCCCAGGTTGCTAGGCTATGCAGGACGCTGCTTTGTCTGACACTAAGCAGTGGTGCAATTATGTTCATTCTGCTGTGCAAGAAAGCAGGGAGTGGCTGTCTGGGGATGATTGAGAGGTATTCAACACCTGAACATTAGGTGGGCTATTTAATCATGCTCCCTGATCAGTGCTTTGTTCTTCATTGCAGTTCCTATGTGCAGTGGTGGTGAGTGCTGCTAGTACTAGTGTTGTTAGCTTTTCAGGGGTTTTCTCATTTTCTCTTCTGGCTTCACTTCCTGGGGTTCTTGCAAAGGTACTCACCTGCTTCTTGCCAAGGTACCAGCCACATCACCAGACGCCAGCTCTCCAGCGACAGTGAACCTGGGAAGGGCTCTGCCAAAGTTCCCCTTCCATTTACTGGAAGCTGAGTGAAGAGTATTCCCAGCCTTCAGGGGGTTGCCTAGCTTGGCAGCTTGTGCCAAGTGCGTCTGTGGCTGTGCCTTTGCTGGTTTGGTCCATTCTTGTTGGATCTCTCTGCAAAGCGCATAACAGAAACAAAGCTTTGGAGAGTTCTGAAGTGGCCACCAATGAGTCAGGATTAGTGTTGATCGAGCACTAAAATGCTCGGGTGCTCGAAGCTCAGGCCAAGCTCACCGTGATACTCGGGTGCTCGACCCGAGCACCGAGCCCAATGTTAGTCAATGGGAGATCCGAGCACTTTTGCGGCGGCACCCCCGGCAGTCTGTAGAAAGCCTAAAAAGTGCTCAAAACGATAGTGACAGTGCTCAAATGACATGGGGACAGCATGGGGATCGCCCCAGAGAGCATTTCTGACCCCCAGGTCACTGCTGTCAACAACGTGGTCAGAGGTATTAAGCCACTTTTACGGGCTCACAATACATTATGTGCAGAATTATTAGGCAAGTTGTATTTTAGAGGATTATTTTTATTATTGATCAACAACTATGTTCTCAATCAACCCAAAAGACTCATAAATATCCAAGCTTAATATTTTTGGAAGTTGGAGTGGGTTTTTTTTTAGATTTGGCTATCTTAGGAGGATATCTGTTTGTGCAGGTAACTATTACTGTGCAGAATTATTAGGCAACTTAATAAAAAACAAATATAATCCCATCTCACTTGTTTATTTTCACCAGGTAAACCAATATCAGTGCACAAAATTTAGAAATAAACATTTCTGACATGCAAAAACAAAATCCAAAAAATTAGTGATCAATATAGCCACCTTTCTTTATGATGACACTCAACAGCCTTCCATCCATAGATTCTGTCAGTTGCTTTATCTGTTTTCGATCAACATTGCGTGCAGCAGCCACCACAGCCTCTCAGACACTGTTCCGAGAGGTGTACTGTTTTCCCTCCCTGTAGATCTCACATTTTATGATGGACCACAGGTTCTCTATGGGGTTCAGATCAGGTGAACAAGGGGGCCATGTCATTATTTTTTCTTCTTTTAGACCTTTACTGGCCAGCCATGCTGTGGAGTAGTTGGATGCATGTGATGGAGCATTGTCCTGCATGAAAATCATGTTTTTCTTGAACAATACCGACTTCTTCCTGTACCACTGCTTGAAGAAATTGTCTTCCAGAAACTGGCAGTAGGTCTGGGAGTTGAGCTTCACTCCATCCTCAACCCGAAAAGGTCCCACAAGTTCATCTTTGATGATACCAGCCCATACCAGTACCCCACCTCCACCTTGCTGGCGTCTGAGTCAGAGTGGAGCTCTCTGCCCTTTACTGATCCAGACTCTGGCCCATCCATCTGGCCCATCAAGTGTCACTCTCATTTCACCAGTCCATAAAACCTTTGAAAAATCAGTCTTAAGATATTTCTTGGCCCATTCTTGACATTTTATCTTATGTTTCTTGTTCAAAGGTGATCGTTTTTCAGCATTCCTTACCTTGGCCATGTCCCTGAGTATCGCACACCTTGTGCTTTTTGAAACTCCAGTAACGTTGCAGCTCTGAAATATGGCAAAACTGGTGGCGAATGGCATCTTGGCAGCTTCACGCTTGATTTTCCTCAATTCATGGGCAGTTATTTTGCGCCGTTTTTGGCCAGCACGCTTCTTGCGACCATGTTGGTTATTTGCCATGAAACGCTTGATTGTTCGGTGATCACGCTTCAAAAGTTTGGAAATTTCAAGACTGCTGCATCCCTCTTCAAGACATCTCACAACTTTGGACTTTACAGAGCCTGTGAAATCTCTCTTCTGACCCATTTTGCCAAAGGAAAGGAAGTTGCCTAATAATTAAGCACACCTTATATAGGGTGTTGATGTCATTAGTCAACACCCCTCCTCATTACAGAGATGCACATCACCAGATTTACTTAATTGGTAGTTGGCTCTCTAGCCTATGCAGCTTGGAGTAGGACAACATGCATAAAAAGTATCATGTGAGCAAAATATTCATTTGTCTAATAATTATGCACACAGTGTAAAACGTTCAAAAACGAAACTGAAACTGTTTTTCTGTGAAATATGTTAAGGAACCTCCTTTCCAGGGTAAAGACTTGTGTATAAGGTAAAATAAATAACCAAAAACAAAAATAGTCCTGCACACCTTGGGCTATGTTCACAAGTAGCATTTTTTATGTGTTTTTGCACTTTTGTATTGCTTTCAATCGTGACAAATGCATTCTCCAGGAAATGTAATTTTAACATTTTACAACCTTATCTGGCCATGTGCTGTGTGACACATGCATACAGTGCTGAAAAGACATGGGAACAGCATGGGGAAGACCCCTGGAAGCATCTCTGACACCCAGGTCACTGCCTAAAAGTGTGCCCATCAGAAGTGATCCTTGCTGCATCAGAAGATGCAGACTTGCAACTATCCCCGTGCAAGTCCTTGTCCCAGGGCAGTGTTCAATTGTACCTCCCCCATTCCTTGCAATGCAAGCGCAAGTATGCAGCCTGCCACCCACCCACTCCCAGGCTGCAATACCATACTGCTTGCTTGCACTTGAAATTGGGCCTTTTAGGCACGTGGAGGCGGAATCTTGCCACCACGTCATGGCTGGGTCGGCGGCCTGGTATCCATACTCAGTCCCCAGCCACCCGGCGGCCGGGTGTCCACGCTTGGTCCCCAGCCGCCAGGTGGCGGCCGGGCGTCCATGCTCGGTCCCCAGCCACCCTGCGGCTGGGTGCCCACACCCGGTCCCCAGCCGCCTGGGGGCGTCCGGGTGTCCTTAAACGGTCCCCAGCTGCCCCTATTTGTCCCCGTGCGCCTTATACACAAGCGCGCATACCAAAACATTACCTGTGCCCTCCCCAGTGCATTTAGTGGGAAGGACAGCCTAACCACAAACATGTGGACAAGTGAATGTGGCCAGGGATGGTCCATCTCACTGACGCCTTCACACTGGGTTAATATTGTGGAAGCCGTGACACAGTTGGACACTGGGATGCAACACGTCCTCCAGACATAGAGGATTGCGGGTCCTGGGTCAATCAGGCTTCAACACAAAGTTCAGAAGGTAGACAGCAGCAGTGGTCGGCCTCCTACACAACGAGTAAATTATTCATGATCATGAGGACATCCATCTCCTTCGCTTTCTGTTCCTTGGAATGCCAACGCATGTATGTAGTAGCGGCTAGGCCTGAGGTGGTCAGCGTTTTGGCGCATATCCTACCTCCTCTGTGGATTGCTGGATGTTTTCCTGCTACTATCCCAGTTCTATTACTCCTGTTAAAACAAAGCTTCAGATGATGAATGATGGATGAGGTGGTGGCAAAGGAGAAAGAGCAGGAGGAACAGGGACCATTCACATCAATATCAGGCCAGTCAACCACACATGTCTTGTAGGATATGTTTCTGTACCAAAAGGAACGGTTCGGCTACACAGTTATAGGGCATACAGTGAGTGCAATGCCTACCAAAAATTTCGAGGCACTCCAATTTATAGCAACTGTGTCTCCTGTACACTGTTGGCTTAAGCAGTGAATGGAAGGCTTCCCAAAAATTATGAGGAACTGCAATGCCCCTTGAAAAAGACGTGGATTACAGAGTACTAAAAACCTTCTACCCATTATTGGGGAGTGGGTCTCCCTTAGTGTTCGCCTATGCATTGAAAAACAAAAGCTGACTAAAATTAGGAGGAAATAAAATGCCCGTTGGAAGAGTCGTGGAGGTTAGAGGTAATTAAATACAACATTTCAAAGCCCCTTGGAAGAGCTGTGGAGTTCAGAGTGGTTTAACAAGACGGTTTTAATGCTGTTATGATCTGCAACATAAACTAGGGAAAGAAGGGGAGAGCTGTCCTTACAGTAAGACTAAGCTGAGTCCCTACGTTGTAGCGGGCAACCTGTTCCTTGTGAACAGACCCGCCTTCGTTCTCGGCTAGTCTGAATTGAGACCTATAGAGAAAGGGAGGGGTCCCTAAAAGAACTAAGGACTGGGACAAAAAATGGGACACCTCCTAACAGAAGTTGTTGCAGAGCAAAAGATAAACTGACAAAAGTACTAGAGGTCCAGAGGACCAAGCAAACTAGAGATAGATAGGCACAAAAGCACCTGGCTAGAAAGACAGTCTAAACAACACTGAAGTCCAGCAAGTCCAGAAGGGCGGAGCTGGAATATATAGGAAGATGGTCACGTGACCGCAAAACACAAGATAGAAACAAAAGCAAACAGGAGGGTTCTAACAAATGCCCCTTGGAATAGTGGTGGAGGTCGCAGTGGAATAAAAATACAATATCAATGCCCCTTGGAAGAGTGGTGAAGGTTACAGTGGAATAAAAAGACAATATCAATGACCCTTGGAAGAGACGTGGAGGTCACAGTAGCTTAACAAGATGATTTTAATGCCCCTTGGAAGAGACGTGGAGTTCAGAGTGGTTTAACAAGACAGTTTTAATGCCCCTTGGAAGAGACGTGGAGTTCAGAGTGGTTTAACAAGACGGTTTTAATGTCCCTTGGAAGAGACGTGGAGGTCACAGTAGCTTAACAAGACAGTTTTAATGCCCCTTGGAAGAGACGTGGAAGTCCCAGTGGAATATAAAGACAATATCAATGACCCTTGGAAGAGATGTGGAGGTCACAGTAGCTTAACAAGATGATTTTAATGCCCCTTACAAGAGCCATGCAGTACAGCATATTAAAAACATTATTCCCATTATTGGGGAGTGGGTCTCCCATAGTCTTTGCCTATGCCTTCCAAGCAAAAGCTGCCAAAAATTAGGATGGAGGAACTTGCAATGCCCCTTACAAGAGCCATGCAGTACAGCATATTAAAAACATTATTCCCATTATTGGGGAGTGGGTCTCCCATAGTCTTTGCCTATGCCTTCCAAGCAAAAGCTGCCAAAAATTAGGATGAAGGAACTTGCAATGCCCCTTACAAGAGCCATGCAGTACAGCATATTAAAAACATTATTCCCATTATTGGGGAGTGGGTCTCCCATAGTCTTTGCCTATGCCTTCCAAGCAAAAGCTGCCAAAAATTAGAACGGAGGAACTTACAATGCTGGCAACACGGACCACGGTCACCCTGGTGGTATAGTGGTGGTGGAGGCTGAGGATAAGGAGAAGAGCAAAAAACAGCAGAAATGAGGAAGCGCATACCCATGTGTGGGTGTGAAGCAGTGCATGGGAATACACCTCCCGAAATAACACAGTGGATTTGACTTTATGTTACTCTGCTGTCATTTGGTGGTGATGAGAAGTCTGGCCCAATCCAGCCCTTGTTCATTTTGATAAGGGTCAGCTTGTCAGCATTGTCAGTTGACAGGCGAGTGCGCTTATCAGTTATAATTCCCCCAGCGGCACTAAAAACACAATCCGATAACACGCTAGCGGCAGGGCAGGCAAGGACCTCCAAGGTGTACAGAGCGAGTTCATTCCAAGTGTCCAGCTTGGATACCCAATAATTAAAAGGCACAGAGGAATCACGGAGGACGCTGGTACGGTCGGCAAGGTACTCCCTCACCATCTTTTGAAACTTTCCACTCCTTGTGAGAGTACGCCTCAGGGCCTGTAAGCTGGGCGGGTCTCAGAAAACTGTCCCAGAACGTTGACAGTGTTCCCCTGCCTCTGCTGGATTGGAGTTGCGTCTCTCTCGCCTGTACGCCTTGGTTGGGCAACGAACTGTGACCTCTGCCGCTAGCGTCTTCAGATGAGAATTTTTTTTAACAGTTCTGCAGCAAGGGCCTTCTGGTACTGCCCCATTTTTGTAGACTTCTCCACCTCAGGAATAAGAGAGTGAAAGTTCTCCTTGTAGCGGGGGTCTAAAAGTGTCACCAACCAGTAATGACTGTCACCCAACATTTTGACAACGCGAGGGTCACGGTTAAGGCAGCGTAACATAAAGTCAGCCATACGTGCCAGACTGGTAACGGGCAAGACTTCCGTGTCCTCACCAAGATGACGACTGACCATGCTCTCCTCCTCCTCCCTACTGTCCTCATGCCACCCATGCTGAACCGACTGTATGACAGTTGTACAGGTACTACCGTCTACAGCGCATGATACCAGCTCCTGTTCTTCCTCCTCCTCCTGTTTTCCCTCATTGTCCCCCAATGCACGTTGGGAAGAGATGAGGCTGGGCTGTGTGTAATCGCCCATTACGGCTTCTTGATCCATCTCATCATACTCTGGCTGCAATGCCTCCTCTTTAATTCTCTGCAGAGAGCGTTGCAAAAGACAGACAAGTGGGATGCTGACGCTAATGATGGCATCATCGCCACTCACCATCTTGGTGGACTCCTCAAAGTTTGTCAGGATGGTACATATGTCAGGTCCACTCCTGACATATGTACATATGTCAGGTCCACATGCATGAAAATGATCTTGCTGCGGAATGCACGGTTCTTCTTCTTGAACCATGGAAGGAAGAGCTGTTGGAGAAACTCAACATACATTATGGAGTTCATCTTTACCCCTTCAGGGATCCTAAAAGGGCCGACAATCTCTCTCCCCATGATTCCAGCCCAAAACATTATTCCACCTCCTCCTTGTTAGCGCCGTAGCCGTGTTTGCATGGGGTGTCCATCAACCAGCCATCCTCCACTCCATCCATCTGGACCATCGAGATCATTTCATGCATGATAATGCCCCGTCTCATGCTGCACATAACACATCTGCATCTCTGGCTGCTATGGGCATAAAAGGGGACAAACTTATGGTGTGGCACCCATGCTTCCCTGAGCTCAACCCCATTGAGAACCTCTGGAGCATCATCAAAAGGAGTGTCTATGATGGCGGGAGGCAGTTCTCATCTAAGCAACAGCTCTGCGAGGGTATTCTGTCCTCATGCAAAACAATTAAAGCAGAAACCATCCAAAACCTGACAAATTCAATGGACGAGAGAGTTCAGAAGCTCCTTTCGAACAAGGGGTCCTATGTGCAAATGTAACATCACCTAGAATAAAGTTTTGAGTTGAAAACTGTTTGATTTCAGTTTGTAATAACCTGCTAATGCTTATAATTTCAAAAATGACCATTTTTTTGTTCTTTATTAAAATGAAAAGATTGAAAACTCTGAGGTGCATAATAATTTGGAATATGCATTTTGAGTGCAGTTTGAGTTTTTAATTTTTTAAAAAATATACTGTTATCATAGGCAGTTTGTACAAAAACCTTTCAATTGTACTCTAATAGTTATTTGACTGGAAAATTACAATGACTGCAATTCATATAGGTAATTTGGGAAAATCTGAGAAAATATTATTTGCATAATAATTTGGAACACAGTGTATATACTGCCCTGGGGCCATACTCCTCCCGTGGGGAGTTGTACTATTCAGTGCTGCACATTTACATCTGCCCCAGCGGTCTGCACTGCAGCGGCGGTTAACCCTGACCGCAATCCACGGGTGGCGTAGTCGGACATTTAAAACCCTACAAATAGACTGCCACAACATTTGGTCTGACCACCCTGAGCCACGGACCGGGTTGCCACTACTACCCCCAATATTGCCCTGTTGCCCGGCTCCGAGTGCCCCACGGCCCAGGGGGCGAGTCAGCTTTGGCGTAGCCGGCAGGATTGTGACCAACCCGCCACAAACGGGTATTGCGTGCCTGAAAAAGACTGTACACGTACCTTAAAAAGAGGTTTCCCGCCATCCGGAGCCGTTTCCCGCCATTTTCAGCCGTCTCCCGCCATCTTCAGCAGTTTCCCGCCATCTTCAGCCGTTTTCCCGCCATCGGACGCCATCTGCAGGACGCCGCGCGGGAAGAAGAGGGGCGTGGACATCCAACCCACGCGAAACCTGAAGCTCCGCCCTACGCACCGACGGTGCGCAAGGTCCTGGAAGGGAGAGAGAGCGACGCTAACGTCGACAGGACGCGACGCAAGGTCCTTGTCCGGAGCAGCACCAGCGGAGCCGCGGCCTACAGAAGAGGATCATCGGAAGGTAGGCCACGCTTAACTAGGGGGAGGAAGATGACGGACGTGGAGGGACCTTCTACCACCAGTGTGTCTGCAGCAGCGGTGATGCCCTTCTCCATGCCCTACATCCCCGGAGCAGCCTGGCTGCCCCAGTACTCAGGGGAATCCCATACATTAACTGACTTTAAAGACAGACTGCACAGTTTATTTAAAGTTTATCCCCTGACAGAAGAACAGAAAGTGAACATTCTGACGGGGCAGCTAACCGGTGCAGCCCAGCGGGAAGTGAAATCATGGTCAGACGAAGAGAAAAGGACTGTAAAGGACATTCTGACCCGGCTGCGGAGTACCTTTGATACCAGTACCTCAGCAGAAATTAAAATGCGGTTCTATGGCTGTAAGCAGCGAGCCCAGGATAGTATCAGAGACTATGCCTTGAACCTGCAAGAAGCCCTGAGAGCTATCAAACAAGCTAACCCTGGTAGCGTGCAGGACTCCGATAAACTGTTAACTGACCAATTCATAGAAGGTCTGCTGTCCAGCGCCCACAGGACCCAGCTGCGCCTCATGGCCCTACAGAACCCCGATTTGACTTTTGTGCAATTCAAGGAGAGGGCCATCCGGGTGCTCCGAGAACCCCCACCAAGTGGCGCTGTAACTTCCCGGCTCCCTGCCATTACTTACCACCAGGGGGCGGCGCCCTACCCTGCAGACCTTGTGGGGGCTGATGCGCAGGTCTCAAGCCCATCCCCGCCTGCAGACCTGCACCATCAGGTCCAGGAACTAACCAGAAGTGTTGCTGCATTGACCAGGACTGTACAGTCGTTACAGGTGGACCCGTCAGGACCCATCAAGCTGGCTTCCAGTCCGGAGGATGTCCCGTGGCGTCGACAGAGGAGGATCCCGCCGTTCAGAGGGAGGCCCGCCGACCGCTACACTGAGGATGGACAGCCGATTTGTCGCCGTTGCAGTCAGCCAGGACACATAGCAAGGTACTGTACTTTAAATGGGCCCGACCTGGGTCAGAGGGCCAACCCCCAGGCATAAGGTCACCAGGCCCGTCTAATTGGCGTGATAAGTATGTGGGGGGACGCCCGGTCTTACCCGTAGTGCTGGACGGTATCCCCATGAGTGCACTGCTGGACACCGGGTCTCAAGTGACTACCATCCCCTACGTACTTTTCAAGCGGTACTGGAATGACGCGGATATAACCCGTTATCCAGACGATGACTTAAGCATCATCGCTAGCAATGGCCAACCTGTGCCGCAAGTGGGGTTCAGAGAGATGACCATCAAGTTTGGTAAGGTTGAACTGCCGGCACAGGGAGTGATCATTGTGGACATTGATCGCTGTGAGAGTCACCCTAAAATAACTGTGGGTACTAACGTGATTGAAAACTGTCTTTCAGAAGTAATTATGATTTTGCAGCAGGTGGCGATGAATGCTAGTTCCAGCCAACAGAGAGTCCTCAACAAAGAGATAAAGGCTCTGATGAGACGGCAGCAGGTAGAACTGTCTGGTGGTGAGATCGGTAGCGTAAGAATGAGTGACCCATTCCCCATTTCCATGCCTCCCAAAAGTGAAATGATGATCTGGTGTCGGACTCCAATCGGGTTGAGAGGCAGAGACTACCAAGCCATGGTAGAACCCGTGTACTCAGACAGCAGGCCCACCATTTTGACAGCCCGGGGGGTGGTTGATGTCCGTCATGGGAGGGTGCCCGTTCGCATTCTCAACATTGGGGAGAGGGAGGTACACTTACCCAGGTACGCTACACTTGCCAAACTGTTTGCTGTTGAACACAAAGCTATCAGGGCCGTGGAACCTTTGCCTCCATCTCCACAGGTGGAGGGTAATGGCTCCCAGAAATAAAAGGAGGACTGGTGCCAGGAACTCCATGTGGGTGCTGACTCCACTCCCCTGCACCAAAAACAAGGAGTCTACCGGGTGGTACAGGAGTACGAGAGAATCTTTAGTAAGCACCCGCAAGACTTCGGCAGAGTAAGAGGGATAGAACACCACATCCCCACGGGGAGCCACCCACCAATAAAAGAGAGACACAGACCTGTACCCCCTGCACATTATCAGAACGCAAAGGGCATGCTAAGAGAAATGAAAGAAGATGTAGCCCCTGGGCAGCCACCTTGGTTCTGGTGAAAAAGAAAGATGGTATCATGAGAATGTGCGTGGACTATAGACAAATCAACCGTATCACCCATAAAGACGCGTATCCGTTACCTAGGATAGAGGAGTCCTTGGCCGCCCTAAAATCAGCTAACTTCTTCTCTACTTTGGTCCTTACTAGCGGGTACTGGCAGGCTCCTGTGGCAGAGGTTGACAAGGAGAAGACCGCCTTCACCACCCCGATGGGACTGAGCGAGTTCAACTGTATGCCCTTCGGGCTCTGCAACGCACCAGGGACCTTCCAGAGGCTGATGGAATGCTGCCAAGGGCACCGAAACTTCGAGAAGGTCCTCCTTTACCTGGACGACGTGATTGTTTATTCGAAGACTTACGAGGACCATCTTAAACACCAGGCAGAGGTGTTCGAAGCCCTGGCAGGCTATGGCCTGAAGGTGAAACCATCAAAGTGTCACCTGTTGAAACCGAAGGTCCAGTGCCTAGGGCACGTGGTGAGTGCTGAAGGAGTAGCCCCCGACCCTGGCAAGGTCACGGTAATCAAGAGCTGGCCAAGCCCCTCAAGCATCAAAGAAGTGAGGCAGTTCCTCGGGTTGGTAGGCTACTACCGAAGGTTCATCCCTGGGTTCACTAAGATGGCAGCTCAAATGCAGGACCTCCTGATAGGTCAATCCAAATCCAGAAGTCAAAAACCGCCCTTCAAGTGGGACAAGCCGGAAGAGGAGTCCTTCCGCCAGTTGAAGATGGCCCTCACGGGGGATGAGATCCTGGCCTACCCCGATTATGGCCAGCCTTTTATCCTCCACACAGACGCCAGTAATGTGGGGCTGGAAGCCGTACTGTCACAAAACCAACAGGGCAGAGAAAGGGTGATCGCATATGCCAGCCGGAAGCTGAGGCCCACCGAGAGAAACCCGGAGAATTACAGCTCTTTCAAGCTAGAATTCTTGGCAGTGGTGTGGGCCGTAATGCAGCGTTTCAAGCATTACCTGGCCTCTGCGAAGTTCACTGTGTACACGGACAACAATCCGTTAACGCATCTGGACAATGCTAGACTTGGTGCCCTAGAACAGCGGTGGATGGCCCGGCTAGCAAATTATGAGTTCACGATCAAGTATCGGGCAGGCAGAACCAATGCCAATGCAGATGCCCTATCGAGAATGCCCCACTTGCCCGATGAGGGAGAAGATCCGGACGAGCTGGAAGAAGTAGAGCTCCCTGCATTCCACCGGTATGGGGCCACTCAATACTCCCACCATGTGAAGGAGGAAGATTTAACAACCATCATGATCAATCCCCTACCTCACTACAGCTGGGCAGAGACCCAAGATAGTGACCCTGCAATCCGCATGGTGAAGGACCTGCTGACCCGAGAAGACGCTCCTCTAGATCCGGATGCTCCAGAGGAAGCCAAGCAACTATGGAAAGAGAAGAGCAAGCTGTTCTTCTATGAAGGTGAGCTGTGCAGAAGACTCGTCAACCACCGGACGCACGAGCTGACCTGGCAAGTCGTGGTCCCAAGGCGAGATGCAGCTATGGTCCTGAAGGCTTACCATGACAGAGCGGGGCACTTCGGCTGGAAGAAACTGGAGTTCCTGCTAAGAGGACGGTTCTTCTGGATCGGCATGAGAGGGGCTGTAGAGAAGTGGTGCAGAGACTGTGGCCCTTGTAATCTAAGGAGGAAGGACCGCACCAGCCAGAAGACACCCTTGAGGCCCATCGTCACCCAGCAGCCTCTTGAGCTGGTAGCTCTGGACCCCGTCAAATTGGCTCCAAGCCGGTCAGGATACGTTTATGCCCTGATAATCGTGGACCACTATTCCCGATTTCTAGTGGTTGTCCCTGTAAAAGACTTGACAGCTCAAACGGCGGCCAGAGCCTTCCAGCAATACTTCTGCCGCCCACACGGGTATCCGGAACAAGTCCTGACAGACCAGGGTCCAGCGTTCGAGGCTGAAATCTTCCAAGAGTTCTGCAACCTCTATGGCTGTAAGAAGATTCGGACAACGCCTTACCACCCACAAACCAACGGGATGTGTGAGAAAATGAACAATATAGTCATTGATCTCCTGAAGACGTTGCCCCTGAAGGAACGCAGCCGGTGGCCAGAAAAACTGCCGGACCTGATAGACTTATTCAACCATATCCCAGTGAATGCTACAAACTGCACCCTGGCTTACCTGATGCGAGCCAGACCATGTAAGCTGACCATAGACCTGGAGATGGGAGTCCTAACACCCGAGGACACCTCCCCAGATGCGGACTGGGATACGGAAAGGCGACTGCAGTACAAGAAGGTACAGGAGAGTGTGGAGAAGAGCCTGGCCCAGGTGAGAGAAAGGCAAGATAGACTCTTCAACCAACACGCCCCTGCTGGTCCCCTAGAACCTGGTGAGCAGGTCCTGAAGCGAAAGAGAAGGCTACACAAGCTGGACGACCAGTGGGAAAGGGAACCCTACACCGTACTGCAGTCTGATCACGACAACCTGAAGGTGTGCGTGATCACCAAGGATGGAGGAGAAACCACTAGTACCGTCTCCAGAGACCACCTAAAAAGGTGCCCCGAGCAACTACAAAGTGCAGAAGAGGATCAAAGTGACCTTGAACCCGCAGAGGACAAGGAAGAGATGATCAGCACAGTTCTTGGGGAGTTCCCTCGGTCCTGGACTCGAATAAACGATACCGTAATGGTACTCGTCCTGCATTTCCTACAACCAACTCCGCTACAACCTACATCAGAGCAGGAAGGTGAAGAAGAACAAGCAGCCCCAGAGGCAGAAGAGCCTGTACCAGCAGCCCAGGAGAATCAACCCTCTGCTGACAGTGAGCCTGCCATGCCTGCTGTAAGCCAGAGGACCCGCAGTCAGCTGCCTGCCCTGCCTGTAAGTCTAGCCAGTGACTGCACCCCAAGAGCTAGTGAGAAAAGCCAGGTTAGACCACCACCAGACAGTGGGTTACGTAGGTCAACCCGGAGCACTAAGGGGCAAATACCAGCTCGCTGGAGAGTGTAGAGTGTAATAGCAAATGTAAATAGCCTACAAAATGTTGAATTGTGTAAAATATAATTGCATGACCAGTAACTACGCGTTTTCTCAGTTTCTTTCAGTTAAAACATGGACTAACAGGTTATGAACTGTGAGTAACCGAGACTTTACTGTAAATATGTTTGGAGCTTAACCAACGGAATGAACGAGGACTGTCAAGGACTTGGGGCTACGGCAGACCCCCACCTGGTTAAGGCTCCCCGTTGTTGTTGGTGAAATGGACACCCGGTCACAGACCACACTGCGACCTTAAGAACTCAACCTGTGCGTCGTTTGCATTTACCTGCCTTATAATGTTTTTATGGTCATGCATATTACTCTTGTTTCTTGTTTAGTCCCGGAGTACTAAATTTTACTAGGGGGGAATGTGTCACCCTGGCCTGGATGCCACTAATGTATAACAAAGCTGTGTCTGAGAGCAAGGGGGAGGTTCTCTGGTCAGTGACCATTAGCATGCAGCACCTCCTGTCCCAGGCCAGTAGGGGGAGCAGGCTGCCCCTATAAAAGCTGGAACTGGGGGCAGGGTTAGAGAGTTCTGGACGACCTGTCTCTGGAGTGAGAGGTGTCCAAGAGAAGGGAGAGCCAGTTCAGCTGAGGCTGAGGAGGACGAGTGGCAGTAGAGGAGCCACAAGCCAGGGACGGAAGGCGAGGGAAGCCTGTCCTGGCTGAGAGAGAAACTGAACTACCGGACTTTGGTGTCCGAGGCTGTTAGGATTCCAAGTCCTGCAGCAAATAACCAGTCCACAGGGGATTGTATGTTCCTTGGCCTAAGACGCCCGGAGGTTCCGCCACAGCAGAAGGGACCAGCAGAGCTGCACCAAGCCGAGAGTAGAAAGGGACCCAAGTTGCAAGCCATATGGGCGAGAGGACACGGTGAGCTCAGGAACATGGGCTGTTACACCACAAGGAGGGAAATAGCCAGAAAGAGCGCAGAGAGTACGGTAGGCCTTCACCCTCACCCTGACCAGGGCCAGCTTCCCACTTGTTCTCAGACATCCAGGCCCCCTCCTAGCCGGGACTGTTTTTGGGTCGTCTCACCTGTTCTAATAAAGACCCTGAACTGTTTAAGAGGCCTCCGTTTCCTGGCTATTGCGGTCGGAATCATCCCCTCCATCATCCATCTATATACTGCCCTGGGGCCATACTCATCCCGTGGGGAGTTGTACTATTCAGTGCTGCACATTTACATCTGCCCCAGCGGTCTACACTGCAGCGGCGGTTAACCCTGACCGCAATCCACGGGTGGCGTAGTCGGACATTTAAAACCCTACAAATAGACTGCCAAAACATTTCGTCTGACCACCCTGAGCCACGGACTGGGTTGCCACTACTACCCCCAATATTGCCCTGTTGCCCGGCTCCGAGTGCCCCACGGCCCAGGGGACGAGTCAGCTTTGGCGTAGCCGGCAGGATTGTGACCAACCCGCCACAAACGGGTATTGCGTGCCTGAAAAAGACTGTACACGTACCTTAAAAAGCGGTTTACCGCCATCCGGAGCCGTTTCCCGCCATTTTCAGCCGTCTTCCGCCATCTTCAGCAGTTTCCCGCCATCTTCAGCCGTTTTCCCGCCATCGGACGCCATCTGCAGGACGCCGCGCGGGAAGAAGAGGGGCTTGGACATCCAAACCTGCAGCTCCGCCCTACGCACCGACGGTGCGCAAGGTCCTGGAAGGGAGAGAGAGCGACGCTGACGTCACCAGGACGCGACGCAAGGTCCTCGTCTGGAGCAGCAGCAGCGGAGCCGCGGCCTACAGAAGAGGATCATCGGAAAGTAGGCCACGGTTAACTAGGGGGGAGGAAGATGACGGATGCGTAGGGACCTTCTACCACCAGTGTGTCTGCAGCAGCGGTGATGCCCTTCTCCATGCCCTACATCCCCGGAGCAGCCTGGCTGCCCCAGTACTCAGGGGAATCCCATACATTAACTGACTTTAAAGAAAGACTGCACAGTTTATTTAAAGTTTATCCCCTGACAGAAGAACAGAAAGTGAACATTCTGACGGGGCAGCTAACCGGTGCAGCCCAGCAGGAAGTGAAATCATGGTCAGACGAAGAGAAAAGGAGTGTAATGGACATTCTGACCTGGCTGCAGAGTACCTTTGATACCCGTACCTCAGCAGAAATTAAAATGCGGTTCTATGGCAGTAAGCAGCGAGCCCAGGATAGTATCAGAGACTATGCCTTGAACCTGCAAGAAGCCCTGAGAGCTATCAAACAAGCTGACCCTGGTAGCGTGCAGGACTCCGATAAACTGTTAACTGACCAGTTCATAGAAGGTCTGCTGTCCAGCGCCCACAGGACCCAGCTGCCCCTCATGGCCCTACAGAACCCCGATTTGACTTTTGTGCAGTTCAAGGATACGGCCATCCGGGTGCTCCGAGAACCCCCACCAAGTGGCGCTGTAATTTCCCGGCGCCCAGCCATTACTTACCACCAGGGGGCGGCGCCCTACCCTGCAGACCTTGTGGGGCTGATGCGCAGGTCTCAAGCCCATCCCCGCCTGCAGACCTGCACTATCAGGTCCAGGAACTAACCAGAAGTGTTGCTGCATTGACCAGGACCGTACAGTCGTTACAGGTGGACCCGTCAGGACCCATCAAGCTGGCTTCCAGTCCGGAGGATGTCCCGTGGCGTCGACAGAGGAGGATCCCGCCGTTCAGTGGGAGGCCGGCCGACCGCTACACTGAGGATGGACAGCCGATTTGTCGCTGTTGCAGTCAGCCAGGACACATAGCAAGGTACTGTACTTTAAATGGGCCCGACCTGGGGCAGAGGGCCAACCCCCAGGCATAAGGTCACCAGGCCCGTCTAATTGGCGTGATAAGTATATGGGGGGACGCCCGGTCTTACCCGTAGTGCTGGACGGTATCCCCATGAGTGCACTGCTGGACACCGGGTCTCAAGTGACTACCATCCCCTACGTACTTTTCAAGCGGTACTGGAATGACGCGGATATAACCCGTTATCCAGACGATGACTTAAGCATCATCGCCAGCAATGGCCAACCTGTGCCGCAAGTGGGGTTCAAAGGGATGACCATCAAGATTGGTAAGGTTGAACTGCCGGCACAGGGAGTGATCATTGTGGACATTGATCGCTGTGAGAGTCACCCTAAAATAACTGTGGGTACTAACATGATTGAAAACTGTCTTTCAGAAGTAATTATGATTTTGCAGCAGGTGGAGATGAATGCTAGTTCCAGCCAACAGAGAGTCCTCAACAAAGAGATAAAGGCTCTGATGAGATGGCAGCAGGTAGAACTGTCTGGTGGTGAGATCGGTAGCGTAAGAATGAGTGACCCATTCCCCATTTCCATGCCTCCCAAAAGTGAAATGATGATCTGGTGTCGGACTCCAATCGGGTTGAGAGGCAGAGACTACCAAGCCATGGTAGAACCCGTGTACTCAGACAGCAGGCCCACCATTTTGACAGCCCGGGGGGTGGTTGATGTCCGTCATGGGAGGGTGCCCGTTCGCATTCTCAACATTGAGGAGAGGGAGGTACACTTACCCAGGTACGCTACACTTGCCAAACTGTTTGCTGTTGAACACAAAGCTATCAGGGCCGTGGAACCTTTGCCTCCATCTCCACAGGCGGAGGGTAATGGCTCCCAGAAACAAAAGAAGTGTTATGTTCTGCTACCAGATCTAAGGAAAGAGAGGAGATCTGTCCCTACGATAGAACTCAGCTTTATCCCTACGATGTAACAGGGAACCTGATCCTGCGATCAGACCTGCTAAAGTCCTAAGCTAGTCTGTACGGAGACCTATAGATGTGGGGAAGGAATCCCTACAAGTACTAAGGACTGGGAGGAAAATGGGACACCTCCTAACAGAAATAGTAGCAGACAGACAAACAAACAAAATATATAGAACACTGAGGTCCGTAGACCAAGCAAACTAACAGAGTTAGATACAGAGCACAGGCTAGCTAGAAAGTAGTTATACAATGAAGTCCAGCAAAGCCAGAAGGGCGGAGCACGATTAAATAGGCCAACAAGGTCATGTGACCAGCAAAGGAAAAAACCTAAGAGCAAGGTTCTAACAGTACCCCCCCTTCTAAGAGGATCCTCCGGATCCCCTAGGACCAGGCTTATCAGGAAATCTCCTGTGAAACGCTCTGATAAGTCTGGACGCGGAAACATCATCTGACCTCACCCAAGAGTTATCCTCGGGTCCGAAACCTTTCCAGGCCACAAGATACTGCAAACTACCTCTATACCGTCTAGAGTTAAGGATGCGAGAAATTTCATATTCCCCGTCCTCCACCACCGGAGGAACAGAGGCAGAGGCGTCACCATCCGACACAACAGCTTTTTTTAACAGAGAGACATGAAATACCGGATTAATTCTCCAGGAGGTAGGAACCTCCAACCTAACAGCAGATTGGTTGACAACCTGAAGCACCTTAAAGGGCCCTACAAACTTGGGACCCAATTTCTTAGAAGGAATCCTCAACCGCAGATTCCTAGAGGACAACCAAACCATGTCACCAACAGCGAACAAAACCTCCTGTCGTTTCCTATCAAAGTAGTCTTTAGATTTTCTGTTGGCCTCCTGAAGATTACCACGCACATCCGTCCAAACTCTCTCCAAATCACCGGAAAAATTCTCCTCCTCAGGCACGGCAGATCCCAACTTGGAGAACGACCCAAACGACGGATGTCTCCCAGAACAACAAAAAAAAGGCGAACAACCAGCAGAAGAAGATGTATGATTGTTCAGAGCAAATTCAGCAAGTGGCAGAAACTCAGACCACCCCTCTTGATTGTCTGCCACAAAACAACGCAAGAACTGCTCAACATCCTGGTTTTTCCTTTCTGTCTGGCCATTAGATTCAGGATGATATCCGGATGA
The DNA here is from genome assembly GCF_046119375.1 of Phyllobates terribilis. NCBI lineage: Eukaryota > Metazoa > Chordata > Amphibia > Anura > Dendrobatidae > Phyllobates > Phyllobates terribilis. The sequence continues at coordinate 1,060,317 of NW_027363240.1, read as the reverse complement.
GAACGACAAATGAACTCCCAACCTGTCACAAAAGGCACGCCAAAAACGAGCCACGAACTGAGGACCCCTATCAGAAACAATGTCAGTAGGAACGCCATGAAGTCTGACAATTTCCTTGACAAAGGCCTTAGCGAGAGTTTTAGCGCAGGGCAGTTTGACGAAGGGAACCAAGTGACACATCTTGCTAAAACGGTCCACGACCACCCAGATGACAGTAAAACCCTCAGAGGGGGGAAGGTCAGTTATAAAGTCCATAGCCAAATGTGTCCAAGGAGCACTGGGAACCTCCAAAGGACAAAGCAACCCCGCAGCAGGAGTATGTGAGGACTTAGATCTAGCACATATAGTACATTGACGCACCCACTTAATGACTTCCTTCTGCCATCCAGGCCACCAAAAACTGCGACCCACCAGTCTCTTGGTCTCAGAGATTCCGGGATGACCTGCCAACCGAGATTCGTGACACTCAACAAACAAATCTCTCCTAAAGGTCCCAGGCACAAACAACCTCCCATGAGGAGTGTTAGATGGGGCATTCTCCTGTGCTTTAAGAATCTCATCTTCCAAAACGGAGTCCAAAGCAGCTATCACAACACCTTCTTGTAAAATGTTCTCCTCTTTCTCAGCACCGACTATGGGAGAAAAACTGCGAGACAAGGCATCCGCCTTAACATTCTTAGTACCAGGGATGTAAGTAACGGAGAAATTAAACCGCGAGAAAAACAGTGCCCACCTAGCCTGACGGGCATTCAGGCGCTTGGCAGCATCAAGATAAATCAGATTTTTATGATCCGTAAGAACCTGAATGGGAAATTCCGCACCTTCCAAGAAGTGGCGCCAGTGTTCAAATGCGAGTTTAATAGCCAATAATTCCCGATTACCAATATCGTAATTCAGTTCAGTCTCCGAAAATTTTTTTGAAAAAAAGGCACAGGGATGTAATCCATCCCCGTTATCCTGAGACAATACTGCGCCAACCCCCACAGAGGAAGCATCAACCTCAACCAAAAACGGCTTAGTCACATCAGGCTGCATAAGGATGGGAGCAGAGGTGAACCTCTCCTTGAGATACACAAAAGCTTCAATGGCCTCAGAAGACCACTGAACCGCATCAGCACCTTTCCTGGTGAGATCGGTCAGAGGTTTGACAATACTAGAAAATTTTTTTATGAATTTTCTGTAATAATTGGCGAAACCTAAAAACCTCTGTATCGATTTCAAACCAATAGGCCTAGGCCATTCCTGTACAGCTTGAACTTTAACCGGGTCCATCTCAAAACCTTCGCTGGAGATAATGTAACCCAAAAAACTAATTCTCTGTACAGCGAACTCACATTTCTCCAGCTTAGCAAAAAGCGAATTGTCCATTAACAACTGTAATACCTCACGTACGCTCCGCCAATGAGACTCCAGATCCGGCGAATAAATCAAAATGTCATCCAAATACACAACCACATTTTTGCCAATCAAAGGTCTAAGGATGTCATTAATAAGATTCTGAAAAAATGCAGGAGCATTAGTAAGACCAAAAGGCATAACCAGATTCTCAAAATGACCCACAGGAGTGTTAAAAGCAGTCTTCCATTCGTCACCCTCCTTCATGCGCAACAGATTGTATGCCCCCTTAAGGTCAATTTTAGAGAACCACTTGGCCCCCATTAACTGGTTAAACAGATCAGGAATCAATGGCAGTGGGTAAGGATTGCGTACAGTAATTTTGTTAATCTCACGAAAATCCAGACAAGGACGTAAACCGCCGTCCTTTTTTTTTACAAAAAAAAATCCAACCGCCACAGGAGACTTAGAGGGCCTAATGTGACCGGCGGCCAAACTTGTCTGTATGTATTCCTCCAAAGCTTTCCTCTCAGGAATAGTAAGGTTAAATAAACGACTTTTAGGAAGAGTCGCTCCAGGGACAAATTCAATAGAACAATCATAGTCTCTATGGGGAGGCAAAACCTGCGATTCCTTCTCAAAAAAAACTCTCCAAAAATCCTGAATAGGAACAGGCAATTCTCCCCTATCCAAAGCTGCAATACGCCCGTTACAACACTTGTCATAACATTTATGGCTCCAGGATTTAATTTCACTGGTAGACCAATCCAGTACAGGATTGTGAAATTTTAACCAGGGCAATCCCAATATTACTGGAGAAGGCAAGTTATTCAACACTACCAAATCCAATTTCTCATGGTGAACACCATTAATAGTGAGAGGAAATTCACAGACCTTGAGAGTAATATTCTTCAAAGGGGAACCATCCACAGAAACCACAGCAATGGGGGATGATAAAGGTTCGGGTTTTAAATTGAGTCTTTCCAAGAATCCCCCATCAATTACATTCAGAGTAGACCCACAATCAACAAACACCCGAAATTCCATTAATTTTTCCTGAGCAATCGTGGAAGCAGCTAAAAATACACCCTTGGAATTTAAACAGGCAATACGGGCATGACTGACCATTTTTTTTTCTTTCTTCATACGAAGCTCACAGCCTTTAATCAAATGACCAGATTTTCCGCAATAGAAACACAAGCCTTCAGAAAATCTGCGATCTTTTTCTTGAGAGCGAGGTGCCACCGATCCAATCTCCATCGGTTCACCACTGTTAGTACACACATTCTCATAACCAGAAACTGACATAGCAGAGGATTTGCTCTCATTAACCCTTGCACGCAGTCTCCTATCCACCCGTATAGCTAATTGCATAGCCTGTTGCAAATCTTCAGGTGTAGGATAAGCAATTAGCAGGTCTTTAACCCTTTCATTGAGCCCAGCAAGAAATAGACTTTTCAGAGCAGTATCGTTCCACCCTGTTTGAGTAGACCAACGACGGAAATGAGTACAATATTTTTCCACATTACCTGATCCCTGTCTCAAACGTCTCAACTCAGTCTCAGCTGATGCGACACGGTCAGGATCATCATATAATAGCCCCAAAGCAGAAAAAAAACTATCCACTGATCTGAAGCATGTATCACTAGGTTGCAAAGAAAAGGCCCACTCCTGAGGCTCTTTGCGCAAAAGTGACATTATGAACCCTATGCGCTGGCATTTATCCCCAGAGGACTTGGGTCTCAAACGAAAATACAATAAGCAAGCATTTTTAAATGAAAAATATTCTCGGTGTTCACCAAAAAATAAATCCGGCAAACATACCTTAGGCTCCAAGAAATGTGCTCCAGGACAGTTACTCACGTGCTGATGGAGCTCGGCCACCTCCAGAGAGAGTCCCTGCAGGCGTTTAGCCAAATCCAGAACCGACACCATGATGGAACAGAAAAATCTTTCCTTAGAGAATTTGCAGGCTGGACTTACTGTTATGTTCTGCTACCAGAGCTAAGGAAAGAGAGGAGATCTGTCCCTACGATAGAACTCAGCTTTATCCCTACGATGTAACAGGGAACCTGATCCTGCGATCAGACCTGCTAAAGTCCTAAGCTAGTCTGTACGGAGACCTATAGATGTGGGGAAGGAATCCCTACAAGTACTAAGGACTGGGAGGAAAATGGGACACCTCCTAACAGAAATAGTAGCAGACAGACAAACAAACAAAATATATAGAACACTGAGGTCCGTAGACCGAGCAAACTAACAGAGTTAGATACAGAGCACAGGCTAGCTAGAAAGTAGTTATACAATGAAGTCCAGCAAAGCCAGAAGGGCGGAGCAGGATTAAATAGGCCAACAAGGTCATGTGACCAGCAAAGGAAAAAACCTAAGAGCAAGGTTCTAACAAGAAGGACTGGTGCCAGGAACTCCATGTGGGTGCTGACTCCACTCCCCTGCACCAAAAACAAGGAGTCTACCGGGTGGTACAGGAGTACGAGAGAATCTTTAGTAAGCACCCGCTAGACTTCGGCAGAGTAAGAGGGATAGAACACCACATCACCACGGGGAGCCAACCACCAATAAAAGAGAGACACAGACCTGTACCCCCTGCATATTATCAGAACGCAAAGGGCATGCTAAGAGAAATGAAAGAAGCTGGGGTCATTAGAGATAGCTGTAGCCCCTGGGCAGCCCCCTTGGTTCTGGTAAAAAAGAAAGACGGTACCATGAGAATGTGCGTGGACTTTAGACAAATTAACCGTATCACCCATAAAGACGCGTATCCGTTACCTAGGATAGAGGAGTCCTTAGCCGCCCTAAAATCAGCTAACTTCTTCTCTACTTTGGACCTTACTAGCGGGTACTGGCAGGTTCCTGTGGCAGAGGCTGACAAGGAGAAGACCGCCTTCACCACCCCGATGGGACTGAGTGAGTTCAACTGTATGCCCTTCGGGCTCTGCAACGCACCATGGACCTTCCAGAGGCTGATGGAATGCTGTCTAGGGCACCGAAATTTCGAGACGGTCCTCCTTTACCTGGATGACGTGATTGTTTATTCGAAGACTTACGAGGACCATCTAAAACACCTGGCAGAGGTGTTCGAAGCCCTGGCAGGCTATGGCCTGAAGGTGAAACCATCAAAGTGTCACCTGTTGAAACCGAAGGTCCAGTACCTAGGGCACGTGGTGATGGTGAGTGCAGAAGGAGTAGCCCCCGACCCTGGCAAGGTCACGGTAATCAAGAGCTGGCCAAGCCCCTCAAACATCAAAGAAGTGAGGTAGTTCCTCGGGTTGGTAGGCTACTACCGAAGGTTCATCCCTGGTTTCACTAAGATGGCAGCTCGAATGCAGGACCTCCTGATAGGTTAATCCAAATCCAGAAGTCAAAAACCGCCCTTTAAGTGGGACAAGCCGGAAGAGGAGTCCTTCCGCCAGTTGAAGACGGCCCTCACGGGGGATGAGATCCTGGCCTACCCCGATTATGGCCAGCCTTTTATCCTCCACACAGACGCCAGTAATGTGGGGCTGGGAGCCGTACTGTCACAAAACCAACAGGGCAGAGAAAGGGTGATCGCATATGCCAGCCGGAAGCTGAGGCCCACCGAGAGAAACCCGGAGAATTACAGCTCTTTCAAGCTAGAATTCTTGGCAGTGGTGTGGGCCATAATGGAGCATTTCAAGCATTACCTGGCCTCTGCGAAGTTCACTGTGTACACGGACAACAATCCGTTAACGCATCTGGACAATGCTAGACTTGGTGCCCTAGGACAGCGGTGGATGGCCCGGCTAGCAAATTATGTCTTCACGATCAAGTACCAGGCAGGCAGAACCAATGCCAACGCAGATGCCCTATCGAGAATGCCCCACTTGCCCGATGAGGGAGAAGATCCGGACGAGCTGGAAGAAGTAGAGCTCCCTGCATTCCACCGGTATGGGGCCACTCAATACTCTCACCACGTGAAGGAGGAAGACTTAACAACCATCATTATCAATCCCCTACCTCACTACAGCTGGGCCGAGATCCAAGATAGTAACCCTGCAATCCGCATGGTGAAGGACCTGCTGACCCGAGAAGACGCCCGTCTAGATCCGGATGCTCCAGAGGAAGCCAAGCAACTATGGAAAGAGAAGAGCAGGCTGTTCCTCTATGAAGGTAAGCTGTGCAGAAGACTCGTCAACCACCGGACGCATGAGCTGACCTGGCAAGTCGTGGTCCCAAGGCGAGATGCAGCTATGGTCCTGGAGGCTTACCATGACAGAGCGGGGCACTTCGGCTGGAAGAAACTGGAGTTCCTGCTAAGAGGACTGTTCTTCTGGATCGGCATGAGAGGGGCTGTAGAGAAGTGGTGCAGAGACTGTGGCCCTTGTAATCTAAGGAGGAAAGACCGAACCAGCCAGAAGACACCCTTGAGGCCCATCGTCACCCAGCAGCCTCTTGAGCTGGTAGCTCTGGACCACGTCAAATTGGCTCCAAGCCAGTCAGGATACGTTTATGCCCTGACAATCGTGGACCACTATTCCCGATTTCTAGTGGTGGTCCCTGTAAAAGACTTGACAGCTCAAACGGCGGCCAGAGCCTTCTAGCAATACTTCTGCCGCCCACACGGGTATCCGGAACAAGTCCTGACAGACCAGGGTCCAGCGTTCGAGGCTGAAATCTTCCAAGAGTTCTGCAACCTCTATGGCTGTAAGAAGATTCGGACAACGCCTTACCACCCACAAACCAACGGGATGTGTGAGAAAATTAACAATATAGTCATTGATCTCCTGAAGATGTTGCCCCTGGAGGAACGCAGCCTGTGGCCAGAAAAACTGCCGGACCTGATAGACTTATTCAACCATATCCCAGTGAATGCTACAAACTGCACCCCGGCTTACCTGATGCGAGCCTGACCATGTAAGCTGCCCATAGACCTGGAGATGGGAGTCCTAACACCCGAGGACACCTCCCCAGATGCGGACTGGGATACGGAAAGGCGACTGCAGTACAAGAAGGTACAGGAGAGTGTGGAGAAGAGCCTGGCCCAGGTGAGAGAAAGGCAAGAGAGACTCTTCAACCAACACGCCCCTGCTGGTCCCCTAGAATCTGGTGAGCAGGTCCTGAAGCGAAAGAGAAGGCTACACAAGCTGGACGGCCAGTGGGAAAGGGAACCCTACACCGTACTGCAGTCTGATCACGACAACCCGAAGGTGTGCGTGATCACCAAGGATGGAGGAGAAACCACTAGTACCGTCTCCAGAGACCACCTAAAAAGGTGCCCCGAACAACTACAAAGTGCAGAAGAGGATCAAAGTGACCTTGAACCCGCAGAGGACAAGGAAGAGATGATCAGCACAGTTCTTGGGGAGTTCCCTCGGTCCTGGACTCGAATAAACGATGCCATAATTTTACCCGTCCTGCATTTCCTACAACCAACTCCGCAACAACCTACATCAGAGCAGGAAGGTGAAGAAGAACAAGCAGCCCCAGAGGCAGAAGAGCTTGTACCAGCAGCCCAGGAGAATCAACCCTCTGCTGATAGTGAGCCTGCCATGCCTGCGGTAAGCCAGAGGACCCGCAGACAGCTGCCCTGCCCTGCCTGTAAGTCTAGCCAGTGACTGCACCCCAAGAGCTAGTGAGAAAAGCCAGGTTAGACCACCACCAGACAGTGGGTTAAGTAGGTCAACCCGGAGCACTAAGGGGCAAAATACCAGCTCGCTGGAGAGTGTAGAGTGTAATAGCAAATGTAAATAGCCTACAAAATGTTGAATTGTGTAAAATATAATTGCATGACCAGTAACTACGCGTTTTCTCAGTTTCTTTCAGTTAAAACATGGACTAACAGGTTATGAACTGTGAGTAACCGAGACTTTACTGTAAATATGTTTGGAGCTTAACCAACGGAATGAACAAGGACTGTCAATGACTTGGGGCTACGGCAGACCCCCACCTGGTTAAGGCTCCCCGTTGTTGTTGGTGAAATGGACACCCGGTCACAGACCACACTGTGACCTTAAGAACTCAACCTGCGCGTCGTTTGCTTCTACCTGCCTTATAATGTTTTTATGGTCATGCATATTACTCCTGTTTCTTGTTTAGTCCCAGAGTACTACATTTTACTAGGGGGGAATGTGTCACCCTGGCCTGGATGCCACTAATGTATAATAAAGGTGTGTCTGAGAGCAAGGGGGAGGTTCTCTGGTCAGGGACCATTAGCATGCAGCACCTCCTGTCCCAGGCAAGTAGGGGGAGCAGGCTGACCCTATAAAAGCTGGAACTGGGGGCAGGGTTAGAGAGTTCTGGACGACCTGTCTCTGGGGTGAGAGGTGTCCAAGAGAAGGGAGAGCCAGTTCAGCTGAGGCTGAGGAGGACGAGTGGCAGTAGAGGAGCCACAAGCCAGGGACGGAAGGCGAGGGAAGCTTGTCCTGGCTGAGAGAGAAACTGAACTACCGGACTTTGGTGTCCGAGGCTGTTAGGATTCCAAGTCCTGCAGCAAATAACCAGTCCGCAGGGGATTGTATGTTCCTTGGCCTAAGACGCCCGGAGGTTCCGCCACAGCAGAAGGGACCAGCAGAGCTGCACCAAGCCGAGAGAAGAAAGGGACCCAAGTTGCAAGCCATACGGGCGAGAGGACACGGTGAGCTCAGGAACATGGTCTGTTACACCACAAGGAGGGAAATAGCCAGAAAGAGCGCAGAGAGTATGGTAGGCCTTCACCCTCACCCTGACCAGGGCCAGCTTCCCACTTGTTCTCAGACATCCAGGCCCCCTCCTAGCCGGGACTGTTTTTGGGTCGTCTCACCTGTTCTAATAAAGACCCTGAACTGTTTAAGAGGCCTCCGTTTCCTGGCTATTGCGGTCAGAATCATCCCCTCCATCATCCATCTATATACTGCCCTGGGGCCATACTTCTCCCGTGGGGGTGTTGTACTATTCAGTGCTGCACATTTACATCTGCCCCAGCGGTCTGCTCTGCAGCGGCAGATAACCCTGACCGCAATCCACGGGTGGCGTAGTCGGACATTTAAAACCCAACAAATAGACTGCCACAACATTTGGTCTGACCAACCTGAGCCACGGACCGGGTTTCCACTACTACCCCCAATATTGCCCTGTTCCCGGCTCCGAGTGCCCCACGGCCCAGGGGTCGAGTCACTTTCCTATTAATTCGGTCAAGAACTGGGAGGGAGAAGATGTGGCTTTTGGTTGTGGCGCATTTTCACCTTGGCCACGGCCCCGTCCTCTGCACGCACCATCACCAGAACGTCCAGTTCCACGTCCATTACCACGCGCCTTGCCCATTGTAAATGAAGTAAAATAGCTTACACTTGCACTATCAATGGCAAAAGGGTAATAAAAAGGAGATTAGTACCGTGGAAGAGGAAAACCACAGTTCTATTTCTCTGGCCTACACCAGAATCTTTTAAACAGATATATTTGTGTCTGAACAGTCAGCGAGACACTCAAACTGTTTTTTTTGGGGGGAAAAAAGGCAAAAAAGTGGATAATACAGAGATTTGAACCGTGGAACTGCAAACTCACAGTTCTAGTTATTTGGCCAAAACCAGACTCTTTTAAACAGATATATTTGTGTATGAATACTCACAGACACACTCAATTTTTTTTTGGGGGGGGCAGGGAAATACCAAAAGGTTAATAAGATGGTTATTGGTACAGTCTGACTGAGGAAAAAATAAAAAAGAGGATTTAGATGTAAAAAAAGGATTTTCCTGGCCCTGAGACCTGGGGCTAAGTCTAGCAATTTGAGATGCAGCACACAGGACTGTAATGCAGTGTTTGTTGGTATAACCACTGCGTCTCCTATACAGCCAGCCTGCCTGCCTGCCTGATATCTGGGATGGATATTAGTCCTCAGAAGGACTGTTTGTTTGATTTTGCAGGCTTTAGAGACCCTACACTACCTATTTCGCAGTATAAATCTCTCCCTAGCTCAGCAGCACTATCCCTACACTGTCTGATCCGGAGCGACTGTGTCCAAGATGGCAGCGCCCGGTTTTAAATACTCGAGGTGACGCTGTGCGGCCAGCCAATCACTGTAATGCCTACAACCAACATTGCTGCGGCATTACAGTGACTGACTGGCAATCCCTGCATGTTCATTGGCTCTGTAAAGAGCGCCAAACATGCAGGGCGGAGACCCGAGCTCCTGCCCGAGTAACCCGAAAATCCTCGGTGCTCGCCGAGCATCCCAAGTAGTGAGATACTCGGGTGAGTACCGAGCAGTGTCGAGCATGCTCGCTCAACACTAGTCAGGATCTAAATACTGAGAGGTGTAAGAATCTTGTTGATGACAATAGGAAGTGATGCGCCCTCTGGGCCGTGGGGTACCCGGTGCCGGGCCGTTAAATGCTGGGGGATTGTATAAAGTTTGTGACGCCACCTGTGGAATGCGGCTAAGGGAGCCGCCGCTGCGGAGCAGGTCCTTTGGAGCTGATGTTACTGCAGCAGGGATGGTGTGGCTCTCCACAGGTAGAGCTTAGCTCCAGGGCAGTGTAGATGTTATGGGTTATGCTGAGCGATGTAGTGCAGTGGTTAATGGCGCAGCAATAATCAGTCCACAACTTAATGGCGGTTTCCTCTTCTTTACTGGCGGTGATTAGGCAAACCGGGACTAGGGTACTGGCTAGAAGTGGAAGTCCAGGCAGCCTGGAAGGAAGTAAAGAATCCTCCTTGCCATGTGAAGTTGGAGGCCTACCCTTTCCACTAAACTCTTTGGCCCTGCTGCTTGCAGCTGTGCGGTGGACCTCGTCCCTGAGTGCAGCGTTTCTGTGCTCACCCGTATGGCAGGCAGCTCGGGCCTTGCTGGTGTGTCGCTCCCACGTGGCGGCGCTGGGCCCTCTGTGCTGCTAAGCCTCCAAGCGTCTGATGGGGCCAGGAGACCTGCAGTCTCCTGCCCTCCGGTTTCTACTGCTGGGCCTTCGGTGCCCCACAGCCTCGGACCCCAGAGGTGTGGTGTCTCCCTTCTCTCAGGTAAGGAGGGAGTGCTGCATGGAACCCCAACACCTACATTCAACAATACACTACCCCAGGCCAACAGGAGGGGCAAGACACAATGTAGTTTTCTGCTGAGTCCTGTCCCTGGCTGGGGTGGGGGAAACCCAAAGTTAGGGGGAACCAGTAGTGGGTGTGAGTGGAGGAAGTAGTTTAGGGGAGCACTCATACAGTAGATATATAAAAAGGTAGACATCTTAAAATAGTTAGTTGGTTGAGTAGGAACAGTTCAGAGGAACAGTCTGGGAGCAGAGTCTCTGTAGGAGCTCTGCTCCACTACAAGGGCCTAGGACAGAGGCCCAGGAGGGGAGCAGGGAGTAAGCTCCGTTCTGCAGAAGGGATCCTAGGGGGGTACAGCGAGTGCAGGCGGCACCCGTAGACCCCGGGTCACGGAGCGGGCCAGCCACCGTGATCTCCCCCAAAAGCAGCCATAAGGCCCGGCTGCCGAGTACCCCACGGCCCTGGGGGCCAGTCAGTTCTTCTGGGGTGAGCTGCTGCGCAGCTCCACTCCCCAGCTCCTCTCTCTTCGATGTCCTGACTTCAACTGCTCACACTAAGTCTAACTAACCCCGCCCCCAGATCCCAGTTGCCAAGGGGAGGAACCCCTCTTGCTGGTCTGGAGCCAGGACAGTGTTGCATGCTTAGTAAAACCTGATTATGGGACACCTGCTTGCTTCCAGGCATGGCATCACCTCTTCTGAGGGAGGCAATGCCACTGTGGCAACCGGACCCCTGGGGTGCCACAGAAGCGATTGATTGTAGTTATTTATTCCAAAGAGTGTGCAACCACATATTAAGTTGAGAGTGCCAACAATTTTATTTGGCTTATTTCTGGAGTTTTGTGTGAAATTGTGTCCAATTTGCTTTTTTTTTCTCAGTTTTTTTTTTGTGTTGTGCCAATACACACAAAGGAAATAAACTTGTCTATAACAAAACATGTGTAATTGCAATAATTTTGTGGGAGAAATACTTCATTTTCTGGAACAATTTCAAGGGTGTCAACTCTTTTGACCATGACTGTATAGTTGGCTGATTTCACAACTCTAGAATACAGGGCGTAATACAGCCATAGTACAATTTGCTGCTGGCCAGAGTCCAATTCTAGTTAGCAACTCTTCCCAAGTAGTACTGTACGTCTGCACAGGAAGCAATGGCCCAGTTCACTCAAAACTTCATCCAGAGGCGGCAAGCGTTTCTCTCTGCCCAGTGATCAGCGTCTGCTTTCGTGGGTTGACCGACGAAGTCAGGTCTTTGGTACTTGACCGACGAAGTCAGGTCTTTGGTACTTGACCCACGAAGCCAGGTCCTTTCTGGGATTAGGTCACTCTCTAAAGCTTTTACTGCAGTGTCAGCCTCGAGCCCAGTCCGCTGCTCACGCAAACACTATCTCTTTCTTACCCTGGTGCCAACTGAACTCTGGCGTCATCGTCCTGGCCTTTTACATTTAGCAACTGCATCACAGCTGTCACCTGAATCGGTGCACTCTTCAAACTCTAACCTCAGGGAACATACTCTTCACCCTTCAGTTCCTGCCTGTGTAGTCCAACCAGCAGATGGCGATATTACAGGTGTTGTGGGTTCTTGACTAGATACATCTTCTGCTCACCACCCCTTAAATATCTGTCTATCTCTTGAAAAACTGATCCTCATTTATTTTATGCTACATAGTACTGCAAGGGGCAGTATTGGACAAAGTTTGTATTATGTATTATAAAAGCTTCATAATAATTAGCAGTAAGTAGAATACTAGCTGTTACCATGCCAGATAAAGATATCAGAAATCAAGGAAAAAAGCACATTATGTGCAGCCCACAGGTTTTTTTTTTGCTGTATTTAAAACATAGTAATTGAGATTATTTCTCTTTTATCATCCCAAATATCTTTTTTTCCTAAGAAACAGCAACAAGATTTGAATCATGGACTTCTAGTTAGACACTTAGGCCGGGTTCACACGTTCAGTATCTGGTCAGTATTTTACCTCAGTATTTGTAATCCAAAATCAAGAGAGGAACAATCAGAGGAAAAGTATAATAGAAACAAGTCACCACTTGTGCATTTTTCATCCACTCCTGGTTTTGACTTACAAATACTGATGCAAAATACTGACCAAATACTCAACGTGTGAACATGGTCTTAGGGTCTAATTCATTAAGACTGGCGTTGTTCCAATCTTAATCATCGGCATGCAGAAGTAACATGCACCTGATTTGTTAAGAGGCACCTCTTATCTTATCACTGGCACGCACCTCCCCCAGAATTGTTACTCTAGTCAGGGACTGAAGTAACATTTCTTGCGTAAGTTACGCCACAGCTTTTGATGAATTTATCAGGCGGGCTTCGCCATTTTGATGGAGCTGGCTAAAGCTGGTGTGAATATGGAAAAAGTCACAAATAATTTGCATAACTTTGTGTTACACAAAAAACATTGTGATATTTTAAGGTGTTTATGCCAAAATTCTGTCAAAAACATTTTCATGAATCAGTGCCATAGTATATGAGCAACAAAAGAGGAAATATTTGAAAGGGGAGACTGGTAATAAGCAACATGCACTTATCACAGCCCGTTATTTCTAATTTATATATTTAGATACTCTCAAAAACTTACAAGACTTAATGAGAAAATGGATTTATTTATTAAATTCCATCATTTTCTGCCCAGCATCTGGGTGACATTTGGTAAAATCTCATCCACTTTGTTGGTACAGTTACATGGAAAAATAGAAGATGCTCACCTTTTCCGGCCCATGAGAACAGACCTTCATTTTGGACATAAAGTTGGAGCTATCTGTTACTTTGAAAGAGAGAGCTGAATAGCAAGTATTGCACCTCACCCAGAGGTGTGATATACCACTCCCGGGTAAGGATGGTGTGTGGACCGGGACTCAGTCAGCTGCATGCATCACACACACCCCATTTCTGGGGGACAGCTCAACAGTGTTCCCATTAGTACAGTAATGCAGGCACGACAGAACATGTCCCTGGCCGGAGTGGGGAGGGGGGAGGAAAACCCAGTGATGTAGGAGCAGGAGGGGACGGTTTCTGGGCATAAGTAGGAGCCCATTGGTTGCAAGTCACCTGGGCTCATACACTAGGGGAAGGTATATAAGGTGGGCACCATCTTAGTTCTGAGTTCAGTCGGGAGAGTCCAGTGCAGAGGAGTGAGGAGTAGGAGTTCAGCCAGGAAGGGCTGGCAGGGAGCTGTGGCTCAGTCTAGGCCCAGTTCCACGCGGCAGGCCTAGAGTGAAGGCCAGAGCCAGAAGAAGGGAACAGAAAGGAACAGAAACAGAAAGGAACAGAACACCAAGAGAGGCCCAGAGACACGAAGGCAGAAGGAACCCTAAGGACCCAGGAGATTGCGGGTGACGGGTTGGCAGAACAGGGTACCGGATCTCAAGTTGGTGGAGGCGACTAATCCTTAACCAAGAACAGGCGGTCGTGACTATTTACTGGTGCGACCCCTCACTACACCTACAAGAAAGGCACACCACATAGGGTCAGGGAAGTGGGCACCCAGCCCTCCCAGGAGAAGATCCGAGGCAGCTGGACAGAAGTAGTGTCACTGGTGGGGCACGGCTGACGAAAGGATAGAAGGGAGTCCTGTGCCACACTCCGAAATTGCCTGGGGGTTGATCGAGCCCCCTGCCTGGTGGACGCAGCACGGCTCGGCGGTCCTATCTGTGCACAAGTGACCTGGATGAGAACTGTGAGTAAAGAACCTGAACTGCAACACCTTGTCTCTGTGCTTTCTCACCGTATACAGCACTACTATTGCTGGGACGCCCGTGCACCATCACTCCCATCATCTACACCTACTGCCCTGAGGCTATACTCCTCCCGTGGGGAGTTATCCCATTCTCTGCTGCGCACACAACACCAGCCTCAGCGGTCTGCCTTGCAGCGGCGGTTTCTCCTGACCGCCATCCACGGGTGGCGTAGTCGGACAATTAACCTAAAACCTACAAAAGACTGCCACTGGTTTGACCACCCTGAGCCACGGGACCGGGTCGCCACCGTGGTGACTACAACCCCCAGCATCCCACACAAGGGCCCGGTTCCGGGTAACCCACACGCGGCCCAGGGGGCGCGTCACATACCCCTGGTAAAATGCCAGGTTTTTGCCATGTGTGAGGCAGTGACTGGGATCGTATACGAGGGACGTTATATATCCCCCAGAATGTGTACAGACCTATTAAATCCATTGGAGTGCATTGCAGTCACAAACTCACCTGCGGCTGCAATGCAGGAATGAAGGTGAGCAATGATCTGGTCAGGCTATCTGGCTAAGGCAGAAAAGGCAGAGCAGGAAAGCTTGGCAGGACTGTGTATAACTGAACCCACTCCAGGGAAGGCTCTGCTCCCGTTAGGCTCTGAGCGGCCCAGTAGAGGCCGTTGCCCACTGCAACCGTTGTACCGTTGTATATGGACTCCTGTTAACCCGGCTGTGAACCGGAGGACTTTCTGTTTCCACCTATAATGTCACCTATAACCTGTAGTGATCCATTGAAAAACAAACTGAAATAATTTTGAAGGGGGGAATAAAAATAAGAAAACTAAAAGTAAATGGTTGCATAAGTGTTAACACCCTCTTATAATTGGGGATGTGGTTGTGTTCATAATGTGCCAATCATATGAAAAATCATGTTAAATAGTAGTCAGTACACAGCTGCCATCATTTACAGTGATTCTGATTAACCCCATATAACAATAAGCTGTTCAATTACAATTTTCATGATGTTTTATTAGTTCCATTTTACAAAAAAAAGTCATGATCCATAAACAGCTACAACACAGCAAAAGGATCTCATTGTTGAAAATTATCAGTGAGGAAAAAGGTACAAAAAAATAACAAGGCATTAGATATACCATGGAACACTGTGAAAATGGCCATCAAGAAGTGGCTTAAAGGGAATCTGTCACCACATTTGACCTATCTAAACTATTAAAATGGGCATACAGGTTATAGACTGCTGAAAAAATTGATACATGTATGCTTCATATCAGATGCCTTGTTGTTAATAAATCATCTTTTATCACTTTATGAAAATGACCTCTTCCAGGCTCAGGGGAGGACACTGCCTGGAAGATAACTCTGCCTCTAGAGCTTATTTTATATAAAAGGGGGAGTTACCAGTGTGAGACAAGAAACTAACGCAGGAAGGAAGAAATGAAATTCGGCTTTTTGCAAACCCAATTTTTGCAGCTTTCTGAACTCTGCTGTATTGTAACAATATAACAGCCCTATCTATCTGTGAGATGGAAGTTGAGAGGAACCTGCAGATGTGTCAGGTATAATTACACACAGCTCTGCAGTGAGATCAGGAGAGCAGAGAGCGGCCATTACACATCACACTGGTAACTCCTCCTTAATGTAAAATAATCTCTGGAGTCAGAGTTATCTTCCAGACAGCGTCCTCCCCACAGCCTGGAAGAGGTCATTTAAATTAAGTGATAAAAGATGATTTTTCAACAAGGCATCTGATATGAGGTATACAAGGATCACTCTCCTCAGCAGTCTATAACCTGTATGCCCATATTAATAGTTTAGATAGGTCAAATATGATGACAGATTCTCTTTAAGGGGTACCTGTCATGTCAAAAAACACTATTAATCTGCAGATAGGGGGTTAATCTGCAGGTTAATAGTGTTCTGAGTTCGTGCAGCCGCTGCACTGAAAGCCCAGCAACCAGGAGGAAATGAATTTTATTCCCCTCAGAAGCATCCGGCTTTCAGTCAAAGAGGTGCAGCCGTTGCTGCTTCAGTCACCGCTCAGTACATAGTGAGTGGCGGCTGTAAGGACGCCCGGCACTAACTGACAGCCAGTTTAGTGGTGCATCAGTAGAACGCCAGCTGTCAGTCAGTGCTGGGGCATTATTACAGCCACCGCTCACTATGTACTGAGCGGTGACTGAAGCCGTGCCGGCCACACCTCTGTGGCTGAAAACCAGAGACTGCTGGGAGGAATAAAGTTAATTTTCTGGTAGCCGGAAATCCAGTGTGGCAACCACACACTTTAGAATGCTATTAACCTGCAGATTAACCACATATCTGCAGATTATTAGTATTTCTTTAACATCACATGTCCCCTTAAAATTTGGTACAACAGTAGCATTACCTAGAACAGGACATACCTGAAAAAATGGTCAAGAAAATTGTTCCAGGAGGCTGCTAAGAGGCTTACAGCAACATTAAAGGAGCTGCAGAAATTTCTGGCAATCATTGATTGTGTACTACAAGTGACAACACTTATATTGTTCATATGTCTGGCCTGTGGGGTAGGAAAGCAGAAAAAAACACCAAGCCCAGCAATGTTTTGGCAAAACCTACATCAAGAATGCCAAAAGAATGTGGGAAAATATGTTATGGTCTGATGAGACAAAGGCTTTTTGGCCATAATTCCATAAGGCATGTTTGGTGCAAAGCGTACACTGTGCATCACTAAAAGAACACCATAACCACAGTGGTGGAGGCAACATTATGCTTTGGGGTTGTTTTTCAACAGCTGGAAAAAAAAACACAACATTTTACCTGAGGTAAAGAGACATTTTACATCAACTGTACTTGCAAATCAACAAAAGAATGGTTTCACCAGAAGAAAATTAAAGCTTTGGAATAGCCCAGTCAGAGCCCAGACCTGATTAAAAATAAAAATCTGTGGATGACCTGAAGAGGGCGCTGTACATTGTGTGCACAATTATTCGGCAAATTAGCATTTTAACCATATCATCATTTTTATGCAGATTTTCCAATTCCAAACCGTATAAACTGGTATGCTCACTGAATGAATCAGATCAGGTGATGTGTTTTTGTGTAATGAAGGAGGATGTTACCCAATGATACAACACCCTTTATCACAGTGTGCAGAATTATTAGGCAGCTTGTTGTCCTCAGGCAAAATGGGCCAAAAATTGGATTTAACTGATCCTAAAAAGTCAAAAATTGTTACAAGTCTTACAAAGGGATCCAGAACTCTTGAAATTGCTAAAATATTGGGGTGTAAACACAGAACCATCAAAAGTTTAGTTGCAAATAATCAACAGGGTCACAAAAATGTGTTGAAAAATAAAGACGAACATTTACTGCCAAATATTTGAGAAGAATGAATCATGAAGCGACCAGGGACCCATTATTCTCCATTATTATACACTATTCTTACATATTCGGGTTTCAGGGTTATCAAACTTTTGGATTGACAGACAGCAATGTAATACCGTTTTTTTCAGACTATAAGACGCACCCCAAATTTTGGGGTGGAAAATAGAAAAATATTTTTTATAAGAAGGAGGTCCATCTTATAGTCTGAATAGGTACGGTATCTTACCTGGGGGGCAGTGGAGCGAGGTTCACAGGAGGCTGGGTCCCTCAGGAAGTAGGCAGCTGCAGCAGAAGAGGTCAGATGCTGTGGAGCCTGTGCCGGGGCCTGTGCCTGGCTGAGGCCCCCAGTCTAGCCGGTTCCTGTGCGGGGGCCTCTGGCTGGGACTGGGGCCAAGGCAGAGGCTGGGGCCTCTGGCGGAGGCTGGTGCCGGGGCTTCTGGCTGGGGCCGGTGCCGGGTATTCTGGCTGGCGCTGGGGCCGAGGCTTCTGGCTGGGGATGAGGCCTCTGGCTGGGGTTGAGGCCGGAGACTCTTGCTGGGGCTGGTGCTGGGGATTCTGGCTGGGGTTGAGGCTGGGGACTCTGGCTGGGGCTGGTGCCGGGGCTGAGGCTGGGGTCTCGGGCTGGGGCTGGGGCCTCTGACTGAGGTCTGTACCGGGCTGCGGTCGGTGCTGGGCTGTGAGCGGTGAAGCAGTGTGGCCTGCGCAGATTTCCGGTGTGCGCGGCCATCTTCCTAGAGCTGTGATCTACAGGAAAATGGCCGCCGGAGCTACCGGTCCGCGCATGCACCGGCTCGGGAGGCAATTTTCCTGTAGTTCACAGCTCTAGGAAGATGACCGCGCACACCGGAAACCTGCACAGGCCGCATGCCGCTCACAGCCCGACACCGTCCCCAGCCCCAGTACAGGCCAGGCACAGGTGCCGACCCCAGCTGCACACCTCTGCTGACGCCGCCGCCGCTACCCCCACCGCGTTCCTGGAGGACTACACTGCAGGTAACGTTTGGACTATAAGACGCACCCCCCATTTTCTTCCCAAATATTGGGGGAAAAAAGTGCGTCTTATGGTCCGAAAAACACGGTAATAATAAAATTAATCATCAAAAATACAAATTGTATAATAATTGTGCTGACATACTCCAGAACTACAATCTTCCTGGAGGTCCAGAAATACAAGGTGTTCAATGCTCAGAGACATGGCCAAGGTAAGGAAGGATGAAACCCGAACACCACTGAACAAGACACAGAAGTGCAAGGTGTTCAGTGCTCAGAGACATGGCTGAGGTAAGGAAGGCTGGAATCTGACCACCACTAAAGAAAACAGAGAAGCTGAAATGTCAAGACTGGGCCAAGAATTATCTGAAGACAGAGAAAGGTTTATGGACTGATGAGATGAGAGTGACTCTTAACAAACCAGATTGATGGGCCCATGGCTGGATCAGTGTTGGGCACAGACCTCGACTTTCACTCAGATGCCAGAAAGGGGGTAGGGTACTGCTATGTGCTGCTAATATTAAAGATGAGCTAGTTGGACCTTTTTGGGTTCAAGATGGACTCAAAATCAACTCCCAAACCTCCCAGTACCTGCCTGCCTGTCTGTATACCAGCCGTGCCTGCCAGTACTCGCCTGCCTATCTGCATTCCCGCTGGACCTACCGCACCTGCCGGTGCTTATCTACACACAAGCCAAACCTGCCCGTTTCTGCATACCGGTGTGGGTCAATATCTGTGTGACCGAGGTCTGCCCTGGAGTAGCACCTTGGCCACCTCTCTAGTCCATCCTCGGACCGTGGAGTCGATTAAGACGCCGTGCGTCCGGGGTCGGATCTGGCGAGGCCCCTAGTCACACCCCTCCAGGCACTCCTCGGTTTGTGGCCCAGTGGGACCACAAACCACGCTCATGCCAGAAGATCCAGGTGTGAGCGTAACAAGGGGCGACTATGTTGGCAACTGATTTTTTTTTTTTTTTGAAATGTCAGAAATGTGTTTTTGTACATTTTAAGTAGTTTGGTTATTATTATCACATTAACAGATGAAAATAAACAATTGAAATTGGAAATTTCAAGTTTTTCATTTATTTGCATAATAATTCTGCTCTAATTGTTGTCCAATAAACATAGATCTTCTAAGAAAGATGAAACCTCACTTTTACTTTCTTAAATATTCGGGTTTCAGGGTTATTAAACTTTTGGATTGATAGACAGCAATGTAATAATTATAAAATGAATCACCAAAACTACAAATTGCATAATAATTGTGCAGACAGTGTACAGTACAGACCAAAAGTTTGGACACACCTTCTCATTTAAAGATTTTTCTTTATTTTCAGGACTATGAAAATTGTACATTCAAACTGAAGGCATCAAAACTATGAATTAACACCTGTGGAATTATATAGTTAACAAAAATGTGTGAAACAACTGAAAATAGGTCTTATATTCTAGGTTCTTCAAAGTAGCCACCTTTTGCTTTGATGACTGCTTTGCACACTCTTGGCATTCTCTTGATGAGCTTCAAGAGGTTGTCACCGGAAATGGTCTTCCAACAATCTTGAAGGAGTTCCCAGAGATGCTTAGCACTTGTTGGCCCTTTTGCCTTCACTCTGCGGTCCAGCTCACCCCAAACCATCTCGATTGGGTTCAGGTCTGGTGACTGTGGAGGCCAGGTCATCTGGCGTAGCACCCCATCACTCTCTTTCTTGGTCAAACAGCCCTTACACAGCCTGGAGGTGTGTTTGGGGTCATTGTCCTGTTGAAAAATAAATGATGGTCCAACTAAACGCAAACCGGATGGAATAGCATGCCGCTGCAAGATGCTGTGGTAGCTATGCTGGTTCAGTATGCCTTCAATTTTGAATAAATCCCCAACAGTGTCACCAGCAAAGCACCCCCACACCATCACACCTCCTCCTCCATGCTTCACGGTGGGAACCAGGCATGTAGAGTCCATCCATTCACCTTTTCTGCGTCGCACAAAGACACGGTGCTTGGAAACAAAGATCTCAAATTTGGACTCATCAGACCAAAGCACAGATTTCCACTGGTCTAATGTCCATTCCTTGTGTTCTTTTGCCCAAACAAGTCTCTTCTGCTTGTTGCCTGTCGTTAGCAGTGGTTTCCTAGCAGCTATTTTACCATGAAGGCCTGCTGCACAAAGTCTCCTCTTAACAGTTGTTGAAGAGATGTGTCTGCTGCTAGAACTCTGTGTGGCACTGACCTGGTCTCTAATCTGAGCTGCTGTTAACGTGCAATATCTGAGGCTGGTGACTCGGATAAACTTATCCTCAGAAGCAGAGGTGACTCTTGGTCTTCATTTCCTTGGGTGGTCCTCATGTGAGCCAGTTTCTTTGTAGCGCTTGATGGTTTTTGCAACTGCACTTGGGGACACTTTCAAAGTTTGCCCAATTTTTCGCACTGACTGACCTTCATTTCTTAAAGTAATGATGGCCACTCTTTTTTCTTTACTTAGCTGCTTTTTTCTTGCTATAATACAAATACCAACAGTCTATTCAGTAGGACTATCAGCTGTGTATCCACCTGACTTCTGCACAACACAACTGATGGTCCCAACCCCATTTATAAGGCAAGAAATCCCACTTATTAGACCTGACAGGGCACACTTGTGAAGTGAAAACGATTTCCGGTGACTACCTCTTGAAGGTCATCAAGAGAATGCCAAGAGTGTACAAAGCAGTCATCAAAGCAAAAGGTGGCTACTTTGAAGAACCTAGAATATAAGTCATATTTTCAGTTGTTTCACACTTGTTTGTTAAGTATATAATTCCACATGTGTTAATTCAGAGTTTTGATGCCTTCAGTGTGAATGTACAATTTTCATAGTCATGATAATACAGAAAAATCTTTAAATGAGACGGTGTGTCCAAACTTTTGGTCTGTACTGTATATCTCTTCTTAAGCAAGATAGTTATAATAGTTAAAATATAACATTTATTAGATATATATTAAAATTTTCCTTCAAGTAAAAAAACCTAAATGGGCCAAATAGTGAACCCTGGGTCTTCTGAATACCATCAATAACTTATGATAGTGTATACATGCGAACCACACCTCAACATATCAAATGCCAAGTGCGTGGGTTTAGAAAAATCAACCTCAATTCATCCAGAGCATTGGATTAAACACTACCCTTGCAAATATTGGTTGGCACTTTTTATAGCAATCATATAGGGATACCATGTATGCGCTCAAAAAATTAGGTATACAATAAACTCCCATATGCCCTTTAAACACTGCAGGCACCATAGACTATACAGTAAAATCCCACATGACCTTTATTCAATAAGGTACCGTGGATTTTGTCAGGGAAAATCAACAAAGCCCCACTGAAAGAATCCTTCGGGTTATTGTTATATGAAACAAAATGAAACAATCTCACCCAATCCTAAAGTGCATCATGGCTTGATTCATCCTGGTGTAATGTCATCCTATTATTCATGACCAAAACATACTGGAGGTATCCTGCTCCCAACGCGTTTCCTCCTAAAGTAGATTCATCAGGGGAGACTAAAAAAGGGGGCTTAGGGTCTCCACCATTTCAAACAGCCCTTATCCTCCTTTCAAAAGACCCAGGGTTCCACTTTAGGAGGAAACGCGTTGGGAGCAGGATACCTCCAGTATGTTTTGGTCATGAATAATAGGATGACATTACACCAGGATGAATCAAGCCATGATGCACTTTAGGATTGGGTGAGATTTTTTCATTTTGTTTGATATGAAAAATAAAATTCATTATACTATTTGTTAAAGAAAAGATTATAACACATATAAGATTATGCCATATATATGGATGGCACATAAGGCTGAGTTCTATTGGTCAGTTAGTGATCACATGACCAGTGCTGCCCGTTCGGCCAGGGAAGTTCTATGTGAGCGACAGTTGGCAGTTGGTCAGAGACTGGAGATGGTGGAGAACTCTGCTAGCCCCAAACAAAGCGCTAAAATGGATTGTGAGGACGAAGAGGAGATTGTAGTGAAGAGGAGAAGAGGACAGAAAAGATGTCTAATTTCTGACTCATCGGCTGATGAGCAGAATATGATGGAGGATGAAGAAGAAGTTGAGAGGAGGAGAAGAGGGAAGAAGCTAAGATCAATTTCTGACTCATCGGCTGATGAGCAGAATATGATGGAGTACAAAGATGAAGTTGTTGTGAGGAGGAGAAGAGGGAAGAAGCTAAGATCAATTTCTGACTCATCGGCTGATGAGCAGAATATGATGGAGTACAAAGATGAAGTTGTGAGGAGGAGAAGAGGGAAGAAGGTAAGACCAATTTCTGACTCATCGGCTGATGAGCAGAATGTGATAGAGGAAAAAGAGGTCACCTTAAAGAGGAAAGGACCAAAGAGACGACGTGCCATCCACACCTCATCTGATGAAGAAAAGATGCCAAAGAACAAGAGCAAGAAGACAACATCCAGCTACTCTACGAAGATGTCTTCCAACCAAAACATCATTCAAGCAGATGAAGATGTGCCAATGGTGAAAAAATGTGCCAAGAAGAGAAAACTCATCCTGGTCACTTCAAAAGATGCAAAGAAGCCGCTGATCAAGAAAGAAGATGACATCCAGACGCGAGAAGACCGTCTGGATGTCCCAAAAGACTCAGGTAGATATAGAAATACACACACTAACATAGGAGTCATAGTCACATCCCCTACACAAGCATTTTATATGAAGTCTCTTCTATTGTACTGAGATTTGGGACAAACACAAGTGACATTATTACAAATATACATTTATTGCATGGCAGGGGGGTGGCAGCATGGCATGTGCCCTGGGTGCTGAGTTCCCTGTTTGTGGTCACAAGCTCTATAGCGACAGTTAGTTAGTTGTTAGTGAATGTAATCTTTGATATCTAAGCTACTGTAATGCCCTTCACATAGGGAAAGTGACATAGCTAATCAGAAGAACTATACTACATTTCCAATTGCTAATATAATTATTGCAAAAAAAGAACCACTCACCGGTCCTATAAAAATCCAACGTTTTTATTCAAGACATCATATAAAAATTGGCTGAAGGAGAGAGTGAAGCACATGGGATGGACGACGGCCGTTTCCAGAACTCTTTGAAGCGCAGAAAGGCGCGAAATGGCTGTCGTCCATCCCATGTGCTTCTGACGCGCCCCTGAGCCTGTGTCGCGCTGCGTTGCGCACGCGGGAGCTTACCCGGAGCCGGATCTCTTGAGGGTTGCAGTCTCGTGGCGGTGACCCGGTCCGTGCCCAGGGAGTCAAACTGAGCGGCGATGTAACAGCGGTAGATGCAGGACGACTACGCCACCCGTTGAATGCAGCTATGGAGCTGCCGCTGCAGGACAGTCCGCTGAGGCCGGTGGATGGATGGTGCAGCGTAGATGGTATAACCCCCAACGGGAGGGGTATGGCCTCAGGGCAGCAGATGTGGATGATGGGGGTAGCAGGAACCACTCAGAGACGGTGCGGTGTAATTCAGGGTCTTTACTGGTAACAACGATAGACCCTCCCGGAGTACTTGCTAGTGAACGGGGCCTGGTCAGTCCTTGAGCAGATGGGATCTCCCCTGGCCAGGCGGAGTTGTAGGCCTCCCAAACTGACTGTACTCTTCTGGCTACCTTGCTAGAAGCGGATATAAGTAGCCCACGTCCCTGAGTGTACCGTGTGGTGCTCACCCGTATGGCCGGTGACTCGGGGCCTTCTAATGGCTTCCGCTCCACGATGGCGGTGCTGGTCCCACGCGTGTGACCGTGCCTTCGGGTTTCTGGGCCTGAGGACCTGAAATCCCCTGCCGGTCGGCTTCTGCTGCTGGGTAAGAGTTAGTCCCCACAGCCTCGGACGCCGGGTCTGGTAAGAAAGCTTCTCAGTCAGGGCGAGCTCTGCAGCTGCCAGCCCCTTACTCGTAGTAGTATTGCTTCTGCTGTTTCTTGTCTCTACTCTCCTTGACTGACTAACCCTGCTTCAGCCCCGGGTTTATATAGGGGAAGGTCTTCCCCTCCCAAGACTGGGCAGGAGGTGTGGCATGCACAGGATCCCTGACCAAAGGACCTCCCACCTGCTCTCAGACATAACATTACATTACTGTGGGAAACCAGACCCCTGGGGTGCCACATTCCCCCCTAGTGAAATTTAGTACTCCGGGACTAAACACATTTTAGAAAAACATAACAAGATATAACAGTAACAATACAATAAGAAACACATAAAGGTGGTCACGGCATGTCCGTAACCGGGTGCAGTCTTTGAAGAAAGCAAGGTGTCCATTTCACCAAAACAGGGAGACGTAACCAGGTAGGGGTCTGTCCTACCCCGAGTCCTTAACAGTCTCTAGTCCATCCTGGGTTACGCTCCAACTATGTACAAGGATTCCCGGTAAATCCACCAAGGATTCCTAAAAATAACTGGAAACACAAAATTATACACAAGCAACAATACACAGATAAACATAAATAAAACAATTTATACACTTCAAATCCTCCAGCGTGCGGGTAACTGGCCTCTAGTGGCCCTAGTGGACCTACGGAGCTGACTGTCTGGCCCTGAACTACAGGGTGTAGGAGCTGTCAAGGGTAAACTGGGCAGCTGTCTACCGGCTCTTTGTCTCACTAGGGGTACGGCAGGCTCACTATAAGCAGAGGGTTGATCCTCCTGTTCTGCTTGTGTGGAGTCTTCTGCCTCCTGGACCGGCTGTTCTTCCAGCTCTACCTGTTGCTCCGTAGGTGCTTGGGATGCTGGTTGGAGGAAGGTGAGTATGGGTACCACAACTGCACCATTGACTTGAGTCCAAGACCGAGGGAAGTCCCCGAGCACAGTACTAACCATATCTTCCCTTTCCTCTACGGGTCGATGGTCTTCTTGTTCCTCTTCAGGGTTCCTCAGTTGTTCGGGACACTTCTTCAGGTGGTCCCGGGATACAATGGCTGTGGTTTCCCCTCCGTCTTTACTGATGGTACAAACCTTCGGGTTCTCGTGGCTTGAGGGCAGTACGGTGTACGGGTCCTTCTCCCACTGGTCGTCCAACTTGTGGAGCCGTCTCTTCCTCTTCAAGACCTGCTCTCCGGGTACCAGGGGAACAGCGGGAGCATACTGGTTGTAAGTTTTCTCTTGTCTTTCCCTAGCCTGACAGAGACTTCGCTCCACGCTCTCCTGTACTCTCCGGTACTGCTGCTGCCTCTCTGTGTCCCAGTCTGTTTCTGGTGAAGTGTCCTCGGGTGTCAGGACTCCCATTTCCAGGTCAACAGGTAACTTACCAGGTCTTGCCCTCATTAGGTAAGCCGGGGTACAGTTGGTGGAACCTACCGGGATGTGGTTGTATAGGTCCACCAGATCGGGCAACTTCTCAGGCCACAGACTGCGTTCTTCCAGGGGCAACGTTTTTAGAAGATCCATTACCACCTGGTTCATTTTCTCACAAAGTCCATTAGTTTGCGGATGGTAGGGTGTCGTCCTTATCTTCCGGCAGCCATACAGATTGCAGAATTCCTGGAAGACCTCCGCTTCAAAGGCAGGTCCCTGGTCCGTCAGCACTTGGTCCGGGTACCCGTGTGGACGGCAAAAGTGCTGCTGGAAGGCTCTAGCTGCTGTTTGAGCCGTTAAGTCCTTGACGGGGACGACAACCAGAAACCGGGAGTAATGATCCACGATGGTTAACGCGTAGACGTAGCCACTTCTGCTTGGGGTCAGTTTTACATGATCCAAGGCTACCAGTTCCAATGGTTGCCGGGTGACGATGGACTGCAGGGGAGTCTTCTGGCTGGCACGGTCCTTCCTTCTTAGGTTGCACGGGCCACAGTCTCTGCACCACTTCTCAATGGTTCCCCTCATGCCTACCCAGTGGAATCGCTCGCGCAGCAGGAACTCCAGCTTCTTCCACCCGAAGTGTCCAGCTCCGTCGTGGTAGGCCTCCATCACCATGGCGGCGTCTCTTCGTGGCACCACTACTTGCCAGAGTAGTTCATGCGTCCGGGAGTTAACCATTCTGCGGCACAACTTCCCCTTGTAAAGGAACAGTCGACTCCTCTCTGCCCATAGTTGTTTGGCTTCCTCCGGAGCGTCTGGTTGAAGGCAAGCCTCCGGGCGAGTCAGCATCTCCTTCACCAGTCGGACGGCAGGGTCGCTGTCTTGCGTTTCCGCCCAGTTGTAGTGGGGTAAGGGGTTCAACGTAGCAGCCTGCTTACTCCTTACCCGGTGGGAATACTGGATAGTCCCATGACGGTGGAACGCAGGGAGTTCAACTTCTTCCAGTCCCTCCGGATCTTCTCCTCCGTCCGGCAGGTTGGGCATCCTGGACAAGGCGTCCGCGTTGGTATTGGAGCGTCCTGCCCGGTATTTGATTGTGAACTCGTAGTTGGACAGACGGGCCATCCACCTCTGCTCCAGGGCACCGAGTCTTGCCGTGTACAGGTGTGTCAACGGGTTGTTATCCGTGTACACGGTGAACCGGGAAGAAGCGAGGTAATGCTTAAAGCGCTCGGTGACTGCCCATACTACGGCCAGGAACTCTAGCTTAAATGAGCTGTAATTCTCGGGGTTCCTTTCGGTGGGTCGCAGTTTTCGGCTGGCGTAGGCGATTACTCGTTCCTTCCCCTGCTGGATCTGGGATAGTACGGCTCCTAGCCCGATGTTACTGGCGTCGGTGTAGAGGATAAAGGGCTGGCTATAATCCGGGTACGCCAGGATTTCGTCCCCCGTGAGGGCCATCTTCAGCTGGCGGAAGGACTCTTCTTCCAGCTCCTCCCATTTGAAGGGCGGCTTCTGGTTCTTGGCCTTCCGGGACTGGCCTATCAGGAGGTCCTGCATAGGTGCTGCCTTTTTGGTGAAACCGGGAATAAACCTTCGGTAGTAGCCTACCAACCCGAGGAACTGCCGCACTTCTTTTACGCTGGAGGGGCTTGGCCATTCCTTAATTGCGGTGATCTTATCAGGGTCGGGAGCCACTCCGTCAGCGCTCACCACGTGTCCCAGGTACTGCACCTTTGGTTTCAGGAGGTGACACTTGGAGGGTTTCACCTTTAGGCCGTAACTTGCCAGAGCTTCGAACACTTCCGCCAGGTGTTTCAGGTGGACCTCATACGTCTTGGAATATACGATGACATCGTCCAGGTACAACAGGACCGTCTCGAAGTTTCTGTGGCCCAGACAACACTCCATTAGTCGTTGGAAGGTTCCCGGTGCGTTGCAGAGTCCGAACGGCATGCAGGTGAACTCGCTAAGTCCCATCGGGGTGGTGAATGCGGTCTTCTCCCGGTCCGCCTCTGCTACAGGAACCTGCCAGTACCCGCTAGTGAGATCCAAGGTAGAGAAGAAGTTAGCAGATCTTAAAGCAGCCAATGACTCCTCTATCCTTGGTAAAGGGTACGCATCCTTGTGTGTGATACGATTGATTTTCAGGTAATCTACACACATCCTCATGGTGTTGTCTTTCTTTCGGACTAAGACTAGTGGAGCTGCCCAGGGGCTACAGCTATCCCGGATCACCCCAGCCTCCTTCATGTCTCTAAGCATCCCCTTGGCGTGTTGGTAGTGGGCAGGGGGTACGGGTCGGTACCTCTCTTTTATAGGAGGATGGTCTCCCGTGGGGATGTGGTGTTCTACCCCCTTGACTTGCCCGAAGTCTAACGGGTGTTTACTGAACACTCTCTCGTACTCCTGAACCACCCGATAGACTCCTTGTTTCTGGTGTGCGGGAGTGGAGTCAGTACCCAGATGTAGTTGCTGACACCAGTCCTCCATGTTTTTCTTAGAGCCGTTACCTTCCTCCGGGTGAGATGGAGGCAAGGGTTCCACAGATTGTATAGAATTTTGGTTAATGGTATATAATTTGGCTAGCGTGGCATACCGGGGCAGGTACACTTCCCTCTCCCCGATATTTATTATGCGAACGGGCACCCTCCCATGGCGTACATCAACCACCCCCCGTGCTGTCAAAATGGTGGGCCTACTGTCCGAGTAAACTGGTTCTACCATTGCCTGGTAATCTCTACCTCTCAGACCAATAGCTGCCCGGCACCAAATCATCATTTCACTTTTTGGGGGCATGGCAATAGGAAAAGGGTCACACATTCTTACGCTACCAATCTCACCGCCGGAGAGTTCCACCTGTTGCCGTCGCATCAGTGCCCGGATCTCTTTCTGGAGCACCCGCTGCTCGCCGGAGCTGGCGTTCTTGGCAACCTGCTGTAAAAGGAAAATCACCTCTGCAAGACAATTTTCAATTACATTAGTTCCTAGAGTTATTTTTGGGTGACTCTCATGTTTGTCAATATCTACAATGATCAGTCCCTGTGCTGCCAGTTCGACTCTACCGATTTTGATGGTCACCTCTTTAAATCCGATCTGTGGCACGGGCTGGCCATTGCTGGCGATGATACTCAAGTCGTCGTCAGGGTAGCGGGTAATATCCGAGTCATTCCAGTACTGCTTAAAGAGCACGTACGGGATGGTGGTGACCTGTGACCCGGTGTCCAGTAGGGCACTCATGGGAATGCCATCCAGTACCACAGGCAAGACTGGACGTCCTCCCACATATCTGTCGCGCCAGTTCGATGGGCCTGGTGATCTTTTTCCTGGGGGTTGGCCCTCTACCCCAGGTTGTGCCCGTTTAAAGAACAGTACCTTGCCATATGTCCAGGTTGATTGCAGCGGCGGCAGATGGGTCGTCCGTCCTCGCTGTATCGGTCACTGGGTCTTCCTCTGGCCGGTGGGGTCCTCCTTGGTCGACGCCACAGGATGTCCTCCGGTCCGGATGCCAGCTGGATCTTCCCCGGGGTGGAAGCCTGTAAAGACTGCACAGTTCGGGTTAGCGCAGCAACGCTCTTAGCTAGCTCTTGTACCTGATGGTGTAGGTCTGGAGCCGGGTCATTGTCCAAAGCCTGCGCATCAGCTCCCACAGGCCCTGCCGACAAGGGCGCCGCCTCCTGGTGGTAAGTGATAGCAGGGCGCTTGTGGGTCACAACGCCACCCGGTGCCGGTTCTCGGAGCACCCGGATGGCTCTGTCCTTGAACTGTGCAAAGCCCAGATGGGGATCCTGTAAGGCCATTGCCCACAACTGGGTTCGGTGGGTATTACAAAACAGTCCCTCTATAAACTGTTCGGTCAACAGCCTGTCCTCGTTTCCCACTCCATCAGGGTCGGTCTGCTTAATGGCCCTCAGGGCCTCTTGTAGGTTTAGTGCATAGTCCCTTATACTCTCATGCGCTCGCTGCTTGCACCCGTAGAATCTAAGCTTAATCTCGGCTGAGGTGCGGGTATCAAAGGTGTCCTTCAGCCGGGATAGTATCCCTGCGACAGTCTTCCTCCCAGGTGGCCAGGATTTTACTTCCCTTTTGGCTGCCCCGGTTAGTTGGGCCACCAGGATGCTCACTTATTGCTCTTCTGTGAGGGGGTACACCTGGAAGAGGCTATCCAGCTTTTCTCTAAAGTCATGCAGGGTATGTGACTCCCCTGAGTACTGGGGTAGCCAAGCTGCTCCCGGGATATAGGGCATGGTGAAGGGCATAACTGCAGCAGCGGTAGCGCTGGCGGGGGTTGAGGCAGTGAAGCTCTCCTCCGTATCCGACATCTTCCTCCCCCCTAGTGGACCGTGGCCTACCTTGCGATGATCCTCTTCCGTAGGCCGCGGCTCCGCAGTGGATCGTCAGGGTTGAGGACCTTCCGTCGCGCTCCTGTGACGTCGGCGTCTGCTGGGCTCCTTCCAGGACCTTACGCAACGTCCGGACGTGAGGCGGGGCTTCAGTTCTCGCGCGCTTTCGGAGTCCACGCCCCTCTTCTTCCCGCGCGGCGTCCTCAAGATGGCGTCCAATGGCGGGAAAACTCCACGGATGGCGGGAAGAAGGCAGAAGATGGCGCCGGATGGCGGGAAACTTCACCGATGGCGGGGAGAAGGCTGAAGATGGCGCCGGATGGCGGGAATCTTCACCACAGGTAAGTTTGAAAAGTCTCTTTTTCAGGTACGCAGTACCCGGTGGTTGCGGGCACGAAATCCTGCCGACTACGCCAAAGTTGACGCGCCCCTGAGCCTGTGTCGCGCTGCGTTGCGCACGTGGGAGCTTACCCGGAGCCGGATCTCTTGAGGGTTGCAGTCTCGTGGCGGTGACCCGGTCCGTGCCCAGGGATTCAAACTGAGCGGCGATGTAACAGCGGTAGATGCAGGACGACTACGCCACCCGTTGAATGCAGCTATGGAGCTGCCGCTGCAGGACAGTCCTCTGAGGCCGGTGGATGGATGGTGCAGCGTAGATGGTATAACCCCCAACGGGAGGGGTATGGCCTCAGGGCAGCAGATGTGGATGATGGGGGTAGCAGGAACCACTCAGAGACGGTGCGGTGTAATTCAGGGTCTTTACTGGTAACAACGATAGACCCTCCCGGAGTACTTGCTAGTGAACGGGGCCTGGTCAGTCCTTGAGCAGATGGGATCTCCCCTGGCCAGGCGGAGTTGTAGGCCTCCCAAACTGACTGTACTCTTCTGGCTACCTTGCTAGAAGCGGATATAAGTAGCCCACATCCCTGAGTGTACCGTGTGGTGCTCACCCGTATGGCCGGTGACTCGGGGCCTTCTAATGGCTTCCGCTCCACGATGGCGGTGCTGGTCCCACGCGTGTGACCGTGCCTTCTGGTTTCTGGGCCTGAGGACCTGAAATCCCCTGCCGGTCGGCTTCTGCTGCTGGGTAAGAGTTAGTCCCCACAGCCTCGGACGCCGGGTCCGGTAAGAAAGCTTCTCAGTCAGGGCGAGCTCTGCAGCTGCCAGCCCCTTACTCGTAGTAGTATTGCTTCTGCTGTTTCTTGTCTCTACTCTCCTTGACTGACTAACCCTGCTTCAGCCCCGGGTTTATATAGGGGAAGGTCTTCCCCTCCCAAGACTGGGCAGGAGGTGTGGCATGCACAGGATCCCTGACCAAAGGACCTCCCACATGCTCTCAGACATAACATTACATTACTGTGGGAAACCAGACCCCTGGGGTGCCACACTTCACTCTCCCCTGCAGCCAGTTTTAATACAATGTATTGAATAAAAATGTTGGATTTTAATAGGACTGGAGAGTTCCACTATGTTTTTCTTTTTTTGAAATGTTCATGGACTTTATCAGGTGTGCACCCGGTATCTCTAGGCGTGATTGCTCTGTCTAAATACAAGTGTATAAGGAAACACAAAGGTTTTGGTGCTGGCTTTAACTTTCTTTGTTCATGTTAATATTATTATTATTACACCTACTACATATTGGGATAGGATCTTGGAGATGGGAATACCCCTTTAAGTTATTACTGGATACAAACTAGTAGTTAATGGTAACCTGGTCAGGTCATTTCACTTTAAAAACAAAGCCTTGGCAACAACAGCAAAATTAAATTTTTTTTACCTTTTTATCTTAAATAAAAAAAAATGTTCTGCTTTTTAGTCCATTATATGGCAAACTGAATGGTGCAATTTACTTGTCTCGTAAAAAAACAAGGCCTAATATGGCTGTCAATGAAAAAATAAAAACATTATGGCTCTTGAACTATGGGGAAACAAACTTGGCCGCAGTGATAAAGTGTCCATCCCGCACTGCTGTCCTCAATGGTGAGAGACCTGTCAATCACCTGGAGCGGTACTGGGAGAAGCCGACTGGGTGGCAGCACCGGACTGGTCACGTCACATCCTATGATCCAGCAGCGTCTTCAAACTGTATGTTCTCTGAAATACTGGAGCATTTCACAGGAAAATATTCCTGGCTGCAATTGTGCAGCCGGCTCTGATTCACGCTGCCCGCAGTTTGGGCACAATGGATCACATGACACGTTCCCTTTAACCCTTTTTTTAATGCCATAGCCGCATTAGGGCTTGTTTTATTTACAAGACGAGTTATAGCTTTGAATTGCGCCTTTAAATTAACCATATAATGTGCTGCAAACAGGAAAAACAACCACTGTTGTTGCTGAGGTTTTGCTTTTACAGTGCAATGAGCTGGTGACTTAATTTTAAGGGTCACTACAATTACTCTGATACCAAACTTATGTGGACTTTTTTTTATTTTATTGCTTTTAAAGTGAACCTCTCACATCCCAAAATGCTATTAACCGGCTGATATGGGGTTAATCTGCGGGTTAATAACTTTCTAAAGCCATGCGACCGCCGTACTGAGAGCCTCGGCTACCAGAAGGAAGGGAAGATTATTCCTCTCGGCAGCCTCCGGTTTTCAGTCACAGAGGCGGCCGATGTGGCTTTAGTTACTGCTTAGTACATAATGAGTGACGGCTGCAACCACTCCCCGGTACTGACTGACAGCCAGCTCTGTACTGATGCACTGCTGAGCCGGCTGTCAGTCAGTGCTGTGGCGTGGTTACTGCCGCAGGTCACTATGTACTGCGTGGTGACTGAAGACGCCCCGGCCGTGCCTCTATGACTGAAAGCCGGAGAATGACGGGAGGAATACAATTAATTCACCCCCGGTAGCCAGATTTCAGAGCAGCGGCTGCACGGCTTCAGAGCGCTATTACCCGGAAGATTAACCCCATATCTGCAGTTACAGTAAATAGTGCTTTGGGATGTGACAGGTTCCCTTTAAAACATTAAAAACTTTTTTTATTTAGTTTGTGTTATTATTATTATGTAAGATCCATAACTTGTTTCTTGCTGAGCTTTAGTTTTTATTGGTACAACTTTAGGGATACAAACAGCATTTGTTACATTTTTGGGGGGATGTGGGATGACTGAAAAACAGCAACCCAGGTGTTTTTTTTTTTCTTTTATGGTATTCATCGAATGAGAGAAATAATGTCACATTTGAAAGATCTGACTTTTACAGGCTCAACAGTCATGTGACATACATGTGAGTAAGGGGTTAAAGGGTTTTCTAGGTTCTGAACTTTAAAGGGGTTCTCCAGGCTTGGGGCTAAAGTCTGCGGTCACTGTATATGATTGCGGCCTTGTGAATCCTCACAGTGCGCACAGTAGCGCTATCAGATTTCTCCTGTGCTGGCGCCAGGAGTGGGCGCAAGTATGTGATTTGCATACTCCCGGCCACATTCCGTCTAGACATGATCGGCTTTTGTCTATTCACTTATATTGAGCCAGGCCGCGGCCCTCTAGTCGTCACGTGACCGCATGTATACAAATTACACACTTGCAGTCACGTTTCTGCCCACTTCTGGCGCCAGTGAATGCTGACAGCGCGCACAATGAACCCTAAGCCCGGACAACCCCTTTAAACAGAACTTGTCATGTGCAAAAATGCTATTTGTCAGCAGATATGGAGTTTATATGCTGGTAAACAGCATTATAATCCTGGCCAGCTGCCTAAATGACAGCATGGCTACCAGGAGGAGATGACTTTACATTCTCCCAGGAGCGACTCGTCTCAGTCCCTGGGGCGTGCACGGAGCGGTCATCACTGACTACACTGTGTTATGCAAATAATATTTTCTCAGATTTTCCCAAATTACCTATATGAATTGCAGTCATTGTAATTTTCCAGTCAAATAACTATTAGAGTACAATTGAAAGGTTTTTGTACAAACTGCCTATGATAACAGTATATTTTTAAAAAAATAAAAAACTCAAACTGCACTCAAAATGCATGTTCCAAATTATTATGCACAGCAGAGTTTTCAACCTTTTCATTTTAATAAAGAACAAAAAAATGGTCATTTTTTAAATTATAAGCATTAGCAGGTTATTACAAACGGAAATCAAACAGTTTTCAACTCAAAACTTTATTCTAGGTGATGTTACATTTGCACATAGGACCGCTTGTTCGAAAGGAGCTTCTGAACTCTCTCGTCCATTGAATTTGTCAGGTTTTGGATGGTTTCTGCTTTAATTGTTTTGCATGAGGACAGAACACCCTCCCAGAGCTGTTGCTTAGATGTGAACTGCCTCCTGCCATCATAGACACTCCTTTTGATGATGCTCCAGAGGTTCTCAATGGGGTTGAGGTCAGGGGAGCGATTACTGCTGCTGCTCACAATACACTGTGTGCAGAATTATTAGGCAAATTGTATTTTAGAGGATTATTTTTATTATTGATCAATAACTGTGCTCTCAATCAACCCAAAAGACTCATAAATATCCAAGCTTAATATTTTTGGAAGTTGCAGTGGTTTTTTTTTTAGATTTGGCTATCTTAGGAGGATATCTGTTTGTGCAAGTAACTATTACTGTCCAGAATTATTAGGCAACTTAATAAAAACCAAATATAATCCCATCTCACTTGTTTATTTTCACCAGGTAAACCAATATGAGTGCACAAAATTTAGAAATAAACATTTCTGACATGCAAAAACAAAAAAACAAAAAAATTAGTGATCAATATAGCCACCTTTCTTTATGATGACACTCAACAGCCTTCCATCCATAGATTCTGTCAGTTGCTTGATCTGTTTTCGATCAACATTGCGTGCACCAGCCACCACAGCCTCCCAGACACTGTTCCGAGAGGTATACTGTTTTCCCTTCCTGTAGATCTCACATTTTATGATGGACCACAGGTTCTCTATGGGGTTCAGATCAGGTGAACAAGGGGGGCATGTCATTATTTTTTCTTCTTTTAGACCTTTACTGGCCAGCCACGCTGTGGAGTAGTTCGATGCATGTGATGGAGCATTGTCCTGCATGAAAATCATATTTTTCTTGAACGATACCGTCTTCTTCCTGTATACTGCTTGAAGAAGTTGTCTTCCAGAAACTGGCAGTAAATCTGGGAGTTAAGCTTCACTCCATCCTCAACCCGAAAAGGTCCCACAAGTTCATCTTTGATGATACCAGCCCATACCAGTACCCCACCTCTACCTTACTGACGCGCCCCCTGGGCCAGTGTTGTTTGGGGGATACCCGGAGCCGGATCAGATGGGGGTTGTAGTCTCCGAGTGGCTGTGACCCGGTCCGTGCCCAGGGTGTCAAGCTCAGTGTGTGGCAGTCCTTATGATGTTACTAGATGTTCTTTTGTGTCGACTACGCCACCCGTTGATTTGCGGTCAATACGGCCGCCGCTGCAGCAGAGTCCACTGAGGCTGATGATGTGAGTGCAGCTTAGGTAGTATAACCCCCAACGGGAGGGGTATAGCCTCAGGGGGTCAGCCGTGGAGGATGGTGGTTGTGAAGGTGCAGCAAGGAGACTCAGAGGCATAAAATGCAGTTCCAGGGTTTTACTTACTGGTGTTGCTCGGGTCACTGTGTACAGCAGTGACCACCCAAGCCGTGCTGCGTCCACCAGGTCCTGGACTCGGTCAACTCCCAGGCAACTCCGGAGTGTGGTCCTGAGCTCCTTTCTGTCTCTCCCTTCTTCTGGCCGTTCCCACCAGGGATCCACCTAAGTCCGGCTCCCTCGGGCCTCTTGTTGGTCAAGCCTCCTCTGGGCTCCCTGACCCTATTCTTGGTCTGCCTTCCGGGTGGATTTAGTGGGTGATCGTGGCAGATCCTGCCCACGACCTCCGGTTCCTGGCTAAGGTGTGCTGTAGCCTCTGCCAGCTTGGGATCCGGTACCCTGTTGCCGACCCTTCACCCTATTAGCTCTCTTATGGGCTCTTGGGGTCCCCTCTGCGCCTCTGGGTCTCTCTCTCTTCTCTTCTGCTCTGCTTCTCAGGCTCTCAGACAGACTGACGTCTCACAGACTGACAACTGACTGACTGACTGACCTTATATACTCCCTCTATGTGTGAGCTCAGGTGACCAGCACCCAATGAGCTCCTAACTTTACCCAGGCTGCTCCCCCTATCTGCCCCTACACTACTGGGATGTTCCACCCCCCTCCCACTCCAGCCAGGAACAGACACTGTCGTACCTGCACATTTCTCTAGTGGGAGTACCATCGGTCTGTTCCCCGGAAATGGGATGTGTGTAGTGCATGCAGCCTACTAGCTCAGTTCCACACTCCATCCTTACCCGGGAGTGGAATATCACACCTCTGGGTTGAGGTGCAATACCCCTGTAGCAGCCGAATCCTCAGGGTGCTACATTCCCCCCTGGTAAATCACAGCACGTCCTCGGGCTGTAAAATATAAACATCCAAAACATACAATTTTTTCATAAACATAAACATAGAAAACATCATATAGATATCATCAGCAATAAACTTTTCATATATAACATTCTTGTTTCTGGTTCCTCCGGTCACGGTGCAACTTGTGACCGGGTAAAGTGCTACAGTCTCTCTTGAAGAAAACAGTTTCCTATAAAACCGGTAGGGGGCGCTTTAGGAAGCGCAACTATATACAAGGGGAATTATGGCCGCTCTCAGTCCTCGGCCAGGTATTAGGGAGGAATGACCGCTCTCAGTCCTCGGTCAGTGGGAATAGGGACACACGGGTTTCAGTTCAATTGGCTGGTCCCAACAGGGACTATATTTTAACTAGAACAGTTCTTATACCCTGACGGGTAACTATGTACAGTCTCTTCTCTACCGCACTCAACGACGGCGTCCTCCTGCTCTTTCTTTGGATTCAGTTTCTGTTTCAGACCCGTCCGGGTCCTCTTGCTCCTCCTCCGTCAGGCGATGCACATGGAGGGCGTAGGGTCCTTTGGCACACTTGTGCCGAGTGAAGGTGACCTCGTCCCCTACATACAGGTCACGACCTCTGTGTCCCTCCGGCAGATGGCTTTCTACGTCTCTGCGGGTTACAAAGACGTCGCCGGGGGTCTGATGGTCTCTAATAAAGCCCCATCCGTGCTGCATGTTGAATTTTATCACAGTCCCGGTGGAAGGGGGACCATGAGCTGCACGGGGATTCCTCCTGGTCCGGCTCTTCTGCTCCGCGCTCCTTATCTGCGCTTGCTGTTCCCGGACCCGCCTCTCTCTCCGCTCCCTCTCGAAGACCTCGAGCTGCTGCCGGCAGCACTCTGCACGCTCCGCTGCGGCCGCCCGAGTCTCCTGAGTGAACCCCATGAGGTCTTCTCCAGTGGGGTCCCACTCAAACTGTGCCTCCTCCAGCGGGGGCGAGGTCCTCCTTGCGGGCTTCGGAACCGGAATCAGGGGTTCATCTAGGGGTCTCTCTTTCCGGAGTCAGGGATGGTGAAACTCCGGTGGCCATATAAAGGGCTGCCCATCCGGGCACGTATGCTGGGCAAATAGATTTTCACCCAGGTGCGGCACTCTAGATGTTGAGGGCGCGTTGATGGTAGTGGCGCCCGGGTCGACCAGGCCTTGCGACCAGGCTTGGGGCACCCTAAAGGCAAAGGGCACCGTAAGAACGGTGGCGCCCGTGGTTACTCGGCCCTGCGGCCAGGCCGGTGGCTCCGCGGAGGTAGGGGGCGCTGTTGGTATTGCGGCGCCCGGAGGTACTAGGCCTTGCGACCAGGCCGGTGGTATTTCCTGCTTGGCCACGCTCGAGGTCGAGGCGTGTGACGTCACAGGGGTCGCGGCCGCGGTTTCCGGTTGAGGCCTAGTCGGCGGCGGTGACGATGCAGCGACGGGCACGGCAGGGGGAATTTCGGGCTCTGCGACGGGGAGCTGGGGCAGGCACGCGGTTTCCCGGCTCGGGGTAGAGACGTCCCCTTTACCTGCCTCCGTCCGTTCAGCTCCCTTCTCGGCGCCGTCTCCTGCCTTCATTCCTCCTGCGCCATCCTCAGAGGCGGTCTGTCTCCTCGTCTCAGGTGGCGTGCTCCGCTGACGGGTTTCGGTCTGCTGGGCCATCTCTCGACTCCACTCCGCCAACGTCTCTCGCTGCACCCGGGCCATCCTCCGTGCGAGGCCCTCCAGCGCGGTCTGTGCACACTCCCGGTCTCGGGGGAGCTGTGCTAGGATCTCCAGCAGGCCTTCTGGAGTGGCGACCTGCAACAGGCTCCTGACCACTGGGTCGGTGCTGCCTGACTCTCTCTCCATCTCCGGGTAGGCTCTCTCTGGACTCTCTTCCAGACGTCTCGTCTCCGGGTGCGCTCTCTGACTGCTCCAGGCGACACCCATCTTTGTTCTCTTGTTCTGTCTCCGCCCACATCGAGGGTGGTCCCGGGGCAACTTTGTGATTGTCAGTTCCAGGGGCAGTTCTCTCACGCTGATGGACACTTCCAGCATCACAGTCTCTGTTGGTGGGCGCGGTTTCCGCTTTTGGCGCCATTCTTCGACCTGGCCCACGATGGGAGGTGGCCTTTTGCCACCCTCTGGCACGCCCATAATGGCGTCCGCTCCCCCAAGGCGGGAAATCTTCGGAAATGGCGGAAATCGTCTCCCAGTGGCGGGAAACTCCATGGATGGCGGGAAAAAGCTGCAAATGGCGGACAACCGGCGGGAAACGACCTGTGATGGGGTCCGTTGGCGGGGACCCTCCGGAACCGGCGGGAGACTTCTTTTTGAGGTAACGGTGAACTTCTCTTCAGGCACGCAGTACCCGGTTGTTGCGGGCACGTAATCCTGCCGACTACGCCAAAGTTGACGCGCCCCCTGGGCCAGTGTTGTTTGGGGGATACCCGGAGCCGGATCAGATGGGGGTTGTAGTCTCCGAGTGGCTGTGACCCGGTCCGTGCCCAGGGTGTCAAGCTCAGTGTGTGGCAGTCCTTATGATGTTACTAGATGTTCTTTTGTGTCGACTACGCCACCCGTTGATTTGCGGTCAATACGGCCGCCGCTGCAGCAGAGTCCACTGAGGCTGATGATGTGAGTGCAGCTTAGGTAGTATAACCCCCAACGGGAGGGGTATAGCCTCAGGGGGTCAGCCGTCGAGGATGGTGGTTGTGAAGGTGCAGCAAGGAGACTCAGAGGCATAAAATGCAGTTCCAGGGTTTTACTTACTGGTGTTGCTCGGGTCACTGTGTACAGCAGTGACCACCCAAGCCGTGCTGCGTCTACCAGGTCCTGGAGTCGGTCAACTCCCAGGCAACTCCGGAGTGTGGTCCTCAGCTCCTTTCTGTCTCTCCCTTCTTCTGGCCGTTCCCACCAGGGATCCACCTAAGTCCGGCTCCCTCGGGCCTCTTGTTGGTCAAGCCTCCTCTGGGCTCCCTGACCCTATTCTTGGTCTGCCTTCCGGGTGGATTTAGTGGGTGATCGTGGCAGATCCTGCCCACGACCTCCGGTTCCTGGCTAAGGTGTGCTGTAGCCTCTGCCAGCTTGGGATCCGGTACCCTGTTGCCGACCCTTCACCCTATTAGCTCTCTTATGGGCTCTTGGGGTCCCCTCTGCGCCTCTGGGTCTCTCTCTCT
The DNA here is from genome assembly GCF_046119375.1 of Phyllobates terribilis. NCBI lineage: Eukaryota > Metazoa > Chordata > Amphibia > Anura > Dendrobatidae > Phyllobates > Phyllobates terribilis. The sequence continues at coordinate 1,020,808 of NW_027363240.1, read as the reverse complement.
TCTCCTCTGCTCTGCTTCTCAGGCTCTCAGACAGACTGACGTCTCACAGACTGACAACTGACTGACTGACTGACCCTGATCTAAGATGGTGCCCACCTTATATACTCCCTCTATGTGTGAGCTCAGGTGACTAGCACCCAATGAGCTCCTAACTTTACCCAGGCTGCTCCCCCTATCTGCCCCTACACTACTGGGATGTTCCACCCCCCTCCCACTCCAGCCAGGAACAGACACTGTCGTACCTGCACATTTCTCTAGTGGGAGTACCATCGGTCTGTTCCCCGGAAATAGGATGTGTGTAGTGCATGCAGCCTACTAGCTCAGTTCCACACTCCATCCTTACCCGGGAGTGGAATATCACACCTCTGGGTTGAGGTGCAATACCCCTGTAGCAGCCGAATCCTCAGGGTGCTACATTACTGGCGTCTGAGTCGGAGTTGAGCTCTCTGCCCTTTACTGATCCAGCCTCTGGTCCATCCATCTGGCCCATCAAGAGTCACTCTCATTTCATCAGTCCATAAAACCTTTGAAAAATCAGTCTTAAGATATTTCTTGGCCTATTCTTGACGTTTTATCTTATGTTTCTTGTTCAAAGGTGGTCGTTTTTCAGCATTTCTTACCTTGGCCATGTCCCTGAGTAGCGCACACCTTGTGCTTTTTGATACTCCAGTAATGTTGCAGCTCTGAAATATGGCAAAACTGGTGGCGAACGGCATCTTGGCAGCTTCACGCTTGATTTTCCTCAATTCATGGTCAGTTATTTTGCGCCTTTTTTGGCCAACGCGCTTCTTGCGACCCTGTTGGGTATTTGCCATGAAACGCTTGATTGTTCGGTGATCACGCTTCAAAAGTTTGGAAATTTCAAGACTGCTGCATCTCTCTGAAAGACATCTCACAATTTTGGAATTTTTAGAGCCCGTCAAATCTCTCTTCTGACCCATTTTGCCAAAGGAAAGGAAGTTGCCTAATAATTAAGCACACCTTATATAGGGTGTTGATGTCATTAGTCAACACCCCTCCTCATTACAGAGATGCACATCACCAGATTTACTTAATTGGTAGTTGGCTCTCAAGCCTATGCAGCTTGGAATAGGACGACATGTATATAAAGTGTCATGTGATCAAAATACCATTTGCCTAATAATTCTGCACACAGTGTATAGTGAGGGGTGATTGTAACCGCTCCGTATGGAGTGGCTGCAGGTGTTAGGGTGAACACTTTGGTATGTTCATTAGTTGCCTGCTCCGGGCCTAATGAATATGATCAAGTGCATGCAAGAAAGAATAACATCAGACACACACAGTCGGATGTAAGCTCTCCTTGATCAGATATGACACAGCTCCAAGTGTCTTTATTCAACGCGAACATAGACTTATATAAACTGTAAATAGGGGCTCAGTTAGCCCTAGAATGTGAGTAACCAGATGTATTCATTGGTTAGTCCATGGGCAGATCCATGAGGTCATCAGGGTGGGTATGGTCCATGAGGTCATCAGGGAGCGTGATCCATGAGGTCATCAGGGGGCATGGTCCATGAGGTCATCAGGGTGGGTTGGTCCATGAGGTCATCAGGGGGCATGATCCATGAGGTCATCAGAGAGCGTGATCCATGAGGTCATCAGGGTGGGTTTCTCCAAGCAATGTGTCGCTCTGTGGTTGGTTAGTCCTTCTATAGAATGCAGCTTCCTCCCAGAACAGAGCATGGTGTGATGAAACAGGAAATGGCAGCCATCTTTTGATCTAAACAAGCTTATGTAAGGTGAAATAATACACTTTGTGGGTCTTTTCTCTCAATCTCCTATGTCTTGAGGTTAATTAAGTATTTGATCCTATGGCTCTCCTCAACACAGGGAGGATAGAAGCTAATTTTTGTTACTGATAGAAGCTAATTTCATCAGTAATGTGGCCAGACAGCATTTTAACGCTTTTTACCTGCAGATTAACCTTAGATCTGCCGGTAAATAGTGGTTTTGCACATGACAGGTTCCATTTAAGGTGCTTATCCTTACTTGATAACAAGAGACATTAAAATGGATATTTCCAACCAACTCCCAGTAACACCTGAATGACTTTTTTAAGGGGTCTCAGAACTTAGTAAGTGATGCAGCCTCTTCTGCCCCGCTTACCTGCACGCTGGTTGCATACTACAGCATCTGATGGATTTTGCAACATTGTTCCATTGAAGTGAATGGGACACTGAAATACCAAACACAGTCGCTACTATCTGGTCAGAGGAAACCAGCAAAAGAGCTGATGGTGGAGGTGATAAGAGTCGGACCTCCCAAGAGGAATCCACTTTCTGAAAATACTTTGAACACTTTGTGAAATGCAAAAGGGATTTTCCCATTCCCAGAATAAGCCATAAGTACTGTCTCTTGCCTGAGGCTCCCAAAAGTCAACTCCTGACATTCTCCATACACTTCAATCGTGCGGAGTCCGCATGTGCATGTGGCCCTCTTCATTAATGTCCATGAGGGTTATAGAAAGAGCCAAATAAATGCAAATGTCAGAAATGCCTAAGATGGGAACATTCTTGTAAATGTCTCCTGTTCTGTAATTCTTCACCCTAGTAGAGGACAGCGGTGTTCGGCCGACCGGCTCTAGTAGCACAATCTCAGATAACATCAGGCAGAGATTAATATTCCATCATGTGCTCGGCAGGGGAGTTATGGGAAGGTTGTCCTGGCGGAGGATGCTTCTAACCATCAGAAGTATGCTGTGAAGATCATCAGCAAGAGATCCCTGCTCTCTACTGGCGATGAGGCGGATGTGATGGTGGAGCACCGAGTGTTACAGCTGGCATCTGGGAGCCCCTTCCTCGTCCACGCAGACTTTGCATTCCAGACCAAGGTATAATACTGACTACTACTTTATTACTATCCCCATAGGTAATCAGCAGATCAGGAGGGCAGCAGCGCTTACTGGGATACTCTGACTGATTCACTGCACTACCTGACAGAGCCCCGGCCATGTGCGAGCAAATTGTCTGGTACTGAGAATGGGAATGCGCTGCAGTACCGGACACAGGGTCATGGATTCTACACATAATCTACTTTCTATATCAATTCATCGCCGTCTCTAAGATCTCTGCTTTCAGTCAGTTAGTAAGCTCCATTGTTTTCCTCCAATGTATGAAAACCCTTTCCTGATCATGTGATGGATGCTCAGGCGCACGGCTCATTGTAGGACAGTTACTGGATCTGTTTCTTGTAAAGTGACCTGTGTGTCCACTACTTGATCAGGAGAGGGTTTGTAGCCACTGGAGGTGAACAATGTAGGTTCCTACACAGTGACTGAAAGCAGAGATCTTAGAAAGTTTGAGGAATGGATATAAAAAGCAAAGTGGAAAATTGTATAACTAATCATTAATGGGTTTATCCATGACTAATTAATTTTTTTGGCTATGGGCCTAAGAGCTGACAGGCAGGTGATTGTTAATTACCTGCCTGTTGTGCCTGGCGCTGATCTCTGCCGGCTTAGAGCAGTCACAGACCGCTGCTGCCAGTGATTCTGCGGCCTCTTCTACTTTGCTCTGTTGATGGGGTGTGACTGCTGCTGTCATGCTGATTGACAGCCGGCTCCTCACTGCGTAACTGCAGGAAACTGACTGTCAATCAGCATGAAGCCAGCAGTCATGTCTCGTCGACAGAGCAGAGGCCGGGTAGAAAAGCCAGGTAGTTAGCAACTACCTGACTGTTAGTTCTTAGACCCATAGTAAAAAAATAGTACTGGAAAATCTCTTTAAGGAAAACCTGACAGGTCCCCATGCCCTCCAAACCACCATGCATTTATTATATTGTTAATACTAAAGGTAAGCGAATAAATTAAAATTTTACTAAAATTTTTCAAAAATCCAAATTTGCCAAAATGCTGATTTTTTGTAATTCACTTCTGCTTGGATTCAACAAAATGCCACATTTTTTAAATCATAAAAGGGCCATTCAAAGGTTAAAAAAATAAAACAAATCCTCATCTTACCGCTCACATCTCAGGCACCTCTACTATCCACCGCCACCTGTCCTAGGATTTTGTCTGATTTGCTTTTCTGTAGTTATACTACTATATAACAAGACCTTTGTATATTTGATGGGACGACTAGTCTGGTGAAGCCAACACCGTGTTGACTAGTCTGATGCTAATGGGCATATTGCAAACAAAATTTATAAAATAATTTTTTGTCATTCACTACAATCAAATATACAGTACAAAGTGCTTGTTAGGAAGGGTATTATCATAAGAATAAATACATGGTGGTGGTTTGGGGGACATGGAGGAGCTGTCAGATTCTCTTTAAAAAAATAATATTTTTTTCTTGCTAAAGCTGGAATATCCCTTCAAGCATTAGAGAAGCCGCTAATGTATTCTGTATAGTAAATGTGTAGATGTTAGGATGATTCAGTAATTATATCTTCTCTTTGCCGTGTTTCTTCCATGACACAGATGTTTGTGCTACTTGGTCTGGAATACATGAGCTGCGGGGACTTCCACCACTTCCTACAGATGAAGGGGCGGCTTAACATCCCCAGTGCAAGGTAATAAGATATAACATTCACTTGTCAGTCTATAGATTAGTGTGAATTTCTAAGGGTCTCCTCACATTACATCTTTCCATTTTCTTTTGTGCCAGATTCTATGCCGCGGAGCTCGTGTGTGGCATCCAGTATCTCCATTCTAAGGGCATCGTCCACAGAGACCTCAAGCCCGAGAACATCCTGGTGGCTGAGTCGGGCCATGTTAAGATCACAGATTTCGGTCTCGCACTTGAGAACATGCTTGGAGACCGCACAGCCACCGAATATGCTGGGACCAAGGAATTTGTGGCTCCTGAGGTGAGAAGAAGAGAATTTTCCTCTTTTTACTGATGTAATGATAGGAATAATGTTACATCACAGACCATGGAGAGGTGGAGAGATTAGGAACATGGACAATACAAGACCAGGGAAAGTGTTACCCCATCTCTTATATAGGGGTGAATGTCCCCTCTAAATAGTAGCGTCTGGTCATCAAGTCTGGTCAGTCCACAATGTTGGCTCCTTAGTATTTTCTGTGCAGTAACTGTTCTCTCCTCTTTGGCAGATGCTGGCTGAGGAGGAGTATGGCGCTGGAGTGGACTGGTATTCATTTGGCATCATCTTAAATAAAATGATTACCAGTAAGTGCAATTACCATCCTGCACTATTTAATCAATTATCCTCCAGCGCTGAAGACCTCATCAAAAAGGTGAGTATGGCACTGTAATAAGACACCACTGTATTTTAAACCATATTACATGAAAACCTCCGACAGCAAGACACCCCCACCCCTACTACACCCCAGACTGCGCCATTATAGGGGATATCGAGGACATAGTGAAAAACAAAAAACGGAGCTAAGGACTAACAGGCAGGGAGTTGCTACCTATCTGCCTATTGTGCTTGACACCATTCTTTGCCGGCACAGATTGCTCCTGCCGGTGATTCAGCTGTCTCTGCTGTTGTCATGTTGACAGAGTAGCAGCTTCTTTTCCACCATGCTCTATTGACGAAGCGTAACTTCTGCCGTCATTCTGATTCATAGTCGGCTCCTCCAGTTAGGCAGCGGGAATACGGCTGTCAATCAGAATAACGTCAGAAGTCACGCTCCGTCAACAGAGCAGGGTGGAAAAGAAGCCATCGCTCTGTCAACGTGACGTCAGCAGAGGCAGCTGAATCGCCAGTACTGGGAAAGAGCAGTGCCGGCCACCTGCCTGCCTTTGTTTTTCACAATATTCCGGATATCCCCTTTAAGGGACAAAATTTTACTGACCTAATGAATAATAAGGGTGTGAGTTTCCCTTTACAGTATCAGTCTGGTAGCAGATTTACGGAAGGCATCTTTTCACACCTAGAAGCCTCCATGTGCAATCTTCTTGCTTAGGTCTTTGCTAAATGATGTTTCTAATGATGTTTCTCTATTTCAGCTCCTCCAGAGAGATCCTGCCAAGCGCTTAGGAGTCCACGGAAACATCAGAGGTCATCACTTGTTCCAGCATATTGACTGGGTCTCTGTGGAAGCCCTTCGGATGCCCCCACCACACATCCCTATAGTAAGTATATACACAAACATTCTACATTCTGGACACATTTTATAGACAATATATGCTACCTAATGTTAGGAGGTAGATGAAGAGGGATGTGCCCAGGGGCTGCAGAGGAAGGTGTGGATGCCATTCAGCAGTAGGGTGGACATATAGCCTGTGCAGCCAGAGTAGTTACACACAAGCATAGTGAGGAGGGGGCCCTTCACCAACTCTGAGGTTTGACCATACAAGATGCAAGTGTTAATGATCGGGGAGGACTTTTTCTTCTGTTTGGTTTGATCTTGTTGGAGGTCAGTGCTGGATGTGGAAAGTATTTATACCAATGTGATTGACATGATTTACTGATGTGTGTATAACCTGTGTATTTGCGTTTGTCTGATGTACGTGTCAAGTGCATGTCTTATGCTTGTGTAATATGTGGACTGTGCATGTGTGTGTTGTGCTTTTGTGATGTGTGTGACGCGCCCCCTGGGCCAGTGTTGTTGGGGATACCCGGAGCCGGATCAGATGGGGGTTGTAGTCTCCGAGTGGCTGTGACCCGGTCCGTGCCCAGGGTGTCAAGCTCAGTGTGTGGCAGTCCTTATGATGTTACTAGATGTTCTTTTGTGTCGACTACGCCACCCGTTGAATTGCGGTCAATAAGGCCGCCGCTGCAGCAGGGTCCGCTGAGGCTGGTGATGTATGTGCAGCTCAGGTAGTATAACCCCCAACGGGAGGGGTATAGCCTCAGGGGGTCAGTTGCAGAGGATGGGGGTTGTGGTGGTGCAGCGGAGATGGAAATGAGACTCAGAGTCGGGCTGTGCAGTTCAGAGTTTGTTTACTTACTGCAGTTGTTCTGGTCACTCCGGCCTTAAGTGACCACCCGAGCCGTGCTGCGTCCACCAGGTCCTGGACTCGGCCAACCCCCAGGTGATTCTGGAGCGTGGTCCTGAGCTCCCTTTCTGTCCTGTCCTCTTCTCTGGCCTTCCCCACCAGGGATCCACCTATGTCCGGCTCCCTCGGGCCTCTTGGTGGTAAACCCTTGTCTCTGGGTTCCCTGACCCTATTCCTGGTCTGCCTTCCAGGTGGATTTAGTGGGTGATCGTGGCAGATCGATCCTGCCCACGACCTCCGGTTCCTGGCTAAGGTGTGCTGTAGCCTCTGCCAGCTTGGGATCCGGTACCCTGTTGCCAACTCTTCACCCTCTGGTCTAATTTGGGCTCTTGGAGTTCCTTCTTTCTCCCCCTCTGGGTCTTTCTTTCTCCTCTCTCTCTCTCTTGGCCTTGGAGCTGCTCTTCTCCTCTGCTCTAACAGACTGACCTCACTCTGCAAAAGACTGACGTCTCACAGACTGACCTCACTCTGCAAAAGACTGACCCTGATCTAAGATGGTTCCCACCTTATATACTCCCTCTATGTGTGAGCTCAGGTGACCAGCACCCAATGAGCTCCTAGCTTTACCCAGGCTGCTCCCCCTATCTTCCCCTACACTACTGGGATGTTCCACCCCCCTCCCACTCCAGCCAGGAACAGACACTGTCGTACCTGCACATTTCTCTAGTGGGAGTACCATCGGTCTGTTCCCCGGAAATGGGATGTGTGTAGTGCATGCAGCTAACTGAGCTCAGTTCCACACTCCATCCTTACCCGGGAGTGGAATATCACACCTCTGGCTTGAGGTGCAATACCCCTGTAGCAGCCGAATCCTCAGGGTGCTACATGTGCACTGTGCTGTGTAAGTTGTGCGCTGTGCTTGTGTGATGTGTTTTTATCATGTTTTTGTTCTATAATGTTTTATTGTACTTATAGGGGTCGTCCACTGCTCAGACAAACCTTTCTTAATCCCTATGTTTCCCCCCAGTAAAATAATAACACTTATACTCCCCTCTGTTGCCGGTGCCATTCCAGCAGTGTCAGCACTGGCTCCCCTGCGGCTCGTGAGGCATTGTTATGTCATGCAATCCCTGCAGCCAATCAGCGCTGGCTTCACTATCCTCTCCTATGAACATAATTGACTTTCGGATGAAGTGAGTGCAGCCGCTGCTAGTAGTGACTATACTGTAAGTGTTATTTTACTGAGGGGACACTTAGGGACTGAAAAGGCATTGTCCGAGTAGTGGATAACCCTTTAAGTGAGGGGGTCAATACAGAATGCTCAGACAAGGGCCTTTAATTCTCAGTGTTCGCATCTGCAGTAGTGATAGGGCATGATATCCCTATGATTCAGCCACTTCATTCTAAATCCAAATATGCTTGTGAGCCTTCAGAGCTTTATGTGCATGATGGGGAGAGAAAAGCACTAAATATATACTATCATGTAAGTTACATGCTAGGATGCCATTAGGACATATCGTCTGATCATCAGAACATCATAATCTATTTTTATTTCTCTCTTACAGCCACCTATACCTCAACGCCGTGCCAGAAAATTCAACCTGAACAACATGGAGAGAGCAGAGGCCGAGAAGGGACCTTTACCAGTTAACTCTACGGCCGTGTTCAGAGGTTTATCATTTGTCACCTGGTGAATCCTCTAGACACCAGCTCTAATGTCACCAGAGCGAGTTGTCCTCCTGAGCTCCTGGAAGAAGATCTACTGACGTGTAGAAGAGTGGACCCAGGCATCGAAGAACTGGAATGTCTAATAACACCTACAACTGGCACAGGACCGAAACACATCATCTTCCCAAGAATTCATCAGAGATGAGGACAAGACTGACAGTGAAGACACCTGTCAGTGAAGATGTCGAGTGACCCGACAAGAAGACAGCAGAAGACCAGCACAGCCGATGGTTGTAAGTGGTGGCGCCAGAACATCTGCGCTCCTTTCCACTCATAAGCATGTGAAAAACACTTCAAAATGTATCTACCGGTAACTGGATTTCCTCACATTCATGACAGCACCACCATGTTGTGCTGTCTTGGGTTGGAAGAAGCCAAGTGGTGAGTGTTGGCCGGCTATTTAGGGGTGGAGGAGGCCGGATTTTTTTTTTTTTTTTTTTTAAGTAACATCTCCCACATGCCTATGACAAAGTGTTACTATATACAGATGTATCCACTGTGTATAGTAATTTTTAAAACTGACCGGTAATAGGATTTCCTCTGATTCATGACAGAGCTGTCATAGGTGAGGGGAAAAAGGTGAGTGATGGCCGGCTATTTAGGGGTGGAGGAGGCCGGATTTTTTTTTTTTTTTTTTTTTTAATAGATGGAGGATTCTGAGCGATAGGGCTCCTGTACACCAAAAGATCAGCTCAGACAATGGTGGTAAGTAGGAGCCAGAACATCTGTGCTCACACATAGGCATGTATCATACACTCAAGAATATACGGACCGGTAACTGGATTTCCTCACATTCATGATAGTGTGACACCCCAGGGGTCTGGTTGCCACAGTGATAGAGATATTATGTCTGAGAGCAGGTGGGAGGTCCTTTGGTCAGGGATCCTGTGCATGCCACACCTCCTGCCCAGTCTTGGGAGGGGAAGAACTTCCCCTGTATAAACCCGGGGCTGAGGCAGGGTGAGTCAGACAAGGAGAGTGGAGAAGAGAAGCAGCATAGGAAACAGCAGAGTTACAAGGAGTCAGGGGCTGGCAGCTACAGAGCTCGCCCTGACTAAGAAGATTCTTTACCGGACCCGGAGTCCGAGGCTGTGGGGACTAACTCCTACCCAGCAGCAGAATCCGTCGGGCAGGGGATTTCAGGTCCTCTGGCCCAGAAGCCCGAAGGCACGGTCACACGCGTGGGACCAGCACCGCCATCGTGGAGCGGAAGCCATTAGAAGGCCCCGAGTCACCGGCCATACGGGTGAGCACCACACGGTACACTCAGGGACGTGGGCTACTTACATCAGCTTCTAGCAAGGTAGCCAGAAGAGTACAGTCAGTTTGGGAGGCCTACAACTACGCCTGGCCAGGGGAGATCCCATCTGCTCAAAGACTGACCAGGCCCCGTTTGCTAGCAAGTACTCCGGGAGGGTCTGTCGTTGTTACCAGTAAAGACCCTGAACTACACCGTACCGTCTCTGAGTGGTTCCTGCTACCCCCATCATCCACGTCGGCTGCCCTGAGGCCATACCCCTCCCGTTGGGGGTTATACTATCACGCTGCACAATCCTACCACCGGCCTCAGCGGTCTGCCCTGCAGCAGCAGCTTCCTGGCTGCACTCAACGGGTGGCGTAGTCATCAACCATCTACTGCTAGTATATCGCCGCGCAGTTTGACTCCCTGGGCACGGACCGGGTCGCCGCCACGAGACTACAACCCTCAAGAGATCCGGCTCCGGGTAAGCTCCCGCGTGCGCAACGCAGCGCGACACAGGCCCAGGGGCGCGTCAACTTTGGCGTAGTCAGCAGGATTTCGTGCCCGCAACCACCGGGTACTGCGTGCCTGAAAAGCAAAGACTGTTCAAACTTACCAGTGGTGAAGATTCCCGCTATCCGTGGAAGTTTTCCCGCCATCCGGCGCCATCTTCGACCTTCTTCCCGCCATCCGTGGAGTTTTCCCGCCATTGGACGCCATCTTGAGGACGCCGCGCGGGAAGAAGAGGGGCGTGGACTCCGAAAGCGCGCGAGAACTGAAGCCCCGCCTCACGTCCGGACGTTGCGTAAGGTCCTGGAAGGAGCCCAGCAGACGCCGACATCACAGGAGCGCGACGGAAGGTCCTCAACCCTGACGATCCACTGCGGAGCCGCGGCCTACGGAAGAGGATCATCGCAAGGTAGGCCACGGTCCACTAGGGGGGAGGAAGATGTCGGATACGGAGGAGAGCTTCACTGCCTCAACCCCCGCCAGCGCTACCGCTGCTGCAGTTATGCCCTTCACCATGCCCTATATCCCGGGAGCAGCTTGGCTACCCCAGTACTCAGGGGAGTCACATACCCTGCATGACTTTAGAGAAAAGCTGGATAGCCTCTTCCAGGTGTACCCCCTCACAGAAGAGCAAAAAGTGAGCATCCTGGTGGCCCAACTAACCGGGGCAGCCAAAAGGGAAGTAAAATCCTGGCCACCTGGGAGGAAGACTGTCGCAGGGATACTAACCCGGCTGAAGGACACCTTTGATACCCGCACCTCAGCCGAAATTAAGCTTAGATTCTACGGGTGCAAGCAGCGAGCGCATGAGAGTATAAGGGACTATGCACTAAACCTACAAGAGGCCCTGAGGGCCATAAAGCAGACCGACCCTGATGGGGTGGGAAACGAGGACAGGCTGTTGACTGAACAATTTATAGAGGGTTTATATTGCAATGCCCACCGAACCCAGTTGCGGGCAATGGCCTTACAGGATTCCCATCTGGACTTTGCACAGTTCAAGGACAGAGCCATCCGGGTGCTCCGAGAACCGGCACCAGGTGGCGTTGTGACCCACAGACGCCCCACTACCACTTACTACCAGGAGGCGGCGCCCTTGTCAGCAGGGCCTGTGGGAGCTGATGCGCAGGCTTTGGACAATGACCCGGCTCCAGACCTACACCATCAGGTCCAAGAGCTAGCTAAGAGCGTTGCTGCGCTAACCCGAACTGTGCAGTCTTTACAGGTTTCCACCCCAGGGAAGATCCAGCTGGCATCCGGACCGGAGGACATCCCGTGGCGTCGACCAAGGAGGACCCCACCGGCCAGAGGAAGACCCAGTGACCGATACAGTGAGGACGGACGACCCATCTGCCGCCGCTGCAATCAACCCGGACATATGGCAAGGTACTGTTCTTTAAACGGGCACAACCTGGGGTAGAGGTCCAACCCCCAGGAAAAAGATCACCAGGCCCATCGAACTGGCGCGACAGATATGTGGGAGGACGTCCAGTCTTGCCTGTGGTACTGGATGGCATTCCCATGAGTGCCCTACTGGACACCGGGTCACAGGTCACCACCATCCCGTACGTGCTCTTCAAGCAGTACTGGAATGACTCGGATATTACCCGCTACCCCGACGACGACTTGAGTATCATCGCCAGCAATGGTCAGCCCGTGCCACAGATCGGATTTAAAGAGGTGACCATCAAAATTGGTAGAGTCGAACTGGCCGCCCAGGGACTGATCATTGTAGATATCGATAAACATGAGAGTCACCCAAAAATAACTCTAGGAACTAATGTAATTGAAAATTGTCTTGCAGAGGTGATTTTCCTTTTACAGCAGGTTGCCAAGAATGCCAGCTCCGGCGAGCAGCGGGTGCTCCAGAAAGAGATCCGGGCACTGATGCAACGGCAACAAGTGGAACTCTCCGGCGGTGAGATTGGTAGCGTAAGAATGTGTGACCCTTTTCCTATTGCCATGCCCCCAAAAAGTGAAATGATGATTTGGTGCCGGGCAGCTATTGGTCTGAGAGGTAGAGATTACCAGGCAATGGTAGAACCAGTTTACTCAGACAGTAGGCCCACCATTTTGACAGCACGGGGGGTGGTCAATGTACGCCATGGGAGGGTGCCCATTCGCATAATAAATATCGGGGAGAGGGAAGTGTACCTGCCCCGGTATGCCACGCTAGCCAAATTATATACCACTAATCAAAGTTCTATACAATCTGTGGAACCCTTGCCTCCATCTCACCCGGAGGAAGGTAACGGCTCTAAGAAAGACATGGAGGACTGGTGTCAGCAACTACATTTGGGTACTGACTCCACTCCCTCACATCAGAAACAAGGAGTCTATCGGGTGGTTCAAGAGTATGAGAGAGTGTTTAGTAAACACCCGTTAGACTTCGGGCGAGTCAAGGGGGTAGAACATCGCATCCCCACGGGAGATCATCCTCCCATAAAAGAGAGGTATCGACCCGTACCCCCTGCACATTACCAACACGCCAAGGGGATGCTTAGAGATATGAAGGAGGCTGGGGTAATCCGGGATAGTTGTAGCCCCTGGGCAGCCCCATTAGTTTTAGTCAAAAAGAAAGACAACACCATGAGGATGTGTGTAGATTACCGGAAAATCAACCGTATCACACACAAGGATGCGTACCCCTTACCAAGGATAGAGGAGTCATTGGCTGCTTTAAGATCTGCTAACTTCTTCTCTACCTTGGATCTCACTAGCGGGTACTGGCAGGTTCCTGTAGCAGAGGCGGACCGGGAGAAGACCGCATTCACCACCCCGATGGGACTTAGCGAGTTCACCTGCATGCCGTTCGGACTCTGCAACGCACCAGGAACCTTCCAACGCCTAATGGAGTGCTGTCTGGGCCACAGAAACTTCGAGACGGTCCTGTTGTACCTGGACGATGTCATCGTATATTCCAAGACGTATGAGGACCACCTGAAACACCTGGCGGAAGTGTTCGAGGCTCTGGCGAGTTACGGCCTAAAGGTGAAACCCTCCAAGTGTCACCTCCTGAAACCAAAGGTGCAGTACCTGGGACACGTGGTGAGCGCTGACGGAGTGGCTCCCGACCCCGATAAGATCACCGCAATTAAGGGATGGCCAAGCCCCTCCAGCGTAAAAGAAGTGCGGCAGTTCCTCGGGTTGGTAGGCTACTACCGAAGGTTTATTCCCGGTTTCACCAAAAAGGCAGCACCTATGCAGGACCTCCTGATAGGCCAGTCCCGGAAGGCCAAGAACCAGAAGCCGCCCTTCAAATGGGAAGAGCTGGAAGAAGAGTCCTTCCGCCAGCTGAAGATGGCCCTCACGGGGGACGAAATCCTGGCGTACCCGGATTATAGCCAGCCCTTTATCCTCTACACCGACGCCAGTAACATCGGGCTAGGAGCCGTACTGTCCCAGATCCAGCAGGGGAAGGAACGAGTAATCGCCTACGCCAGCCGAAAACTGCGACCCACCGAAAGGAACCCCGAGAATTACAGCTCATTTAAGTTAGAGTTCCTGGCCGTAGTATGGGCAATCACTGAGCGCTTTAAGCATTACCTCGCTTCTTCCCGGTTCACCGTGTACAAGGATAACAACCCGCTGACACACCTGGACACGGCAAGACTCGGTGCCCTGGAGCAGAGGTGGATGGCCCGTCTGTCCAACTACGAGTTCACAATTAAATACCGGGCAGGACGCTCCAATACCAACGCGGACGCCCTGTCCAGGATGCCCAACCTGCCGGACGGAGGAGAAGATCCGGAGGGACTGGAAGAAGTTGAACTCCCTGCGTTCCACCGTCATGGGACTATTCAGTATTCCCACCGGGTAAGGAGTAAGCAGGCTGCTACGTTGAACCCCTTACCCCACTACAACTGGGCGGAAACGCAAGACAGCGACCCTGCCGTCCGACTGGTGAAGGAGATGCTGACTCGGCCGGAGGCTCGCCTTGAACCGGACGCTCCGGAGGAAGCCAAACAACTATGGGCAGAGAAGAGTCGACTGTTCCTTTACAAAGGGAAGTTGTGCCGCAGAATGGTTAACTCCCGGACGCATGAATTACTCTGGCAAGTAGTGGTGCCACGAAGAGACGCAGCCATGGTGATGGAGGCATACCACGACGGAGCTGGACACTTTGGGTGGAAAAAGCTGGAGTTCCTGCTGCGCGAGCGGTTCCACTGGGTAGGCATGAGGGGAACCATCGAGAAGTGGTGCAGAGATTGTGGCCCGTGCACCCTGAGAAGGAAGGACCGAGCCAGCCAGAAGACTCCCCTGCAGTCCATCGTCACCCGGCAACCGTTGGAACTGGTAGCCTTGGATCATGTAAAACTGACCCCAAGCAGAAGTGGCTACGTCTACGCGTTAACCATCGTGGATCATTACTCCCGGTTCTTGGTTGTCGTCCCCGTCAAGGACTTAACGGCTCAAACAGCAGCTAGAGCCTTCCAGCAGCACTTCTGCCGTCCACACGGGTACCCGGACCAAGTGCTGACGGACCAGGGACCTGCCTTTGAAGCGGAGGTCTTTCAGGAATTCTGCAATCTGTATGGCTGCCGGAAGATAAGGACGACACCCTACCATCCGCAGACTAATGGACTTTGTGAAAAAATGAACCAGGTGGTAATGGATCTTCTAAAAACGTTGCCCCTGGAAGAACGCAGTCTGTGGCCTGAAAAGTTGCCCGATCTGGTGGACCTATACAACCACATCCCGGTAGGTTCCACCAACTGTACCCCGGCTTACCTAATGAGGGCAAGACCTGGTAAGTTACCTGTTGACCTGGAAATGGGAGTCCTGACCCCCGAGGACACTTCACCAGAAACAGACTGGGACACAGAGAGGCAGCAGCAGTACCGGAGAGTACAGGAGAGCGTGGAGCGAAGTCTCTGTCAGGCTAGGGAAAGACAAGAGAAAACTTACAACCAGTATGCTCCCGCTGTTCCCCTGGTACCCGGAGAGCAGGTCTTGAAGAGGAAGAGACGGCTCCACAAGTTGGACGACCAGTGGGAGAAGGACCCGTACACCGTACTGCCCTCAAGCCACGAGAACCCGAAGGTCTGTACCATCAGTAAAGACGGAGGGGAAACCACAGCCATTGTATCCCGGGACCACCTGAAGAAGTGTCCCGAACAACTGAGGAACCCTGAAGAGGAACAAGAAGACCATCGACCCGTGGAAGAAAGGGAAGATATGGTTAGTACCGTGCTCGGGGACTTTCCTCAGTCTTGGACTCAAGTCAATGGTGCAGTTGTGGTACCCGTACTCACCTTCCTCCAACCATCATCCCAAGAACCTACGGAGCAACGGGTAGAGCTGGAAGAACAGCCGGTCCAGGAGGCAGAAGACTCCACACAAGCAGAACAGGAGAATCAACCCTCTGCTTATAGTGAGCCTGCCGTACCCCTAGTGAGACAAAGAGCCGGTAGACAGCTGCCCAGTTTACCCTTGACAGCTCCTACACCCTGTAGTTCAGGGCCAGACAGTCAGCTCCGTAGGTCCACTCGGGCCACTAGAGGCCAGTTACCCGCACGCTGGAGAATTTAAAGTGTATAAATTGTTTTATTTATGTTTTTCTGTGTCTTGTTGCTTGTGTATAATTTTGTGTTTCTAGTTATTTTTAGGAAACCTTGGTGGATTTACCGGGAATCCTTGTATATAGTTGGAGCGTAACCCAGGATGGACTAGAGACTGTTAAGGACTCGGGGTAGGACAGACCCCTACCTGGTTACGTCTCCCTGTGTTGGTGAAATGGGCACCTTTGCTTTTCTTCAAAGACTGCATCCGGTTGCGGACACGCCGTAACCATCTTATGTGTTTTTCTTATAGTATTGTTATTGTTATACTTTGTTATGTTTTTCTAAATGTGTTTAGTCCCGGAGTACTAAATTTCACTAGGGGGGAATGTGACACCCCAGGGGTCTGGTTGCCACAGTGATAGAGATATTATGTCTGAGAGCAGGTGGGAGGTCCTTTGGTCAGGGATCCTGTGCATGCCACACCTCCTGCCCAGTCTTGGGAGGGGAAGAACTTCCCCTGTATAAACCCGGGGCTGAGGCAGGGTGAGTCAGACAAGGAGAGTGGAGAAGAGAAGCAGCATAGGAAACAGCAGAGTTACAAGGAGTCAGGGGCTGGCAGCTACAGAGCTCGCCCTGACTAAGAAGATTCTTTACCGGACCCGGAGTCCGAGGCTGTGGGGACTAACTCCTACCCAGCAGCAGAATCCGTCGGGCAGGGGATTTCAGGTCCTCTGGCCCAGAAGCCCGAAGGCACGGTCACACGCGTGGGACCAGCACCGCCATCATGGAGCGGAAGCCATTAGAAGGCCCCGAGTCACCGGCCATACGGGTGAGCACCACACGGTACACTCAGGGACGTGGGCTACTTACATCAGCTTCTAGCAAGGTAGCCAGAAGAGTACAGTCAGTTTGGGAGGCCTACAACTACGCCTGGCCAGGGGAGATCCCATCTGCTCAAAGACTGACCAGGCCCCGTTTGCTAGCAAGTACTCCGGGAGGGTCTGTCGTTGTTACCAGTAAAGACCCTGAACTACACCGTACCGTCTCTGAGTGGTTCCTGCTACCCCCATCATCCACGTCGGCTGCCCTGAGGCCATACCCCTCCCGTTGGGGGTTATACTATCACGCTGCACAATCCTACCACCGGCCTCAGCGGTCTGCCCTGCAGCAGCAGCTTCCTGGCTGCACTCAACGGGTGGCGTAGTCATCAACCATCTACTGCTAGTATATCGCCGGGCAGTTTGACTCCCTGGGCACGGACCGGGTCGCCGCCACGAGACTACAACCCTCAAGAGATCCGGCTCCGGGTAAGCTCCCGCGTGCGCAACGCAGCGCGACACAGGCCCAGGGGCGCGTCAATAGCACCACCATGTTGTGCTGTCTTGGGTTGAACAAAACCAAAAGGGTGGCTATTAATCCATTTCCAACATGTGCCGTACATGTACGGCACATGTCGGGTCTCTCCCTTTGGTGCAGGCTCTGGCGATGAGACTGCACCTTTCCGGGGACATGACAGCTAATTTGATCAGCTGTCATGTGCCTTTAACAGCCGCAGGTGGAACTGCGATCCACCCGCGGCTGTTAACATGTTAAATGCCACCGTCAATCTCTGACAGCGGCATTTAACCTGTCACATGACTGTGGAGACCCCTGCGTTTGTCATTGCTCATAGCCAGTGAGCATTTCTGCTACACACAGGCGATCTGATGGTCGCAGCTTCTAGTCTCCCATGGAGACTATTGAAGCAAGTGAAAAGTAAAAAAAAAATCTTTTTAAAAATCAAGAAAAAAAATGTAAAAATATAAAAATCACCCCCCTTTCGTCCCATTCAAAATAAAACAATAAAAAAATCAAATATACACATATTTGGTATCGCCACATTCAGAATCACCCGATCTATCAATATATAAAAAGGATTAGTTCGATTGGTAAACGGTGTAACAAGAAAAAAAATGAAAACGCCAGAATTTCGGGTTTTTTGGTCGCTGCAACATTGCAATAAAATGCAATAACGGGCGATCAAAAATCATATCTACCCTAAAATGATATCATTAAAAACATTGGCTTGGCGTGCAAAAAATAAGCCCTACCCGGGTCTCAGAAAATGGCGACATTTTTTTTTTTACAAAATTTGGATTTTTTTTTCACCACTTAAATAAAAATGAACCTATACATGCTTGGTATCTGTGAACTTGTAATGACCAGGAGAATCATTATGGCAGGTCAGTTTTAGCATTTAGTGAACATGGTAAAAAAAAAACAAGAACTGTGGAACTGCACTTTTTTTGCAATTTCATCGCAATTGGAATTTTTTTCCCATTTTCCAGTACACGATATGGTAAAACCAATGGAGTCGCTCAAAAGTACAACTTGTCCCACAAAAAATAAGACCCCACATAGCCAAATTGATAGGAAAAAAAAGTTATGGTTCCGGGAAGAAGGGGAGCAAAAAAGTAAAGCGCAAAACGGAAAATGGCCTGGGGGTGAAGGGGTTAAGGAGGCATTTTTTTTGTTGCTTTGTTTTTAGTAACATCTAGCACATGCCTA
Source organism: Phyllobates terribilis (assembly GCF_046119375.1). Taxonomy (NCBI): domain Eukaryota; kingdom Metazoa; phylum Chordata; class Amphibia; order Anura; family Dendrobatidae; genus Phyllobates; species Phyllobates terribilis. The sequence continues at coordinate 1,002,407 of NW_027363240.1, read as the reverse complement.
TGACACATATTTATTACTATATACAGATGTATCCACTGTGTATAGTAAATTCTAAAACTGACCGGTAATAGGATTTCCTCTTATCCATGATAGAGCTGTAGGTGAGGGGTAAAGGTACGTGATGGCCGGCTAAGAACACTATAATTTGCACTTTAAATAATTGACCAAAGGATTTAACTAAATGACTCTTATAAAAAGTAGATTTAGTTAGCGATATGTTTAGTAATGTGTAAGGAAGCTTTTATGTTAAGGCTTTGACCACTTTCTGATTATTGTTAAATAATGTGTTTGTGAGATGATTAAAAGGCACTTAGAAATATAGGCTATTCTGCACTATTTCCCATAATTCATATTTGTTGACAAAATTCAAGAAAGGCCATATTAGTAAGTGCCTTATCATCATCTCAAACACATGGGTCAACAAAATACAGAAAATGGCCATTGCTTTTAATAATAGTTTAAAGATTTGGAAAGAATTTACTTTAACATTTGTCACCCCTTATATCATCAAATAACAAATAAACAGAAATTGCTTTTCTAATAGATTGACACATCGAGAAGAGATCCCATTTCACCAGTCACCACATTATCATAACAAGCAGGATTACAATGAGAGATAACAGAATCCACCATTCACAGTAGGTAGTGTCACAGCTCACCTCTTCCCCCTTCCTGCACAATGACATCTTTATGTCACTAAACATGAGAACCTCTATATAAAACTCTACCAAGGAATGAAATAAAGTCCGCTATATTGTCTTGTGAGATAGATAGATAGATAGATAGATAGATAGATAGATAGATAGATAGATAGATAGATAGATAGATAGATGATAGATAGATAATGTCCAATCTCCAAACAGGCAAGAGAGCAGCTTCCATAAATGTACAAAAAAAACAGTAATCTGCAATCAGAAATACAGGTTATAAAAAAAATTATCACAATCAGGTTTAAATTAGTTTAAAAAAAAAATTATTTTACACATTCCCTTAAAGAAAAATAAATAAAAAATATATATAAAAAGTATTAGATATTATAAGAAATGTTTAATAGGTTAGAGTAGAGTAGGGCCCTGCCGAAAGAGTCTACCTTGTCGTGGTGGCAGGCTTAAAAAATCTTTTGGTCAAAACAAATCCTGAAGGCTATGTATGTGATCTGGTGTTCAATGGAAACTATTAATGTGTGATTGGTGAGGACGTGGTGCAGAAGTAGAGTTTTTCCAAAGTGGGCGGTGGGACTGTGGAAGGTTTGAGGGTTGGAGGCGGAGCTAGGGTGGAGGCGGAGCTGAGGTGGAGGCACAGCTGGGGTGGAGCCTGGGTGGAGTCTCAAGGGGGCCTGAACATTTTGCCAGTATGTGGCCCTGAAATTCCTGGTGGCTGCCCTGATGACTCCTATGGCATGTGATAGAATATTTTTTTCAGCTTTACTGACAATCAAGAGGAAAGGGCTGACATTTCCTCCCAATTACATTATTTACACCCCAGCACTTCATTTTCACAAAGGCTGCCAGTAGATAAAATAAATGGTCATTTTAAAGGGATTGTGCCACCATTAACCCCTTTACAACCCAAGGTGGTTTGCACGTTAATGACCAGGCCAATTTTTACAATTCTGACCACTGTCACTTTATGAGGTAATTACTCCGGAACGCTTCAACGGATCCCCCTGATTCTGAGATTGTTTTTTCGTGACATATTGTACTTCATGATTGTGGTAAAATTTCTTCGATATCACTTGCGTTTATTTGTGAAAAAAACAGAAATTTGGCAAAAATGTTGAAAATTTTGCAATTTTCAAAATTTGAATTTTTATGCCCTTAAATCAGAAAGATATGTCACACAAAGGAGTTAATAAATAACATTTCCCATATGTCTACTTTACATCAGCACAATTTTGGAACCAAAATTTTTTTTTGTTAGGGAGCTATAAGGGTTAAAAGTTGACCAGCGATTTCTCATTTTTCCAACAAAATTTACAAAACCATTTTTTTAGTGACCACATCACATTTGAAGTCACTTTGAGAGGTCTTTATGACAGAAAATACCCAAAAGTGACACCATTCTAAAAACTGCACCCCTCAAGGTGCTCAAAACCACATTCAAGAACTTTATTAACCCTTCAGGTGCTTCACAGGAATTTTTGGAATGTGGAAGAAAAAAATGAACATTTAACTTTTTTCACAAAAATGTTACTTTAGACCCAATTTTTCTTATTTTCGCAGGGGTAACAGGAAAAAATGGATCCCAAAATTTGTTGTGCAATTTCCCCTGGGCATGCAGATACCCCATATGTGGGGAAAATCCACTGTTTGGGCGCACGACAGGGCTCAGAAGGGAATGAGTGCCATTTGATTTTTTGATTGTAAAATTTGCTTGAATAATTAGCGGACGCCATGTTGCGTTTGGAGAGCCCCTGATGTGCCTAAACAGTGGAGCTCCCCCACAAATGACCCCATTTTGGAAACTAGACCCCCCAAGGCACCTATCTAGATGCATAGTGAGCACTTGGAACCCTCAAGTGCTTCACAAATTGATTCGTAAAAATGAAAAAGTGGAAAAAAATACTTTTTCATTTTTACGAATAAATTTGTGAAGCACCTAGGGCGATACCAAATATGTGTACTTTTATTGTTTGTTTGTTTTTTTTTCATAATAATATTTATTGATGGGTACATTATATTTTTATTTTTAGTGGATTATTTTTTTTATTTTTTTTTTAAATATTTTTAAAAAAAAAATTTATTTTTTTTTCACTTTCAGACAGTTTTTTTACTTTTTTACTTTGTCCCACTATGGGACTTTCACTTTTTTTATTCTGATCGCCTGCATGGTACAGGAATGCACCACCATCCCTGTGCCATGCAGGCTGTCAGCGCTGGACAGGGAGAACATAGTTTGGAGATGCACTGCGCATGTCCAAACAATCTTCTTGCTGCCTGGTGACCCGGATGTTGTCATGATGACATCGGGTCATCATGGCAACACCCGGGAAGCCGCGGCAGACAGCGCTGGACGCCGAAAGAGGAGGTGAGCATCGGCGATCACCTCCCCTTGCCTCCGCAATGCTGCGATCAACTTCGATCACAGCACTGCAGGGGTTAATGTGCTGGAAGCGGTGCAGGACCGCTCCCTGCACATAGTATCGGGTGTCAGCTGTGACAATCAGCTGACACCCGGCGGCGATCGCGCCCGCACAGCCTGTGTGGGCGCGCGATCGCCATGACGTACTGATACAGGTCAGGCTCTTAAAGCCCAGGGCACAGACGCGTATTAGTACGTCATGGGCTTTAAAGGGGTTAAAGGGGTTTTCCCACAAACAAAAGTTGATTTTAACCAATAGATCTTGGAATAATAATAACTTTCACAATTGAATGTGTTTAAATAAAATGTTCCTGCGCTGAGATAATCTTATAAATGTTCCCCTGCTGTGTACTGTGTAATGGCTGTGTCTGACCGTGCAGGAACATGGTCTGATCATACCACAGCTCCTGGGCAGGGGAGGAAGCAAAAGAGTATACAGACATTACAGCAGGGGATCGCAGCTGATTCTTTCTTTGAAGTAAAACATTGTTTAAATACAGGCAGAGAAATGTTTTACCTCACAAAAAGTATAAGCTGTGATCCCCTGCTGTAATGTCTGTATACTCTTTTCCGTTCTCCCCGCCCAGGAGCTGTGGTATGATCAGACCATGTTCCTGCACAGTCAGACACAGACATTACACAGAACACAGCAGAAACACATTTATAAGATTATCTCAGCACAGGAACATTTGTTTTAAACACATCCAATTGTGGAAATTATTATTCTTCCAAGATCTGTTGTTTAAAATGATTTTGTGTTCGTGGGAAAAACCCCTTTAAATATCATTCATTGTATACAGTGCTTGCAATTTACGTGTTGGAAAAAAAAATCCAGTGAAGACTTATAACATTTACTTCTGGCACCACCTTCTGTTGTAGCATGTCCACCTTATGAGCTGATGCTGGTGGTCACACATGCGTCGTCCCTTCCTCTGCAGACAGTTCTAGACATAGTGATCCCCTGTTTACTGCAAATAGAAATGGCTTTTTACAAGGTATATTGTAGTGCAGCTGATAAGATTCCTTCTGCTGGAGACATAGGTGCTATATTGTTAGCTGCAAGAAGGTGAAGGAGACCAATTCTGCTGATCACCCACCCCTTGCAGTACTCTTGGGAAGCAAACCATTATGGGTACTTTTTATACTATAAGCACTGCAAATTACCTTAACACACTGATCCCCTGTCAGGAATTTTAGTGTAAAAATTATTCCTGGGATAGCCCCTTTAGCCACAAATCCGAAAAGTGCAAAACTATTGTCTTCAGAAAATTATATAACAAGGAATAATACATGTAATTCATCTGTCTGGAGAAAAAAAGTCTGAATATTTCCTTTTAGAACCAGGCCTACTTATTACTACTTTGAGTTTCAGAATATTAATATTGCTATTGTTTCTATTCGTATAGTGGAATATTTTTAGCAGACCTGATCTTTGTGCCAACGTTTCACAAGGTTCTTATTCTAACACACAGAAGAAAAGTCTATTAAAAACCAGATATTGTATTAACTAGTGGAAAGGTTTAGTGTCAGACATTAAGGCAGAGGGGAGAGCGGGATTACGGGGCAGTGCGGATCCATCTTGTCCTGTTTCTCTTTCTGTCTGTGTTCATCCAGAATGACATGACTGCTTTCTTTTGCAGTTTTTTTCACCATTGCCTTTGTACCTAAATGGTCAATATTAAGTGCAGTCACCCCGACACTGATAGCAGAATTTACTGCATCGTCAGTGGCATGACCAGCATCTTTTCCATAGCTACAAAAAAAGAAAAAGTCAACTAGGTTATTTCTCAATGAAACTGTTAAAGATGAAATTGGTAGAATTTGTACATCTGTGTAATTAATGTGCCTGGACGAGTTCTCCAGCTCGTATACATAACCCATGTGCTACAGACTCAGGCAATACGGGTGCTAAAATGTCACCATATTATGGAGGGATCACTCTTTGCTTGATATTTGGGAAAAGGCCTAATCTGAGAGTGATCAGCTAAAGGAAAAAGGCGGCAGGATTTTTTTTGCTCCTGGTACTGCGCTTCCTGGCAAAAAAATTGCATATTTGTGAAAAGATATAATTCAGTACAGACCTCCTCTATTTCCGGCAGTGCCACAGACAATAAATGGAGCAGAGATCGAGCACATACACCCCCATTGTATGAAGGAACTGGATCTGCAGGGTCCGGTCCTCGCAGATTCCAGAGAGCCAATCTCACAATCACTGGGGGCTCCAGTGCTCTGACCCCCAGCCACCAGCGGGTTAAAGATAATGAGAACTTTCCGTCTTGGGAATAACCTAATGTAATGATGTAGTTTATGCTTAATTTAAAAAAAACATTAAAAACCATCACCTCCTGCAAAATACACTGAATACATACAGATCTCTGTCTGCAGTTATAAGTATTGGTCTATAGGGGTTTGTAAACCCAGGGGTGGATTAAGAGTAGCAAGGGCCCCGGGCAGTTTAGAAGGTGGGGGCCCCCCCCGTGATAGATCATGTGATAGTTCACGTGAAATTAATTTGGCACAATTTTAATGTATTAATTATAATAATTTTTTTACACTAATTGTATGACTTAATATTGAGCACAATTAAGTATGCTGTCATCCCCTATGTACAGTATGAGACCCTACACACAATATGAGCTGCCATAATCCTCCTATACACAGCAGGAGGCCGCACATAGCCATCTATACACAGCAGGAAGTCGCACGATGCCATCTATACACAGCAGCAGGCCGCACACAGCCATCTATACACAGCAGGAGGTCGCACGCAGCCATCTATACACAGCAGGAGGCCACACGTGGCCATCTACACACAGTGGGAGGCCGCACCTAGCCATCTATACACAGCGGGAGGCCGCACGTAGCCATCAATACACAGCGGGAGGCTGCACGTAACCATCTATACACAGCGGGAGGCCGCACGTAGCCATCTATACACGGCGGGGGGCGCACATAGCCATCTATACACAGCGGGAGGCCAAACGGTGCCATCTATACAGAGCAGGAGGCCACACGTAGCCATCTATATACAGCGGGAGGCCACACCACTCCATCTATACACAGCGCGAGGCCGCACGTAGCCATCTATACACAGCGGGAGGACACACGCAGCCATCTATACATAGCGGGAGGCCGCACGTAGCCATCTACACACAGCAAGAGGCCTGCATGTAGGCATCTATACATAGCGCCATCTATATGTAGCCATCTATATGTGGCGCCCTGCTGCGCGCAGGTGCCACAGAACCCAAAAGGGTGCATGGATGGACTTCTCCACAAGAGGCCCTCACACATTCACACACCTCCACCCTACCACCTCAGACCACCAGAGGGAGCCCTGTTAGGGATATATATATACTGGAGGGTGGAGTTAGGTAGTCAGAGTGTGCTAACGCTAGGAGATCAGTGAAGAAACAGCACGCAGGCTGCTGTGCTTAGGTGAGCCAAGGCCTACAGCACGAGTTGAAGCCTAGTGAGGGCCCTGAGTGTGGCCGAAGGCGAGAGGGGAGAATAAGCAACGAGGGGGCAGAGGAGCGTACCAGGCTCACCCCGAACTATACACCGGACATCGGGTCTGCGCTTACAGGGTCCTTCTATACCCAGTAGGGACCACCGGATACCTGGAGGACTACAAGTCCCAGGTCGACCAACGCTGACTACCGTACCAGGGCTAGGAGTCACGGAGGCCCCAGCGACCAGGGAGAGTGATCTCCAAGAGAAGGCCCTACCACCAGGTCAGCAGGTGCAAGAGAGAGAGACAGACAGTAATAAAGCCAGACCTAGCTCCAGGCAGGTCAGAAGCTTAGCAAATGAAAGCACTGGAGACCCTATGCCCGCTCACTGGGGAGAGTCCAGAAGTGCACCCTTCGTACCGAGTACCCTGGACCATACCTGCATCTTCACCAGTAAAGGTACAGAAGCGAACCCCCGTGTGAGTGTCTGTCATTTCTCCCTGAACCGTCCTGGCCGTCTCTCACCTGTACCACCATCCATTTCCCCACGCTGCCCAGAGGCCCTCTCCACCTGTGGGGAGCCGTTCCATCATAAGCTGCCCTAACATCTGCCTCAGAGTACTGTCGCAGCGCTGGTAGACCTTACCAGGCACCACAGGTGGCGTCACGAACTGTCCTAAAACCCAATATAAACCCAAACCCCCCTTCCTTTTTGATTGACCGCCCTGGGCCACGGACCGGGCCAGCCACCGTGATATCCCCCACCAGCATCCATAAGCCCGGATGCCGAGTACCCCATTGCCCCGGGGGGAGCGTCATATACACAGCGGGAGGCCACACGGCGCCATCTATACATGGCGGGGGCCGCACGTAGCCATCTCTACACACAAGGAGGCCACACATAGCCATCTTTACACTGCAGGAGGCCGCACATAGCCATCTATACACAGCAGGAGGCCGCACGTAGCCATATATACATAGCAGGAGGACGCACGTAGCCATCTATACACAGCAGAGGGCCGCACTTACCCATCTATACAAAGATGGAGGCAGAAAATAGCCATCTATACACATCAGGAGGCAGCACGGTGCCATTTTTACACAGCGGGAATCCGCACGGCGCCATCTATACACAGCAGGAGTCAACACGTAGCCATCTATACACAGTGGGAGGCCGCACGTAGCCATCTATACATAGCGGGAGGCCGCACGGTGCCCCCCAGATACAGCGGAAGGCCGAACGTAGACATCTATACACAGTGGGAGGCTACACGTAGCCATCTATACACAGCAGGAGGCCGCACGTAGCCATCTATATACAGCAGGAGGCCGCACGTAGCCATCTATACACAGCGGGAGGCACCACGTAGCCATCAATACACAGAAGGAGGCCGCATGTAGCCATCTATACACAGTGGGAAGCAGCACGTAGCGATCTATACACAGTGGGAGGCCGCACGTAGCCATCTATACATAGTGGGAGGCTGCACGATGCCCCCAGATACAGCGGGAGGCCGCACGTAGACATCTATACACAGCAGGAGGCCGCACGCAGCCAACTATACAGAGCAGGAGGCCGCACGTAGACATCTATACACAGCAAGAGGCCGCATATAGCCATATTTGCACAGCATGAGGTCGCATGTAGCCATCTATACACAGCAGGAGGCCGCAAGTAGCCATCTAAAAAACAGCTGCAGGCCCCACGTAGCCATCTATACACAGCAGGAGGCCGCAAGTAGCCATCTATACACAGCAGGGAGCCACACGTAGCCATCTATACACAGCAGGAGGCCGCATGTAGCCATCTATAAACAGCAGGAGGCAGCACGGCGCCATTTTTACACAGCGGTAGGCTGCACGACGAAATCTATACACAGAAGGAGGTGGCACGTAGCCATCTATACACAGTGGGAGGCCGCACGTAGCCATCTACACACAGTGGGAGGCAGCACGTAGCCATCTATTCATAGCAGGAGGCCGCACGGCACCGCCCAGATACAGCAGGAGGCCGCAAATAGACATCTATATACAGCGGGAGGCCGCACGTAGCCATCTATACACAGCAGGAGGCCGCACGTAGCCATCTATACACAGCAGGAGGCTGCACATAGCCATTTATGCAAAGCAAGAGGCCGCACGTAGCCATCTATGCACAGCAGGAGGCCACATGTAGCCATCTATACACAGCAGGATGCCGCACATAGCCATCTATACACAGTGGGAGGCAGCACATAGCCATCTATACATAGCGTGAGGCCGCAAAACACCCCCCAGATACAGCGGGAGGCCGCACGTAGACATCTATATACAGCGGGAGGCCGCACGTAGCCATCTATACACAGCAGGAGGCCGCACGTAGCCATCTATGCACAGCAGGAGGCCTCACGCAGCCAACTATACACAGCAGGAGGCCTCACGCAGCCATCTATACACAGCAGAAGGTCACACGTAGCCATCTATACACAGCAGGAGGCCAAAAGTAGCCATCTAAACACAGCGGGAGGCCGCACGTAGCCATCTATACACAGCAGGAGGCCGCACTTAGCCATCTATACACAGCAGAAGGCCGCACGTAGCCATTTATACACAGCAGGGGGCCACACGTAGCCATCTATACACAGCAGGAGGCCGCATGTAGCCATCTATAAACAGCAGGAGGCAGCACGGCGCCATTTTTACACAGCGGTAGGCTGCACGGCGGCATCTATACACAGCAGGAGGCCGCACGTAGCCATCTATACACAGTGGGAGGCCGCACGTAGGCCTCTACACACAGCGGGAGGCAGCACATAGCCATCTATACATAGCGGGAGGCCACACGGCACTCCCCAGATACAGCGGGAGGCCGCACATAGACATCTATATACAGCGGGAGGCCGCACGTAGCCATCTATACACAGCAGGAGACCGCACGCAGCCATCTATACACAGCAGGAGGCCACACGTAGCCATCTATACAAAGCAGGTGGCTGCACGTAGCCATCTGTACATAGCAGGAGGCCGCATGTAGCCGTCTATACACAGCAGGAGGCCGCACGTAGCCATCTATATACAGCAGGAGGCCGCAAGTAGCCATCTATACACAGCGGGAGGCAGCACATAGCCATCTATACACAGCAGGAAGCCGCACGTAGCCAACTATACACAGCAGGGGGCGGCACGTAGCCATCTATACACAGCAGGGGGCCTCATGTAGCCATCTATACATAGCAGGATGCCGCACGTAGCCATCTTCACGCACCCGGAGGCCACATGTAGCCATCTATAAACAGCAGGAGGCAGAAGGCAGCACGGCGTGCTCTACACAAAGCGGGAGGCCGCAAGTAGCCATCTATAAACAGCATGAGGCAGCACAGCGCCATCTATACACAGCGGGAGACCACATGTAGCCATCTGTAAACAGCAGGAGGCAGCATGGCGCCATCTATACACAACGGGAAGCCGCATGTAGCCATCTATAAACAGCAGGAGGCAGCACAGTTCCATCTATGCACAGCGGGAGGCCGCACATAGCCATTTATACACAGCAGGAGGCCCCGCATAGCCATCTATTCACAGTAGGAGACCGCACGTAGCCATCTATACACAGCAGGAGGCGGCACGCAGCCATCTATACACAGCAGGAGGCCGAACGTAGCCATCAATAAACAGCAGGAGGCCACACGTAGCCATCTATACACAGCAGGAGGCCGCAAGTAGCCATCTATACACAGCAGGAGGCGGCACATAGCCATCTATACACAGCAGGAGGCCGCAAGTAGACATCTATACACAGCGGGAGGCCACACATAGCCATCTATACACAGCAGGAGGTCACACATAGCCATCTATACACAGCGGGAGGCCGCACGTAGTCATCTATACACAGCAGGAGGAAGCACGGCGCCATTTATACACAGCGGGAGGCCGCACGGCGCAATCTATACACAGCAGGGGGCAGCACGGCGCCAGCGGGAGGCCGCACGCCGCCACTCATACACAGCAGGAGGCCGCACGTAGCCATCTATAAACAGCGGGAGGCCGCACGGTGCAATCTATACACAGTGGGAGGCCGAACGTAGACATCTATACACAACAGGAGGCCGCATGTAGCCCTCTATACATAGCGGGAGGCCACACCTTGTCATCTATATATAGTGGGAGGCCGCACATAGCCATCTCTACACAGCAGGAGGCCGCACGTAGACATCTATACACAGCAGGAGGCCACACATAGCCATCTATACACAGCAGCAGGCCGCACATAGCCATCTATACATAGCAGGAGGCCGCACATAGCCATCTATACATAGCAGGAGGCTGCACGTAGCCATCTAGAAACAGCAGGAGGCCGCACGTAGCCATACATACACAGCGGGAGGCTGCACGTAGTCATCTATACACAGCAGGAGGCCGCACGTAGCCATCTATAATCAGCAGGAGGCCGCACGTAGCAGTCTATACACAGCAGAGGGCCGCACTTACCCATCTATACACAGAGGGAGGCAGAAAATAGCCATCTATTAACAGCAGGAGGCAGCACGGCGCCATTTTTACACAGCGGGAGGCCACGCGGTGCCATCTATACACAACAGGAGGCGGCACATAGCCATCTATACACAGTGGGAGGCCGCACATAGCCATTTATACAGAGCAGAGGCCGCACGACGCCACCAAGATACAGTGGGAGACCACACGTAGCTATCTATACACAGCAGGGGGCCGCACTGAGCCATCTCTACACAGCAGGGGGCCGCATGTAGCCATCTATACACAGCAGGAGTCCGCACATAGCCATCTTTACACAGCGAGATGCCGCTTGTAGCCATCTATAAACAGCAGGAGGCAGCACGGCGCGCTCTTTACAAAGCGGGAGGTCACACGAAGCCATCTATAAACAGCAGGAGGCAGCACGGCGCCATCTATACACAGCGGTAGACCGCATGTAGCCATCTTTAAACAGCAGGACGCAGCACGGCGCCATCTATACACAGCAGGAGGCCGCATGTAGCCATCTATAAACAGCAGGAGGCAGCACAATGCCATCTATGCACAGCGGGAGGACGCACATATCCATCTATACACAGCAGGAGGCCGCACGTAGCCATCTATACATGACAGGAGGCCGCACGTAGCCATCTGTACACAGCAGGAGGCCGCACGCAGCCATCTCTACACAGCAGGAGGCTGCACGTAGCCATCTGTACACAGCAGGGGGCCGCAAGTAGCCATCTATACACAGCAAGAGGCCTCCCTAGCCATTTCTACACAGCAGGAGGCTGCACGTAGCCATCTATACACAGCAGGGGGCCGCACATAGCCATCTATACACAGTGGGAGGCCGCACGGTGCCCCCCAGATACAGCAGGATGCTCCACGTAGCCATCTATACACAGCAGGAGGCCGCACGACGCCCCCATTTACAGTAGGAGGCCGCACGGTGCCCCCACACGCAGTCACGCACACACACAAACATATACAGACATATACATACACGCATAAACACATTTGAAACACAAAAATACATATAAACAGACATCACACAATGATTTATGCCTGCACACACACACAGACACTCTCAGTCACACACACACTCACACGCTCACTCATTCACTCACACACTCACTCACTCATACACACCCACCCTCACACACACACACACACGCACACACACTCACACACTCACCATCCCTGGCTCGGCTCCAGTCGTCCAGCTCCTCTCCGATGCAGCAATACAGGGCGCACACTGCGTGACGTCCTGCTAGCAGACACAGCCACGCAGAGGGCCATGTCTGCTAGCTGTGACGCGGACGGGCCAGCACAAGCACTCAGGGAAGTTAACAGGTGCAGTGCTTGCCCGGCCAAAGAATCAGCGGCCATGCGCAGCTGCTGTGGAAGCGGTCCGGGTCCCCCCCGCCTCTGCCTGCCGCCGGTATGTGCAGCATTGGCGCCCACATAGTATAATGAGGGCAATCTGGCCATGGGCCCCCCGGAGCTACGGGCCCCGGGCGGTAGCCCAGATTGCCTTCATTATAATCCGCCTATGAGTAAACCTATAAACAATCTATAAACAACCTATAAACAACAACCTATAAACCTATAACAAGACCAATCTCACCCCATAACAGTAGAGATATGTAATGTCCACAAGACACCAGTTTGCAGACATTTTGTAACTAATATTAATTTCAGAACAATTAGAAGAGAAATTCTACCCTAAACATGGACATGTTTAGGGATGAGCGAACCCAAACTGTAAAGTTCGTGGTTCGTACCAGACACCTAGTGATTTTTTTCTGGATGTCCGGTTTACTGTTCGAAAGTTCAATGGCTGTGCGAAGTTCTTGTATGGCCAGCATATTCACCGGACATGTCACCCATTGAGCATGTTTGGGATGCTCTGGATCGACATATATGAGATTGTTCAAGTTCCCCCCAATATCCAGCAACTTCGCACAGCCATTGAAGAGGAGTGGACCAACATTCCACAGGCCACAATCAACAGTCTTATCAACTCTATGCGAAGGAGATTTGACCACCATTTGCATCACGCAGTTCAACACACCAGAAACTGATTGGTTTTCTGACCCCTGCAATACTGTAAAACTGCACATTTTAGAGTGGCCTTTTATTGTGGGCAGCCTAAGGCACACCTGTGCAATAGTCATGTGTCTTAGATTTTTGGTCACTATAGTGGGTGCAGGGGTTGCAGTTGTATCTTTTTCCAGGAGCCTAGGGAAGGCTGGGGGCCAAATGGTCTGTTTAGCCCATCTGATTTAAATCAATTCTAATATAGAGATTCTCTGAGAATATGATAAAAATGTCCCCCAACACATATTCCAAGCTACAACCTGTTCTAGTCATGTCAGGATGGGCTACATCCTAAACAAACACCATCTGCGACATGTCAACTGTCAGAGGAGTAACACTGTAAGCAAACACATCTGATCTTCCCACTCAAATCTGATCTACCCCTGTCAGTCTGACAGCTTTACAGCAGGGCACAGAGACTGACTGAGCACACAGTCAGACTGAAAGTGGAAAAAAAAAACAACCATTGTGCTGTTAGCTGAGGGGGAAGTTTTTTTGTTTTTTTTCGTTCGTGTTACAGCCCTGCTCTGTGGCTTAATGAGCAGATGAAGCATGTTTGTTCACGATGCTGCATCTCTGACACTTGGGACATGTCTCAAGCGGTATTTATTCACCCTGAAAGCCGTCCTGACAAGTAACTAGGAAGAGTTGCAGCTTGATACAGTGAAGGAAATAAGTATTTGATCCCTTGCTGTTTTAGTAAGTTTGCCCCCTGACAAAGACATGAACAGTCTATCATTTTAAGGGTAGGTTAATTTTAACATTGAAAGATAGAATATCCCCAAAAAAATCTAGAAAATCACATTGTATAAATTAGATAAATTATTTTGCATTTTGTAGTGAGAAATAAGTATTTGATCCCCTACAAACCATTATGAGTTCTGGCTCCTACAGACCAGTTAGATGCTCCTAATCAACTCAGCTGTCTTACATAGTCACCTGTATAAAAGACTCCTGTCAACAGACTCAATAAATCAGTCAGACTTTAACCTCTACAACATGGGCAAGACCAAAGAGCTTTCTAAGGATGTCACGGACAAGATCATAGACCTGCACAAAGTTGGAATTGGCTACAAAACCATAAGTAAGACGCTGGGTGAGAATGAGACAACTGTTGGTGCAATAGTAAGAAATAAAAAATGACTGTCAATCGACATCGATCTGGGGCACCATGCAAAATCTCACCTCCTGGGGTATCCTTGATCATGAGGAAGGTAAGAGATCAGCCTAAAACTACACGGGGGAACTTGTTAATGATCTCAAGGCATCTGGGACCACAGACACCAAGAAAACCATTGCTAACACATTACACCTTAAAGGTTTAAAACCCTGCAGTGCCCGCAAGGTACCCCTGCTCAAAAAGACACATGTGCAGAACTGTCTGAAGTTTGCCAATGAACACCTGATGATTCTGTGAGTTACTGTGAGAAGGTGCTGTGGTCAGATGAGACAAAAATTGAGCTCTTTGGCATTAACTCAACTCACCATGTTTGGAGCAAGAGAAATGCTGCCTATGACCCAAAGAACACCGTTCCCACTGTCAAGCATGGAGGTGGAAACATTATGTTTTGAGGGTGTTTCTCTGCTAAGGGCACAGGACTAGTTCACCGCATCAATGGGATAATGGATGAAGCCATGTACCGTAAAATCCTGAGTGACAACCTCCTTCACTCCACCAGGACATTAAAAATGAGTCGTGGCTGGGTCTTCCAGCAAGACAATGACCCAAAACATACAGCCAAGGCAACAAAGTGGCTCAAAAAGAAGCACATTAAGGTCATAGAGTGGCTTAGCCAGTCTCCAGTCCTTAATCCCATAGAAAGTTTATGGAGGAAGTTGAAGCTCCGAGTTGCCAAGCGACAGCCTCAAAATCTTAATGATTTAGAGATGATCTGCAAAGAGGAGTGAACCAAAATTCCTCCTGACACATGCGCAAACCTCATCATCAACTACAAAAAACGTCTGACTGCTGTGTTTGCCAACAAGGGTTTTGCCACCAAGTATTAAGTGTTGTTTGCCAGAGGGATCAAATACTTATTTCTCACTGCAAAATGCAAATAAATTTATCTAATTTATACAATGTGATTTTCTTGATTTTTTTGGGATATTCTCTCAATGTTAAAATTAACCTACCCTTAAAATTATAGACTTTTCATGCCTTTGTCAGTGGGCAAACTTACAAAAACAACAAGGGATCAAATAATTATTTCCTTCACTGTACATTGCAAACTTTTTAATTTCGCATTTCTACACTTGGGGTTTCCAAATCCAGAATTCATGTTTTGAATAATAATCTTTTTATTTGGGGATTTTTACAATTAGGGGAAAGGGAAAATAAATTGTAATATATTGTTACATCAACCTCAAGAAAACAAACTTGTAACATAGAAGAAACAAAGAAGAGAACAGGGAAAGAAATTTGGAGGGTAAGGAAAAGGGGAAAGGAAAAGGGGAAAGGAAAAGGTGGACAAAAAAGGGGGGGGGAGGTAAATTTAAATATGGAAAAGAGGGATAAAGGGAAATAAAAGAGAGATCATACATATTATAATCATAGTTATAATTTCACAGGTTTTCAATTTATGTGTATTAAAATAAAGAAATCTATATATTTTCTGGCTAAAAATAATAATACATTTATGTAGAGAGGTTATTCCTGCTTGGGGAGAAGTACTTATTCCAGGAAGATCATCTAGAATAATATTTTTTAAGAGAGTTGTTTCTTAAAGCAAAAGAGTATTCAAAAGAATTATGAGTGGACATTTTTTCAATAATATCTGAAATAGTAGGAACGTCAATAGACTTCCATTTAGATGCAGTAAGTAGTTTCGTTATAGCAAATATGTGAATTGAAATATATTTTATCTTCTGGGGGAGCAAGTTTGAATTGAGAGAAAGAAGAAATAGTTGAGGAGGGATTTTAACTGTAGTTATTGATTTTATTTAGTAATTTAGAGATTTCTTTCCATATTGTTGCAAGAGATAAAAAAGACAGCGCACATAGGGCTTTATCTGTATAAAAGTAAATACCAGGTCCCACAATCAGTCTGACTCACCTTCTGAGGTTGTGTGAGTCACAACCAACTGTGAAGCACCTGTCAGATGGCCGCTGCAGGAGACCCCGCTGATCAGTAAACAATGAGAGGAGATAAGAAACCTGGCTGACCCTCCGCACTGGTACAGAGACACACAAGGGTTAATGATAAACCAAACCTTCTTTATTACTTGGCCTACGCGTTTTGTGGCTACACTGCCACTTCCTCAGGGCTAGTGGCAGTGTAGCCACGAAACGCGTAGGCCAAGTAATAAAGAAGGTTTGGTTTATCATTAACCCTTGTGTGTATCAGCCCGGCTTCTTATCTCCTCTCATTGTTTCCATATTGTTATAATTTTAGGACATATCCAGAAGATATGTAGAAGATTTGCTTTATGTTCCATGAAAGCTTTAAGTGTTACTGGTGTGAAAAACCAGCTCGATAGTATTTTAAAGTAATTTTCATGGAGATTAGCATTGACATTGAATTTGTATGTTACGTCAATTGCTTCCCTCCACATTTCAGGAGAGAAATTAAGGTTTAAGTTGTTTTCCCATTTTATCATGGGTTTTGATTTTTCAAAAACTGTATCAGAATTGAAAAAAGCATATATATACAGTAGAGACTAAAAGTTTGGACACACCTTCTCATTTAAAGATTTTTCTGTATTTTCATGACTATGAAAATTGTACATTCACACTGAAGGCATCAAAACTATGAATTAACACATGTGGAATTATATACTTAACAAAAAAGTGTGAAACAACTGAAAATAAGTTTATCCGAGTCACCAGCCTCAGAAATCGCAGGTTAACAGCAGCTCAGATTAGAGACCAGGTCAATGCCACACAGAGTTCTAGCAGCAGACACATTTCTTCAATAACTGTTAAGAGGAGACTTTGTGCAGCAGGCCTTCATGGTAAAATAGCTGCTAGGAAACCACTGCTAAGGACAGGCAACAAGCAGAAGAGACTTGTTTGGGCTAAAGAACACAAGGAATGGACATTAGACCAGTAGAAATCTGTGCTTTGGTCTGATGAGTCCAAATTTGAGATCTTTGGTTCCAACCACCGTGTCTTTGTGCGACGCAGAAAAGGTGAACGGATGGACTCTACATGCCTGGTTCCCACCGTGAAGCATGGAGGAGGAGGTGTGATGGTGTGGGGATGCTTTGCTGGTGACACTGTTGGGGATTTATTCAAAATTGAAGGCATACTGAACCAGCATGGCTACCACAGCATCTTGCAGCGGCATGCTATTCCATCCGGTTTGCGTTTAGTTGGACCTTCATTTATTTTTCAACAGGACAATGACCCCAAACACACCTCCAGGCTGTGTAAGGGCTATTTGACCAAGAAGGAGAGTGATGGGGTGCTACGCCAGATGACCTGGCCTCCACAGTCACCAGACCTGAACCCAATCGAGATGGTTTGTGGTGAGCTGGACCACAGAGTGAAGGCAAAAGGGCCAACAAGTGCTAAGTATCTCTGGGAACTCCTTCAAGATTGTTGGAAGACCATTTCCGGTGACTACCTCTTGAAGCTCATCAAGAGAATGCCAAGAATGTGCAATGCAGTCATCAAAGCAAAAGGTGGCTACTTTGAAGAACCTATAATATAAGACATATTTTCAGTTGTTTCACACTTTTTTTGTTAAGGGTTTATAATAATACATGCGTTAATTCATAGTTTTGATGCCTTCAGTGTGAATGTACAATTTTCATAGTCAAGAAAATACAGAAAAACCTTTAAATGAGAAGGTGCGTCCAAACTTTTGGTCTGTACTGTATATTTCTTGTATTCCAAATATTAGCATTTGTAAAGTTTTAAAAAGGGAAATAATAACTCTAGGAAGAAGTATAGGGAGATTACATTTTTTTCTAATATATTTCCTAAGCTCTAGAAAATTAAAAAATTTCCTCCTCTGAAAGATTGTATAGAATTTTTAGGGCTTGAAAGTTAATAATTGCATCTTTTTAAGACCTGTAATTAAAGCAGAGCAATTTACAATTCAAAATTTTTCCCATTTATCAATCGTAAAATTAGGAAAGGCAGTGTGGAAAAAAGATATAGGAAGTTTCTCTAATGGGTAGTTATGTTGGCTATTTTTTGTGATCTTAAATAATTTCCTCCATAATGTAATAGTGCATTTTATTAGTGTATGTTAGGATAATAGAAGAGTTTGGCCTAATAAATGTGAAATAGTGAGTGCTAACAAAGAAAAATTTCCATTGTACAGCTTTTCCATTGCTGTCCAATTATTTTTCCCTTCATCTACAAACCAGTGTCTGCTTTGGAGAATGATGTTGGTTTCAGAATAGGCCTGAATATTTGGTAGGCCCATGCCACCTTTTCTTTTATTTTTGAATAATAATAATTTTGCGATTCTTGGGTTTTTTGTTTTCCATATGTAGTTAGAAAGCTGTTTATGAATTTTTTTAGTCCATAGTATTTGAATTGGGACTGATCTGAAAATATACTGCAATTTAGGCAAGATAATCATTTTTATAAAAAAACAATTCTGCCTAACCATGAAGTGTTGATTTTATCAAAATTGTTCATACTAGTTTGAATATGTTTTTGTAAGCAATTTAAGTTTTCATTCAAGATTTTGTTTAAGGGGTTCATAATTTTAATTCCTAAGTAAGAAATTTGGGATGTTTCCCAGGTGTAGGGAAATTCCCTTTCCATTGCTTTTTTTAATTGAGAGTCTAAAAAAACTTAAAATTTTTGAGTTTTTTAGATTAATTTTGTAATAGGATACCGACGAGAACTCCCTAATTATTAAAGAAACAGCTCTTAAAGAGTTAATAGGGTCCATAATAGAAATTAAAATGACGTCCGCAAATAGTCCAATTTTATTTGTCTATATTGTATACTGTCTATATTGTGATTGAATGGAATGCCCTTTATGAGATTGCGGGTTCTGATGGTTTCAGCGAAAGGTTCCATTATAAGATCAAAAAGAAGCTTGGCTAATGGTCAACCTTAGCGTGTGCCGTTTGAGATAAAAAAGGAATAAGAAAGTAGATTATTGACTTGGACCCTTGCTGAAAGGCAAGAATATAGGGAAAAGATGCCCTTAAGAATTTGTCCCTGAAAGCCAAATTTATTTAAAATGACGCGCATAAAATCCCAATTGATCCTATCAAACGCCTTTTCTGCATTTAGAGAAATCAGAATGAAGGGGATTTTCCCCTTTTCCACATATGTAAGTAAATTAAAAATTCTCCTGGTTCCATTTGAAGCCTGTCCCCCCTTAAAAAACCTACTTGATCAGACTAAATTAATAAGGGTAAGATTTTCAGAAATTAGTTTAGCAAAAATTTTTATGTCTGTTTTTAAGAGGGATATGGGTCTATCATTCGAAATCGCCTCAAGAGCACTGTTTGGTTTGGTATAACAACGATAGTCACTTCTAAGGATTCTTTTGGAAGAAGGCCTTCGTTATTAGCTTGATTAAACATGGAGGTCAAGGGGCTGGATACTTTATGCTTAAATAATTTGTAATATTCATTGGGGAATCCATCAGGTCCAAGAGATTTATTTTCTTGTAATTTTTTAATGGCAATTTCTGTTTTGTCTATGGAGAAAGGGGAATTTAGCGAGTTAATTTGTTCAGAATTTAGTTGCTGTAGGTTGACTTTAGAAAGGAATTGATTTATTTCTTTGATGTTTGGTTGGGTGGTATTCACATCCTCTTTCAGGTTATATAAAGAGGAATAGAATGCTGCAAATTGCTCAGCTATGTCTTGCGGATGGACATAAGAGGCTCCAATTTTTTTATAGAAATTACCCTTGATCTTATATGTGGTTTTCTAACTTTATTTGCCATAAGTTTGGTCATTTTGTTAATAGGAGAAATAATAATTAAGTTTGATAGAGTTCATTAATTTATCGTAATTATTCCATAAGAATGAATTTAAGTTCTGCTCTAAGACTAAGTATAACTGAGTGGGTTTTATCTGTCGGGTTTTGTTGTTGTTTTTCCTCCTCATCATTAATCTTTTGAATTATATTTTTTATACTTTCTCTAGTTTTTCTTTTATGTTGTGAGTTTAATTGTATGACAACTCCTCTAAGTACTGCCTTATGGGCGTTCCATATAGTAGCGGGGGAAATGTCTTGTGAGATATTTTCTTGGAAGTATAATTTAATTATTATCAATTTTTGTTTTATACATTGTAAAATGCAGTAGAAAAGAATTGCATTTCCACATTTTAGAGTAATTATTTGATTGTGTGGGTTTCAAAGACAATTTGATACGAGCATGGTCTGAACAAGTGATGGTACCTATTTGAATATCCTTACATTTTTGTAGGGTATGTAAATTAGTCAGAACCATGTCTATTCTCGAAAAGGTTTTATGTTTAGCAGAATAATAGGTGTATTCCCTTGAGGTCCATTTTAAATTTCTGAATACATCAAATAACTGTTCCTTTATTAATTAAATTTTTTAAAGTAAACATTTTACATCTCGGAGAAGCCGAAGTATCCAAATTTTGCTTGGGGATAATATTAAAATCACCAAATATAAATACATTTCTTTTTGGTGTCTATACCTTTTTCATTAATTTATTGAGGAAGGAAATTTGGCTCTGTTAGGGGCATACACATTTACCAAAGTGTACGTTATTGTATCATTAATGTAGACAAGAATATGGTAGCGACCATTGTTATCTATAATCTCTTCTAATAATTGAAAAGACACGGTGTTTCTTATGGTTGTAATCACACCGGTCTTTTTTTCCTCCAAAGAGGATCTAAAAATATGGGGAAAATTCTGGTGGGTTAATTTGAGAGAATTTCGTTTCTTGAAATGCCACTATATCAGTATTAGAGCTCTTGGCTTCCCTCCAGGCGGAATACATCTTAAACCGACTATTTAGTCCTTTGACATTCAGTGATAGAATTTTTAGCACCATTAAGATTTAAACAAGAAAAATATGTATAATAGCCAGAAAAAAACATATGCAGTGCTTTGTACAATATTTAAAAGCATATACCAATGGTGAAGGTGGTAAAATGAAATGCAATTCTGTAGAAAACCAATCATAAAACAAAACAAAAAACAAAAGAAAGACAGATTCTGATACTCCTTAGATGATCCGGGGGAAAAGGTTGAGAACAAAAATATACCAGTTCTCGAACACCTCATGCTATATCTGGGAAAAGAAAGTTCGGCGAACTCTGTGTGCGAGTCCTGGAGTTAAAGCAATTTTAAGTAGAAGAAGAGAACTCAATTCAGAAGATTGCTTATAATCAGCTGTAAAATAAAATAGAACATGAACAAGGAAACTGTATAGCAAGCTTTACTTTAAAACCTTCAACTACCATTACTCCGCAGTGTCTTCTTTTCCTTCATGGTCGCAGTTGTATCTATTTCCGGGTATTTTGCATTGTTTTAAACAGTTCCACCTCGTCTCTGGATCCTGTAACGTGTTTGTCCTTCCATTAAAAAATACTGTGAGTTTAGTGGGGAAACCCCACTTAAAGGAAATGTTGTATGGTCTTAAAATGGAAGTAATACCTGCAAAAGATTTTCTGGTGTCTAAAGTTTCTTTCAAGAAATCAGGAAAAACTTTAATCGACTCATAGGGGGGAGGTGGGTTCTTGCGTTTTCTTAGATAGTCTCTTAAATTGATCTTTTGCAATCACTTCTCTTGGTGTATCTTTTGGAAGAAAGCTAGGTTTTTGTAACCTATGTGCTCTGTCGATTTTAAATCTGCAGTAGGAAAGGAAGGCAAGGATTTGTGCAATATATATTTAATATATGGAACAAGATCTGCTGGTGGTACATTTTCTGGGATACCTCTGAATTTTATATTGTTCCGCCCAGTAGCATAGCTACCGGGGTGGCAGAGGGGGCGGCAGAGGGGCCGCGCTCTGAGGGGGACCACAACGGAGCTACCCCAGTGTAACTGTATCAGCGTGCGCAACACGCCGATACAGTTATACGTTGGGCCAGAGCAGGGAGACTCGATGTCCCTGCACCGCCAGGTGGCCTTTATCGGGCCCTTGAGCAAAAGGGGGGCCCCCAGTGCCAGCATCGGGCCCCCCACCAGTCAGCCCAAGACAGTTCAATGATGAGAGAGGAAACGTGACGCTCCCTCTCCCATCAGTCCCCTCTGCACCTGACGTCGCTGAACGGGCGCGATGACGTTACACTTGGCGCCCGGTGTTCTATAGATCTACGGGCACTCGGAGCAGTGGGGGAATGAGGAGGAAAGGTGAGTATTGCATTTATTTATTTTTATGGGGGTGCATTACTATATAAACTGCCTCTAGGGCTGCATTATACTATATACGCTGCCTATGGGGGTGCATTATACTATATAGAAGCCTATGGGGGTGCATAATACTGTATAGACTGCCTATACGGGTGCATTATACTATATAGACTGCCTATGGAGAGTGCATTATACTATTTAGAGGCCTATGGGGGTGCATCATACTATATAGACTGCCTATGGGGGTGTATTATACTATATAGACTGCCTATGGGGATGTATTATACTATATACTCTGCCTATGGGGGTGAATTATACTATATACTCTGCCTATAGGGCTGCATTATACTATAGACTCTGCATATGGGTGTGCGTTATACTATATACTCTGCTTATGGGGGTGCATTATTCTATATACTCTGCCAATGAGGGTGCATTATACTATATACTCTGCCTATGGGGGTGCATTATACTATATAAACTCTGCCTATGGGGAGTGCATTATACTATATACTCTGCCTATGGGAGTGCATTATAGTATAGACTCTGCATATGGGGTGCATGATGCTATATACTCTGCCTATAGGGGTGAATCATACTATATAGACTGCCTATGAGGGTGCATTATACTATAGACTCTGCATATGGAGGTGTATTATACTATATACTGTGCATATGGTAAGTGAATTATACTATATACTCTGCCTATGGGGGTGTATTATACTATATACTCTGCCTATGGGGGTGTATTATACTATAGACTCTGCCTATGGGGGTGCATTATACTATATTGAGGCCTATGGGGGTGCAGTATACTATAGAGGCCTATGGCATGCATTTTACTATATAGAGTCTGCCTATGGGGGGTGTATTACACTATAGTGGCCTATGAGGAGCGCATTATACTATATTGGGGACTATCTGGTGTTGTGCATTATACTTTATGTAGGCTACAGTGGGTACGAAAAGTATTCAGACCCCTTTAAATTTTTACTCTTTGTTTCATTGCAGCCAATGAATTTCCAGATTTTTCTGGGAATTCAAATTGATAAGGCTATTCAATTCCTTATCAACAGGACTCAACCTAACACCTGGATTTATGACTCACTACATGGACACAATTCACACCTCCAGATAATTAAACATCCCCACTGCATCTCCACTTGCAACAAAAAAAAAACTAATTTGATCTCCTTGACTTATCAGTAGGAAGCATCACCCCCTCCACCTCATGAACAAATGTCATACTGTAACATCTCTTAAATGTTGTGCATTGTGTTTTATGTATTCATTTGTAATATTGCCTGAAGAAGGAGCCTCTGTGCTCTGAAAGCTTGCATATACAGTATATTTTTTTCTGGTTAGCCAATAAAGGAATCACTCCTAGAATACTTTTGTCATTTTTGGACTTAAAAGTATTTACATAGATTGTCAGTTTCAATAATTTTGTGATTTATATCATCCAGTGATGTTTGTAAACTGTTAAACCTTTTGATCATATTGACATTCAATTGCTGTATTGTAGATGTCAGAAGGTCTAGTAAACACTTCTGTGATACTGAAAGGTTTACAGAGTGTCTAGTTGTTGGGAATGTTTGGGAAATATCACTAGGAATATTTTTAGGTAGGAACAGCAAGTGTGGAAGAGGGACTTGTACAGTCCATTTTAGGTCCTTGTTTATAAGGTGTCACTTTTGGTGAGTAGTCCTCTGAATCCTTATCTGTTTCTACTGAAGGTGATTTCTATTATCATTCTTCCCACTCGCAAGCACTTTCCTTTTATTTCTTGACAGTGAAACCCCTGCAAGAAATGTCATCTCCAGATCAACTATTTGGCTGTGTGCGCAAGATGCGTATTTGAAGCAGAAATTTTCTGTGCGTTTCTGCTTCTCCTTGGCAGGGAAAATACATGCGATTTTACATCCATTTTTGACGCATTTTTTGATGCATTTTTTGAAGCGTTTTTGTACATCAATGAATGATTTTTGGAGCTAAATAAAGTTATTTGGTGGGACATTGCTTAAACCTTGGATTACCATCAGAACTGGGGTTGAGTATATTGGTTAATTTGAATGATTAAAGAATGTGTTTGTTGTAATTCAAATAACATGTTTGCTCTGTTTCTGTGTGTTTATTTAACTCTTTACTTTACTTTAATTAAGTGTGGTAATGAAAAGGTCTGATTGACACCTTGTCATAACCAAACAAAAGAGCAAGATGTCAGCTAGTCCCATTCACCCAATCTTCATTAGCATTTCTATTCATGTAATTTATGCAGCTGCTGTGAGCTACTATTTTTAGCCTGGGAAGGTGCCATTAGGCAAACATGGTGAGTGGCTATTAATAACATCTCACAGCTGGTTCGCTAGCAACTACGTCCCCCTGATCAGCACTCAGCAACGCTTTGGATAACAGCTTATTTTTGCTGCGTCCAAAATGTGGTGTTCTAATGCCGCACTTTTGTTGTTAGTTAATGGGAATCCAGCTCATATAACGACACTTCAATCGGTCAAAATCTGCAGCGAAGACTGGCGTGTCCGCTACTGAAATTGACATCCTGCGGGTGAGTTTGGGTACGTGGCCACGATCAGGAGCTGCTGCAGGTTTGACGCTGCGTGTTTATACAGCGTCAAACCCGCAGCATCCAGATGTTACAGCATAGTGGATGGGATCTCTAGAAATCCCATAACCACTATGCGTGCATCAGTGGCTGTGAATTACCCATGGACACTGACATGTGGCGCGTCTTTCAGGACCTCAGCATGTCAAACTCTATTGCGGAGTCGCTAATCTCCGTAACAGAAATTTGAGCATTAGAAAGTATTGACTGCAGTAAATCTACATGGTTGAGTGAACACATGTGGATTTACCTGCGTTCAATAGAATGCAACGTTTTGGACGCAGCAAAAATATGCATCCAAAGCGCTGCTACCGGATCGTTTGCACATAGCCAAACATTTTAAAAAAAATGACGTGGGCTCCCGCGTCATTTTTATAACTAGCAGAAGGAAAGCCGACCACTGGGGGCTGATATTAGTAGCAGGAGAAGGGGCCATTAGACAACAATGTTCCCTGGCTATTAATATTAGCCCACAGCTGTTTGTTTAGCTTTTACTGGCTGGATTACAGGGGGACCCCAGAAAAAATTGACTTAAGGTCCCCTTATAAAATCTAACCAGCAACGGCTAAGCTAGACAGCTGCAGGCTGATATTAATAGCCAGGGAAGGGGCCATGGATACTAGCCCCCTCCGCGGCTATTAATATCACCCTTCAGCAGTCCCAGAAATGGCACATCCATAAGATGTGCCAAATCTGGTGCTTAGCCTCCGCTCCTCCCACTGCCCTGTAGCGGTGGCGAGTGGGGTAATGGGGTTGGGGTTCACGTCAGCTTTATATTGGTGGCTGACGTGGCACCCAGGTTAGTAATGGAGGGCGTCTCCATTACTAACTGCGTAGTAAAATGGTCGCCGCTTTTTCAATAAAAGACAGCCAGAATAAAGTATTATAATGCAATAAAACACACACGGTTTTACAAATTATTTTATTACACGCCTCTGCGAAGCCGTCGATCTCCTGAAAAAAGCGTAAAATAGAAAGCAACCATATTCCTCACCTGTCCGCCGTCAACGACGTAGTCCACGTACCACCAAGTGTCCCACGAGAGTTCGTGTCACTTCTACAGCAGTGAAATCCATCACTTAGGTCACTGCTGTAGAAGACAGCAATGTATACTGACAGGGGTGTAAAATCACCCCCTGACAGTGTACATTGCTGTGCAGGATACTGACGTCACCGCTCAGCTGATGGTCACGTGACCAGCCATGCCCACCAACACCTGACTGTCTGTAAACCAGCCGTGCCCACCAGCACCTATCCAGTCTGTCTGTTTACTAGCCATGCCTGCCTGCATCTACCTGTCTGTCTGTATACCAGTCGTGCCTGCCAACACCTACCTACCTGTCTGCATACCAGACGAATTTGCCCGCACCTGCCAGTGCTTATCCAGTCTGTCCTCGGCCCTACTCGTTCCTGTATTCCTGTCTGTTCTGGGCCCTACCCAGCCTGGCTTTGTATCAGCTGTGCCCGCCAGCACCTACCTTCCTGTCTGTATACCAGCCGTGCCCACCAGCACCTACCGTACCTGTCTGTATACCAGCCATGTCCGCCAACACCTACCTGTCTGTATACAAGCCGTGCCTGCCAGCAACTACCCAGCCTATCTGTAAACCAGCCTTGCCCACCAGCACCTACCCAGCCTGTCTGTATACCAGCCGTGCCTGCCAGCACCTACCTGCCTGTCTGTATACCAGTCGGATCTGCCCGCACCTGCTAGTGCTTATCTGCATACCAGCCGAACCGGCCAGTGCCTGCATACCTCGCTGAGGGTCACAGCCGTGTGTCCAAGGTCTGCCCTGGTGTAGCACCTGATCCACCTCCCTCGTCCCCCCTCGGACTGCGGAGTAATCAAGGCGTCGTACATCTGCGTTCAGATTTGCTGAGGTCCCTAGTTACGCCCCTCCTGGCACTCCTTGGTCCCTGGCACAGTCTGACCACAATCCATGCTTGCGCTAAACTGAGCGCGAGCGTAAAAACATCTAATGATGTTTGAAATAAATCAAATTTCTGATCTGGGACAAAATTTAATCCCGTGGATAATACTTCTCTCTGTTCATTACTTAGTACTTTCTGAGTAAGAAGTATGACATTATTTTCAGTGTCTTCTAGAATGTTGATTCTTGTCTCTTTTTCCTTGTAAAATATCCTTTTATATTGTCCATTCCTTCTGCGTCGTCTTCTCCTTTGTCTTTCCCGTTTTTTGATAGTTGTTGTTGATTTCCCATATCATTGTTGACATTTTTTTTTTTTAATTTTGGCCGTATCGTGACAAGAGTCAAACGCTTCATAATCTGATGAAGAGAAATTTACTTTTTTTCTTTTCCTCATTAAAATTGTATCTTTTTTTTTTTTTTTTTTTTAAATAGATTTTGGTGTACATTCTTTCCAAGTAGGTCTCCATCATAAACTTTATTATTTTCATAGTCAATACTGTCCCTTTGCAATTTTTTTTCTTTACTTGCATAATAGAATTTTCAAATTTATCCACATTTTCTTTTAATTTTTTATGTAGCTCTTCATATAGTTAGTGAGTAGAAAATTTCAATGCTTCTTTTTTTATCTCCACAATTTGCTCTTTAACCATTCTTAGTTTTTTCTCTTCCTCCATTATAATTGCATTCATTGGATCTAAAGAGATTTTGATATGATCTCATTCATTTATAGATTGTAAGCCCGCTAGGGCAGGGTCCTCTTCCCTCTGTACAAGTCTATCATTGTTAGTTTGTTTACTGTAAGTGATATCTGTATTTGGTATGCAACCCCTTCTTATGTACAGCACCATGGAATCAATGGAGCTATATAAATAAATAATAATAATTTCATTTAATCATGAATTCATCAGAGAATATATATGTGGGTATTTATTTTATCCTTTAACCTCGTGGTATCATTTGACCTTCCACATAGATGCTTAAGGTATTGCAGTCCCATCATGTGCGTGTTTCTTGATTTCATTTCTTTTCCCTCTCATGCATTCATTTTTTTATTTCTGTATAATACGGTGCATCCTCCATTGTTTCCCCAAAAACTTGTGCTAACTTAGCAAAACGTTCATCTCCATTGGAATTAGGCATATTGCCTTGAGTGTGGATCACATTGCAATTATCCATCATAGTGCTAGCATCCAGCTGCTATGCAGGTATAAATGCTTCAATACACTGGCAGACACCAGACAGAAATGGGCCCCTGTGCAAGAACAATATATGATTCCTTTGCAGCCCAAGAGCTCATACAAAAGCTAAATGGCACCTAATTTGGAAATAGAAGTGGACCCCCTTAACTCTTGGCCCCCTGTGCGGCCGTACAGGTTGCACTAATGATATATCCTCCGGTGCTTCAATATATGAATGCAGTGTTTTTTGTCTTTTTTTTACAATATATCATTCATGCACTATCCTTCTATATAAGTGGAGTTCAAATAAATCAAAAACATAGCATAACTTGTAAAAAAGTTTTTTTTCAGAACTCACCACCTTTATATATTCAAGAATTCACACTGTGTGTGGGATATATTCTAACTGCTAAATTGCAGTATATTATATGTTCCTTTGGAGATAAACGGTACATCCACTTGTAAGAACCAATTTTTTTATTTCTTATCCATTAAAGAATGTTTTGATAGTCCATTAGACTTTAGAATTAGACATATTGCCATGGGTGTAGCACTGGCTTCCTGCTGCTATACAGGCATAAATACTTTAGTATATAAATTCGGTGCAGTATTTTTATAATAATATATCATCCATGCATTATCCTTCCATATACAGTTGAAACCAGAAATTTGACGCCATCATCAGTGTTACTATCCCACGTTTTTGCCTGCTAGAAAAAACGCTTCAGGCGATGATAGATGAGGTGGTAGCACAGGAGGAAGAGGAGGAGGAACAGGGACTATTCACACCATTATCAGTTCAGTCTTCTACACATGGATTGGATGGTGGGTTCCTGTACCAACAGTGGACAGGTACACAATTGTCCAGCCAGGTGACAGTTCTAGAGGATGAGGAGGAACCGTGTTCACAACAGGATGGCACTCAAGGAAGTTTACAGCATCACTGGAGTGTGTCTGGAGGATACAGAGGACACAGACGATACACCTCCCACCCAGGCCAGCTTGTCGTTGTTATGATCTGCAACATGTACTAAGGAAAGATAAGGAAAAACTGTCCCTACAGTAAAACTAAGCTGAATCCCTGCGATGTAGTGGGCTGCCTTTTTCTAGCGAACAGACCCGCCTTAGTCCTCGGCTAGTCTGAACGAAGACCTATAGCATAAGGGGAGGGGTCCCTAAAAGAACTAAGGACTGGGACAAAAATGGGACACCTACTAAACAGAGAAGTTGTTGCAGAACACAAAAAAAGACAGACAAAAAAAGTACTAGAGGTCCCAGAAGGACCAACAAACTGACAGAGAAAGGCACAGAAGCACCTGGCTAGAGAAACAGTCAAACACTGAAGTCCAGCACAGCCAAAAGGGCGGAGCTGGAATATAAAGGCAGATGGTCACGTGACCGCAAAACACAAGATGGAAAAAACAAACAGGAGGGTTCTAACCGTACTTCTTCTTTTATGAGGATCCTCCGGATCCTCCAGGTCCAGGCCTATCCAGAAACCTCTTGTGGAAAGCTTTAACAAGCCTAGGAGCAGAAACATCATCCATCCTTACCCAGGACTTGTCTTTGGGACCGAAACCCTTCCAGGAGACAAGATACTGTAATCTCCCTCTATGCCATCTACTCTGTGTGCTGAATTATTAGGCAAATGAGTATTTTGATCAATTCGATATTTTTTATACATGTTGTCCTTCTCCAAGCTGCATAGGCTTGCATCTCTGTAATGAGGAGGAGTGTTGACTAATGACATCAACACCCTATATAAGTGTGTCACCCTACCTGGATGCCACAAGTGTAATAAAGCTGTGTCTGAGAGCAAGGGGGAGGTTCTCTGGTCAGGGCAACATTAGCATGCAATGCCTCCTGTCTCAGGCCAGTAGGGGGAGCAGGCTGCCCCTATAAAAGCTGGTACTGGGGACAGGGTTAGAGAGAACTGGATTGCCTGTCTCAGCTCTGAGACGTGTCCCAGAGTGGAGCAGGGACAGAAAGTTGCATTGTAACCTAAGAGGAAGTGTGGCAGGAGGAGAGAGCCACCAGCCAGAGACAAGAGGCGAAGAGAGCCTGTCTTGGCAGAGAAAAGACTTAATTTTACCAGACTTTGGTGTCTGAGGCTGGAAGGATTCCACATCCCCCAGCAGAGAACCAGTCCGCAAGGGACTATACATTCCTTGGCCTAAGAAGCCTGGAGGCCCTGCCACAACCGAAGGGACCAGTAAAGCCGTACAAGGCTGGGAGCAAAAAGGAACCCACGTCGCAGGCCATACAGGCGAGAAAGCACGGAAAGCTCGGAAACGTGGGCTGTTATCCTATCAGGAGGAGATAGTCAGAAGGAGCGCAGAAAGCACGGTAGGCCTACACCCTCACCCTGACCAGGGCCAATTTCCCCGTTGCTCTCAGACATCCAGGTCCCCTCCTAGCTGGGACTGTTTGTGGGTCAGTTTACCTGTTTAGTAAAGACCCTGGACTGCAACCTGTTGTCTGTGTGCTCCTTGCTCCTCCAGCACTACCATCACTCCCACCATCCACTATACTGCCCTGGGGCCGCACTCTTCCCGTGGGGAGTCACACTACCATAGCTGCACACCTCCTCAGCCCCAGCGGTCTGCATGCAGCGGCGGTTCCTAATAACCGCAATCCACGGGTGTCGTAGTCGGACATAATCAATATAACGGACTACCACTAGCCTGACCACCCTGAGCCACGGAACCGGGTTGCCACTACTACTCCCATCGCTCCCTATTGCCCGGATCCGAGTGCCCCACGGCCCAGGGGGCGAGTCAGCTTTGGCGTAGTCGGCAGGATTTCGTGCCCGCAACCACCGGGTACTGCGTGCCTGAAAAAGACTTTTGTAACTTACCTGTGGCGAAGTTTCCTGCCGTCCGGAGTCGTTTCCCGCCATTCGGAGCCAATTCCCGCCATCAGACGCCATCTTGGACCGTTTCCCGCCGTCTTCTGCCGTCTTCCCGCCATCCGCAGCTGTTTCCCGCCATCGGACGCCATCTTCAGGACGCTGCGCGGGAAGAAGAGGGGCGTGGACGTCAAAACCGCGCGAGATCCGAAGCTCCGCCCCACGCACCGACGCTGCGCAAGGTCCTGGAAGGGAGAGAGAGCGACGCTGACGTCATCAGGACGCGACGCCAGGTCCTCGTCCATAGCAGCAGCAGCGGAGCCGCGGCCTACAGAAGAGGATCGTCGGAAGGTAGGCCACACTTCACTAGGGGGGGAGGAAGATGTCGGACACAGAGGCGCCCACTACCACCAACGCAGCTGCAGCAGCGGTTATGCCCTTTTCCTTACCCTACATCCCGGGAGCGGCCTGGCTGCCCAAGTACTCAGGGGAGCCCCATGCCCTAACTGACTTCAAGGAAAGACTGTATAGTTTGTTCCAAGTTTACCCCCTGACAGAGGAACAGAAGGTCAGCATATTGACAGGGCAGTTAACAGGCGCAGCCCAAAGGGAGGTAAAATCATGGCCCATTGAGGAGAAAGGGACTGTGAAGGGTATTCTGGCCCGGCTGCGGGGTACCTTTGATACACGTACCTCCGCTGAAATTAAAATGAGGTTCTATGGATGTAAGCAGCGGGCACAGGACAGCATCAGAGACTATGCCCTAAATCTGCAGGAAGCCTTGAGGGCTATTCAACAAACTGACCCTGGCAGTGTGCAGGAAACCGATAAGCTGCTAACAGAACAATTCATAGAGGGTCTGCTGTCCAGCGCCCACAGGGCCCAGCTGCGCCTCATGTTCTTCCAGAACCCCGACCTGACCTTTGCCCAATTTAAGGACAGGGCCATAAGGGTGCTCCGTGAATCTGCAACCAGTGGCGCTATAAACCCCCGGCGCCCTGCTATCACCTACCACCAGGAGGCGGCGCCCTCCTCTATGGACTCCGTGGAGGCTGATGCACAGGCCCTGAACCAAGCCCCGTCGAAAGGCCTGCACCACCAAGTCCAGGAGCTGACCAGGAGCGTCGCGGCGTTGACCAGGACGTCCAGGCGTTGCAAGTGGACCCGTCAAGACCCATCAAGCTGGCTTCAAGTCCGGAGGATGTCCCGTGGCGTCGACAGAGGAGGATCCCGTCGTTCCGAGGGAGGCCCACAGACCGCTACGCAGAGGATGGACAGCCCATTTGCCGTCGATGCTACCAGCCCGGACACATTTCCAGGTACTGTAATTTAAACGGGTCCAACCTGGGGCAGAGGGCCGACCCCCAGGCATAAGATCACCAGGCCCTTATAATTGGCGTGATAAGTACGTTGGGGGGCGCCCGGTTTTACCCGTGGTGCTGGACGGTATCCCCATGAGCGCCTTGCTGGATACTGGGTCGCAAGAAACCACAATCCCTTATGTACTTTTTAAGCAGTATTGGACTGATGCTGATATCACACGGTATCCAGACAGTAACTTGAGCATCATCGCCAGTAATGGCTTACCCGTGCCGCAGATGGGGTTCAAGGAGATGACCATTAAAATTGGTAAAGTTGAACTGCCGGCACAGGGAGTGATTATTGTGGACATTGACCGTCATGAAAGTCACCCTAAAATAACTGTGGGTACTAACATCATTGAAAATTGTCTTTCAGAAGTAATTGTAATTCTACAACAGGTGGCGGTGAATGCTAGTTCCAGCCAACAGAGAGTCCTCAACAAGGAGATAAAAGCCCAGATGAGACGGCAGCAGGTAGAACTGTCTGGTGGTGAGATCGGTAGCGTAAGACTCAGTGATCCATTCCCCATTTCCATGCCTCCCAAAAGTGAAATGATGATCTGGTGTCAGACTGCAATCGGTGTAAAGTGTAGAATTCAGTGTATATGGAGTCTTGGCATGAGTGCAAGGAAGTACAAGAAACACAGGTCTTGATAAAGTAATATTCTTGTATTACGTCATACAAGCAGATGCACAGTAATATACAAGTCTCTGAGCAAAAGGGAACACCTCCTGGTGTAACTGGATTAACCCCGGATTCCCCGGAGTTGCAAAAGGCACAACAACAAAAGACAGTCTTTAAGCAATAAGCAAAGTCTCTCTTACGGGTGCTGAGAAGTCCTTTGAGTAAAGCAGTAGTCCAGTGATCCAGCAGGTAAGAAGACTCAGATCCATAAATGGGAACTTCAGACAGGCAGGTAAACTATGAGGATTCCTCAGAGAGTGAAGCTGACTTGAAGAGCTTAGTCCAGAGGCTTCAGGAAGCAATGTTACAGACTGGCTGCAGACAGGATTCAGAAGCACTGAACTAACAGCTGAGGCTGCTTAAGTGCAAATGGCAGAAAAACAGGGTGGAGACATAGAGGCTGAAGACTCCATTACAACTGAGGGCAAAATGGATGCACAAAACAGAAAGCAAGATGGCTGCAGGGAAAAAACAAGATCTAAGCACAACATGAAAAAACCATGATAGAAAGTCTCAGAACCTCACATTACTCCCCCCTTGAGGACGGCCTCCGGACGGCTCCGAACCAGGTTTGTCTGGGTACCTCTGATGGAACTGGCGGAGTAAACGGGGGGCATTGATGTTGTCAACTGGTTCCCAAGAGTTATCTTCCACTGAGTAGCCCTGCCATTTGATCAAGTATTGGAGACGATTTCTGTGCAGCCTAGAGTCCAGAATCTTTTCCACCACAAATTCTTCCTGACCATCGATCAACACTGGATCAGGAGAGGAAGGAGACCGTCCAAGAAATATATTAGGAACTGCTGCCTTAAGTAAAGACACGTGAAACACTGGGTGAATTCTCATAGATTTAGGAAGTTGAAGACGATAAGCCACTGCACTTATAATCTTGTTAATCTTATAAGGACCCACGTACTTTTGTCCAAGTTTAGATGATGGAATTCTTAAGTTCAAATTCTTGGTTGACAACCAGACTAAATCTCCTACCTTGAAGTCTGGTGCTGGCTTTCGAAATTTATCGGCTGCTTTTTTATACCTTTCCCGAGCTGATTCCAGATTCTCCTTTAACACCTCCAGATTTTGTTGCAGGGAAGAAATTCTGTCGGCCACAGCTGGTAGAGGCGTATCTATGGGAAACCGAGGAAGAATGTTAGGATGATAGCCTAAATTGGCAAAAAATGGAGATTGCTTTGTGGAAGCGCTCTGTGAGTTATTATATGAAAACTCAGCCAATGGGAGAAGATCCACCCAATCATCCTGCAGATGGCAAATAAAGCAGCGGAGATATTGCTCCAGGGTCTGATTGGTGCGTTCAGTTTGTCCATTTGTCTGGGGGTGAAATGCAGAAGAGAGATTAACTTTAATGTCTAAAGCAGCGCAGAAACTCTGCCAAAATTTTGAAGTGAATTGCACCCCCCGATCAGAAATGACTTCATCTGGTACTCCATGTAGGCGAAACACATTTTGAACGATTAAGTCTGATGTCTGTTTGGCAGAAGGTAAACCGGTACAAGCAATAAAGTGAGCTGCCTTTGTCAAACGATCCACCACCACCAAAATGGAGTTTTTCCCCTGAGAGTTTGGCAACTCCACAATGAAATCCATAGAAATTGAGCCCCAAGGGCGGGATGGGATGGGCAAGGGCTGCAAAAGACCTGTAGGTGAGGAACGTGGTGTCTTGAATCTGGCGCAGACTTCACAAGAAGCAACATAATTTAGGACATCCTTCCTGTAGGTGGGCCACCAAAAGAAACGGGATAGAAACTCCTGAGTCTTTAGACTTCCTCTGTGACCCGCCATCTTAGAGTCATGAACTAAATGCAGTACTCTCAATCTGACAGTCTCAGGTATATACAAGCGTTGTCCCTGCATCCACACACCATTCTTATAAGTCAGACTTACCTCGTTAGAAGGTTGTTCTAACAAGGAATCCAGTTGATAAGCTTCCTTAATGTCGTTTAATAAATCTTGATTATGGATCACCCCCAGGACCTTGGAATCAGGAAGAATGGTCTTAGGTGTCATGATTGGAGTGGTCTCAATTGAGTGGATCCTAGATAATGCATCGGCCTTTCCATTGCGGGAACCAGGCCTATAGGAAATTACGAAATTAAATTGATTTAGAAAAAGACTCCAGCGGGCCTGACGAGGGGTCAGGCACTTGGCCGACCTAATGAATTCCAGATTGCGGTGGTCCGTCAGTACAACTATCTGCTGAGATGCTCCTTGAAGATGATGTCTCCATTCCTTGAAGGCGGCAATAATGGCCAGCAGTTCTCTGTTCCCTACGTCATAGTTCTTTTCTGCTGACGACAATCGCTGAGAAAAGAAAGCACAAGGATGTAAAATACTGTTCTCACCTATCCTTTGGGAGAGTATAGCTCCAATGGCACAGTCCGAAGCATCCACCTCTATTATGAAAGCGAGTTCAGGATCTGGGTACACCAAGATGGGTGCCGTCGTGAATCTGGTCTTAAGACGGGAGAACGCTTCTTGGGCTTGAGAGGTCCAGGCAAAGGTAGACTTCTTACGGGTCAGCTGTGTGATGGGTGACACTATTTCAGAAAAGTTCCTGATAAAACGCCTGTAAAAATTTGCAAACCCGATGAAGCGCTGAACCTCTTTCACATTCCTGGGCACTGGCCAGTCCTGAATAGCCTGAGTCTTCCTCACATCCATGGTTATTCCCTGTGAAGAAATTACGTACCCCAAAAACTGGATCTTAGTTACATGAAACTCGCATTTCTCAGGCTTGATATAGAGGCGGTGCATTCTTAGACGTCCCAAGACCGTCCTCACATGTTCATGATGTTCATCTATGGAATTAGAGAAAATTAAAATATCGTCCAAATAAATCACCACAAATGTATCCAAAAGATCCCTGAAGATGTCATTGGCTAAATGTTGAAATGTTGCTGGCGCATTGCATAAGCCGAACGGCATGACTTGATATTCAAAATGTCCGTAACGTGACCTGAAAGCTGTCTTCCACTCATCACCTGGCCTAATGCGGACCAGATTGTAGGCCCCACGAAGATATAATTTAGTAAAAATCTTAGCCTGTCGTACCCTCTCCAACAATTCGGGGATCAAGGGTAGTGGGTAGCGATTCCTGATGGTGACCTTATTAAGCTCCCGATAATCTATACAGGGTCTAAGAGATCCGTCCTTTTTCTTTACAAAAAAGATGGGTGCACCTGCAGGGGAAGAAGAGGGACGTATAAAGCCTTTAGCTAGATTTTCATCGATATAGTCTTTCAACGCCTTTAGTTCTGGGCCTGCCAGAGGGTAAATATTACCAAAGGGTATTGCTGCACCTGGTAATAGTTCAATTGGGCAGTCATAGGGACGGTGGGGAGGAAGCTGGTCAGCATTCTTCTTATCACAGATGTCAGCATACTCACTATACATGGGCGGCAGCTTGAAGACTGATGGTGTGGAAATTACCGGAGTGGAGCAAATCATAACCCCGGGAATTGTCTTCTTCTCCGGGAAATGCAGCTCCTTGGTTTCCCAATTTATTGTAGGGTTCTGAATCTGCAACCAAGGTAATCCTAAAATAATGGGGAAATGTGGAGAAGTGATGAGCATAAATGACAGTCTCTCTAGATGACCTTTCCCCATGAAAACCTTGACGGGAACCGTCTCCTGATCCACGGGTCCTGAACTTAACAGAGAGCCATCCACTGTCTCCATCTGTACAGGGGTTGTCCTCTTCACAGAACGTATTCCGTGTCTTTGGGCAAAGGAAATGTCCATAAAATTGCCGCTAGCTCCAGAATCAATCATAGCTGAAGTGGACACCCAAACAGCATTAATCCAGAGTTTAATAGAAAGAAGACAATGAGAACTGTTCTTGTTGCAGTTCGGACGAGACACAGCAGAGGAAACCGGAAAAATTGCAGCATTGATATGTGAATCAGGCTCAGATGTGACAGAGTTTAAGTCTGAATAGTCAATATCTATAGGTGCAGCCGGGTCAGACAAGAGTTCTCGAGCCGCCATCACAGACCCCTTTTCACAGCATTCACAGTGTATAACTGCAGCAGTAGCCTTACGGGAATGGCTGGGACAGTTTATAATGAAGTGCCCAGACTTACCGCAGTAGAAACATAGATTCTCCTTCAACCGATGCTCCTTACGTGCGTCACTGACCCGTTTCTGTAGAGAGTCCACTTGCATGGGTTCAGGTTCAGCTTCTCGAGGAGTCAGAGGAACAAAGTCTCTAGTTGGAGAGGGAGGAAGGTATCTGTTAACACGATTAATTGCCGACCATCTCTCCTGTCTACGTTCCGTAAGCCGGGCATCGATCCGGATGCAGAAATTGATGAAATCTCCCAAAGCAGTGGGAGGGTCAGCACGGGCGAGCTCATCTTTAACTTCAGAAGACAACCCCTTCCGGAAAATGGATTTCTTGGCGGAGCTATTCCAAGTAGTGTCGAGGGCCCATCTCCTAAAATCCAGCGCATATTCTGCTACTGAGCGTTTACCTTGACGCAAGGTTAGCATGGCAGCTTCTGCTGTAGCACTGCGATTGGGATCATCAAACATTTGCCCCAGGGCCAATATGAAAGTATTTAGATCGTCCAGACATGCATCATTAGTCTCAATCAAAGGGTTCGCCCATGCTAGGGCCTTGTCAGTGAGAAGCATGATTATTGTTAGTACCTTAGATCGGTCAGTAGGGTATTGTGATGCCTGGGTGGCAAAAAACAGTTTGCATTGATTGAGGAATCCCCTGAATTTTTCTCGTTCTCCGCCAAAGCGAAAAGGTGGTAACTTGGGGAGGCCCGATACCGGGGTAGGAACTGGTGCACGAACTAACTCCTCCAAAGCTTCAGTCCGGGTGCAGAAATCTCGAAAATTTTGACCAAGCACCTGTAGGCTGTGATCGCTACGATCCTGCAGACCTGCAAAGTTCGCCTTTAAAGTCTGCAAATCAGTGAGGATTGAGTTAGTCACCTCATACAATTTCTTAATGCGGGCATCAATACTCCCAGACCCAGCTGACTCCATCTTGTGGCTTCTGAATCTTGTAAAGTGTAGAATTCAGTGTATATGGAGTCTTGGCATGAGTGCAAGGAAGTACAAGAAACACAGGTCTTGATAAAGTAATATTCTTGTATTACGTCATACAAGCAGATGCACAGTAATATACAAGTCTCTGAGCAAAAGGGAACACCTCCTGGTGTAACTGGATTAACCCCGGATTCCCCGGAGTTGCAAAAGGCACAACAACAAAAGACAGTCTTTAAGCAATAAGCAAAGTCTCTCTTACGGGTGCTGAGAAGTCCTTTGAGTAAAGCAGTAGTCCAGTGATCCAGCAGGTAAGAAGACTCAGATCCATAAATGGGAACTTCAGACAGGCAGGTAAACTATGAGGATTCCTCAGAGAGTGAAGCTGACTTGAAGAGCTTAGTCCAGAGGCTTCAGGAAGCAATGTTACAGACTGGCTGCAGACAGGATTCAGAAGCACTGAACTAACAGCTGAGGCTGCTTAAGTGCAAATGGCAGAAAAACAGGGTGGAGACATAGAGGCTGAAGACTCCATTACAACTGAGGGCAAAATGGATGCACAAAACAGAAAGCAAGATGGCTGCAGGGAAAAAACAAGATCTAAGCACAACATGAAAAAACCATGATAGAAAGTCTCAGAACCTCACAATCGGGTTGAGAGGTAGAGACTACCAAGCCATGGTAGAACCCGTGTACTCAGACAGCAGGCCCACCATTTTGACAGCCCGGGGGGTGGTTGATGTCCGTCATGGGAGGGTGCCCGTCCGCATCCTCAACATTGGGGAGAGGGAAGTACACTTACCCAGGTACGCTACACTCGCCAAACTGTTTGTCGTCAAACACCAAGCTATCAGGGCCGTGGAACCCTTGCCTCCATCTCCACAGGCGGAGGGTAATGGCTCCCAGAAACAAAAGGAGGACTGGTGCCAGAAACTCCACGTGGGTGCTGACTCCACTCCCCTGCACCAAAAACAAGGAGTCTACCGGGTGGTACGGGAGTACGAGAGAGTCTTTAGTAAGCACCCGCTAGACTTCGGCAGAGTAAAAGGGATAGAACACCACATCCCCACAGGGAGCCACCCACCAATAAAAGAGAGGCACAGACTTGTACCCCCTGCACATTATCAGAACGCCAAGGGTATGCTAAGGGAGATGAAAGAAGCTGGGGTCATTAGAGACAGCTGTAGCCCCTGGGCAGCCCCCTTGGTTCTGGTCAAAAAGAAAGACGGCACCATGAGAATGTGCGTGGACTATAGACAAATCAACCGTATCACCCACAAAGACGCATATCCGCTGCCTAGAATAGAAGAGTCTTTAGCCGCACTAAAATCTGCTAACTTCTTTTCTACTTTGGACCTTACTAGCGGGTACTGGCAGGTTCCTGTGGCAGAGGCTGACAAGGAGAAGACCGCCTTCACCACCTCGATGGGACTGAGCGAATTCAACTGTATGCCTTTCGGGCTCTGCAACGCACCAGGGACCTTCCAGCGGCTGATGGAATGCTGTCTAGGGCACCGAAACTTCGAGACGGTCCTCCTTTACCTGGACGACGTGATCGTCTATTCGAAGACCTACGAGGACCATCTCAAGCACCTGGCTGAGGTGTTCGAAGCCCTGGCAGGCTATGGCCTGAAGGTGAAACCATCGAAGTGCCACCTGCTGAAACCAAAGGTCCAGTACCTAGGGCACGTGGTAAGCGCGGAAGGAGTGGCCCCCGACCCTGACAAGGTCACGGCAATCAAGAGCTGGCCAAGCCCCTCGAACATCAAAGAGGTGAGACAGTTTCTCGGGTTGGTAGGCTACTACCGAAGGTTCATCCCCGGGTTCACTAAGATGGCAGCTCCTATGCAGGACCTCCTGATCGGACAGTCCAAGTCCAGAAGTCAAAAGCCACCCTTCAAGTGGGATAAACCGGAAGAGGAGTCCTTCCGCCAGCTAAAGTTGGCCCTCACAGGGGATGAGATCCTGGCCTACCCTAATTATGGCCAGCCTTTCATTCTCCACACTGACGCCAGTAATGTGGGACTGGGAGCCGTACTGTCCCAAAACCAACAGGGCAGAGAACGGGTGATCGCATACGCCAGCCGGAAGCTGAGGCCCACTGAGAGGAACCCGGAGAATTACAGCTCTTTCAAGCTAGAATTCTTGGCAGTGGTGTGGGCCGTGACGGAACGCTTCAAGCATTACCTGGCCTCTGCAAAGTTCACCGTGTACACGGACAACAACCTGTTGACACACCTGGACAATGCAAGACTGGGTGCCCTGGAACAGCGGTGGATGGCCCGTCTCTCCAACTATGACTTCGTGATCAAGTACCGGGCAGGCAAAACCAACGCCAACGCGGACGCCCTATCAAGAATGCCTCACTTACCTGAAGGTGACGAAGACCCAGAAGAGCTGGAAGAGGTAGAACTCCCCGCGTTTCACCGGCATGGAGCCGCTCAACACTCTCACCGCGTGAAGGAGGAGGATCTAACAACTGTGATGATGAATCCCCTACCTCACCACAGCTGGGCCGAAACCCAAGATAGTGACCCTGCTGTCCGCCTGGTGAAAGATCTGCTGACCCGGGAAGACGCCCGCCTAGATCCAGATGCCCCAGAGGAAGCCAAGCAGCTATGGAAGGAGAAGAGCAAGCTGTTCCTCTACGAAGGCAAGTTGTGCAGAAGGATTGTCAACCACCGGACGCACGAGCTGACCTGGCAAGTCGTGGTCCCAAGGCGAGATGCAGCTATGGTCCTGGGAGCTTACCATGACAGAGCGGGACACTTCGGTTGGAAGAAACTGGAGTTCCTACTAAGAGGAAGGTTCTTTTGGGTCGGCATGAGAGGAGCAGTAGAAAAGTGGTGCAGAGACTGTGGCCCTTGTCACCTGAGGAGGAAGGACCGCACCAGCCAGAAGACACCCTTGAGGCCCATCGTCACCACGCAGCCTCTTGAGCTGGTAGCTCTGGACCTCGTCAAATTGGCTCCAAGCCGGTCTGGATACATCTATGCCCTGACAATCGTGGACCACTATTCCCGTTTTCTAGTGGTGGTCCCGGTAAAGGACTTGACAGCCCAAACAGCGGCCAGAGCCTTCCAGCAATACTTCTGCCGTCCACACGGGTATCCGGAACAGGTCCTGACAGACCAGGGTCCAGCGTTCGAGGCTGAAATCTTCCAGGAGTTCTGCAACCTCTATGGCTGTAAGAAGATTCAGACAACGCCTTACCACCCCCAAACCAACGGGATGTGTGAGAAGATGAACAAAATAGTCATTGATCTCCTGAAGACGTTGCCCCTAGAGGAACGCAGCCTGTGGCCAGAAAAACTGCCGGACCTGATAGACATGTACAACAATATCCCGGTGAACGCTACAAACTGCACCCCGGCTTACCTGATGCGAGTCAGACCGGGTAAGCTGCCCGTAGACCTGAAGATGGGAGTCCTAATACCTGAGGACACCTCCCCGGATGCGGACTGGGATACGGAAAGGCAACTGCAGTACAAGAAGGTACAGGAGAGTGTGGAGAAGAGCCTGGCCCAGGTGAGAGAGAAGCAAGAAAGACTCTTCAATCAACACGCCCCTGCTGGTCCCCTAGAACCTGGTGAGCAAGTCCTAAAGCGAAAAAGAAGGCTACATAAGTTGGACGACCAGTGGGAAAGGGAACCCTACACCGTACTGCAGTCTGACCACGACAACCCAAAGGTGTGTGTGATCACCAAGGACGGAGGAGAAACCACTAGTGTCGTCTCCAGAGACCACCTCAAAAGGTGCCCCGAGCAACTCCGTAGTGCAGAAGAGGATCAGAGTGACCTTGAACCCGCAGAGGACAAGGAAGAAATGATCAGCACCGTTCTCGGAGAGTTCCCTCAGTCCTGGACTCGCATAAATGATGCTATAGTGGTACCCGTCCTGCATTTCCTGCAACCGGCACAGCAACAACCAACACCAGAGCCGGAAGGTGAAGAGGAGCAAGCGGTTCCAGAGGCAGAAGAGCCTGTTCCAGCAGCCCAGGAGAGTCAACCCTCTGCTGACAGTGAGCCTGCCATGCCTGCGGTAAGCCAAAGAACCCGCAGACAGCTGCCTGCCCTACCTGTACATTCAGCTGGTAGCTGTACCCCTAACGCTAGTGGGGAAAGCCAGTTTGGTCCACCACCAGACAGTGGGTTAAGGAGGTCAACCAGGAGCACAAAGGGACAGATACCCGCTCGCTGGAGAATATAGGGTGCACTAAGATTGTAAATAACCTTGTTGCCAAATGTTAAAATGTTTGCCAGAGTTACCTGCATGTTTATTAATAGTGTGTTTCAGTTTCTTGCAGCAACCGTAAGGATTCACAGGTTATGGACTTTTATAACCGGGACCTTGTATGGACTGCATTCTGAGCCTAACCCAGGAATGAACTAAGACTGTGAAGGACTTGGGGTAGGACAGACCCCCACCTGGTTAAGGCTCCCCGTTGTGCTGGTGATATGGACACCCAGTCACAGGCCACACTGTGACCTTAAGAACTCAATTTGTGCGCCGTCTGTCTATTAATGTTTTATTGTTATGCATATTGTCTTTGTTTATTGTTTAGTCCCGGAGTACTAAATTTCACTAGGGGCAATGTGTCACCCTACCTGGATGCCACAAGTGTAATAAAGCTGTGTCTGAGAGCAAGGGGGAGGTTCTCTGGTCAGGGGAACATTAGCATGCAATGCCTCCTGTCTCAGGCCAGTAGGGGGAGCAGGCTGCCCCTATAAAAGCTGGTACTGGGGACAGGGTTAGAGAGAACTGGATTGCCTGTCTCAGCTCTGAGACGTGTCCCAGAGTGGAGCAGGGACAGAAAGTTGCATTGTAACCTAAGAGGAAGTGTGGCAGGAGGAGAGAGCCACCAGCCAGAGACAAGAGGCGAAGAGAGCCTATCTTGGCAGAGAAAAGACTTAATTTTACCAGACTTTGGTGTCTGAGGCTGGAAGGATTCCACATCCCCCAGCAGAGAACCAGTCCGCAAGGGACTATACATTCCTTGGCCTAAGAAGCCTGGAGGCCCTGCCACAACCGAAGGGACCAGTAAAGCCGTACAAGGCAGGGAGCAAAAAGGAACCCACGTCGCAGGCCATACAGGCGAGAAAGCACGGAAAGCTCGGAAACGTGGGCTGTTATCCTATCAGGAGGAGATAGTCAGAAGGAGCGCAGAAAGCACGGTAGGCCTACACCCTCACCCTGACCAGGGCCAATTTCCCCGTTGCTCTCAGACATCCAGGTCCCCTCCTAGCTGTGACTGTTTGTGGGTCAGTTTACCTGTTTAGTAAAGACCCTGGACTGCAACCTGTTGTCTGTGTGCTCCTTGCTCCTCCAGCACTACCATCACTCCCACCATCCACTGTACTGCCCTGGGGCCGCACTCTTCCCGTGGGGAGTCACACTACCATAGCTGCACACCTCATCAGCCCCAGCGGTCTGCATGCAGCGGCGGTTCCTAATAACCGCAATCCACGGGTGGCGTAGTCGGACATAATCAATATAACGGAATACCACTGGCCTGACCACCCTGAGCCACGGAACCGGGTTGCCACTACTACTCCCATCACTCCCTATTGCCCGGATCCGAGTGCCCCACGGCCCAGGGGGCGAGTCATAAGGTGTGTTTAATTATTAGGCAACTTCCTTTCCTTTGGCAAAATGGTTCAGAAGAGAGATTTGACGGGCCCTGAAAAGTCCAAAATTGTGAGATGTCTTGCAGAGGGATGCAGCAGTCTTGAAATTTACAAACTTTTGAGGCGTGATCACCGAACAATCAAGCGTTTCATGGCAAATAGCCAACAGGGTCGCAGGAAGCGTGTTGGCCAAAAAAGGCGCAAAATAACTGCCCATGAATTGAGGAAAATCAAGCGTGAAGCTGCCAAGATGCCATTTGCCACCAGTTTTGCCATATTTCAGAGTTGCAATGTTACTGGAGTATCAAAAAGCACAAGGTGTGCAATACTCAGGGACATGGCCAAGGTAAGGAAGGCTAAAAAACGACCACCTTTGAACAAGAAACATAAGATAAAGCATCAAGAATGGGCCAAGAAATATCTTTAGACTGATTTTTGAAAGGTTATATGGACTGATGAAATGAGAGTGACTCTTGATGGGCCAGATAGAAGGGCCAGAGGCTGGATCAGTAAAGGGCAGAGAGCTCCACTCCGACTCAGACACCAGCAAGCTGGAGGTGGCGTAC
Source organism: Phyllobates terribilis (assembly GCF_046119375.1). Lineage (NCBI taxonomy): Eukaryota > Metazoa > Chordata > Amphibia > Anura > Dendrobatidae > Phyllobates > Phyllobates terribilis. The sequence continues at coordinate 958,208 of NW_027363240.1, read as the reverse complement.
TAGTATGGGCTGGTATCAAAGATGACCTTGTGGGACCTTTTCGGGTTGAGGATGGAGTGAAGCTCAACTCCAGACCTACTGATAGTTTCTGGATGACAACTTTTTCAAGCAGTGGTACAGGAAGAAGTCAGTATCGTTCAAGAAAATCATGATTTTCATGCAGGACAATGCTCCATCACATGCATCCAACTACTCCACAGCATGGCTGGCCAGTAAAGGTCTAAAAGAAGAAAAAATAATGACATGACCCCCTTGTTCACCTGATCTGAACCCCATAGAGAACCTGTGGTCCATCATAAAATGTGAGAGCTACAGGGAGGGAAAACAGTACACCTCTCAGAACAATGTCTGGGAGGCTGTGGTGGCTGCTGCACGCAATGTTGATCGAAAACAGATTAAGCAACTGACAGAATCTATGGATGGAAGGCTGTTGAGTGTCATCATAAAGAAAGGTGGCTATATTGATCACTAATTTTTTGGGTTTTTGTTTTTGCATGTCAGAAATTTTTATTTCTAAATTTTGGGCACTGATATTGGTTTACCTGGTGAAAATAAACAAGTGAGATGGGATTATATTTGTTTTTTATTAAGTTGCCTAATAATTCGGCACAGTAATAGTTACCTGCACAAACAGATATCCTCCTAAGATAGCCAAATCTAAAAAAAAAATAAACACTCCAACTTCCAAAAATATTAAGCTTGAATATTTATGAGACTTTTGCGTTGATAGAGAACATAGTTGTTGATCAATAATAAAAATAATCCTCTAAAACACAACTTGCCTAATAATTCTGCACACAGTGTAGAGTTCAAGATACGAGAAATTTCATATTCGCCGTCTTCCACCACAGGAGGAACTGAGACAGTGACATCCCTATCTGATACATCAGCCTTTTTCAACAAGGAAACATAAAACACAGGATTAATCTTCCAGGAAGTAGGGACAACCAACCTAACAGCCTACGGGTTAACAACCTGAAGCACTTTAAATGGACCCACAAACTTAGGACCCAGTTTTTTAGAGGGAATCCTTAACCGCAGGTTCTTTGAGGACAACCAAACCAAGTCACCCACAATAAAAAAAAAACTCCTTACGTTTCCTGTCAAAATACTTCTTGGACCTCTTGTTAGCCTCTTGAAGGTTGCAACGTACATTAGTCCACCGCCGACCCCAATTTGGAGAACGAACCAAAAGACGGATGTCTCCCAGTACAACAAAAAAAAGGAGAACACCCAGCAGAGGAGGATGTATGATTGTTAAGAGCAAATTCTGCGAGAGGCAGAAACTCAGTCCACACCTCTTGATTGTCTGCCACAAAACAACGCAAAAACTGTTCAACATCCTGGTTCACACTTTCAGTCTGTCCATTAGACTCAGGATGATACCCAGACGAAAATGACAAATGGACTCCCAACCTGTCACAAAAAGCACGCCAAAAGCGAGCCACAAACTGAGGTCCTCTATCAGAAACAATATCCGTGGGAACGCCATGGAGCTTGACAATTTCCTTAACAAACGCCTTAGCGAGTGTCTTGGCGCAGGGCAACTTAATGAATGGAACCAAATGACACAACTGACTAAAACGGTCCACGACCACCCAGATGACAGTAAAACCCTCGGACACAGGAAGATCAGTAATAAAATCCATTGTGAGATGCGTCCAAGGCGCACTAGGAACCTCCAGAGGGCAAAGCAACCCTGCAACAGGAGTATATGAAGCTTTTAATCTAGCACACACAGTACATTGACGCACCCACTTGATGACTTCCATCTGCCATCCAGGCCACCAAAAACTGCGACTGATAAGTCTCTTAGTCTCCGAAATTCCTGGATAACCTGCCAACCGAGACTCATGACACTCCACAAACAAATCTCTCCTAAAGGCTCTAGGCACAAACAACCTCCCATGGGGAGTGTTAGATGGAGCATCATCTTGAGCTTTCAGAATTCCATTCTCCAAAACGGAGTCCAATGCCGCCACCACAACTCATTGCTGTAAAATGCTCTCCTCCTCCTCGGCACCGACCGTAGGAGAGAAGCTGTGAGATAAAGCATCGGCTTTAACATTCTTAGTACCAGGGATATAGGTAACAGAAAAATGAAACCGAGAAAAAAAAGTGCCCACCTAGCTTGACGGGTATTCAAGTGCTTGGCAGCATCCAGATAGATCAAATTCTTATGATCTGTGAAAACCTGAATAGGAAATCTAGCGCCTTCCAAAAAATGACGCCAATGTTCAAACACGAGTTTAATAGCCAGCAACTCCCGATTTCCAACTTCATAATTCAGTTCGGTTTCCGAATTTTTTTCGAAAAGAAGGCACAAGGATGTACTCCATCCTTGTTCTCCTGAAACAAAACTGCTCCGACCCCCATGAAGCATCGACCTCGACCAAAAAAGGCTTGGTCTCATCAGGCTGCATAAGGATAGTGGCAGAACTGAACCTCTCTTTGAGATACTCAAACGCTTCAACAGCATCAGTAGTCCACTGGACCGTATTCGCACCTTTCCTGGTGAGATCGGTCAGAGGCTTAACAATTACAGAAAAATTCTTAATGAATTTCCTGTAATAATTGGCAAAATCCAAAAATCTCTGTATAGATTTCAAACCAATAGGCCTAGGCCATTCCTGCACAGCCTAAACCTTCACCGGGTCCATCTCAAAGCCCTCGCTGGAGACAATGTAGCCCAAAAAACTAATTTTCTGCACAGCGAACTCACATTTCTCCAGCTTAGCAAAGAGTGAATTATCACTCAATAACTGCAAAACTTCACGTACACTCTGCCAATGGGACTCTAGATCTGGTGAATAAATCAGAATGTCATCCAAATACATAACCACATTCTTACCAATCAAAGGTCTCAGGATGTCATTAATAAGGTTCTTAAAAAATGCAGGTGCATTGGTAAGACCAAAATGCATCACCAGATTCTCAAAATGACCTACCGGAGTGTTAAAAGCAGTTTTCCATTCATCACCCTCCTTCACTCGTAACAAATTGTATGCTCCCCGGAGATCAATTTTAGAGAACCACTTGGCCCTCACCAACCGGTTAAACAAGTCAGGAATTAACGGCAATACGTAGGAATTGCGTACGGTGATCTTATTAATTTCACGAAAATCCTGACATGGACGTAAACCCCTGTCCTTTTTTTTAACAAGGAAAAATCCAACGGCCACAGGCGACTTAGAAGGTCTAATGTGACCAGCAGCCAGGATAGTCTGTATGTACTCCTCCAAGGCCTTTCTTTCAGGGATAGTCAGATTAAACAAGCGACTCTTGGGAAGAGTAGCTCCAGGAACAAACTCAATGGCGCAATCAATATCCCTATGAGCAGGTAAAACTTGCGACTCCTCCTCTGAAAAAACCCTCCAAAAATCTAGAATAGGTACCGGTAATTCCCCCTTTTCCACAGCCGCAATGCGACCATTGCAACATTTATCATAGCACTTCGGACTCCAAGACTTAATCACATTAGTAGACCAGTCCAGCAAAGGATTGTGCAGTTTTAACCAAGGCAATCCTAGAACGACCGGAGAGGGTAAATTATCTAATACAACCAAGTCCAAAATTTCTTGGTGAACTCCATTGATAGTGAGGGCAAATGCAGCAACCTTGTGAGTAATACATTTCAAGGGAGTGTTATCAATTGCAATCACAGAAATAGGTGATGACAAAGGTTTGGATTTCAATTTAAGATTTTCCAAAAACCCTTTATCAATCACATTAAGTGTTGAACCACAATCCACAAATACCTGAAATTCAATCAAATTTTCCTGCAAAGTAGTGCTCCCATAAAGAAATACTCCTGCAGAGCGTAAACAAGCTATACTGGCATAACTGAAATTCTTTTTTCTTTACTTAAACGAAGCTCACAATACTTAATCAAATGGTCAGTTTTACCACAATAAAGACACAATCCCTCGGCGAACCTCCGGTCTCTTTCCTGAGAGGGGAACGACTTCGCCCCAACCTCCATCGGTTCACCGCCATCAGAGCAGATTTTCTGGGGACTAGGACATGGCATTACAGGAGTTTTTACCTTATTCTGTCTAAATTTCAGCCTCCTATCCACACGAACAGCTAATTGCATGGCATCCTGCAGAGTCTCAGGTGCGGGGAATGCAATTAGCAAATCCTTAACTCTTTCACTCAGACCAGCAAGAAATAGACATTTCAGAGCAGGATCATTCCATTTAACTTCTGAGGCCCATCTTCAGAAGTGTGTGCAATAATTTTCAACATCACCTGACCCCTGATTCAAACGCCTGAGTTCTGCCTCAGCAAATGAGATTCGATCAGAATCGTCATATAATAGCCCCATAGCAGAAAAAATTTCTTCTACAGACCTTAAACATGGATCATTAGGTTGGAGAGAAAAGGCCCACCCCTGTGGTTCTTTGCCCAGAAGTGACATAATAAAACCAATGTGCTGTGATTTATTCCCAGAGGACCATGGTCTCAAACAAAAATATAACAAACAAGCATTTTTAAAGCAAAAAAAATCTTGCTGTTTACCATAAAAAAACATCAGGCAGTCCTACCTTGGGTTCCACAAAATGTGCTTCAGAACAGCTACTCACGTGTTGCTGGAGCTCGGCCACCTCTAGAGATAATCCCTGCAGGCGTTGAGCCAAATCCTGGATGGAAACCATATTGATCCCCGAATTTCTTTCCTTTCAGTTTTTTTTTGGGCTGGACTTACTGTTATGATCTGCAACATGTACAAAGGAAAGATAAGGAAAAACTGTCCCTACAGTAAAACTAAGCTGAATCCCTACACTTTAGCGGGCTGCCTGTTCCTAGCGAACAGACCCACCTTAGTCCTCGGCTAGTCTGAACGAAGACCTATAACATAAGGGGAGGGGTCCCTAAAAGAACTAAGGACTGGGACAAAAACGGGACACCTCCTAAAAAGAGAAGTTGTTGCAGAACACAAAAAGACAAACAGACAAAAAAAGTACTAGAGGTCCCAGAAGGACCAAACGAACTGACAGAGAAAGGCACAGAAGCACCTGGCTAGAAAAACAGTCAAACACTGAAGTCCAGCACAGCCAAAAGGGCGGAGCTGGAATATAAAGGCAGATGGTCACGTGACCGCAAAATACAAGATGGAAAAAACAAACAGGAGGGTTCTAACAGTCGTGCCTCTGGGCAGCTTGGCACACATTAGCAAAGACATGCTGCGGTGCCTGCCCAATCACTGCCGCGTTGCCTGGATTGTTACCAGTGCAGATTACTGGGTGGCCACCCTGCTGGATCCTCTCTATAAAAATAAAGTACCATCCTTACTTCCATCAGTGTTGCGTGATTGGAAAATGCTGGAACACAAGCGCACAAGGCTAGACGCACTACTAACGGTGTTGCCACCTGACAGAGGGGGCTCAGTGAAAGCTCAAGGCCAAGGAGGAGGAGTAAGTCGCCAACACAGCTGGGGCACTGGCACCACCTTGAAAAGGAGGGTTAGCCTGCCTCAGACTCAGGAAGTGTCATGACTAGGTCACAGCGGGCCACCCAAGCATTTAGTCGACTTGTTCCCTCTTGAGCACAAAGTATTGGTGGCAGTCCTTGGGTAAGGATATTGAAGCTTGCACACGAGATCTGTGCCAAGAACAAAGTGCCTCACGTCGCCCCGGCAGACAAACTTCTCCCCTTGCCTATTCCTGTATGTCCCTGGTCCCACACATCCATGGACTTCATTACATATCTCCCTGACTCCAAGGGTATGCTTATAGTGTGGGTCATTGTGGACCAATTTTCTAAACAATGGCATTTGGTTCCTTTGGCTCAGTCCAGTGCGCAGGACTTGGTAGATTAGTTCCTTGTTCAGGTGATAAGATTACATGGGGTTCCTATGAATATTGTCTCCAATTGTGGGTCCCAGTTTGTCTCCAGATTCTGGAGGGTTTTCTGTAAACGCCTCTGGTCGGAACTCTCATTTTCATCTGCATATCATCCTCAAACTAATGGGCAAACGGAGTGAAACAACCAATGTCTTGAGTCCTATCTAAGATGTTTTTTCTCCCATATTCAGCATGATTGGGGATCATAATTAGCCTTGGCAGAGTTCGCCCTAAACAATAGACTGCACAAGGACTTGGGAATGTCTCCCTTCTTCTGTAATCTAGGATTCCATCCTAGGTCTCCTTGTTTTGATGGAGGCGACAATGTACTTCCAGCGGTCTCTGCTACTATCCACCGCCTCCGAAAGGTTTGGGGGGAAGCCCGTATCTATCTGAAGAAAGCAGGGGAGAGCATGAAGAAACAGGCTGATAAGCGTCGTCAACAAGGTTGCAAACTCAGAGTGGGGGACAGCGTTTGGGTGTCTATTAAGAATCTGAAGATTAAGGTACCATCTCCTAAGCTCGCATCCGGGTGTATAGGTCCATTTCCCATTATCGAAGTTGTCAATAAGGTGGCTTTTCAGGTAGATCTGCATTCCTCTATGTGAGTTCCCAATATTTTTCACAAGACGTTAATAAAGAAGGTGGTTACCCCGCTTTTGACACAGGATCCTCCTCCTCCTATTATGGTAGATAATGCTGAGGAATTTGAGATAGAAAGTATTGTGGACTCTCGTAGAGTTAAAAACTTCATTCAGTATTTGATTCATTGGAAGGGGTACAGTCCTGAGGAGAGGTCCTGGGTCTTGAGAGGTAATATGCATGGGAATCGTCTCATCGCTGAGTTCAATAAGAGGTTTCCAGACAAGGTGGGTGGTGAGAGCCCGGACGTCTCTCCTAGGGAGGTTTGTACTGTTAGGAATCATGATTCTGTGCTCCCACCTGGGAATGGAGCAGGTCTGGTGCTATGCTACTCCAGTCGCAGGCGCCGCCATTGCCCTGACCCTGCAGGCGGAGCTACTACGCATGCATGGAGACTGCCCCAATCTTATGGAGCATCACGTTCTGATGTTGTAGGATGTATGAGGACATGGGTCGCCGTGTCTCTCACTGATTTCCCAGGTTGTTAGGCTATGCAGGACGCTGCTTTGTCTGACACTAAGCAGTGGTGCAATTATGTTCATTCTGCTGTGCAAGAAAGCAGGGAGTGGCTGTCTGGGGATGATTGAGAGGTATTCAACACCTGAACATTAGGTGGGCTATTTAATCATGCTCCCTGCTCAGTGCTTTGTTCTTCATTGCAGTTCCTATGTGCAGTGGTGTTGAGTGCTGCTAGTACTAGTGTTGTTAGCTTTTCAGGGGTTTTCTCATTTTCTCTTCTGGCTTCACTTCCTGGGGTTCTTGCAAAGGTACTCACCTGGTTCTTGCCAAGGTACCAGCCACATCACCAGACGCCAGCTCTCCAGCGACAGTGAACCTGGGAAGGGCTCTGCCAAAGTTCCCCTTCCATTTACTGGAAGCTGAGTGAAGAGTATTCCCAGCCTTCAGGGGGTTGCCTAGCTTGGCAGCTTGTGCCAAGTGCGTCTGTGGCTGCGCCTTTGCTGGTTTGGTGCCATTCTTTTTGGATCTCTCTGCAAAGCGCATAACAGAAATAAAGCTTTGGAGAGTTCTGAAGTGGCCACCAATGAGTCAGGATTAGTGTTGATCGAGCACTAAAATGCTCGGGTGCTCGAAGCTCAGGCCGAGCTCACCGTGATACTCGGGTGCTCGACCCGAGCACCGACCCCAATGTTAGTCTATGGGAGATCCGAGCATTTTTGCGGCGGCACCCCCGGCAGTCTGTAGAAAGCCTAAAAAGTGCTCAAAACGATAGTGACAGTGCTCAAATGACATGGGGACAGCATGGGGATCGCCCCAGAGAGCATTTCTGACCCCCAGGTCACTGCTGTCAACAACGTGGTCAGAGGTATTAAGCAACTTTTACGGGCTCACAATACACTATGTGCAGAATTATTAGGCAAGTTGTATTTTAGAGGATTATTTTTATTATTGATCAACAACTATGTTCTCAATCAACCCAAAAGACTCATAAATATCCAAGCTTAATATTTTTGGAAGTTGGAGTGGGTTTTTTTTAGATTTGGCTATCTTAGGAGGATATCTGTTTGTGCAGGTAACTATTACTGTGCAGAATTATTAGGCAACTTAATAAAAAACAAATATAATCCCATCTCACTTGTTTATTTTCACCAGGTAAACCAATATCAGTGCACAAAATTTAGAAATAAACATTTCTGACATGCAAAAACAAAATCCAAAAAATTAGTGATCAATATAGCCACCTTTCTTTATGATGACACTCAACAGCCTTCCATCCATAGATTCTGTCAGTTGCTTTATCTGTTTTCGATCAACATTGCGTGCAGCAGCCACCACAGCCTCCCAGACACTGTTCCGAGAGGTGTACTGTTTTCCCTCCCTGTAGATCTCACATTTTATGATGGACCACAGGTTCTCTATGGGGTTCAGATCAGGTGAACAAGGGGGCCATGTCATTATTTTTTCTTCTTTTAGACCTTTACTGGCCAGCCATGCTGTGGAGTAGTTGGATGCATGTGATGGAGCATTGTCCTGCATGAAAATCATGTTTTTCTTGAACAATACCGACTTTTTCCTGTACCACTGCTTGAAGAAGTTGTCTTCCAGAAACTGGCAGTAGGTCTGGGAGTTGAGCTTCACTCCATCCTCAACCCGAAAAGGTCCCACAAGTTCATCTTTGATGATACCAGCCCATACCAGTACCCCACCTCCACCTTGCTGGCGTCTGAGTCGGAGTGGAGCTCTCTGCCCTTTACTGATCCAGCCTCTGGCCCATCCATCTGGCCCATCAAGAGTCACTCTCATTTCATCAGTCCATAAAACCTTTGAAAAATCAGTCTTAAGATATTTCTTGGCCCATTCTTGACATTTTATCTTATGTTTCTTGTTCAAAGGTGATCGTTTTTCAGCCTTCCTTACCTTGGCCATGTCCCTGAGTATCGCAGACCTTGTGCTTTTTGATACTCCAGTAACGTTGCAGCTCTGAAATATGGCAAAACTGGTGGCGAATGGCATCTTGGCAGCTTCACGCTTGATTTTCCTCAATTCATGGGCAGTTATTTTGCGCCTTTTTTGGCCAACACGCTTCTTGCGACCCTGTTGGTTATTTGCCATGAAACGCTTGATTGTTCGGTGATCACGCTTCAAAAGTTTGGAAATTTCAAGACTGCTGCATCCCTCTGCAAGACATCTCACAACTTTGGACTTTACAGAGCCTGTGAAATTTCTCTTCTGACCCATTTTGCCAAAGGAAAGGAAGTTGCCTAATAATTAAGCACACGTTATATAGGGTGTTGATGTCATTAGTCAACACCCCTCCTCATTACAGAGATGCACATCACCAGATTTACATAATTGGTAGTTGGCTCTCTAGCCTATGCAGCTTGGAGTAGGACAACATGCATAAAAAGTATCATGTGAGCAAAATATTCATTTGTCTAATAATTATGCTCACAGTGTAAAACGTTCAAAAACGAAACTGAAACTTTTTCTGTGAAATATGTTAAGGAACCTCCTTTCCAGGGTAAAGACTTGTGTATAAGGCAAAATAAATAACCAAAAACAAATATAGTCCTCCACACCTTGGGCTATGTTCACAAGTAGCATTTTTTATGTGTTTTTGCACTTTTGTATTGCTTTCAATCGTGACAAATGCATTCTCCGGGAAATGTAATTTTAACATTTTACAACCTTATCTGGCCATGTGCTGTGTGACACATGCATACAGTGCTGAAAAGACATGGGAACAGCATGGGGAAGACCCCTGGAAGCATCTCTGACACCCAGGTCACTGCCTAAAAGTGTGCCCATCAGAAGTGATCCTTACCACATCAGAAGATGCAGACTTGCAACTATCCCTGTGCAAGTCCTTGTCCCAGGGCAGTGTTCAATTGTACCTCCCCAATTCCTTGCAATGCAAGCGCAAGTATGCAGCCTGCCACCCACCCACTCCCAGGCTGCAATACCATACTGCTTGCTTGCACTTGAAATTGGGCCTTTTAGGCACGTGTAGGCGGAATCTTGCCACCACGTCATGGCTGCGTCGGCGGCCTGGTATCCATACTCAGTCCCCAGCCACCCGGCGGCCGGGTGTCCACGCTTGGTCCCCAGCTGCCAGGGGGCGGCCGGGCGTTCCATGCTCGGTCCCCAGCCACCCCGCGGCCGGGTGCCCACACATGGTCCCCAGCCGCCTGTCCATAAACGGTCCCCAGCTGCCCCTATTTGTCCTGGTGCGCCTTATACACAAGCGCGCATACCAAAACATTACCTGTGCCCTCTCCAGTGCATTTAGTGGGAAGGACAGCCTAACCACAAACATGTGGACAAGTGAATGTGGCCAGGGATGGTCCATCTCACTGACGCCTTCACACTGGGTTAATATTGTGGAAGCCGCGACACAGTTGGACACTGGGATGCAACACGTCCTCCAGACATAGAGGATTGCGGGTCCTGGGTCAATCAGGCTTCAACACAAAGTTCAGAAGGTAGACAGCAGCAGTGGTCGGCCTCCTACACAACAAGTAAATTATTCATGATCATAAGGACATCCATCTCCTTCGCTTTCTGTTCCTTGGAATGCCAGCGCATGTATGTAGTAGCGGCTAGGCCTGAGGTGGTCAGCGTTTTGGCGCATATCCTACCTCCTCTGAGGATTGCTGGATGTTTTCCTGCTACTATCCCAGTTCTATGACTCCTGTTAAAACAAAGCTTCAGATGATGAATGATGGATGAGGTGGTGGCAAAGGAGAAAGAGCAGGAGGAACAGGGACCATTCACATCAATATCAGGCCAGTCAACCACACATGTCTTGTAGGATATGTTTCTGTACCAAAAGGAGCGGTTCGGCTACACAGTTATAGGGCATACAGTGAGTGCAATGCCTACCAAAAATTTCGAGGCACTCCAATTTATAGCAACTGGGTCTCCTGTACACTGTTGGCTTAAGCAGTGAATGGAAGGCTTCCCAAAAATTATGAGGAACTGCAATGCCCCTTGAAAAAGACGTGGATTACAGAGTACTAAAAACCTTCTACCCATTATTGGGGAGTGGGTCTCCCTTAGTGTTCGCCTATGCATTGAAAAACAAAAGCTGACTAAAATTAGGAGGAAATAAAATGCCCGTTGGAAGAGTCGTGGAGGTTAGAGGTAATTAAATACAACATTTCAAAGCCCCTTGGAAGAGCTGTGGAGTTCAGAGTGGTTTAACAAGATGGTTTTAATGCTGTTATGAACTGCAACATAAACTAGGGAAAGAAGGGGAGAGCTGTCCCTACAGTAAGACTAAGCTGAGACCCTACGTTGTAGCGGGCAACCTGTTCCTTGTGAACAGACCCGCCTTCGTCCTCGGCTAGTCTGAATCGAGACCTATAGAGAAAGAACTAAGGACTGGGACAAAAAATGGGACACCTCCTAACAGAAGTTGTTTCAGAGCAAAAGATAAACTGACAAAAGTACTAGAGGTCCAGAGGACCAAGCAAACTAGAGATAGATAGGCACAAAAGCACCTGGCTAGAAAGACAGTCTAAACAACACTGAAGTCCAGCAAGGCCAGAAGGGCGGAGCTGGAATATATAGGAAGATGGTCACGTGACCGCAAAACACAAGATAGAAACAAAAACAAACAGGAGGGTTCTAACAAATGCCCCTTGGAATACTGATGGAGGTCGCAGTGGAATAAAAATACAATATCAATGCCCCTTGGAAGAGTGGTGAAGGTTACAGTGGAATAAAAAGACAATATCAATGACCCTTGGAAGAGACGTGGAGGTCACAGTAGCTTAACAAGATGATTTTAATGCCCCTTGGAAGAGACGTGGAGTTCACAGTGGTTTAACAAGACAGTTTTAATGCCCCTTGGAAGAGACGTGGAGTTCAGAGTGGTTTAACAAGACGGTTTTAATGTCCCTTGGAAGAGACGTGGAGGTCACAGTAACAAGACAGTTTTAATGCCCCTTGGAAGAGACGTGGAGGTCCCAGTCGAATAAAAAAACAATATCAATGACCCTTGGAAGAGATGTGGAGGTCACAGTAGCTTAACAAGATGATTTTAATGCCCCTTACAAGAGCCATGCAGTACAGCATATTAAAAACATTATTCCCATTATTGGGGAGTGGGTCTCCCATAGTCTTTGCCTATGCCTTCCAAGCAAAAGCTGCCAAAAATTAGGATGGAGGAACTTGCAATGCCCCTTACAAGAGCCATGCAGTACAGCATATTAAAAACATTATTCCCATTATTGGGGAGTGGGTCTCCCATAGTCTTTGCCTATGCCTTCCAAGCAAAAGCTGCCAAAAATTAGGACGGAGGAACTTGCAATGCCCCTTACAAGAGCCATGCAGTACAGCATATTAAAAACATTATTCCCATTATTGGGGAGTGGGTTTCCCATAGTCTTTGCCTATGCCTTCCAAGCAAAAGCTGCCAAAAATTAGGACGGAGGAACTTGCAATGCTGGCAACACGGACCACGGTCACCCTGGTGGTATAGTGGTGGTGGAGGCTGAGGATAAGGAGAAGAGCAAAAAACAGCAGAAATGAGGATGCGTGTACCCATGTGTGGGTGTGAAGCAGTGCATGGGAATACACCTCCCAAAATAACACAGTGGATTTGAATTTATGTTACTCTGCTGTCATTTGGTGGTGATGAGAAGTCTGGCCCAATCCAGCCCTTGTTCATTTTGATAAGGGTCAGCTTGTCAGCATTGTCAGTTGACAGGCGAGTGCGCTTATCAGTTATAATTCCCCCAGCGGCACTAAAAACACACTCCGATAACACGCTAGCGGCAGGGCAGGCAAGGACTTCCAAGGTGTACAGAGCGAGTTCATTCCAAGTGTCCAGCTTGGATACCCAATAATTAAAAGGCACAGAGGAATCAAGGAGGACACTGGTACGGTCGGCAAGGTACTCCCTCACCATCTTTTGAAACTTTCCACTCCTTGTGAGAGTACGCCTCAGGGCCTGTAAGCTGGGCGGGTCTCAGAAAACTGTTCCAGAACGTTGACAGTGTTCCCCTGCCTCTGCTGGATTGGAGTTGCGTCTCTCTCGCCTGTACGCCTTGGTTGGGCAACGAACTGTGACCTCTGCCGCTAGCGTGTTCAGATGAGAATTTTTTTTAACAGTTCTGCAGCAAGGGCCTTCTGGTACTGCCCCATTTTTGTAGACTTCTCCACCTCAGGAATAAGAGAGTGAAAGTTCTCCTTGTAGCGGGGGTCACCAACCAGTATTGACTGTCACCCAACATTTTGACAACGCGAGGATCACGGTTAAGGCAGCGTAACATAAAGTCAGCCATACGTGCCAGACTGGTAACGGGCAAGACTTCCGTGTCCTCACCAAGATGACGACTGACCATGCTCTCCTCCTCCTCCCCCCTGTCCTCAGGCCACCCATGCTGAACCGACGGTATGACAGTTGTACAGGTACTACCGTCTACAGCGCATGATACCAGCTCCTGTTCTTCCTCCTCCTCCTCCTGTTTTCCCTCATTGTCCCCCAATGCACGTTGGGAAGAGATGAGGCTGGGCTGTGTGTAATCGCCCATTACGGCTTCTTGATCCATCTCATCATACTCTGGCTGCAATGCCTCCTCTTTAATTCTCTGCAGAGAGCGTTGCAAAAGACAGACAAGTGGGATGCTGACGCTAATGATGGCATCATCGCCACTCACCATCTTGGTGGACTCCTCAAAGTTTGTCAGGATGGTACATATGTCAGACATCCAGGTCCACTCCTGAGGCCTTATGTGTGGAGTCTGACCTGAATATCGACGGCCTTGTTGCAGCTGGTACTCCACAACTGCTCTCTTCTGCTCACAAATCCTTTGCAACATGTGGAGGGTAGAGTTCCAACGTGTGGGGACATCACACACCAGTCGGTGTGACGGAAGCTGCAAACGCTGCAGCAACACAGCAAGGGCGGCGGAAGCTGTAGCCAACTTCCGAAAATGAGCTGACAGGCGACGTACTTTGACGAGCAGATCAGGCAACTCGGGGTACGATTTAAGAAACTGCTGAACCACGAGGTTAAGCACATGAGCCAGGCATGGTACGTGTGTGATCTCGCCTCGCCTCAGAGCCGCCACCAGGTTACGGCCATTGTCACACACGACCATGCCTGGATGTAGGTTCAGCGGTCTCAGCCACAGATCTCCCTGCTCTTTCACAGCTGTCCACAACTCACAAGCAGTGTGAGGTTTATCACCTAAGCTTATGAGTTTCAGCACAGCCTATTGACGCTTGGATGAGGCAGTACTGCAGTGCTTTCAGCTTGTGACTGATGTGGTGATATCTGAGATGGAGGCTGAACATGAGGAGGAGGAGGAGGATGATGCGCAGGAGCTGTACACTGTGGGGGCAACTCTGATTGACATAGGGCCCGCAATCCTCGGTGTGGGGAGGATGTGTTCCGTCCCAAGGTCCGACTGGGTCCCGGCTTCCACTATGTTTACCCAGTGTGCCGTCAGGGAGATGTACCGTCCCTGGCCACAAGCACTTGTCCACGTGTCCGTTGTCAGGTGGACTCTCCCAGTAACTGCATTGTTGAGGGCACGGATGATGTTTTGGGACACGTGATTGTGTAGTGCGGGGATGGCACACCGGGCAAAATAGTGTCGGCTGGGGACCGAGTACCAAGGGACGGCCATCGCCATAAGGTTGCGGAAGGATTCCGTCTCCACCAGCCTAAAAGGCAGCATTTCCAACGCAAGCAGTCGTGAAATGTGCAAATTTAGGACTGTGGCCTGTGGGGCGTTGGCTGCGAATTTGTGCTTTCGTTTAAAGGTCTGGGATATGGACAATTGAATGCTGTGATGGGACGTGGACATTGATGCTGTTTCTTGAGAAACTGCCATAACAAGTGAAGACTCAGAGAAGGGGGCATCTTTGCATGCAGTATGGACAGGGAATTGCCTTGCACGCACAACAGGGGGTTCTCTTACAACAGCGGAAGAAGCAGTGGTGACACCCGCTGACACTGGTCGTGGACCCTGGGGTTCGCCCTACAAAGTCGGGTGCTTTGCTGACATGTGTCTGATCATGCTGGTGGTGGGTAGGCTGGTAGTTTTGTCACCCCTGCTGATGCTGGCCTGGCAGGTGGTACAAATGGCCTTTTTGGGGTTATCAGCAGAGTCTTTAAAAAAATTCCAGACTCTGGAAGACCTACCGGTTGTACTGGCAATGTCCCTCGTGTTGGTGTTACGGGGAATGGTTGCTCGCCTTCTGTCTGCAGCCACAACACTGCTTCTTCCTGCCTGTTGGGGTACTCTGCCTCCCTCCCCCTGTGTGCTGCTGGCCTCGCTCTGCGTGTCCTCCTGCCACATTGGGTCAGTTACTAGATCATCCACCACCTCCTCCTCTTCCACTTCCGCACCACGGTCCTCCTCCTCACTTCGTGGCAATTGTGTCTCGTCATCGTCCACCTCTTGTGACAAATTGCCAGCGTCGCCTTCCTGTGGCCGTGGCTGTTCAAATATTTGGCCATCGCTACATGGGATCTCCTCTTCCACCACTTCAAGTGGAGCAGGCGAGGAACCCAAATATGGAAATGGACCAGTGAACAGCTCTTCAGAGTGTCCAACTGTGGTATCAGTTGCTGTCTGACGACACTCGGCATGGTGGTAGGAAGGAGCAACAGGGTGAGGAGGAGTATGCGGTCGAGACTCACGGCTACTAACACTTGACCGTGTGGAAGACAGACCGGAGGTGGTGGTGCCCAGGTGACTGGAAGTATTATCTGCTATCCAATTAATAACCTGTTCACACTGATCAGTTTGCAATAGTGGTATTGTTGTGTGCTTCTGTGTCACCCTGGCCTGGATGCCACTAATGTATAATAAAGCTGTGTCTGAGAGCAAGGGGGAGGTTCTCTAGTCAGGGACCATTAGCATGCAGCACCTCCTGTCCCAGGCCAGTAGGGGGAGCAGGCTGCCCCTATAAAAGCTGGAACTGGGGGCAGGGTTAGAGAGCAGTAGAGGAGCCACAAGCCAGGGACGGAAGGTGAGGGAAGCCTGTCCTGGCTGAGAGAGAAACTGAACTACCGGACTTTGGTGTCCGAGGCTGTTAGGATTCCAAGTCCTGCAGCAAATAACCAGTCCACAGGGGATTGTATGTTCCTTGGCCTAAGAAGCCTGGAGGTTCCGCCACAGCAGAAGGGACCAGCAGAGCTGCACCAAGCCGAGAGTAGAAAGGGACCCAAGTTGCAAGCCATACGGGCGAGAGGACACGGTGAGCTCAGGAACGTGGGCTGTTACACCACAAGGAGGGAAATAGCCAGAAAGAGTGCAGAGAGTACGGTAGGCCTTCACCCTCACCCTGACCAGGGCCAGCTTCCCACTTGTTCTCAGACATGTCCAATCACCATAAAAAACTGCGTTGCATAAACCAGTTTTTTTGAAAAGAGGATGTGAAACAAATAATATTAAAAATTATTTATTTTTTATTACATCAATTTAAAATTTTCAATAAAAAGCATAGCAGAGCAGTGACCTATCGATCCCATGCAAAAAGTCTTCCAATTGATAGATCATAGTAATCATATATTGTATTATTGCACAACAAGGAGGGAGGGAAAGTTGATGTAAACATAAGACCAATAAATATATTATATATCACAATTCATGTAAATATTTGTATAAATATATATATCACCTAAAAGAAAATAATTTTTCCCAACCATATTCTATCAATTGGATGAATCTAGTATTAATAGCAAGTGTAGAAGTAGCCTTCCATTCAACAATGTATCATCATTTACATAGCTCTCCAAGAATTTATAATGGTGTGACCGGTGGAAGTAAAAAATCTATTAATTACAAGTGTAATGATAAGCTACCATCAGTCTCCCCATTCTAGTTATCATGCATGATAATGCACCGTCTCATGCTGCACATAACACATCTGCATCTCTGGCTGCTATGGGCATAAAAGGGGACAAACTTATGGTGTGGCCAGCATGCTTCCCTGACCTCAACCCCATTGAGAACCTCTGGAGCATCATCAAAAGGAGTGTCTATGATGGCAGGAGGCAGTTCACATCTAAGCAACAGCTCTGGGAGGGTATTCTGTCCTCATGCAAAACAATTAAAGCAGAAACCATCCAAAACCTGACAAATTCAATGGACGAGAGAGTTCAGAAGCTCCTTTCGAACAAGGGGTCCTATGTGCAAATGTAACATCACCTAGAATAAAGTTTTGAGTTGAAAACTGTTTGATTTCAGTTTGTAATAACCTGCTAATGCTTATAATTTCAAAAATGACCATTTTTTTGCTCTTTATTAAAATGAAAAGGTTGAAAACTCTGAGGTGCATAATAATTTGGAACATGCATTTTGAGTGCAGTTTGAGTTTTTAATTTTTTTAAAAATATACTGTTATCATAGGCAGTTTGTACAAAAACCTTTCAATTGTACTCTAATAGTTATTTGACTGGAAAATTACAATGACTGCAATTCATATACCGTATATTCCGGCGTATAAGACGACTTTTGAAGACTGAAAAATCTTCTGTCTAGTCTGGGGTCGTCTTATACGCCGGTAATGCTTTTGAACTTTCAGAAATTGACATGCGGGGATACTCTGGGGGTGTTAATAAGCTGCCGTGGCCGTATCCCTGCCATGTCGGAGTTAATATAAGGTGGAGGGAGTTAAAATACGGCGGCGGTAGGTCCAGACAGTCAGCGCTTCTGTGCTGAAACTGACACATCGCTGCGTATTCCCAGCTCCGGACACAGCGCAGGGCTTCTGTGCCGACAGCTTTCACTTGTCACAGAAGCGCTGCGCTGTGTCCGGAGCTGGGAAGTTCGCATCGCTTCTGTGACAATATATGAAAAGCCGGCAATTCAGCAGCGGCATAAGCTGGCACCCGACAATTTAGAATAGAAAGAATAGAGCTTCACACATAGATTAGATAGATAGAAACATGTCAGTCACATATATATGAAGTACAGTGACAGTGTTGGTTACTGTACTTGTCATTTAGTGTAAAGGATTTATTAAAACAAATAATAGTGTTTTCATGCACCGTCTCTTTAAAAAAGCCGGCCGGCAATTCAGCATCTGTACCCGACAATTTATAACAGACAGAATAGAGCTTCACACATAGATTAGATAGATAGAAACATGTCAGTCACATATATAAGAAGTACAGTGACAGTATTGCTTACTGTACTTGTCATTTAGTGTAAAGGATTTATTAAAACAAATAATAGTGTTTTCATGGACCGTCTCTTTAAAAAAGCCGGCCGGCAATTCAGCAGCGGTACCCGACAATTTATAACAGACAGAATAGAGCTTCACACATAGATTAGATAGATAGAAACATGTCAGTCACATATATATGAAGTACAGTGACAGTATTGCTTACTGTACTTGTCATTTAGTGTAAAGGATTTATTAAAACAAATAATAGTGTTTTCATGGACCGTCTCTTTAAAAAAGCCGGCCGGCAATTCAGCAGCGGTACCCGACAATTTATAACAGACAGAATAGAGCTTCACACATAGATTAGATAGATAGAAACATGTCAGTCACATATATATGAAGTACAGTGATAGTGTTGGTTACTGTACTTGTCATGTAGTGTTAAAATAAAGGATTTATTTAAAAAAAAATTGGCGTGGGGTTCCCCTTAATTTTAGGCTCTAGCGGAGGTTAAGCAGACAGCTGGGGCAGATGTTTGAAGCCTGGGAAGGGGGTAATACCCACGGAGCTTCCCAGGCTACTAATATCAGCCCCCAGCTGAATACCTAGCCTTTACTAGCTATTAAAATGGGGGACCCCCCCAAAAAAATGACGTGGGGTCCCCCCTAATTTAATAGCTAGCAAAGGCTAGGCAGACAGCTGGGGGCTGATATTAATAGCCCAGGAAGGGAGCCATGAATATTGGCCCCCTCCCAGGCTAGAAACACCAGCCGTCAGCCGCCCCAGAAATGGCGCATCCATAGGATGCGCCAATTCTGGCACTTAGCCTCGCTCTTCCACGCTGCCCTGGTGCGGTGGCAGGGGGTAATAGGGCTGGGGTTGATGTCAGCTTATAATGCCAGCTGACATCAAGCCCAGGTTAGTAATGGAGAGGCGTCTATAAGACACCCCCATTACTAACCCCATAGTAAAAGTTAAAAAAAACACAAACACCCAGAATAAAGTCCTTTAATTGAAATAAAGACACAATTCTTTATTGTTCTAAATTAAACCATACTTACCATCACGCCCATTCCAGCTGAAGCCAACGATCTCCTGCAATAAAAGAAAAATAATAAACCAACATCATCCTTACCTTTCCATGGTTCCCACGACAGCTTCAGCTCTGCTACATCGAGATGACAGGCTGGACCGCAGCAGAACGCCGCCATCCAGCCTGTCATCCCGCAGACACTGAGAAGCGCAGGCATGCTTGCGCTCTGCAGTGTCTGGCTGTGACGGCATCCAGATGAGCCGACAATGAACTCAGCTCACCTCCTGGACGTCCGTCACTGACAGCGTGGGAAACTTCTACTGCGCATGCGGGGAGCAGGAGAATTTTCCCACGCTGTCAGTGACGTGCATGAGGTGAGCCGAGTTCATTGGACATGATCTCGGCTCATCTGGATGCCGTCACAGTCAGACACTGAGGAGCACAAGCATGCCTACGCTTCTCAGTGTCTGCCGCATGGCAAGCTGAATGGCAGCGTTCTGCTGCGGTGCAGCCTGTCATGTGAATGTAGCAGAGCTGGACCGGTCCTGGGAACCATGGAAAGGTAAGGATGAGGTTGCTTTATTATTTTACTTTTATTGCAGGAGATCGTTGGCTTCAGCTGGAATGGGCGTGACGGTAAGTATGGTTTAATTTAGAACATTAAAAAATTGTGTCTTTATTTCAATTAAAGGACTTTATTCTGGGTGTTGTGTTTTTTTTAATTACTTTACTAGAAATTCATGGTGGTCATGTCTAATATTGGCGTGACCCCATGAATTTCGGGCTTAGGGCCAGCTGATAATGCCAAGCTGGCCCTAACCCCTTTATTACCCAGTGAGCCACCGCACCAGGGCCCTGGATGAGTTGGGTACAGCGCCAGAAGATGGCGCTGCTATGAACGCGCCATTTTCCGGGGTGGCTGCGGACTGCAATTTGCAGCGGGGGGGGCCCAGAAAGCTTGGGTCTCCCTGCGCTGCAGATTCCAGCCCCCAGCTGCCTAGTTGTACCTGGCTAGACACAAAAATAGGGCGAAGCCCCACGTCTTTTTTTTTTAATTATTTCATGAAATAATTAAAAAAAAAAGGGCTTCCCTATATTGTTGTGTCCGGCCAGGTACAAATAGGCAGCTGGTGGTTGGGGGCAGCCCGTTCCTGCCTGCTGTACCTGGCTGGACACAAAAATATGGCGAAGCCCACGTCAACATTTTTGGGAAAAATTAATTACAAAATTAATAATAATTTAGGGACTGCATCTTTATTAACCCCTCAATTGTCATTTAGTGTTAAAATAAAGGATTTTTTAAAAAGAAAATTGGCGTGGGATCCACCATCATTATAGTCTCTAGCGGAGGTTAAGCAGACGGCTGGGGCAGATGTTTGAAGTCTGGGAAGGGGGTAATACCCACGGAGCTTCCCAGGCTACTAATATCAGCCCCCAGCTGAATACCTAGCCTTTACTAGCTATTAGAATGGGGGACCCCCCCAAAAAATGACGTGGGGTCCCCCCTATTTTAATATGTTTATGAGTGACAGTTTTCCTGCTATATACCTGCATGTCATAAGAATTTAAATTAAAAAAGGACCATGTTAAATTCAAATCTGTTTTTTTTTAATTTTTACCGGTGTTTGGTATGCGTTGGAAAAGGGGTAGTCTTATACGGTGAATATATCCTAAACTCTATATTTTAACAGGAAAGTAGGGGGGTCGTCTTATACACCAGGTCGTCTTATACGCCGGAATATACGGTAGGTAATTTGGGAAAATCTGAGAAAATATTATTTGGATAATAATTTGGAACACAGTGTATATACTGCCCTGGGGAGTTGTACTATTCAGTGCTGCACATTTACATCTGCCCCAGCGGTCTGCACTGCAGCGGCGGTTAACCCTGACCGCAATCCACGGGTGGCGTAGTCGGACATTTAAAACCCTACAAATAGACTGCCACAACATTTGGTCTGACCACCCTGAGCCACGGACCGGATTGCCACTACTACCCCCAATATTGCCCTGTTGCCCGGCTCCGAGTGCCCCACGGCCCAGGGGGCGAGTCAGCTTTGGCGTAGCCGGCAGGATTGTGACCAACCCGCCACAAACGGGTATTGCGTGCCTGAAAAAGACTGTACACGTACCTTAAAAAGAGGTTTCCCGCCATCCGGAGCCGTTTCCCGCCATTTTCAGCCGTCTCCCTCCATCTTCAGCCGTTTTCCCGCCATCAGACGCCATCTGCAGGACGCCGCGCGGGAAGAAGAGGGGCGTGGACATCCAACCCACGCGAGACCTGAAGCTCCGCCCTTCGCACCGACGGTGCGCAAGGTCCTGTAAGGGAGAGAGAGCGACTCTGACGTCACCAGGACGCGACGCAAGGTCCTCGTCCGGAGCAGCACCAGGGGAGCCGCGGCCTACAGAAGAAGATCATCGGAAGGTAGGCCACGCTTAACTAGGGGGGAGGAAGATGACGGACGTGGAGGGACCTTCTACCACCAGTGTGTCTGCAGCAGCGGTGATGCCCTTCTCCATGCCCTACATCCCCGGAGCAGCCTGGCTGCCCTAGTACTCAGGGGAATCCCATACATTAACTGACTTTAAAGAAAGACTGCACAGTTTATTTAAAGTTTATCCCCTGACAGAAGAACAGAAAGTGAACATTCTGACTGGGCAGCTAACCGGTGCAGCCCAGCGGGAAGTGAAATCATGGTCAGACGAAGAGAAAAGGTCGGTAAAGGACATTCTGACCCGGCTGCGGAGTACCTTTGATACCAGTACCTCAGCAGAAATTAAAATGCGGTTCTATGGCTGTAAGCAGCGAGCCCAGGATAGTATCAGAGACTATGCCTTGAACGTGCAAGAAGCCCTGAGAGCTATCAAACAAGCTGACCCTGGTAGCGTGCAGGACTCCGATAAACTGTTAACTGACCAGTTCATAGAAGGTCTGCTGTCCAGCGCCCACAGGACCCAGCTGTGCCTCATGGCCCGACAGAACCCCGATTTGACTTTTGTGCAGTTCAAGGATAGGGCCATCTGGGTGCTCCGAGAACCCCCACCAAGTGGCGCTGTAACTTCCCGGCGCCCTGCCATTACTTACCACCAGGGGGCGGCGCCCTACCCTGCAGACCTTGTGGGGGCTGATGCGCAGGTCTCAAGCCCATCCCCGCCTGCAGACCTGCACCATCAGGTCCAGGAACTAACCAGAAGTGTTGCTGCATTGACCAGGACTGTACAGTCGTTACAGGTGGACCCGTCAGGACCCATCAAGCTGGCTTCCAGTCCGGAGGATGTCCCGTGGCGTCGACAGAGGAGGATCCCGCCGTTCAGAGGGAGGCCCGCCGACCGCTACACTGAGGATGGACAGCCGATTTGTCGCCGTTGCAGTCAGCCAGGACACATAGCAAGGTACTGTACTTTAAATGGGCCCAACCTGGGGCAGAGGGCCAACCCCCAGGCATAAGGTCACCAGGCCCGTCTAATTGGCGTGATAAGTATGTGGGGGGACGCCCGGTCTTACCCGTAGTGCTGGACGGTATCCCCATGACTGCACTGCTGGACACCGGGTCTCAAGTGACTACCATCCCCTACGTACTTTTCAAGCGGTACTGGAATGACGCGGATATAACCCGTTATCCAGACGATGACCTAAGCATCATCGCCAGCAATGGCCAACCTGTGCCGCAAGTGGGGTTCAGAGAGATGACCATCAAGATTGGTAAGGTTGAACTGCCGGCACAGGGAGTGATCATTGTGGACATTGATCGCCGTGAGAGTCACCCTAAAATAACTGTGGGTACTAACGTGATTGAAAACTGTCTTTCAGAAGTAATTATGATTTTGCAGCAGGTGGCGATGAATGCTAGTTCCAGCCAACAGAGAGTCCTCAACAAAGAGATAAAGGCTCTGATGAGACGTCAGCAGGTAGAACTGTCTGGTGGTGAGATCGGTAGCGTAAGAATGAGTGACCCATTCTCCATTTCCATGCCTCCCAAAAGTGAAATGATGATCTGGTGTCGGACTGCAATCGGGTTGAGAGGCAGAGACTACCAAGCCATGGTAAAACCCGTGTACTCAGACAGCAGGCCCACCATTTTGACAGCCCGGGGGGTGGTTGATGTCCGTCATGGGAGGGTGCCCGTTCGCATTCTCAACATTGGGGAGAGGGAGGTACACTTACCCAGGTACGCTACACTTGCCAAACTGTTTGCTGTTGAACACAAAGCTATCAGGGCCGTGGAACCTTTGCCTCCATCTCCACAGGCGGAGGGTAATGGCTCCCAGAAACAAAAGGAGGACTGGTGCCAGGAACTCCATGTGGGTGCTGACTCCACTCCCCTGCACCAAAAACAAGGAGTCTACCGGGTGGTACAGGAGTACGAGAGAATCTTTAGTAAGCACCCGCTAGACTTCGGCAGAGTAAGAGGGATAGAACACCACATCCCCACGGGGAGCCACCCACCAATAAAAGAGAGACACAGACCTGTACCCCCTGCACATTATCAGAACGCAAAGGGCATGCTAAGAGAAATGAAAGAAGCTGGGGTCATTAGAGATAGCTGTAGCCCCTGGGCAGCCCCCTTGGTTCTGGTAAAAAAGAAAGATGGTACCATGAGAATGTGCGTGGACTATAGACAAATCAACCGTATCACCCATAAAGACGCGTATCCGTTACCTAGGATAGAGGAGTCCTTGGCCGCCATAAAATCAGCTAACTTCTTCTCTACTTTGGAACTTACTAGCGGGTACTGGCAGGTTCCTGTGGCAGAGGTTGACAAGGAGAGGACCGCCTTCACCACCCGATGGGACTGAGTGAGTTCAACTGTATGCCCTTCGGGCTCTGCAACACACCAGGGACCTTCCAGAGGCTGATGGAATGCTGCCTAGGGCACCGAAACTTCGAGATGGTCCTCCTTTACCTGGACGACGTGATTGTTTATTCGAAGACTTACGAGGACCATCTTAAACTCCTGGCAGAGGTGTTCGAAGCCCTGGCAGGCTATGGCCTGAAGGTGAAACCATCAAAGTGTCACCTGTTGAAACCGAAGGTCCAGTGCCTAGGGCACATGGTGAGTGCAGAAGGAGTAGCCCCCGACCCTGGCAAGGTCACGGTAATCAAGAGCTGGCCAAGCCCCTCAAGCATCAAAGAAGTGAGGCAGTTCCTCGGGTTGGTAGGCTACTACCGAAGGTTCATCCCCGGGTTCACTAAGATGGCAGCTCAAATGCAGGACCTCCTGATAGGTCAATCCAAATCCAGAAGTCAAAAACCGCCCTTCAAGTGGGACAAGCCGGAAGAGGAGTCCTTCCGCCAGTTGAAGATGGCCCTCACGGGGGATGAGATCCTGGCCTACCCCGATTATGGCCAGCCTTTTATCCTCCACACAGACGCCAGTAATGTGGGGCTGGGAGCCGTACTGTCACAAAACCAACAGGGCAGAGAAAGGGTGATCGCATATGCCAGCCGGAAGCTGAGGCCCACCGAGAGAAACCCGGAGAATTACAGCTCTTTCAAGCTAGAATTCTTGGCAGTGGTGTGGGCCGTAATGGAGCGTTTCAAGCATTACCTGGCCTCTGCGAAGTTCACTGTGTACACGGACAACAATCCGTTAACGCATCATGACAATGCTAGACTTGGTGCCCTAGAACAGCGGTGGATGGCCCGGCTAGCAAATTATGAGTTCACGATCAAGTACCGGGCAGGCAGAACCAATGCCAATGCAGATGCCCTATCGAGAATGCCCCACTTGCCCGATGAGGGAGAAGATCCGGACGAGCTGGAAGAAGTAGAGCTCCCTGCATTCCAACGGTATGGGGCCACTCAATACTCCCACCACGTGAAGGAGGAAGACTTAACAACCATCATGATCAATCCCCTACCTCACAACAGCTGGGCAGAAACCCAAGATAGTGACCCTGCAATCCGCATGGTGAAGGACTTGCTGACCCGAGAAGACGCTCCTCTAGATCCGGATGCTCCAGAGGATGCCAAGCAACTATGGAAAGAGAAGAGCAGGCTGTTCCTCTATGAAGGTAAGCTGTGCATAAGACTCGTCAACCACCAGACGCACGAGCTGACCTGGCAAGTCGTGGTCCCAAGGCGAGATGCAGCTATGGTCCTGAAGGCTTACCATGACAGAGCGGGGCACTTCGGCTGGAAGAAACTGGAGTTCCTGCTAAGAGGACGGTTCTTCTGGATCGGCATGAGAGGGGCTGTAGAGAAGTGGTGCAGAGACTGTGGCCCTTGTAATCTAAGGAGGAAGGACCGCACCAGCCAGAAGACACCCTTGAGGCCAATCGTCACCCAGCAGCCTCTTGAGCTGGTAGCTCTGGACCACGTCAAATTGGCTCTAAGCCGGTCAGGATACGTTTATGCCCTGATAATCGTGGACCACTATTCCCGATTTCTAGTGGTGGTCCCTGTAAAAGACTTGACAGCTCAAACGGCGGCCAGAGCCTTCCAGCAATACTTCTGCCGCCCACACGGGTATCCGGAACAAGTCCTGACAGACCAGGGTCCAGCGTTCGAGGCTGAAATCTTCCAAGAGTTCTGCAACCTCTATGGCTGTAAGAAGATTCGGACAACGCCTTACCACCCACAAACCAACGGGATGTGTGAGAAAATGAACAATATAGTCATTGATCTCCTGGAGACGTTGCCTCTGGAGGAACGCAGCCTGTGGCCAGAAAAACTGCCGGACCTGATAGACTTATTCAACCATATCCCAGTGAATGCTACAAACTGCACCCTGGCTTACCTGATGCGAGCCAGACCATGTAAGCTGACCATAGACCTGGAGATGGGAGTCCTAACACCCGAGTACACCTCCCCAGATGCGGACTGGGATACGGAAAGGCGACTGCAGTACAAGAAGGTACAGGAGAGTGTGGAGAAGAGCCTGGCCCAGGTGAGAGAAAGGCAAGAGAGACTCTTCAACCAACACGCCCCTGCTGGTCCCCTAGAACCTGGTGAGCAGGTCCTGAAGCGAAAGAGAAGGCTACACAAGCTGGACGACCAGTGGGAAAGGGAACCCTACACCGTACTGCAGTCTGATCACGACAACCTGAAGGTGTGCGTGATCACCAAGGATGGAGGAGAAACCACTAGTACCGTCTCCAGAGACCACCTAAAAAGGTGCCCCGAGCAACTACAAAGTGCAGAAGAGGATCAAAGTGACCTTGAACCCGCAGAGGACAAGGAAGAGATGATCAGCACAGTTCTTGGGGAGTTCCCTCGGTCCTGGACTCGAATAAACGATACTGTAATGGTACCCGTCCTGCATTTCCTACAACCAACTCCGCAACAACCTACATCAGAGCAGGAAGGTGAAGAAGAACAAGCAGCCCCAGAGGCAGAAGAGCCTGTACCAGCAGCCCAGGAGAATCAACCCTCTGCTGACAGTGAGCCTGCCATGCCTGCGGTAAGCCAGAGGACCCGCAGACAGCTGCCTGCCCTGCCTGTAAGTCTATCCAGTAACTGCACCCCGAGAGCTAGTGAGAAAAGCCAGGTTAGACCACCACCAGACAGTGGGTTACGTAGGTCAACCTAGAGCACTAAGGGGCAAATACCAGCTCGCTGGAGAGTGTAGAGTGTAATAGCAAATGTAAATAGCCTACAAAATGTTGAATTGTGTAAAATATAATTGCATGACCAGTAACTACGCGTTTTCTCAGTTTCTTTCAGTTAAAGCATGGACTAACAGGTTATGAACTGTGAGTAACCGAGACTTTACTGTAAATATGTTTGGAGCTTAACCAATGGAATGAACAAGGACTGTCAAGGACTTGGGGCTACGGCAGACCCCCACCTGGTTAAGGCTCCCCGTTGTTGTTGGTGAAAAGGACACCCGGTCACAGACCACACTGTGACCTTAAGAACTCAACCTGTGCGTCGTTTGCTTCTACCTGCCTTATAATGTTTTTATGGTCATACATATTACTCTTGTTTCTTGTTTAGTCCCGGAGTACTAAATTTTACTAGGGGGGAATGTGTCACCCTGGCCTGGATGCCACTAATGTGTAACAAAGCTGTGTCTGAGAGCAAGGGGGAGGTTCTCTGGTCAGGGACCATTAACATGCAGCACCTCCTGTCCCAGGCCAGTAGGGGGAGCAGGCTGCCCCTATAAAAGCTGGAACTGGGGGCAGGGTTAGAGAGTTCTGGTCGACCTGTCTCTGGAGTGAGAGGTGTCCAAGAGAAGGGAGAGCCAGTTCAGCTGAGGCTGAGGAGGACGAGTGGCAGTAGAGGAGCCACAAGCCAGGGACGGTAGGTGAGGGAAGCCTGTCCTGGCTGAGAGAGAAACTGAACTACCAAACTTTGGTGTCCTGCAGCAAATAACCAGTCCGCAGGGGATTGTATGTTCCTTGGCCTAAGACGCCCGGAGGTTCCGCCACAGCAGAAGGGACCAGCAGAGCTGCACCAAGCCGAGAGTAGAAAGGGACCCAAGTTGCAAGCCATACGGGCGAGAGGACACGGTGAGCTCAGTAACGTGGGCTGTTACACCCCAAGGAGGGAAATAGCCAGAAAGAGCGCAGAGAGTACGGTAGGCCTTCACCCTCACCCTGACCAGGGCCAGCTTCCCACTTGTTCTCAGACATCCAGGCCCCCTCCTAGCCGGGACTGTTTTTGGGTCGTCTCACCTGTTCTAATAAAGACCCTGAACTGTTTAAGAGGCCTCCGTTTCCTGGCTATTGCGGTCGGAATCATCCCCTCCATCATCCATCTATATACTGCCCTGGGGCCATACTCCTCCCGTGGGGAGTTGTACTATTCATTGCTGCACATTTACATCTGCCCCAGCGGTCTGCACTGCAGCGGCGGTTAATCCTGCAGTAGTCGGACATTTAAAACCCTACAAATAGACTGCCACAACATTTGGTCTGACCACCCTGAGCCACGGGCCGGGTTGCCACTACTACCCCCAATATTGCCCTGTTGCCCGGCTCCGAGTGCCCCACGACCCAGGGGGTGAGTCACTTCCCTACTAATTCGGTCAAGAACTGGGAGCGAGAAGATGTGGCTTTTGGTTGTGGCGCATTTTCACCTTGGCCACGGCCCCAACCTCTGCACGCACCATCACCAGAACGTCCCGTTCCATTTGCCCTTACCACGCGCATTGCCCATTGTAAATGAAGTAAAATAGCTTACACTTGCACTATCAATGGCAAAAGGGTAATAAAAAGGAGATTAGTACCATGGAAGAGGAAAACCACAGTTCTATTTCTCTGGCCTACACCAGAATCTTTTAAACAGATATATTTGTGTCTGAAGAGTCAGCGAGTGTAAAGAGAGGAGAGAACAAGGCACAATGGGTGACTTAGTATTGCAATTGTTAGAGGGGTGTGGGGATGGCTACTAGCCTTATGGAGTTGTGCACCTCTGCACAACCCCAGTGTAAAGCTCCACAAGCTCCGCTCTGTTGGTGGCTGTCATCTATTTCCAGCGGCGTTCACAGATCCTGATCTCTCGGTGGTGGATCACGTGGTCAGGTTAGTAGCATGTAACACCGAGATAGACGCCCATCTTCACCAACACCCCGGGCAGCGTTCTGGAGGGGTTGGGGCAGCGCAGCTTGGAAAACCAGGGTAGTAATTCTAATTAAATTGCTCCCACAGGTGAAAGAACAATAGATTAAAGGCAGCTCTACCGAACCCCAACAGGGGGAAAAGGACAATCAGTGAATATGAATAGCGGTACCAGAGCGCCAATAACAGGGCAAAAATATTAAAAGGACTGATTTATTAATACACACAACGCGTTTCGGTGGACACAGCCACCTTCATCAGGTGGCTGTGTCCACCGAAACGCGTTGTGTGTATTAATAAATCAGTCCTTTTAATATTTTTGCCCTGTTATTGGCGCTCTGGTACCGCTATTCATATTCACTGATTGAACAGTCAGCGAGACACTCAAACTGTTTTTTTTTGGGGAAAAAAGGCAAAAAAGTGGATAATGCAGAGATTTGAACCGTGGGACTGCAAAACCACAGTTCTAGTTATTTGGCCAAAACCAGACTCTTTTAAACAGATATATTTGTGTCTGAATACTCAAAGACACACTCAATTTATTTTTTTTTGGGGGGCGGGAAATACCAAAAGGTTAATAAGATGGTTATTGGTACAGTCTGACTGAGGAAAAAATAAAAAAGAGGATTTAGATGAAAAAGAAATGATTTTGCCTGGCCCTGAGACCTGGGGCTAAGTCTAGCAATTTGAGAAGCAGCACACAGGACTGTAATGCAGTGTTTGTTGGTATAACCACTGCGTCTCCTATACAGCCAGCCTGCCTGCCTGTCTGATATCTGGGATGGATATTAATCCTCAGAAGGACTGTTTGCTTGATTTTGCAGGCTTTAGAGACCCTACACTACCCATTTCGCAGTATAAATCTCTCCCTAGCTCAGCAGCACTCTCCCTACACTGTCTGATCCGGAGCGACTGTGTCCAAGATGGCAGCGCCCGGTTTTAAATACTCGAGGTGACGCTGTGCGGCCAGCCAATCACTGTAATGCCTACAACCAACATTGCTGCGGCATTACAGTGACTGACTGGCAATCCCTGCATGT
The DNA here is from genome assembly GCF_046119375.1 of Phyllobates terribilis. NCBI lineage: Eukaryota > Metazoa > Chordata > Amphibia > Anura > Dendrobatidae > Phyllobates > Phyllobates terribilis. Next base: position 928,551 of record NW_027363240.1, on the reverse strand, counting down.
TCATTGGCTCTGTAAAGAGCGCCAAACATGCAGGGCGGAGACCCGAGCTCCTGCCCGAGTAACCCGAAAATGCTTGGTGCTCGCCGAGCATCCGGAGTAGTGAGATACTCGGGTGAGTACCGAGCAGTGTCGAGCATGCTCGCTCAACACTAGTCAGGATCTAAATACTGAGAGGTGTAAGAATCTTGCTGATGACAATAGGAAGCTGATGACAATAGGAAGCTCCTTTGGAGCTGATGTTACTGCAGCAGGGATGGTGTGGCTCTCCACAGGTAGAGCTTAGCTCCAGGGCAGTGTAGATGTTATGGGTTATGCTGAGCGATGTAGTGCAGGGGTTAAAGGCGCAGCAATAATCAGTCCACAACTTAATGGTGGTTTCCTCTTCTTTACTAGGGGTGATTAGGCAAACCGGGACTAGGGTACTGGCTAGAAGTGGAAGTCCGGGCAGCCTGGAAGCAAGAAAAGAATCCTCCTTGCCAGGTGAAGTTGGAGGCCTACCCTTTCCACTAAACTCTTTGGCCCTGCTGCTTGTAGCTGTGCGGTGGCCCTCGTCCCTGAGTGCAACGTTTCTGTGCTCACCCGTATGGCAGGCAGCTCGGGCCTTGCTGGTGCATCGCTCCCACGTGGCGGTGCTGGGCCCTCTGTGCTGCTGAGCCTCCAGGCGTCTGATGGGGCCAGGAGACCTGCAGTCTCCTGCCCTCCGGTTTCTACTGCTGGGCCTTCGGTGCCCCACAGCCTCGGACTCCCGTGTCCGGTTCTTCTGTGCTGGTTCTGTGGCGCCCCTGAGGGTTTGGTCGCCACAGAGGTACTGCACCTCACCCAGAGGTGTGGTGTCTCCCTTCTCTCAGGTAAGGAGGGAGTGCTGCACGGAACCCCAACACCTACATCCAACAATACACTACCCCAGGCCAGCAGGAGGGGCAAAACGCAATGTAGTTTTCTGCTGAGCCCTGTCCCTGGCTGGGGTGGGTAAGCTCCGTTCTGCAGAAGGGATCCTAGGGGGCTACGGCGAGTGCAGGCGGCACCCGTAGACCCCGAACCTGCCAAGTGTCAGGAGGATCTAGGCCGCAAGAAGGGGACCGGCCCCTGGCCCAGTCGTGCAGCTTCAGGCCTCGGCTGGAAAAGGCGGAGGCTTCTGACTTCTATAGCCAGAAGCCAAACCCCCGCTCCTAACCTAGCAAGGTGAAGCAGGTCTGTGCAACTCCGACAGACAGGGGGGGACCTCACAGCACCCGAACAGGATTCACAGTGGGAAGCGCAGGGCAGGAGGGAGTAAGACCCAGCGTGAAGTCGGTCTAGAGAGGCACATAAGAAAGTGGGGTTCTGCCAGGTACACCCGAGCTGCCTGAGGAAGGACTGAACCCCTGCCCGGTGAAAGCAGTGCGATGCGGGAGGCTTGCACCAGTACAGTGCACCTGTGGACTGTTTAAGAACTGTAAGTAAATCTTGGATGACTGCACTGAGCTATATCTGTTCCTTTCTTTCGCCGGTGCCATTTCGCTCCCTGCACTACGACGCCCAGCGCCATAGGCGGATTATAATGAGGGCAATCCGGGCTACCGCCCGGGGCCTCGGGCCTCCAGGGGGCCTGGGGCTCCGGGGTGTCTATGGCCGGATTGCCCTCATTATATGTGCGGCGCTGCGGCACATAGTGGCAGACAGTGGCGGGGGGACCTCGGACCGCTCCCCCAGCAACGGCGCACGGCCGCTGCTTCTTCTCCGGCCGGGTCAGCACTGCAGCAATTAACTTCTCTGTGTGCTGGCCCGGCCGCGTCACTGCTAGGAGACACAGCCCTGTGCACGGCCTTGTCTCCTAGCTGTGACGTCACGCAGTGCGTGCCTGGCCTGCAGTGCTGCACCGGAGTCCGGAGAGGACTGGAGCCGAGCCGGTGGATGGTGAGTCTGTGTGTGTATGAGAGAGTGTGTGTGTGTGAGAGAGTGGGTATGTGTGAGAGTGAGTGTGTGTATGTGTGATTGAGTGTGTGTGTGTGTGTGTGTGTGTGTGTGCAGGCAGATATCATTGTGTGATGTCTGTTTATATGTATTTTTATGTTTCAAATGTATTTATGCGTGTATGTATATGTCTTTATATGGTTGTGTGTGCGTGACTGCGTGCGGCCTCCCGCTGTCTCTGGGGGAGCGCCGTTCGGCCTCCCGCTGTGTATAGATGACGCTGTGCGGCCTCCTGCTGTGTATAGATGGCACTGTGCGGCCTCCTGCTGTGTATAGATGGCTACGTGCGGCCTCCTGCTGTGCATAGATGGCGCCGTGCGGCCTCCCGCTGTGTATAGATGTCTACGTGCGGCCTCCTGCTGTGTATAGATGGCTACGTGCGGCCTCCTGCTGTGTATAGATGGCTACGTGTGTCCTCCTGCTGTGTATAGATAGCGCTGTACGGCCTCCTGCTGTGTTTAGATGGCTACGTGCGGCCTCTTGCTGTATATAGATGGCTACGTGTGGCCTCCTGCTGTGTATAGATGGCTATGTGCAGCCTCCTGCTGTGTATAGATGGCTACGTGCGGCCTCCTGCTGTGTATAGATGGCTACGTGTGGCCTCCTGCTGTGTATAGATGGCTACGTGCGGCCTCCTGCTGTGTATAGATGGCTACGTGCAGCCTCCTGCTGTGTATAGATGGCTACGTGCGGCCTCCTGCTGTGTATGGATGGCTATGTGCGGCCTCCCGCTGTGTATAGATGGCTACATGTGGCCTCATGCTGTGTATAGATGGCGCCGTGCGGCCTCCTGCTGTGTATAGATGGCGCCGTGCGGCCTCCCGCTGCGTATAGATGGCACCGTGAGGCCTCCCGCCATGTATAGATGGCTACGTGTGCTCAATATTGATACAATTAATGTAAGGCTATGTGCCCATGTTGCAGAAATGCTTCGGATTTTTTTTGAGCGTTTCTGCATCTCCCTGGCAGAAAAAACGCATGCGGATTTTACATGCGTTTTTCCTGCCAGGGACATGCGGATGTGAAGCGTTCTTCACTTGCAATTCCGCATGTGGGTTGACAAGTGATTTTAGCATCACTTGGAAAGTGCTTGACAACTTGGTCACACTATATAAATCCATGCAACCGGCATGGATTTATATAGTGTGACCGTAAAAGAATGGTAAAAAAAAATAAATAAATATATAATTACCTTCTGATGGCCTGCCAGCGTCAGCGGTCGCGTGACCCGTCACATGACTAAATGACATCACGGCAGATCCTTTTCAGACCATCGTGAGCTGCCGGCAAGCCAGGACGCATCGGATAAAGACACCGGGGGCCATCAGAAGGTAAGTATGATATTTATTTTTTATTCTATTCTTTTTTTTTTACAGGTTCTATGGTACCCGGGTCTGGAGGAGAGTCTCCTCTTCTCCAAACCCGGGTACCATCCGCGCATTGAAACACATGGATTCTGCATGTACAGATGCAGTGATGCGGATTACATGCGTTCCAATGCAAGTCAATGGCGGTGAAAACGCCGAGCTTCCGCAAAATAATTGGAAGTGCTGTGGCGGTTTCTCCTGACCGCAATCCACGGGTGGCGTAGTCGGACAATTAACCTAAAATCTATAAAAGACTGCCACTGGTGACCACCCTGAGCCACGGGACCGGGTCGCCGCCACGGTGACTACAACCCCCAGCATCCCACAAAAGGGCCCGGTTCCTGGTAACCCACACGCGGCCCAGGGGGCGCGTCACATACCCCTGGTAAAATGCCAGGTTTTTGCCATGTGTGAGGCAGTGACTGGAATCGTATACGAGGGACGTTATATATCCCCCAGAATGTGTACAGAGACCTACTAAATCCATTGGAGTGCATTGCAGTCACAAACTCACCTGCGGCTGCAATGCAGGAATGAAGGTGAGCAATGACCTGGTTAGGCTATCTGGCTAAGGCAGAAAAGGCAGAGCAGGAAAGCTTGGCAGGACTGTGTATAACTGAACCCACGCCAGGGAAGGCTGTGCACCCGTTAGGCTCTGAGAGGCCCAGTGCGGCCGCTGCCCACTGCAACCGTTGTATATGGACTCCTGTTAACCCGGCTGTGAACCAGAGGACTTTCTGTTTCCACCTATAATGTCACCTATAACCTGTAGTGATCCATTGAAAAACAAACTGAAATAATTTTGAGGGGGGGAAATAAAAATAAGAAAACTAAAAGTAAATGGTTGCATAAGTGTTAACACCCTCTTATAATTGGGGATGTGGTTGTGTTCAGAATGTGCCAATCATATGAAAAATCATGTTAAATAGTAGTCAGTACATAGCTGCCATCATTTACAGTGATTCTGATTAACCCCATATAACAATAAGCTGTTCAATTACAATTTTCATGATGTTTTATTAGTTCCATTTTACAAAAAAAAGTCATGATCCATAAACAGCTACAACACAGCAAAAGGATCTCATTGTTGAAAGTTATCAGTGAGGAAAAAGGTACAAAAAAATTACAAGGCATTAGATATACCATGGAACACTGTGAAAATGGCCATCAAAAAGTGGCTTAAAGGGAATCTGTCACCACATTTGACCTATCTAAACTGTTAAAATGGGCATACAGGTTATAGACTGCTGAAAAAAGTGATACATGTATGCTTCATATCAGATGCCTTGTTGTTAATAAATCATCTTTTATCACTTTATGAAAATGACCTCTTCCAGGCTCAGGGGAGGACACTGCCTGGAAGATAACTCTGCCTCTAGAGCTTATTTTATATAAAAGGGGGAGTTACCAGTGTGAGACAAGAAACTAACGCAGGAAGGAAGAAATGAAATTCGGCTTTTTGCAAACCCAATTTTTGCAGCTCTCTGAGCTCTGCTGCATTGTAACAATATAACAGCCCTATCTATCTGTGAGATGAAAGTTGAGAGGAACCTGCAGATGTGTCAGGTATAATTACACACAGCTCTGCAATGGGATCAGGAGAGCAGAGAGCGGCCATTACACATCACACTGGTAACTCCTCCGTCATGTAAAATAATCTCTGGAGTCAGAGTTATCTTCCAGACAGCGTCCTCCCCACAGCCTGGAAGAGGTCATTTAAATTAAGTGATAAAAGATGATTTTTCAACAAGGCATCTGATATGAGGTATACAAGGATCACTCTCCTCAGCAGTCTATAACCTGTATGCCCATATTAATAGTTTAGATAGGTCAAATGTGATGACAGATTCTCTTAAAGGGGTACCTGTCATGTCAAAAAACACTATTAATCTGCAGATAGGGGGTTAATCTGCAGGTTAATAGTGTTCTGAGTTCGTGCGGCCGCTGCACTGAAATCCCAGCAACCAGGAGGAAATGAATTTTATTCCCCTCAGAAGCATCCGGCTTTCAGTCAAAGAGGTGCAGCCGTTGCTGCTTCAGTCACCGCTCAGTACATAGTGAGTGGCGGCTGTAAGGACGCCCGGCACTAACTGACAGCCAGTTTAGTGGTGCATCAGTAGAACGCCAGCTGTCAGTCAGTGCTGAGGCATTATTACAACCACCGCTCACTATGTACCGAGCGGTGACTGAAGCCGTGCCGGCCACACCTCTGTGACTGAAAACCAGAGACTGCTGGGAGGAATAAAGTTAATTTTCTGGTAGCCGGAAATCCAGTGTGGCAACCACACAGCTTTAGAGTGCTATTAACCTGCAGATTAACCACATATCTGCAGATTATTAGTATTTCTTTAACATCACATGTCCCCTTAAAATTTGGTACAACAGTAGCATTACCTAGAACAGGACATACCTGAAAAAATGGTCAAGAAAATTGTTCCAAGAGGCTGCTAAGAGGCTTACAGCAACATTAAAGGAGCTGCAGAAATTTCTGGCAATCATTGATTGTGTACTACAAGTGACAACACTTATATTGTTCATATGTCTGGCCTGTGGGGTAGGAAAGCAGAAAAAAACACCAAGCCCAGCTATGTTTTGGCAAAACCTACATCAAGAATGCCAAAAGAATGTGGGAAAATATGTTATGGTCTGATGAGACCAAGGCTTTTTGGCCATAATTCCATAAGGCATGTTTGGTGCAAAGCGTACACTGTGCATCACTAAAAGAACACCATAACCACAGTGGTGGAGGCAGCATTATGCTTTGGGGTTGTTTTTCAACAGCTGGAAAAAAAACACAACATTTTACCTGAGGTAAAGAGACATTTTACAGCCACTGTACTTGCAAATCAACAAAAGAATGGTTTCACCAGGAGAAAATTAAAGCTTTGGAATAGCCCAGCCAGAGCCCAGACCTGATTAAAAATAAAAATCTGTGGATGACCTGAAGAGGGCGCTGTACATTGTGTGCACAATTATTAGGCAAATTAGTATTTTAACCATATCATCATTTTTATGCAGATTTTCCAATTCTAAACCGTATAAACTGGTATGCTCACTGAATGAATCAGATCAGGTGATGTGTTTTTGTGTAATGAAGGAGGATGTTACCCAATGATACAACACCCTTTATCACAGTTTGCAGAATTATTAGGCAGCTTGTTGTCCTCAGGCAAAATGGGCCAAACATTTGATTTAACTGATCCTAAAAAGTAAAAAATTGTTACAAGTCTTACAAAGGGATCCAGAAATCTTGAAATTGCTAAAATATTGGGGTGTAAACACAGAACCATCAAAAGTTTAGTTGCAAATAATCAACAGGGTCACAAAAATGTGTTGAAAAATAAAGATGCACATTTACTGCCAAATATTTGAGAAGAATGAATCATGAAGCGAACAGGAACCCATTATTCTCCATTATTATACATTATTCTTACATATTCGGGTTTCAGGGTTATCAAACTTTTGGATTGACAGACAGCAATGTAATACCGTATTTTTCAGACCATAAGACGTACCGGACCATAAGACGCACCCCAAATTTTGGGGTGGAAAATAGAAAAATATTTTTTATAAGATGGAGGTCCATCTTATAGTCTGAATAGGTACGGTATCTTACCTGAGGGGCAGTGGAGCGAGGTTCACAGGAGGCAGGGTCCCTCAGGAAGTCGGCAGCTGCAGCAGAAGAGGTCAGATGCTGTGGAGCCTGTGCCGGGGCCTGTGCCTGGCTGAGGCCCCCAGTCTGGCCGGTTCCTGTGCGGGGACCTCTGGCTGGGACTGGGGCCGAGGCTGAGGCTGGGGCCTCTGGCGGGGGCTGGGGCCGGGGCTTCTGGCTGTGGCTGGTGCCGGGTATTCTGGCTGGGGCTGGGGCCGAGGCTTCTGGGTGGGGCCATGGCCTCTGGCTGGGGTTGAGACCAAAACATACTGGAGGTATCCTGCTCCCAACGCGTTTCCTCCTAAAGTAGATTCATCAGGGGAGACTAAAAAAGGGGGCTGAGTGTCTCCACCATTTCAAACAGCCCTTATCCTCCTTTCAAAAGACCCAGGGTTCCACTTTAGGAGGAAACGCGTTGGGAGCAGGATACCTCCAGTATGTTTTGGTCATGAATAATAGGATGACATTACACCAGGATGAATCAAGCCATGATGCACTTTAGGATTGGGTGAGATTGTTTCATTTTGTTTCATATAACAATAACCCAAAGGATTCTTTCAGTGGGGCTTTGTTGATTTTCCCTGACATAGTCCACGGTACCTTATTGAATAGAGGTCATATGGGATTTTACTGTATAGTCTATGGTTCCTGCAGTGTTTAAAGGGCATATGGGAGTTTATTGTATACCTAATTTTTTGAGCGCATACATGGTATCCCTATATGATTGCTATAAAAAGTACCAACCAATATTAGCAAGGGTAGTGTTTAATCCAATGCTCTGGATGAATTGAGGTTGATTTTTCTAAACCCACGCACTTGGCATTTGATATGTTGAGGTGTGGTTCGCATGTATACACTATCATAAGTTATTGATGGTATTCAGAAGACCCAGGGTTCACTATTTGGCCCATTTAGGTTTTTTTTACTTGAAGGAAAATTTTAATATATATCTAATAAATGTTATATTTTAACTATCTTGCTTAAGAATTTTGATTAATCTGGTGGTTACCCCGATAGCTTGTTATATACTGTATATCTCTCCCTATCTCTCTCAGGGGGCCTAGGAGTCCCATTTCCCTCGTCCCCTTTCCCGACACCTCTGTTTTCCTTTCAGAATGTCATTTCACATTTTCCACATATACAAAGATACCGGCCCCGTGTAACTGCTGACACTCAGGCAGCTTTAGTTCAGGGTCCTATATGGAGGCACGCAGCCGCTGCTTTTCCTTCCTGCTGCTGCTGACAATGTGATAGTGTGCAATAAGCTCACTGATTGGTGGAGCAGTCCTGCTTGCTGACTGTTGCTCTGCCTATCAGTGCCGTGCACACTTACCCGAGATTAGGAAGGGGATGAGGAGCCCACTAACTGCTGTTACTGTTTGGTCCCCCCTTTTTACCTATCCTATAAAGCCTGAGTTGGACAGAAAGTTGAGGAGGGTGTTTAACATAAAAATAAAATATATGTTATTTCTATTAGCTGTGACTGACGCCGTCCTGCCACCTGCCGCCCTGGGCACTGGACCTTCAGTGCCTTGTAGCAAATACAACCCTACACCAGAATGGTGCTGGAAAGAAATGCAATGTGTCCTGCATACATCAAAGCCTCATACAGCTATGCCACTTAAAAAATAATAAAGATATGGCTGCTAAAAAGCAGAAAGGGAAAAACATGGCCAGTAATTAAAGCCCTTCCAGCAGGGTTGTAACTATAGTTGATGGAAGAGTCACAGTCACATCTGGGCTCTTGAGCCTAAAGGGGCCCAAAAGATACCTTTGTCCCACATGAAAAGATCAATACTATTAATGAGCTGTGATAGATGGGGTCTTTGTTGGAGATTTTAGGCACACAAGCCTTAAGCTACGCCCCAGCCTTCCAGGTCTGGTCATTAAGTGGTTAATAGTTGTGAGCAAACCTTTGAAAGTAACATTTTCCCTCTAAATAAAGTAAGCCTAGTGATCAATAATGTGAGAGTTTTACTTTACAAAGGAAAATGTGGAGCAAATTGTATCCAAAGTATCACAGCATAAAATATTGTCCACGCCATCTGATAGCGATTTAGGGAGTGTTCCCCATATCTGATGCATTTATTTAGAGTTGTCATTTACAGTATGTCACTTCAAAACTTTTCATAAACCCTTTCTCCTGTCTTTTCTACAGCACACATTTCTAGAACATTATTACTCCACTTTCCTGGCACTGTTTGTTGATAAAAGTCCCCAATGTATTTCTTAATTATCGGAATGAAAAATAAAATTCATTATACTATTTGTTAAAGAAAAGATTATAACACATATAAGATTATATATGGATGGCACATAAGGCTGAGTTCTATTGGTCAGTTAGTGATCACATGACCAGTGCTGCCCTTGCGGCAGGGAAGTTCTATGTGAGCGACAGTTGGCAGTTGGTCAGAGATTGGAGATGGTGGAGAACTCTGCTAGCCCCAAACAAAGCGCTAAAATGGATTGTGAGGACGAAGAGGAGATTGTAGTGAAGAGGAGAAGAGGACAGAAAAGATGTCTAATTTCTGACTCATCGGCTGATGAGCAGAATATGATGGAGGATGAAGAAGAAGTTGAGAGGAGGAGAAGAGGGAAGAAGCTAAGATCAATTTCTGACTCATCGGCTGATGAGCAGAATATGATGGAGTACAAAGATGAAGTTGTGAGGAGGAGAAGAGGGAAGAAGGTAAGACCAATTTCTGACTCATCGGCTGATGAGCAGAATGTGATAGAGGAAAAAGAGGTCACCTTAAAGAGGAAAGGACCAAAGAGACGACGTGCCATCCACACCTCATCTGATGAAGAAAAGATGCCAAAGAACAAGAGCAAGAAGACAACATCCAGCTACTCTACGAAGATGTCTTCCAACCAAAACATCATTCAAGCAGATGAAGATGTGCCAATGGTGAAAAAATGTGCCAAGAAGAGAAAACTCATCCTGCTCACTTCAAAAGATGCAAAGAAGCCGCTGATCAAGAAAGAAGATGACATCCAGACGCAAGAAGACCGTCTGGATGTCCGAAAAGACTCAGGTAGATATAGAAATACACACACTAACATAGGAGTCATAGTCACATCCCCTACACAAGCATTTTATATGAAGTCTCTTCTATTGTACTGAGATTTGGGACAAACACAAGTGACATTATTACAAATATACATTTATTGCATGGCAAGGGGGTGGCAGCATGGCATGTGCCCTGGGTGCTGAGTTCCCTGTTTGTGGTCACAAGCTCTATAGCGACAGTTAGTTAGTTGTTAGTGAATGTAATCTTTGATATCTAAGCTACTGTAATGCCCTTCACATAGGGAAAGTGACATAGCTAATCAGAAGAACTATACTACATTTCCAATTGCTAATATAATTATTGCAAAAAAAGAACCACTCACCGGTCCTATAAAAATCCAACGTTTTTATTCAAGACATCATATAAAAATTGGCTGAAGGAGAGAGTGAAGCACATGGGATGGACGACGGCCGTTTCCAGAACTCTTTGAAGCGCAGAAAGGCGCGAAATGGCTGTCGTCCATCCCATGTGCTTCACTCTCCCCTGCAGCCAGTTTTAATACAATGTATTGAATAAAAATGTTGGATTTTAATAGGACTGGAGAGTTCCACTAAGTTTTTCTTTTTTTGAAATGTTCATGGACTTTTTCAGGTGTGCACCCGGTATCTCTAGGCGTGATTGCTCTGTCTAAATACAAGTGTATAAGGAAACACACAGGTTTTGGTGCTGGCTTTAACTTTCTTTGTTCATGTTAATATTATTATTATTACACCTACTACATATTGGGATAGGATCTTGGAGATAGGAATACCCCTTTAAGTTATTACTGGATACAAACTAGTAATTAATGGTAACCTGGTCAGGTTATTTCACTGTAAAAACAAAGCCTTGGCAACAACAGCAAAATTAATTTTTTTTTACCATTTTATCTTAAATAAAAAAAAATGTTCTGCTTTTTAGTCCATTATATGGCAAACTGAATGGTGCAATTTACTTGTCTCGTAAAAAAACAAGGCCTAATATGGCTGTCAATGAAAAAATAAAAACATTATGGCTCTTGAACTATGGGGAAACAAACTTGGCCGCAGTGATAAAGTGTCCATCCCGCACTGCTGTCCTCAATGGTGAGAGACCTGTCAATCACCTGGAGCGGTACTAGGGGAAGCCGACTGGGTGGCAGCACCGGACTGGTCACGTCACATCCTATGATCCAGCAGCGTCTTCAAACTGTATGTTCTCTGAAATACTGGAGCATTTCACAGGAAAATATTCCTGGCTGCAATTGTGCAGCCGGCTCTGATTCACGCTGCCCGCAGTTTGGGCACAATGGATCACATGACATGTTCCCTTTAACCCTTTTTTTATTGCCATAGCCGTATTAGGGCTTGTTTTATTTACAAGACGAGTTATAGCTTTGAATTGCGCCTTTAAATTAACCATATAATGTGCTGCAAACAGGAAAAACAACCACTGTTGTTGCTGAGGTTTTGCTTTTACAGTGCAGTAAGCTGGTGACTTAATTTTACCGGTTACTACAATTACACTGATACCAAACTTATGTGGACTTTTTTTTATTTTATTGCTTTTAAAGTGAACCTCTCACATCCCAAAATGCTATTAACCGGCTGATATGGGGTTAATCTGCGGGTTAATAACTTTCTAAAGCCATGCGACCGCCGTACTGAGAGCCTCGGCTACCAGAAGGAAGGGAAGATTATTCCTCTCGGCAGCCTCCGGTTTTCAGTCACAGAGGCGGCCAATGTGGCTTTAGTTACTGCTTAGTACATAATGAGTGACGGCTGCAACCACTCCCCGGTACTGACTGACAGCCAGCTCTGTACTGATACACTGCTGAGCCGGCTGTCAGTCAGTGCTGTGGCGTGGTTACTGCCGCAGGTCACTATGTACTGCGTGGTGACTGAAGACGCCCCGGCCGTGCCTCTATGACTGAAAGCCGGAGAATGACGGGAGGAATACAATTAATTCACCCCCGGTAGCCAGATTTCAGAGCAGCGGCTGCACGGCTTCAGAGCGCTATTACCCGGAAGATTAACCCCATATCTGCAGTTAAATAGTGCTTTGGGATGTGACAGGTTCCCTTTAAAACTCAACTATGTTCTCAATCAACCCAAAAGACTCATAAATATCCAAGCTTAATATTTTTGGAAGTTGGAGTGTTTTTTTTTTTTTAGATTTGGCTATCTTAGGAGGATATCTGTTTGTGCAAGTAACTATTACTGTCCAGAATTATTAGGCAACTGAATAAAAACCAAATATAATCCCATCTCACTTGTTTATTTTCACCAGGTAAACCAATATGAGTGCACAAAATTTAGAAATAAACATTTCTGACATGCAAAAACAAAAAAATTAGTGATCAATATAGCCACCTTTCTTTATGATGACACTCAACAGCCTTCCATCCATAGATTCTGTCAGTTGCTTGATCTGTTTTCGATCAACATTGCGTGCAGCAGCCACCACAGCCTCCCAGACACTGTTCCGAGAGGAGTACTGTTTTCCCTCCCTGTAGATCTCACATTTTATGATGGACCGCAGGTTCTCTATGGGGTTCAGATCAGGTGAACAAGGGGGGCATGTCATTATTTTTTCTTCTTTTAGACCTTTACTGGCCAGCCACGCTGTGGAGTAGTTCGATGCATGTGATGGAGCATTGTCCTGCATGAAAATCATGTTTTTCTTGAACGATACCGTCTTCTTCCTGTACCACTGCTTGAAGAAGTTGTCTTCCAGAAACTGGCAGTAGGTCTGGGAGTTAAGCTTCACTCCATCCTCAACCCGAAAAGGTCCCACAAGTTCATCTTTGATGATACCAGCCCCAGGGGCGGACCTACCGCCCGTGCAGCCGGTTCATTGAACGGGGGCCCCCTAGGGAGAGGGGGCCCCTCCAGCAGGGCCGCCATCAGGGCATGACTGCCCTGACTCCAGTATGGGGCCCGCCGGTCGGGGCCCCCTCGGAGCCCCGTTGGGGCCCCCATCTTGTGCGTCTCCTCATGGGGCCCCCCCGCAGGATCCCCCGCCGTCACATGACGGGAGATGTCCCTGCGCTCAGCATGGTTCCCCGGCCCAATGCTGAGCGCAGGGACATCTCCGGTCATGTGACGGCGCCGGCACAATACTTACCCCTCCCCGTGCCTCCGCAGCGTCTTCCGCGTCCTCTGACTGTGACGTCTCAGGTCAGAGGGCGCGGTGATATGTTTACACCGCGCGCTATCTCTCCTGAACTGTCACAGCGGGAAGACGCGGGAGACGCTGTGGAGTCCGGATCAGCATCAGGTAAGAAGTGAGGTGAGTATTTGATTTTTTTTTTTTTTATGTATGGGGCCATGGGGCATTATATGGTGGGGGGAGAGTGGGTGTGATATCCTGCATGGGGCATTATATGGGGGGGGGTGACATCCTGCATGGGGCATTATATGGGGGGGTGACATCCTGCAGGGGGCATTATATGGGGGAGAGGTGACATCCTGCATGGGGCATTATATGGGGGGAGAGGTGACATCCTGCATGGGGCATTATATGGGGGGGTGACATCCTGCATGGGGCATTATATGGGGGGGTGACATACTGCATGGGGCATTATAAGAGGGGAAGGGGGGAAGTGACATCCTGCATGGGGCATTATATGGGGGGAAGGGGGGAAGTGACGTCCTGCATGGGGCATTATAAGGGAGAGGGTGTGACATCCTGCATGGGGCATTATAAGAGGGGGAGGGGGGAATTGACATCCTGCATGCGGCATTATATGGGGGAGGGGGAGGCAGGAATTGACATCCTGCATGGGGGCATTATATGGGGGGGTGACATCCTGCATGGGGAATTATATGGGGGGGTAACATCCTGCATGCGGCATTATATGGGGGGTGACATACTGCATGGGGCATTATAAGAGGGGAAGGGGGGAAGTGACGTCCTGCATGGGGCATTATAATGGAGGGGGTGTGACATCCTGCATGGGGCATTATAAGAGGGGGATGGGGGAATTGACATCCTGCATGGGGCATTATATGGGGGAGGGGGGAATTGACATCCTGCATGGGGGTGGGGGTGTGTGTGACATCCTGCATGGGGCATTATAAGGGGGGAACAGCCTGCATGGAGCGTTACATGGGGGCCAATATTCTATATGGAGTGTTATATGGGGGTCAGTATTCAGTATGGAGTAGTGTTGAGCCACCCCCGTAGTGTTCGAGTTCGGTTCGGTTCGTCGAACACCCGTGTGTTCGCCGAACTGTTCGTCGAACTGTTCGTCGAACACCTTCGAACACTGTTAAAACCAATGGCAGGCAAACAAAAACACATAGAAACACATAGAAAACACCTTCAAAGGTGTCCAAAAGCTGACAAACTGCTCAGAAGACATAACTAACACATGGAAAAGTGACAAGTACATATAGTCATGCGAAAATAAAAGAGGTGGAGGAGTAAAAGGAGGGGGAGACACAGATATAGGCATGTCATGCCCTTCTAAAATCCAAAAAGTGAGAAGCCGACACGGCCAGTCCGCTCCTGCCCGTGCCACCTCCGTGTCGCCGGGTTTGTGCCAGAGCCGCGGTGAACCCTGACGGCCAGCCCCCCTCTCCCAATACTGGTGCCTGTCCGCTGGTGGGTCGAGCGAGCCCCCCTGTGGTGGAGGCAGCTCTAAGCTTTTTAATTTAAATTGTCTCTCTAATTTGAATGAATACACTTTAAATCCATTTACAAGGATCTATTGGAGGGCAAGTCTCATGCCAGCAGCCGCGGTAATTCCAGCTCCAGTAGCGTCCACTAAAGCTGCTGCAGTTAAAAAGCTTTTATAAGGATCGAGCTCGGCTGTCCACCGCAAGGCATCCTACTGCCAGTCCCAGCCCCTATGCCTTGGGGTGCCTCCTGATGCTCTTCACTAAGTATCCCATGGTCCCGAAGCATTTCCTTTGAAAAAATTAAGTGTCTAAACTACAGGTGGTGCAGCTTGCTTAACAGCCGGGATAATCCGCTCACTAGCAGACACTGCTACTAGGCACAAAGTATTTCCTGGGCTAGATGCAGTTAAAAATTTGTAAATAGATACTCTCGTTGGATGCTGAGAAAGCATTCCATAGAGTCTCCTGGCACGCCATATATGTTTCTCTTAAAAAGCTTGGGGTAGGGGTATAGGGGACCCTATTATAGCCAAAATCACGGCCCTGTATCGCAATACGTCACCTAGGCTGAAGATAAATGGAACTGTAGCACCCTGAGGGCTCGGTTGCTACAGACGTATTGCACCTCACCCAGAGGTGTGATATCTCACTCTCAGGTAAGGATGGAGTGTGGATCAGGACCCGACACCTCCATGCATTACACCACATTGCCGTGGGGCAGGGCGACCAATATGCCCCTGAGATGGGCACAACAGTCCCTGTCCCTGGCTGGAGTGGGGGGAGGGAACACTGAGGAAGGGGAATCCTGTAGTGCAGGAGCAGGGAGGAAGCAGTTCCTGGGTGCATTGAGAAGGGAGTATAAAAGGTGGGCACCATCATAGTTCAGTGCAGAGAAGTCTGAGCAGAAGTGGCAGGGAGCAGGGGCTCTGCATGAGCTCTGCTCCGGAGGCGGGCCTAGTAACAGAGGCCCAGGCCTGGAAGAGGGAGAAGGAAGGAAGAGGAGCGGAGAAGGCTCCAGGAACGAGGAATGAAGGGATCCCAGGGGTGCGGACGGGCGAGTCGCCACCGCACGCCCGAATCCACCTGCGTGGAGGGGTCAGGCCAAAGGGGGAGACCGGTCCCCGAACTAGTGGAGGCATTAAACGACCCTCAGCTAGAAACCGGAGGCTCTGACATTTTATGTGGCGCAGCCCCTCGCTACACCCGCTAGGAAGGCACCACATAGGGTCAGGGAAACTGGCGCCAAGTTTACCAAGAGGAGGCCCGAGGCAGCCGGACAGAAGTGTTGGTAAGAAAGGCCAGACAAAGGACACACAAAGGGGGTCCTGTGAAGTGCTCCAAAGTTATCTGGGAGTTGTCTGAGCCCCTCACCTGGTGAGCACAGTACGACGTGGGCAGCCGTTACCTGCAGACGTGGTCTGGATAATAAGAACTGTGAGTAAAGGCCCTGAACTGCATCACTGACTCCGTGTCGTTACTGCTGCTGCCCTGCACCATCACCCCCATCCTCCGCATACACTGCCCTGAGGCTATACTCCTCCCGTGGGGAGTTATGCTACGCTCTGCTGCACCCACAACACCAGCCTCAGTGGTCTGCCCTGTAGCGGCAGTTCACTCTGACCGCAATCCACGGGTGGCGTAGTCGGACATTTAAACATGAAAACCACATAAATAGTTCCGCCACTGGTTTGACCACCCTGAGCCACGGAACTGGGTCGCCGCCACGAAGACTACAACCACCAGCATCCACCAAAAAGGGTCCGGCTCCGGGTGTCCCAAGGCCCAGAGGGTGCGTCAGAACATTTTCATCACCTTTCACAATCACCAATGGGACAAGGCAGTGATGTCCTCTGTCCCCTCTCTTATACATCCTAGTGACGGAGCACCTGCTCTCATCAATTCGCCATAACCCCAATATTAGGTGGATTGAGGTGGGAGGCACCGAATACAAGTGCTCTCTATTTGCTGATGATGTACTAGTATATATCACTCAATCACATATATCCATCCATGCTGTTATGGCTGAAATAGATCACTTTGTTACATGGTAAAATTTTAAAATCAATGCAGCGAAGTCTGAGGCCCTCGATGTCTCCCTCCCCAAATCCATATAGGATTCCATCCAGTCCAACTTTCCCTTTGCCTGGCCCTCACAGGGTATCAAATACTTAGGAATTCCTATTCATAGAGACCTCTCCCATCTATGTTATCTTAATTTTGGGCCCTTTATTGAACAACTCCATACAGACCACGGTTGGCAAGTTAGAGCTGTAAGATTCACTATGTGAACCACTGGTGTTTTGTGGAAAAGCACATGTACACTGCGTTCCAAATTATTATACAAAAAGTGTTTAGGAGTGATAAGGGAAGAATTTGTTTGTTTGTCAGTTAAACTCATTGATGGTGATGTGTGTCAGGGCTCTTTATATCACTGTAAGCAATCGCAGACACCTGTGCTAATTAGTTTGGCAGGTGTGTCCAATGAAAGGCAAGACTACTTAAGAAGGCTCTCTCACATTATTAAGCAGCCTACATTTTCTGCCAAAATGGGAAAGAAAAAGGATGTGTCGGCTGCTGAGAAGCAACAAATTGTGGAGTGTTTAGGTCAAGGCATGACTACAATCAACATTGTGCGATGATCAGGATGAAGTGTCTTGGCAATCAAGAAGTATGTAGCTGATTCACAGTACACACGTGTGCGTGCTGATAAGGGCAAATTGAGGACTCTTTCCTACAGGCAATTACGTCAGGTTGAAAGAGCAGCGGCAAAAAAGCCTTGTCATAGCAGCAGACAAGTTTTTGAAGCTGCTTGTGCCTCCAACGTCCCCCGAACAACAAGATGCAGGGTCCTTCAGAGGTTTGCAGCTGTGCATGCGCCATCCTGTCGACCTCCTCTATCCACTTCACACAAGCAGAAACGGCTCCAGTGGGCCAAACATTACATGAAGACTGATTTCAAAACTGTTTTGTTCACGGATGAGTGCCGTGCAGCGCTCGATGGTCCAGATGGATGGAGTGGAGGATGGCTGGTTGATGGACACCCCACGCAAACACGGCTACAGCGCCAACAAGGAGGAGGTGGAGCAATGTTTTGGGCTGGAATCATGGGGAGAGAGATTGTCGGCCCCTTTAGGATCCCTGAAGGCGCTAAAGATGAACTCCATAATGTATGTGGATTTTCTCAAACAGCACTTCCTGCCATGGTTCAAGAAGAAGAACCGTGTATTTCACAGCAAGATCATTTTTCTGCATGATAATGCACCATCTCATGCTGCACATAAAACATCTGCATCTCTGGCTGATATGGGCATAAAAGGGGACAAACTTATGGTGTGACCCCCATGCTCCCCTGACCTCTACCCCATTCAGAACCTTTGGAGCATCACTAAAAGGAGTGTCTATGATGGCGGGAGGCAGTTCACATCTAAGCAACAGCTCTGGGAGGGTATTCTGTCCTCATGCAAAACAATTGAAGCAGAAACCATCCAAAACCTGACAAATTCAATGGACGAGAGAGTTCAGAAGCTCCTTTCGAACAAGGTGTCCTATGTGAAAATGTAACATCACCTAGAATAAAGTTTTGAGTTGAAAACTGTTTGATTTCAGTTTCTAACAACCTGCTAATGCTTATAATTTCAAAAATGACCATTTTTTTGGTCTTTATTAAAATGAAAAGGTTGATCGAAAAGTTTGGGGGATCTAAGAGTGTGGCAACCCAGTAGTCATGATTACTTTGAATTCTGACAATATGAGGGTCATGCTGCAGGTAGTGCAGCAAGAAGGCACTTATGTGCCTTGCGCATCTCGGAGCCCCAAAATTATTTTCCGGGCTAGATGCAGCTAAAAATTATTTTTAATTTTAAATCTGGTGAAGCTTTAGTATAGATGGCCTAATAGGATCAGTGCTGCACACTGCTACAAAGCCCAAATTATTTTCCAGTCAAGATACAGATAAACATGATTAGTAATTTGAAAGCTTAAAACGGTTGGTAGGGTGATTTTAACCAATCATCAAGCTTTTACTCTCCCCAGGATGACACAGGGGTAGAAAAGTCGTTTCGGATCCATGATTTGTTCATCTTTATGAACGTGAGTCTGTCTACATTATCAGTGGAGAGCCGCGTGCGCTTATCTGTCAGCACACCACCAGCAGCGCTGAACACACGTTCAGACAGAATGCTGGCTGCGGGGCATGACAAGATCTCCAAGGCGTAAGTGGCTAGCTCCGGCCATTTATCCAGATTGGAAGCCCAAAAAGAGCAAGGGTCCAGTGACACAGTCGTGGCTTCAATGTTTACTTGGAGATACTCCTGTACCATCGTCTCTAGGCGTTGACTATGTGTCAGACTTCTTGTCTCCTGTGGCCTTGCAAAGGATGGGCTAAAAAAGTGGTGAAATGATTCCGCAAAATTGATGTTACCAGCAGATACTGTGGTTCTGTTACGGTTTGAGTGCTGAACACTTGACGGTCCCACGGTTGGCAAGTTGGAACTGTGAGATTCACTACGTGCACCACTGGTATTTTGTGGAAAAGCACATGTAAGATTCTGCAACAGTCTCTGCTGATACTCCTGCATGCGTGCATCCCTTTCTATGGCAGGAATAATTTCTGCAAATTTACTTTTGTACCGGGGATCTAACAGTGTGGCAACCCAGTAGTCAGGATTATTTCTAATTCTCACAATTCGAGGGTCATGTTGCAGGTAGTGCAGCAAGAAGGCACTCATGTGTGTTGCGCATCCAGGAGCACCAAGTCCCTGTTGTGTTGGTGGCGAGGTAACAATCATGCTTCCTTCCTCTGTCCTCTCCCCCCAACCTCGCACAACAGAAATGTGATCAAGGTCTCCCTCATCTGATGAGTCTTCCATCAGTTCGTCCTCCACTTCTTCCTGGGCTCCTGCACCTTCCTCACTAGTTTGGCTGCTACCATGCGCCCTGGTAAAACCATCTCCCCCACCCTCACATGCCTGCCGCCTTGGTGCTGCCGACCGTCTGGACCTTGCAGATGTTAGCCCTTCCGCATACAACTCCTCCTCCTCTACTTCCTCCACCTCCTCTTGTGCCACCACCTGACTCCGAATTCTGTTTAACATGTGCTCCAGCATGTAAATCACCGGAATAGTCATGCTGATAATGGCATCGTCAGCACTAAACATCTTCGTCGCCATTTCAAAACTGTGCAGAAGGGTGCATAGGTCCCTGATGAGACCACTCCTCCAGCGTGATTTGCCCCACCTCTGAATCTCGTTGGCCCAGGCTATACGTCAGAACGTATTGCACCAGGGCTTGTCGGTGCTGCCACAGTCGCTGCAACATGTGCAGAGTTGAATTCCACCGGGTAGGCACATCGCATTTTAGCCGGTGAAGTGGCAGGCCCAACGACTTCTGTAGAGATGTAAGTCGCTGAGCTGCGGGATGCGAACGGTGGAAGTGAGCACACAGCGACCGTGCCCTCTGCAGAAGGCCATCTAGTCTGGGATAGTGGGCTAAAAATTGCTGGACAACCAGGTTCAACACGTGAGCCATACAAGGCACGTGTGTGACATTGCCCCGGTGAAGGGCCGCACCCAGGTTTGCAGCATTGTCGCACACGGCCTTCCCTGGTTTCAGGTCCAGTGGAGACAACCATTCATGAAATTGGTTCTCCAGAGCTGACCACAACTCCTCAGCTGTGTGACTCACATTTCCCAGACATTTCAATGTAAAAACCGCCTGATGACGTTGAGCCCTACTGCCAGCATAGTAAGGAGGTGTGCAGGATCCCTTCTGCGCAGTTAGAAAGCTTGTGGCATGACCAGACAGGCTTTGGGTGCAGGTGGAAGACCGAGAGGAGGTTGAGGAGGCAGAAGCAGTGGAGGAACTTTGACATAAAGAGGATTGACGCACAACTCGTGGGGACGGCAAGACTTGGACAGCAGCCCCTTGTCCTGCTGTCACCATAGTTACCCAGTGCCCAGTCAGCGACATGTAACGCCCCTGTCCATGCCTACTCGTCCAAGTGTCTGTGGTGAAATGCACCCTGTCACACACAGAGTTTCTCAAAGAAGCGGTGATGTTGTGTGCGACATGCTGGTGGAGCGCAGGCACACCTTTCTTTGAGAAGTAGTGCCGACTGGGCATCTGGTACTGGGGCACTGCGACGGACATAAGGTCTCGAAAATCCTCTGTGTCCACCAGGCGGAAAGGCAGCATTTCTGTAGCCAAGAGCTTGCAGATGGTGAAATTCAACCTCTTAGCTTTCTCATGGCTAGGAGGAAATGGTCTTTTACTTGTCCACATCTGAGGGACCGAGGGCTGGCTATTGTGCTTAGACGGGGTTGATAAGGGTGTCCCCGGCAAACTGCCGGTCTGTGAGGAAGATGCAGGCGGACATGTTAGGTTGCCTTGATCCAAAGGTGGTGCTATCGATGTCGGACAGCGCTCAACACCAGCTGGTGTTACCACCTCCAAAGAAAATGATGACCTGCCAATCACGCTGGCTGTTGCGGGTAAAGAGGTGGCAGGTCTGCGCCCCAAAACAGGTGTGACTGCTGTCCCCCCAGTCACAGAGGATGAAGAGGCCGCGGATGCACAAGATATGGCAGACGGTGATTGGCCCGGCCGGCTAGGCCGCATTGTAGCACACTGAGCTTCCCACTGCAACTTATGCTTCATGTCCATGTGCCGGTTCATGCATGAAGTACTCAAACTATGTATTTTTTGGCCTCTACTTAGCTTTTGCTGACAAATGTTACAGATAACACGAGTTGGGTCATCTTTATCGATCTGAAAAAATGCCCAGGCTATGCAAGGCTTAGCACCCATGCGACCTGAAGAGCCACCACGACTTGTGGTGAGAGGCAGAGTTGTGTTTGAGGATGCAGTTGTTGACGTGCTTCCAGTACTACGTCTCTGTCCAGGAAGGCGCAACCTGACCTCGTCGTCACTAGCATCTTCCTCCACCTCCTCTGCTGACCTCATCTCTTGGCTGACTGTGGGTTGACAGTAAGTGGGATCTCCGACCTCATCATCATCACCCTGTGCGTTATCACACCCGTCGTCCTCAGAGCCAACCTGTTCCTGCCCTGACAAAAAACTAAAGTTGTCGCTCCAATCAGGTATTTGAGTCTTATCATCGTCTTCCTCATTGTCTCCACCAACAGGAGTTACAGTTTGGGAATGAGGGTCTACATTATGGTCAGAACCTTCTGCGTCTGGTCCTGGATCCGACTCATAAAGATTCTGGGCATCAGTGCAGATCATTTCCTCGTCTGGATTCACAGAAGCGCTGGAGTCGACCTCTGATTCCCAGGCTATAGTATGAGTAAACAGCTCTGCAGACTCAACCATCTGTTCTACCTCATACTCAGACGGGCAGCTGGAGATTTGGGAGCTGTGAGGAAGCAAGTGCGATTTGGGTGACACCTTTGAGGACTGGAGTATTTGTGATGTTGAAGTTGATGTGGAGGAGAGCCCACTTAAAGGAGCACTTGATATCCGTTGAAGCACCTGCTGTTTTTGTGCCTCATCTGGAATTTGTAGCGATTGGCGTGGCCGTAAGAAAGGGATCTTATCACATTGTCCGCTAAAAGAAGTAGACATTTTAGTTTGGCTGGAAGATGGTCTTTCTTCTGCAGATGTTACTGTTGCTTTAACACCTACCCCACGGACACAACCTTTTTTCCCCTTCCCAACACGCCTATTCCCCTTTCCACCAGCAGCAGGCCTTTTTCCACTCATTTTGGTGGTTAACTAATTCACAACTCTGGAGTTGTTTGCACAAAAAAACAATGGATGGTAACCGAGCAGAGCTGAGTGGCCAAACTGTGGTATTAGGCCAAAACTATTGGCTGGGTTAGATGCAGAAAAAAATTATTTTGAATTTGCAACCTGATGGAGGTCAGTATAGATGGACTAATACAAATAGTCCCACACACTGCTAGAAGCCCAAATATTTTTTCAGAGGTACTGTAGATGCAGATAAAAATTATTTTTAATTTGCAACCTGATGGAGGTCAGTATAGATGGACTAATAGACCAAGTCCCACACACTGCTAGAAGCCCAAATATTTTTTCAGAGCTAGATGCAGAAAAAAATTATTTTTAATTTGCAACCTGATGGAGGTCAGTATAGATGGACTAATAGACCAAGTCCCACACACCGCTAGAAGCCCAAATATTTTTTCAGAGCTAGATGCAGAAAAAAATTATTTTTAATTTGCAACCTGATGGAGGTCAGTATAGATGGACTAATAGACCAAGTCCCACACACTGCTAGAAGCCCAAATATTTTTTCAGAGCTAGATGCAGAAAAAAATTATATTCAGTTTGCAACCTGATGGAGGTCAGTATAGATGGACTAATAGAATGATGCTATGCCCAAAAGATTTTACTTCACTAGGTGCAGTAAAAAAATTGGTATTCTATACACAGGTGTTATATCTTGCAACACAGATAGGCTACTCCACTGACTAACACACTCTGCAATAGGCCAAAAAGGATTAGCTTTGCTAGATTCAGCCAAATGCTGTGAAAAAAACTTGCACAGCACTGGCACAGACCTGCCTGGCAAAAACTGATAGGAACTCATGTAACCTAGTCCTGAAAAGGACTCCAATTACAATTAGTCTTTACTCCCACAACCTATCTATTTAAGAGCACAGACCTCCCTGATAAAAGTCGTAGGAAATGCTGTAACCTAGTCCTTAAAAGGACTGCAATCACAACTATTCCCTACTCCCAAGCTATCTGTATATTTGTGCGAAAATTGGCTTGAAATTAACAAGGTATAGCGCACACAGCAACAGCGGTGCCGTCTAACACGCAGCTGCAGCAGTGAGAAAATGGTGGCGACGGGGAAAATGGCTTGGTCTTATAGGGCAAGGACATGTGACATACACTGCCAATGACACATGCCCTTGCTTGTGTGAAAAAAAGCACTTCGCTCCGTGTGTGCGCTGCTGATAGGCTGACAGATTGCACCTCCCCACTGCAAATGCGGGAAAGAGAAAAAAAAATGGAGATCTTCATTGTTCCTGCAGAGATCCATCCCCTGCCCCTCCCCCCACCCCGCTGTACACTCAAACTGCGTATTAACATTAATTTTCATCATTACTGAGAAAAAATCCAGTTATGATTTTGGTGCACGAACAGTTATCGAACATAACCTCGAACAGCAGAATTTATCTCAAATTGTTCGTGTTCGCCGAACTGCTCGAACACCGCCCAAAACAGCTCGAATTTGAGATTGGCGAACAGTTCGAGTAGAACAACGCTCATCTCTAGTATGGAGCGTTATATGGGGGTCAGTATTCTGTATGGAGCATTTTATGGGGGCCAGTATTCTGTATGCAGTGTTATATGGGGACCAGTATCCTGCATGGAGCGTTATATGGGGACCAGTATCCTGTATGGAGCATTATATGGGGACCAGTATCCTGTATGGAGCATTATAAGGGGGTCAGTATCCTGTGTGAAGCATTATATGGTGCTCATAATGCTATATGGAGGACTATACTGTCCGGTCTGCACTGTGCGCTGTGAGGATTCGCCGGTTTCTGAGCTATTGTAGAATTTACAATAGATATCACTCTTGTAATGGGGCATTATAAGGGGGGAACAGCCTGCATGGAGCGTTATATGGGGGCCAATATTCTGTATGGAGCGTTACATGGGGGTCAGTATTTTGTATGGAGCGTTATATGCGGGACAGTATTCTGTATGGAGCGTTATATGGGGTCCAGTATTCTGTATGCAGTGTTATATGGGGGCCAGTATCCTGTATGGAGCGTTATATGGGGACCAGTATCCTGTATGGAGCGTTATATGGGGACCAGGATCCTGTATGGAGCATTATATGATGATCAGTATCCTGTATGGAGCATTATAAGGGGGTCAGTATCCTGTATGGAGCATTATATGGTGCCCATAATGCAGTATGGAGGACTATACTGTCCGGTCTGCACTGTGCGCTGTGAGGATTCGCCGGTTTCTGAGCTATTGTAGAATTTACAATAGATATCGCTCATGTAATGTAGTAAGTGAAATCCTTGGCCTTGTACTATATATATATATTTATCTGTGGTATCTGTGCATCATGAATCATGGTATGTGTTAAAGGGGCCACTGAAACTCTGTCGCCCAGGGCCCACAAAAACCTGGAGCCGGCCCTGGGGGTAAGTATAACAAGTTGTATTTTTTTTAAATACAATTAATTAACTAGGAGTGTGGGGAATCAGAGATGCACGGGGGGATGAGAGATGCACGGGGGGGGGGGGGGCTTCATGCCCCCTATGAAGGGCCGGGGGGGGGGCAAAAAAATTCTTGCACAGGGGCCCACTACAGTCTGTGTCCGCCCCTGACCAGCCCATACCAGTACCCCACCTCCACCTTGCTGGCGTCTGAGTCGGAGTTGAGCTCTCTGCCCTTTACTGATCCAGCCTCTGGTCCATCCATCTGGCCCATCAAGAGTCACTCTCATTTCATCAGTCCATAAAACCTTTGAAAAATCAGTCTTAAGATATTTCTTGGCCTATTCTTGACGTTTTATTTTATGCTTCTTGTTCAAAGGTGGTCGTTTTTCAGCATTTCTAACCTTGGCCATGTCCCTCAGTAGCGCACACCTTGTGCTTTTTGATACTCCAGTAACGTTGCAGCTCTGAAATATGGCAAAACTGGTGGCGAATGGCATCTTGGCAGCTTCAAGCTTGATTTTCCTCAATTCATGGGCAGTTATTTTGCGCCTTTTTTGGCCAACACGCTTCTTGCGACCCTGTTGGCTATTTGCCATGAAACACTTGATTGTTCGGTGATCACGCTTCAAAAGTTTGGAAATTTCAAGACTGCTGCATCTCTCTGAAAGACATCTCACAATTTTGGAATTTTCAGAGCCCGTCAAATCTCTCTTCTGACCCATTTTGCCAAAGGAAAGGAAGTTGCCTAATAATTAAGCACACCTTATATAGGGTGTTGATGTCATTAGTCAACACCCCTCCTCATTACAGAGATGCACATCACCAGATTTACTTAATTGGTAGTTGGCTCTCAAGCCTATGCAGCTTGGAGTAGGAAGACATGTATATAAAGTATAATGTGATCAAAATACCATTTGCCTAATAATTCTGCACACAGTGTATAGTGAGGGGTGATTGTAACCGCTCCGTATGGAGTGGCTGCAGGTGTTAGGGTGAACACTTTGGTATGTTCATTAGTTGCCTGCTCCGGGCCTAATGAATATGATCAAGTGCATGCAAGAAAGAATAACATCAGACACACACAGTCGGATGTAAGCTCTCCTTGATCAGATATGACACAGCTCCAAGTGTCTTTATTCAACGCGAACATAGACTTATATAAACTGTAAATAGGGGCTCAGTTAGCCCTAGAATGTGAGTAACCAGATGTATTCATTGGTTAGTCCATGGGCAGATCCATGAGGTCATCAGGGTGGGTATGGTCCATGAGGTCATCAGGGGGCGTGATCCATGAGGTCATCAGGGGGCATGGTCCATGAGGTCATCAGGGTGGGTTGGTCCATGAGGTCATCAGGGGGCATGATCCATGAGGTCATCAGAGGGCGTGATCCATGAGGTCATCAGGGTGGGTTTCTCCAAGCAATGTGTCGCTCTGTGGTTGGTTAGTCCTTCTATAGAATGCAGCTTCCTCCCAGAACAGAGCATGGTGTGATGAAACAGGAAATGGCAGCCATCTTTTGATCTAAACAAGCTTATGTAAGGTGAAATAATACACTTTGTGGGTCTTTTCTCTCAATCTCCTATGTCTTGAGGTTAATTAAGTATTTGATCCTATGGCTCTCCTCAACACAGGGAGGATAGAAGCTAATTTCTGTTACTGATAGAAGCTAATTTCATCAGTAATGTGGCCAGACAGCATTTTAACGCTTTTTACCTGCAGATTAACCTTATATCTGCCAGTAAATAGTGGTTTTGCACATGACAGGTTCCATTTAAGGTGCTTATCCTTACTTGATAACAAGAGACATTAAAATGGATATTTCCAACCAACTCCCAGTAACACCTGAATGACTTTTTTAAGGGGTCTCAGAACTTAGTAAGTGATGCAGCCTCTTCTGCCCCGCTTACCTGCACGCTGGCTACATACTACAGCATCTGATGGATTTTGCAACATTGTTCCATTGAAGTGAATGGGACACTGAAATACCAAACACAGTCGCTACTATCTGGTCAGAGGAAACCAGCAAAAGAGCTGATGGTGGAGGTGATAAGAGTCGGACCTCCCAAGATCTGTTATTGATGGCCTATTCTATGGATAGGACATTCATATTGTAAACCTAGGAATCCACTTTCTGAAAATACTTTGAACACTTTGTGAAATGCAAAAGGGATTTTCCCATTCCCAGAATAAGCCATAAGTACCGTCTCTTGCCTGAGGCTCCCAAAAGTCAACTCCTGACATTCTCCATACACTTCAATCGTGCGGAGTCCGCATGTGCATGTGGCCCTCTTCATTAATGTCCATGAGGGTTATAGAAAGAGCCAAATAAATGCAAATGTCAGAAATGCCTAAGATGGGAACATTCTTGTAAATGTCTCCTGTTCTGTAATTCTTCACCCTAGTAGAGGACAGCGGTGTTCGGCCGACCTGCTCTAGTAGCACAATCTCAGATAACATCAGGCAGAGATTAATATTCCATCATGTGCTCGGGCAGGGGAGTTATGGGAAGGTGGTCCTGGCGGAGGATGCTTCTAACCATCAGAAGTATGCTGTGAAGATCATCAGCAAGAGATCTCTGCTCTCTACTGGCGATGAGGCGGATGTGATGGTGGAGCACCGAGTGTTACAGCTGGCATCTGGGAGCCCCTTCCTTGTCCACGCAGACTTTGCATTCCAGACCAAGGTATAATACTGACTACTACTTTATTACCATCCCCATAGGTAATCAGCAGATCAGGAGGGCAGCAGCGCTTACTGGGATACTCTGACTGATTCACTGCACTACCTGACAGAGCCCCGGCCATGTGCGAGCAAATTGTCTGGTACCGAGAATGGGAATGCGCTGCAGTACCGGACACAGGGTCATGGATTCTACACATAATCTACTTTCTATATCAATTCATCGCCGTCTCTAAGATCTCTGCTTTCAGTCAGTTAGTAAGCTCCATTGTTTGCCTCCAATGTATGAAAACCCTTTCCTGATCATGTGATGGATGCTCAGGCGCACGGCTCATTGCAGGACAGTTACTGGATCTGTTTCTTGTAAAGTGACCTGTGTGTCCACTACATGATCAGGAGAGGGTTTGTAGCCACTGGAGGTGAACAATGTAGGTTCCTACACAGTGACTGAAAGCAGAGATCTTAGAAAGTTTGAGGAATGGATATAAAAAGCAAAGTGGAAAATTGTATAACTAATCATTAATGGGTTTATCCATGACTAATTAATTTTTTTGGCTATGGGCCTAAGAGCTGACAGGCAGGTGATTGTTAATTGTTGTGCCTGGCGCTGATCTCTGCCGGCTTAGAGCAGTCACAGACCGCTGCTGCCAGTCATTCTGCGGCCTCCACTGACATCACATCAACAGAGCAGCGGCTTCTCTTCTACTTTGCTCTGTTGATGGGGTGTGACTGCTGATGTCATGCTGATTGACAGCCGGCTCCTCACTGCGTAACTGCAGGAAACTGACTGTCAATCAGCATGAAGCCAGCAGTCATGTCTCGTCGACAGAGCAGAGGCCGGGTAGAAAAGCCAGGTAGTTAGCAACTACCTGACTGTTAGTTCTTAGACCCATAGTAAAAAAATAGTACTGGAAAATCTCTTTAAGGAAAACCTGACAGGTCCCCATGCCCTCCAAACCACCATGCATTTATTATATTGTTAATACTAAAGGTAAGCGAATAAATTCAAATTTTACAAAAATTTTTCAAAAATCCAAATTTGCCAAAATGCTGATTTTTTGTCATTCACTTCTGCTTGGATTCAACAAAATGCCACATTTTTTAAATCATAAAAGGGCCATTCAAAGGTTAAAAAAATAAAACAAATCCTCATCTTACCGCTCACATCTCAGGCACCTCTACTATCCACCGCCACCTGTCCTAGGATTTTGTCTGATTTGCTTTTCTGTAGTTATACTACTATATAACAAGACCTTTGTATATTTGATGGGACGACTAGTCTGGTGAAGCCAACACCGTGTTGACTAGTCTGATGCTAATTGGCATATTGCAAACAAAATTTATAAAATAATTTTTTGTCATTCACTACAATCAAATATACAGTACAAAGTGCTTGTTAGGAAGGGTATTATCATAAGAATAAATACATGGTGGTGGTTTGGGGGACATGGAGGAGCTGTCAGATTCTCTTTAAAAAAAATAATATTTTTTTCTTGCTAAAGCTGGAATATCCCTTCAAGCATTAGAGAAGCCGCTAATGTATTCTGTATAGTAAATGTGTAGATGTTAGGATGATTCAGTAATTATATCTTCTCTTTGCTGTGTTTCTTCCATGACACAGATGTTTGTGCTACTTGGTCTGGAATACATGAGCTGCGGGGACTTCCACCACTTCCTACAGATGAAGGGGCGGCTTAACATCCCCAGTGCAAGGTAATAAGATATAACATTCACCTGTCAGTCTATAGATTAGTGTGAATTTCTAAGGGTCTCCTCACATTACATCTTTCCATTTTCTTTTGTGCCAGATTCTATGCCGCGGAGCTCGTGTGTGGCATCCAGTATCTCCATTCTAAGGGCATCGTCCACAGAGACCTCAAGCCCGAGAACATCCTGGTGGCTGAGTCGGGCCATGTTAAGATCACAGATTTCGGTCTCGCACTTGAGAACATGCTTGGAGACCGCACAGCCGCCGAATATGCTGGGACCAAGGAATTTGTGGCTCCTGAGGTGAGAAGAAGAGAATTTTCCTCTTTTTACTGATGCAATGATAGGAATAATGTTACATCACAGACCATGGAGAGGTGGAGAGATTGGGAACATGGACAATACAAGACCAGGGAAAGTGTTACCCCATCTCTTACATAGGGGTGAATGTCCCCTCTAAATAGTATCGTCTGGTCATCAAGTCTGGTCAGTCCACAATGTTGGCTCCTTAGTATTTTCTGTGCAGTAACTGTTCTCTCCTCTTTGGCAGATGCTGGCTGAGGAGGAGTATGGCGCTGGAGTGGACTGGTATTCATTTGGCATCATCTTAAATAAAATGATTACCAGTAAGTGCAATTACCATCCTGCACTATTTAATCAATTATCCTCCAGCGCTGAAGACCTCATCAAAAAGGTGAGTATGGCACTGTAATAAGACACCACTGTATTTTAAACCATATTACATGAAAACCTCCGACAGCAAGACATCCCCCCCCCCCTACTACACCCCAGACTGCGCCATTATAGGGGATATCGAGGACATAGTGAAAAACAAAAAACGTAGCTAAGGACTAACAGGCAGGGAGTTGCTACGTATCTGCCTGTTGTGCTTGACACCATTCTTTGCCGGCACAGATTGCTCCTGCCGGTGATTCAGCTGTCTCTGCTGTTGTCATGTTCACAGAGTAGCGGCTTCTTTTCCACCATGCTCTATTGACGGAGCTTAACTTCTGCCGTCATTCTGATTCATAGTCGGCTCCTCCAGTTAGGCAGCGGGAATACGGCTGTCAATCAGAATGATGTCAGAAGTCACGCTCCGTCAACAGAGCAGGGCGGAAAAGAAGCCATCGCTCTGTCAACGTGACGCCAGCAGAGGCAGCTGAATCGCCAGTACTGGGAAAGAGCAGTGCCGGCCACCTGCCTGCCTTTGTTTTTCACAATATCCCGGATATCCCCTTTAAGGGACAAAATTTTACTGACCTAATGAATAATAAGGGTGTGAGTTTCCCTTTACAGTATCAGTCTGGTAGCAGATGTACGGAAGGCATCTTTTCACACCTAGAAGCCTCCATGTGCAATCTTCTTGCTTAGGTCTTTGCTAAATGATGTTTCTAATGATGTTTCTCTATTTCAGCTCCTCCAGAGAGATCCTGCCAAGCGCTTAGGAGTCCACGGAAACATCAGAGGTCATCACTTGTTCCAGCATATTGACTGGGTCTCTGTGGAAGCCCTTCGGATGCCCCCACCACACATCCCTATAGTAAGTATATACACAAACATTCTACATTCTGGACACATTTTATAGACAATATATGCTACCTAATGTTAGGAGGTAGATGAAGAGGGATGTGCCCAGGGGCTGCAGAGGAAGGTGTGGATGCCATTCAGCAGTAGTGTGGACATATAGCCTGTGCAGCCAGAGTAGTTACACACAAGCATAGTGAGGAGGGGGCCCTTCACAAACTCTGAAGGTTTGACCATAAAAGATGCAAGTGTTAATGATCGGGGAGGACTTTTTCTTCTGTTTGGTTTGATCGTGTTGGAGGTCAGTGCTGGATGTGGAAAGTATTTATACCAATGTGATTGACATGATTTACTGATGTGTGTATAACCTGTGTATTTGCGTTTGTCTGATGTACGTGTCAAGTGCATGTCTTGTGCTTGTGTAATATGTGGACTGTGCATGTGTGTGTTGTGCTTTTGTGATGTGTGCACTGTGCTGTGTAAGTTGTGCGCTGTGCTTGTGTGATGTGTTTTTATCATGTTTTTGTTCTATAATGTTTTATTGTACTTATAGGGGTCGTCCACTGCTCAGACAAACCTTTCTTAATCCCTATGTTTCCCCCCAGTAAAATAATAACACTTATACTCCCCTCTGTTGCCGGTGCCATTCCAGCAGTGTCAGCACTGGCTCCCCTGCGGCTCGTGAGGCATTGTTATGTCATGCAATCCCTGCAGCCAATCAGCGCTGGCTTCACTCTCCTCTCCTATGGACATAATTGACTTTCGGATGAAGTGAGTGCAGCCGCTGCTAGTAGTGACTATACTGTAAGTGTTATTTTACTGAGGGGACACTTAGGGACTGAAAAGGCGTTGTCCGAGCAGTGGATAACCCTTTAAGTGAGGGGGTCAATACAGAATGCTCAGACAAGGGCCTTTAATTCTCAGTGTTCGCATCTGCAGTAGTGATAGGGCATGATATCCCTATGATTCAGCCACTTCATTCTAAATCCAAATATGCTTGTGAGCCTTCAGAGCTTTATGTGCATGATGGGGAGAGAAAGGCACAAAATATATACTATCATGTAAGTTACATGCTAGGATGCCATTAGGACGTATCGTCTGATCATCAGAACATCATAATCTATTTTATTTCTCTCTTACAGCCACCTATACCTCAACGCCGTGCCAGAAAATTCAACCTGAACAACATGGAGAGAGCAGAGGCCGAGAAGGGACCTTTACCAGTTAACTCTACGGCCATGTTCAGAGGTTTATCATTTGTCACCTGGTGAATCCTCTAGACACCAGCTCTAATGTCACCAGAGCGAGTTGTCCTCCTGAGCTCCTGGAAGAAGATCTACTGACGTGTAGAAGAGTGGACCCAGGCATCGAAGAACTGGAATGTCTAATAACACCTACAACTGGCACAGGACCGAAGCACATCATCTTCCCAAGAATTCATCAGAGATGAGGACAAGACTGACAGTGAAGACACCTGTCAGTGAAGATGTCGAGGGACCCGACAAGAAGACAGCAGAAGACCAGCACAGCCGATGGTTGTAAGTGGTGGCGCCAGAACATCTGCGCTCTTTCCACTCATAGGCATGTGAAAAACACTTCAAAATGTATCTACCGGTAACTGGATTTCCTCACATTCATGACAGCACCACCATGTTGTGCTGTCTTGGGTTGGAAGAAGCCAAGTGGTGAGTGTTGGCCGGCTATTTAGGGGTGGAGGAGGCCGGATTTTTTTTTTTTTTTTTAAGTAACATCTCCCACATGCCTATGACAAAGTGTTACTATATACAGATGTATCCACTGTGTATAGTAATTTTTAAAACTAACCGGTAATAGGATTTCCTCTGATTCATGACAGAGCTGTCATAGGTGAGGGGAAAAAGGTGAGTGATGGCCGGCTATTTAGGGGTGGAGGAGGCCGGTTTTTTTTTTTTTTTTTTTTTTTTTTTAATAGATGGAGGATTCTGAGCGATAGGGCTCCTGTACACCAAAAGATCAGCTCAGACAATGGTGGTAAGTAGGAGCCAGAACATCTGTGCTCACAAATAGGCATGTATCATACACTCCAGAATATACGGACCGGTAACTGGATTTCCTCACATTCATGATAGCACCACCATGTTGTGCTGTCTTGGGTTGAACAAAACCAAAAGGGTGGCTATTAATCCATTTCCAACATGTGCCTTTAACAGTCGCAGGTGGAACTGCGATCCACCCGCGGCTGTTAACATGTTAAATGCCACCGTCAATCTCTGACAGCGGCATTTAACATGGCCGCAGCGGAAGGATGTCATAAGTCCCTCCCATCGGCGCCCCTGTCACATGACTGTGGAGACCCCTGCGTTTGTCATTGCTCATAGCCAGTGAGCATTTCTGCTACACACAGGCAATCTGATGGTCGCAGCTTCTAGTCTCCCATGGAGACTATTGAAGCAAGTGAAAAGTAAAAAAAAAATCTTTTTAAAAATCAAGAAAAAAATGTAAAAATATAAAAATCACCCCCCTTTCGTCCCATTCAAAATAAAACAATAAAAAAATCAAATCTACACATATTTGGTATCGCCACATTCAGAATCACCCGATCTATCAATATATAAAAAGGATTAGTTCGATTGGTAAACGGTGTAACAAGAAAAAAATGAAAACACCAGAATTTCGGGTTTTTTGGTCGCTGCAACATTGCAATAAAATGCAATAACGGGCGATCAAAAATCATATCTACCCTAAAATGATATCATTAAAAACATTGGCTTGGCGTGCAAAAAATAAGCCCTACCCGGGTCTCAGAAAATGGCGACATTTTTTTTTTTTTACAAAATTTGGATTTTTTTTTCACCACTTAAATAAAAATGAACCTATGCATGCTTGGTATCTGTGAACTTGTAATGACCAGGAGAATCATTATGGCAGGTCAGTTTTAGCATTTAGTGAACATGGTAAAAAAAAAACCAAGAACTGTGGAACTGCACTTTTTTTGTAATTTCATCGCAATTGGAATTTTTTTCCCATTTTCCAGTACACGATATGGTAAAACCAATGGAGTCGCTCAAAAGTACAACTTGTCCCACAAAAAATAAGACCCCACATAGCCAAATTGATAGGAAAAAAAAGTTATGGTTCCGGGAAGAAGGGGAGCAAAAAAGTAAAGCGCAAAACGGAAAATGGCCTGGGGGTGAAGGGGTTAGGGAGGCATGTTTTTTTTTTTGTTTTGTTTTTAGTAACATCTAGCACATGCCTATGACACATATTTATTACTATATACAGATGTATCCACTGTGTATAGTAAATTCTAAAACTGACCGGTAATAGGATTTCCTCTTATCCATGATAGAGCTGTAGGTGAGGGGTAAAGGTACGTGATGGCCGGCTAAGAACACTATAATTTGCACTTTAAATAATTGACCAAAGGATTTAACTAAATGACTCTTATAAAAAGTAGATTTAGTTAGCGATATGTTTAGTAATGTGTTAGGAAGCTTTTATGTTAAGGCTTTGACCACTTTCTGATTATTGTTAAATAATGTGTTTGTGAGATGATTAAAAGGCACTTAGAAATATAGGCTATTCTGCACTATTTCCCATATTTCATATTTGGTGACAAAATTCAAGAAAGGCCGTATTAGTAAGTGCCTTATCATCATCTCAAACACAGGGGTCAACAAAAAACAGAAGATGGCCATTGCTTTTAATCATAGTTTAAAGATCTGGAAAGAATTTACTTTAACATTTGTCACCGCTTATATCATCAAATAACAAATAAACAGAAATTGCTTTTCTAATAGACTGACATATCCAGAAGAGATCCCATTTCACCAGTCACCGCATTATCATAACAAGCAGGATTACAATGAGAGATAACAGAATCCACCATTCACAGTAGGTAGTGTCACAGCTCACCTCTTCCCCCTTCCTGCACAATGACATCTTTATGTCACTAAACATGAGAACCTCTATATAAAACTCTCCCAAGGAATGAAATAAAGTCCCCTATATTGTCTTGTGAGATAGATAGATAGATAGATAGATAGATAGATAGATAGATAGATAGATAGATAGATAGATAGATAGATAGATAATGTCCAATCTCCAAACAGGCAAGAGAGCAGCTTCCATAAATGTACAAAAAAAAACAGTAATCTGCAATCAGAAATACAGGTTATAAAAAAAATTATCACAATCAGGTTTAAATTAGTTTAAAAAAAAATTATTTGACACATTCCCTTAAAGAAAAATAAATAAAAAATATACATAAAAAGAGTATTATATATTATAATAAATGTTTAATAGGTTAGAGTAGAGTAGGGCCCTGCCGAAAGAGTCTACCTTGTCGTGGTGGCAGGCTTAAAAAATCTTTTGGTCAAAACAAATCCTGAAGGCTATGTATGTGATCTGGTGTTCAATGGAAACTATTAATGTGTGATTGGTGAGGACGTGGTGCAGAAGTAGAGTTTTTCCAAAGTGGGCGGTGGGACTGTGGAAGGTTTGAGGGTTGGAGGCGGAGCTGAGGTGGAGGCACAGCTGGGGTGGAGCCTGGGTGGAGTCTCAAGGGGGCCTGAACATTTTGCCAGTATGTGGCCCTGAAATTCCTGGTGGCTGCCCTGACGACTCCTATAGCATGTGATAGAATATTTTTTTCAGCTTTACTGACAATCAAGAGGAAAGGGCTGACATTTCCTCCCAATTACATTATTTACACCCCAGCGCTTCATTTTCACAAAGGCTGCCAGTAGATAAAATAAATGGTCATTTTAAAGGGATTGTGCCACCATTAACCCCTTTACAACCCAAGGTGGTTTGCACGTTAACGACCAGGCCAATTTTTACAATTCTGACCACTGTCACTTTATGAGGTAATTACTCCGGAACGCTTGAACGGATCCCCCTGATTCTGAGATTGTTTTTTCGTGACATATTGTACTTCATGATTGCGGTAAAATTTCTTCGATATCACTTGCGTTTATTTGTGAAAAAAACAGAAATTTGGCAAAAATTTAGAAAATTTTGCAATTTTCAAAATTTGAATTTTTATGCCCTTAAATCAGAGAGATATGTCACACAAAGGAGTTAATAAATAACATTTCCCATATGTCTACTTTACATCAGCATGATTTTGGAACCAAAATTTTTTTTTGTTAGGGAGCTATAAGGGTTAAAAGTTGACCAGCGATTTCTCATTTTTCCAACAAAATTTACAAAACCATTTTTTTAGTGACCACATCACATTTGAAGTCACTTTGAGAGGTCTTTATGACAGAAAATACCCAAAAGTGACACCATTCTAAAAACTGCACCCCTCAAGGTGCTCAAAACCACATTCAAGAACTTTATTAACCCTTCAGGTGCTTCACAGGAATTTTCGGAATGTGGAAGAAAAAAATGAACATTTAACTTTTTTCACAAAAATGTTACTTTAGACCCAATTTTTTTTTATTTTCGCAGGGGTAACAGGAAAAAATGGATCCCAAAATTTGTTGTGCAATTTCCCCTGGGCACGCAGATACCCCATATGTGGGGAAAATCCACTGTTTGGGTGCACGGCAGGGCTCAGAAGGGAATGAGCGCCATTTGACTTTTTGATTGTAAAATTTGCTTGAATAATTAGCGGACGCCATGTTGCGTTTGGAGAGCCCCTGATGTGCCTAAACAGTGGAGTTCCCCCACAAGTGACCCCATTTTGAAACTAGACCCCCCAAGGCACCTATCTAGATGCATAGTGAGAACTTGGAACCCCTAGGTGCTTCACAAATTGATTCGTAAAAATGAAAAAGTATTTTTTTTTTCACTTTTTCATTTTTACGAATCAATTTGTGAAGCACCTAAGGGTTCCAAGTGCTCACTATGCATCTAGATAGGTGCCTTGGGGGGTCTAGTTTCCAAAATGGGGTCACTTGTGGGGGAGCTCCACTGTTTAGGCACATCAGGGGCTCTCCAAACGCAACATGGTGTCCGCTAACAAATTGAATGGAAAATCGGCTCAAATTGTTAGCGGACACCATGTTGCGTTTGGAGAGCCCCTGATGTGCCTAAACAGTGGAGCTCCCCCACAAGTGACCCCATTTTGGAAACTAGACCCCCCAAGGCACCTATCTAGATGCATAGTGAGCACTTGGAACCCTCAAGTGCTTCACAAATTGATTCGTAAAAATGAAAAAGTGGAAAAAAAATACTTTTTCATTTTTACGAATCAATTTGTGAAGCACCTAGGGCGATACCAAATATGTGTACTTTTATTGCTTGTTTGTTTTTTTTTCATAATAATATTTATTAATGGGTACATTATATTTTTATTTTTAGTGGATTATTATTATTTTTTTTTTTTTTTAATATTTTTACAATTTTTTTTTTTTTTTTCACTTTCAGACAGTTTTTTTGCTCTTTTACTTTGTCCCACTATGGGACTTTCACTTTTTTTATTCTGATCGCCTGCATGGCACAGGAATGCAGCACCATCCCTGTGCCATGCAGGCTGTCAGCGCTGGACAGGGAGAAGATAGTTTGGAGATGCACTGCGCATGTCCAAACAATCTTCCTGCTGTCTGGTGACCCGGATGTTGTCATGACGACATCGGGTCGTCATGGCAATGACGCGCCCCTGGGCCTGTGTCGCGCTGCGTTGCGCACGCGGGAGCTTACCCGGAGCCGGATCTGTTGAGGGTTGTAGTCTCGTGGCGGTGATCCGGTCCGTGCCCAGGGAGTCAGACTAAGTGGCGCTGTATTAGCAGTAGATGTTGGATGACTACGCCACCCGTTGAGTACAGCTAAGGAGCTGCTGCTGCAGGGCAGACCGCTGAGGCCGGTGGTAGGATTGTGCAGCGTGATAGTATAACCCGCAACGGGAGGGGTATGGCCTCAGGGCAGCCGACGTGGATGATGGGGGTAGCAGGAACCACTCGGAGACGGTACTGTGTAGTTCAGGGTCTTTACTGGTGACAAAGATAGACCCTCCCGGAGTACTGGCTAGCGATTGAGGCCTGGTCAGTCCTTGAGCAGATGGGATCTCCCCTGGCCAGGCGGAGTTGTAGGCCTCCCAAACTAACGATACTCTTCTGGCTACCTTGCTAGAGGCGGGTATAAGTAGCCCACGTCCCTGAGTGTACCGTGTGGTGCTCACCCGTATGGCCGGTGACTCGGGGCCTTCGGGTTTCTGGGCCAGAGGACCTGCAATCCCCTGCCGGTCGGTTTCTGCTGCTGGATAGGAGTTAGTCCCCACAGCCTCGGACTCCGGGTCCGGTGATAACTTCTCAGTCAGGGCGAGCTCTGCAGCTGCCAGCCCCTGACTCCTTGTAGTACTGCTCCCACAGAGCTCCTGTTGTTTCTTCCTATATTTGCTTCTTTTCTCTGCTTCTTCTCTACTACTCACCCTGCCTCAGCCCTAGGTTTATATAAGGGAAGTTCTTCCCCTCCCAGGACTGGGCAGGAGGTGTGGCATGCATAGGATCCCTGACCAAGAGACCTCCCACCTGCTCTCAGACATAACATTGCTGTTACTGTGGAAAACCAGACCCCTGGGGTGCCACATTCCCCCCTAGTGAAATTTAGTACTCCGGGACTAAACATATTTTAGAAAAACATAACAAGATATAACAATAACAATAAGGAAACACATAAAGGTGGTCACGGCATGTCCGTAACCGGGTGCAGTCTTTGAAGAAAGCAAGGTGTCCATTTCACCAAAACAGGGAGACGTAACGAGGTAGGGGTCTGTCCTGCCCCGAGTCCTTAACAGTCTTTAGTCCGTCCTGGGTTACGCTCCAACTATGTACAAAAGATTCCCGGTAAAACCACCAAGGACTCCTAAA
This sequence comes from Phyllobates terribilis, assembly GCF_046119375.1. Taxonomy (NCBI): domain Eukaryota; kingdom Metazoa; phylum Chordata; class Amphibia; order Anura; family Dendrobatidae; genus Phyllobates; species Phyllobates terribilis. The sequence continues at coordinate 890,046 of NW_027363240.1, read as the reverse complement.
AATAACTAGAAACACATAATTATACACAAGCAACAATAAACAGGTAACCACAAATAAAACAATTTATACACTTCAAATCCTCCAACGTGCGGGTAACTGGCCCCTAGTGGCCCTAGTGGACCTACGGAGCTGACTGTCTGGCCCTGAACTACAGGGTGTAGGAGCTGTTAAGGGTAAACTGGGCAGCGGTCTACGGGCCCTTTGGCTCACTAGGGATATGGCAGGCTCACTGCAATCAGAGGGTTGATCCTCCTGGTCTGCTGGTGTGGGGTCTTCTGCCTCCTGGACCGGCTGTTCTTCCAGCTCTACCTGTTGCTCCGTAGGTGCTTGGGATGCTGGTTGGAGGAAGGTGAGTACGGGTACCACAACTGCACCATTGACTTGAGTCCAAGACCGAGGGAAGTCTCCGAGCACAGTATTAACCATGTCTTCCCTTTCCTCTACGGGTCGAGGGTCTTCTTGTTCCTCTTCAGGGTTCCGTAGCTGTTCGGGACACTTCTTCAGGTGATCCCGGGATACAATGGTTGTGGTTTCCCCTCCGTCTTTACTGATGGTACAGACCTTTGGGTTGTCGTGGCTTGAGGGCAGTACGGTGTACGGGTCCTTCTCCCACTGGTCGTCCAACTTGTGGAGCCGTCTTTTTCTCTTCAAGACCTGCTCTCCGGGTACCAGGGGAACAGCAGGAGCATACTGGTTGTAAGTTTTCTCTTGTCTTTCCCTAGCCTGACAGAGACTTCGCTCCACGCTCTCCTGTACTCTCCGTTACTGCTGCTGCCTCTCTGTGTCCCAGTCTGCTTCTGGTGAAGTGTCCTCAGGTGTCAGGACTCCCATTTCCAGGTCAACAGGTAACTTACCACGTCTCGCCCTCATTAGGTAAGCCGGGGTACAGTTGGTGGAACCTACCGGGATGTGGTTGTATAGGTCCACCAGATCGGGCAGCTTCTCAGGCCACAGACTGCGTTCTTCCAGGGGCAACGTTTTCAGAAGATCCATTACCACCTGGTTCATTTTCTCACAAAGTCCATTAGTTTGCGGATGATAGGGTGTCGTCCTTATCTTCCGGCAGCCATACAGAGTGCAGAATTCTTGGAAGACCTCCGCTTCAAAGGCAGGTCCCTGGTCTGTCAACACTTGGTCCGGGTACCCGTGTGGACGGCAGAAATGCTGCTGGAAGGCTCTCGCTGCTGTTCGAGCTGTTAAGTCCTTGACGGGGACGACAACCAAGAACCGGGAGTAGTGATCCACGATGGTTAGTGCGTAGACGTAGCCACTTCTGCTTGGGGTCAGTTTTACATGATCCAAGGCTACCAGTTCCAACGGCTGCCGGGTGACGATGGACTGCAGGGGACTCTTCTGGCTGGCACGGTCCTTCCTTCTTAGGTTGCACGGGCCACAGTCTCTGCACCACCTCTCAATGGTTCCCCTCATGCCTACCCAGTGGAACCGCTCGCGCAGCAGGAACTCCAGCTTCTTCCATCCGAAGTGTCCAGCCCCGTCGTGGTATGCCTCCATCACCATGGCTGCGTCTCTTCGTGGCACCACTACTTGCCAGATTAGTTCATGCGTCCGGGAGTTAACCATTCTGCGGCACAACTTCCCCTTATAAAGGAACAGTCGACTCTTCTCAGCCCACAGTTGCTTGGCTTCCTCCGGAGCGTCTGGGTCAAGGCGAGCCTCTGGCCGAGTCAGCATCTCCTTCACCAGTCGGACGGCAGGGTCACTGTCTTGCGTTTCCTCCCAGTTGTAGTGAGGCAAGGGGTTAAACGTAGCGGCTTGCTTACTCCTTACCCGGTGGGAATACTGGATAGTCCCATGCCGGTGGAACGCAGGGAGTTCGACTTCTTCCAGTCCCTCTGGATCTTCTCCTACGTCCGGTAGGTTTGGCATCCTGGACAGGGCGTCCGCGTTGGTATTGGAGCGTCCTGCCCGGTATTTGATTGTGAACTCGTAGTTGGACAGACGGGCCATCCATCTCTGCTCTAGGGCACCGAGTCTTGCTGTGTCCAGGTGTGTCAACGGGTTGTTATCCGTGTACACGACGAACCGGGAAGAAGCGAGGTAGTGCTTAAAGCGTTCGGTGACTGCCCACACCACTGCCAGGAACTCTAGCTTAAATGAGCTGTAATTCTCAGGGTTTCTCTCGGTGGGTCGCAGTTTTCGGCTGGCGTAAGCGATTACTCGTTCTTTCCCCTGCTGGATCTGGGACAGCACGGCTCCTAGCCCGATGTTACTTGCGTCGGTGTAGAGGATAAAGGGCTGGCTGTAATCCGGGTACGCCAGGATTTCATCCCCCGTGAGGGCCATCTTCAGCTGGCGGAAGGACTCCTCTTCCAGCTTCTCCCATCTGAAGGGCGGCTTCTGGTTCTTGGCCTTCCGGGACTGGCCTATCAGGAGGTCCTGCATAGGAGCTGCCTTTTTGGTGAAACCGGGAATGAACCTGCGGTAGTAGCCTACCAACCCGAGGAACTGCCGCACTTCCTTTACACTGGAGGGACTTGGCCATTCCTTAATTGCGGTGATCTTATCAGGGTCGGGAGCCACTCCGTCAGCGCTCACCACGTGTCCCAGGTACTGCACCTTTGGTTTCAGGAGGTGACACTTGGAGGGTTTCACCTTTAGGCCGTAGCTTGCCAGAGCTTCGAACACTTCCGCTAGGTGTTTCAGGTGGTCCTCATAAGTCTTAGAATATACGATTACATCGTCCAGGTACAACAGGACCGTCTCGAAGTTTCTATGGCCCAGACAGCACTCCATTAATCGTTGGAAGGTTCCTGGTGCGTTGCAGAGTCCGAACGGCATGCAGGTAAACTCGCTAAGTCCCATCGGGGTGGTGAATGCGGTCTTCTCCCGGTCCGCCTCTGCTACAGGAACCTGCCAGTACCCACTAGTGAGATCCAAGGTAGAGAAGAAGTTAGCAGATCTTTAAGCAGCCAAAGACTCCTCTATCCTTGGTAAGGGGTACGCATCCTTGTGTGTGATACGGTTGATTTTCCGGTAATCTACACACATCCTCATGGTGTTGTCTTTCTTTTTGACTAAGACTAGTGGAGCTGCCCAGGGGCTACAGCTATCCCTGATCACCCCAGCCTCCTTCATGTCTCTAAGCATCCCCTTGGCGTGTTGGTAGTGTGCAGGGGGTACGGGTCGATACCTCTCTTTTATGGGAGGATGGTCTCCCGTGGGGATGTGGTGTTCTACCCCCTTGACTCGCCCGAAGTCTAACGGGTGTTTACTAAACACTCTCTCGTACTCTTGAACCACCCGATAGACTCCCTGTTTCTGATGTGAGGGAGTGGAGTCAGTACCCAAATGTAGTTGCTGACACCAGTCCTCCATTGTTTTCTTAGAGCCGTTACCTTCCTCCGGGTGAGATGGAGGCAAGGGTTCCACAGATTGTATAGCATTTTGGTTAATGGTATATAATTTGGCTAGCGTGGCATACCGGGGCAGGTACACTTCCCTCTTCCCGATATTGATTATGCGAACGGGCACCCTCCCATGGCGTACATTAACCACCCCCCGTGCTGTCAAGATGGTGGGCCTACTGTCTGAGTAAACTGGTTCTACCATTGCCTGGTAATCTCTACCTCTCAGACCAATAGCTGCCCGGCACCAAATCATCATTTCACTTTTTGGGGGCATGGCAATAGGGAAAGGGTCACACATCCTCACGCTACCAATCTCACCGCCGGAGAGTTTCACCTGTTGCCGTCGCATCAGTGCCCAGATTTCTTTTTGGAGCACTCGCTGCTCGCCGGAGCTGGCGTTCTTGGCAACCTGCTGTAAAAGGAAAATCACCTCTGCAAGACAATTTTCAATTACATTAGTTCCTAGAGTTATCTTTGGGTGACTCTCGTGTTTGTCAATGTCTACAATGATCAGTCCCTGTGCTGCCAGTTCAACTCTACCAATTTTAATGGTCACCTCTTTAAATCCGATCTGTGGCACGGGCTGACCATTGCTGGCGATGATACTCAAGTCGTCGTCAGGGTAGCGGGTAATATCCGAGTCATTCCAGTACTGCTTGAAGAGCACGTACGGGATGGTGGTGACCTGTGACCCGGTGTCCAGTAGGGCACTCATAGGAATGCCATCCAGTACCACAGGCAAGACTGGACGTCCTCCCACATATTTGTCGCGCCAGTTTGATGGGCCTGATGATCTTTTTCCTAGGGGTTGGCCCTCTACCCTAGGTTGTGCCAGTTTAAAGGACAGTACCTTGCCATATGTCCGGGTTGATTACAGCGGCGGCAGATGGGTCGTCCGTCCTCGTTGTATCGGTCGCTGGGTCTTCCTCTGGCCGGTGGGGTCCTCCTTGGTCGACGCCACGGGATGTCCTCTGGTCCGGATGCCAGCTGGATCTTCCCTGGAGTGGAAACCTGTAAAGACTGCACAGTTCGGGTTAGCGCAGCAACGCTTTTAGCTAGCTCTTGGACCTGATGGTGCAGGTCTGGAGCCGAGTCATTGTTCAAAGCCTGCGCATCAGCTCCCACAGGCCCTGCCGACAAGGGCGCCGCCTCCTGGTGGTAGGTGGTAGTGGGGCGTCTGTGGGTCACAACGCCACCTGGTGCCGGTTCTCGGAGCACCCGGATGGCTCTGTCCTTGAACTGTGCAAATCCCAGATGAGGGTCCTGTAAGGCCATTGCCCGCAACTGGGTTCGGTGGGCATTGCAATATAAACCCTCTATAAATTGTTCAGTTAACAGCCTGTCCTCGTCTCCCACGCCGTCAGGGTCGGTCTGCTTAATGGCTCTCAGGGCCTCTTGTAGGTTCAGGGCATAGTCCCTTATACTCTCATGTGCCCGCTGTTTGCACCCGTAGAATCTAAGCTTGATCTCGGCTGAGGTGCGGGTATCAAAGGTGTCCCTCAGCCGGGTTAGTATCCCTGCGACAGTCCTCCCCCCAGGTGGCCAGGACTTTACCTCCCTTTGGGCTGCCCCGGTTAATTGGGCCACCAGGATGCTTACTTTTTGCTCTTCTGTGAGGGGGTACACCTGGAAGAGGCTATCCAGTTTTTCTCTAAAGTCCTGCAGGGTATGTGACTCCCCTGAGTACTGGGGTAGCCAGGCTGCCCCCGGGATATAGGGCATGGTGAAAGGCATGACCGCAACAGCGGTGGCGCTGGCGGGGGTTGGAGCGGTGAAGCTCTCCTTCGTATCCGACATCCTTCTCCCCCCTAGTGGACCGTGGCCTACCTTGCGATGATCCTCTTCCGTAGGCCGCGGCTCCGCAGTGGATCGTCAGGGTTGAGGACCTTCCGTCACGCTCCTGTGACGTCGGCGTCTGCTGGGCTCCTTCCAGGACCTTACGCAACGTCCGGACGTGAGGCGGGGCTTCAGTTCTCGCGCGTTTTCGGAGTCCACGCCCCTCTTCTTCCCGCGCGGCATCCTCAAGATGGCGTCCAATGGCGGGAAAACTCCACGGATGGCGGGAAGAAGGCCGAAGATGGCGCCGGATGGCGGGAAAACTCCACCGATGGCGGGAAGAAAGCGGAAGATGGCGCCGGATGGCGGGAATCTTCACCACGGGTAAGTTTTCACAGTCTTTTTCAGGCACGCAGTACCCGGTGGTTGCGGGCACGAGATCCTGCCGACTACGCCAAAAGTTGACGCGCCCCTGGGCCTGTGTCGCGCTGCGTTGCGCACGCGGGAGCTTACCCGGAGCCGGATCTGTTGAGGGTTGTAGTCTCGTGGCGGTGATCCGGTCCGTGCCCAGGGAGTCAGACTAAGTGGCGCTGTATTAGCAGTAGATGTTGGATGACTACGCCACCCGTTGAGTACAGCTAAGGAGCTGCTGCTGCAGGGCAGACCGCTGAGGCCGGTGGTAGGATTGTGCAGCGTGATAGTATAACCCCCAACGGGAGGGGTATGGCCTCAGGGCAGCCGACGTGGATGATAGGGGCAGCAGGAACCACTCGGAGACGGTACTGTGTAGTTCAGGGTCTTTACTGGTGACAAAGATAGACCCTCCCGGAGTACTGGCTAGCGATTGGGGCCTGGTCAGTCCTTGAGCAGATGGGATCTCCCCTGGCCAGGCGGAGTTGTAGGCCTCCCAAACTAACGATACTCTTCTGGCTACCTTGCTAGAGGCGGGTATAAGTAGCCCACGTCCCTGAGTGTACCGTGTGGTGCTCACCCGTATGGCCGGTGACTCGGGGCCTTCGGGTTTCTGGGCCAGAGGACCTGCAATCCCCTGCCGGTCGGTTTCTGCTGCTGGATAGGAGTTAGTCCCCACAGCCTCGGACTCCGGGTCCGGTGATAACTTCTCAGTCAGGGCGAGCTCTGCAGCTGCCAGCCCCTGACTCCTTGTAGTACTGCTCCCACAGAGCTCCTGTTGTTTCTTCCTATATTTGCTTCTTTTCTCTGCTTCTTCTCTACTACTCACCCTGCCTCAGCCCTAGGTTTATATAGGGGAAGTTCTTCCCCTCCCAGGACTGGGCAGGAGGTGTGGCATGCATAGGATCCCTGAACAAGAGACCTCCCACGTGCTCTCAGACATAACATTGCTGTTACTGTGGAAAACCAGACCCCTGGGGTGCCACAGCAACACCCGGGAAGCCGCGGCAGACAGCGCTGGATGCCGGAAGAGGAGGTGAGTATCGGCGATCACCTCCCCTTGCCTCCGCAATGCTGCGATCGACTTCGATCGCAGCACTGCGGGGGTTAATGTGCTGGGAGCGGTGCAGGACTGCTCCCTGCACATAGTATCGGATGTCAGCTGTGACAATCAGCTGACACCCGGCGGCGATCGCGCCCGCACAGCCTGTGTGCGCGCGCGATCGCCATGACGTACTTATACGGATCAGGCTTTTAAAGCCCAGGGCACAGACGCGTATTAGTACATCATGGGCTTTAAAGGGGTTAAAGGGGTTTTCCCACAAACAAAAGTTTATTTTAACCAATAGATCTTGGAATAATAATAACTTTCACAATTGAATGTGTTTAAATAAAATGTTCCTGGGCTGAGATAATCTTATAAATGTTCCCCTGCTGTGTACTGTGTAATGGCTGTGTCTGACCGTGCAGGAACATGGTCTGATCATACCACAGCTCCTGGGCAGGGGAGGAAGCAAAAGAGTATACAGACATTACAGCAGGGGATCACAGCTGATTCTTTCTTTGAAGTAAAACATTGTTTAAATACAGGCAGAGAAATGTTTTACCTCACAAAAAGTATAAGCTGTGATCCCCTGCTGTAATGTCTGTATACTCTTTTCCGCTTTCCCCCGCCCAGGAGCTGTGGTATGATCAGACCATGTTCCTGCACAGTCAGACACAGACATTACACAGAACACAGCAGGGACACATTTATAAGATTATCTCAGCACAGGAGCATTTGTTTTAAACACATCCAATTGTGGAAATTATTATTCTTCCAAGATCTGTTGTTTAAAATGATTTTGTGTTCGTGGGAAAAACCCCTTTAAATATCATTCATTGTATACAGTGCTTGCAATTTACGAGTTGGAAAAAAAAATCCAGTGAAGACTTATAACATTTACTTCTGGCACCAGCTTCTGTTGTAGCATGTCCACCTTATGAGCTGATGCTGGTGGTCACACATGCGCCGTCCCTTCCTCTGCAGACAGTTCTAGACATAGTGATCCCCTGTTTACTGCAAATAGAAATGACTTTTTACAAGGTATATTGTAGTGCAGCTGATAAGATTCCTTCTGCTGGAGACATAGGTGCTATATTGTTAGCTGCCAGAAGGTGAAGGAGACCAATTCTGCTGATCACCCACCCCTTGCAGTACTCATGGGAAGCAAACCATTATGGGTACTTTTTATACTATAAGCACTGCAAATTACCTTAACACACTGATCCCCTGTCAGGAATTTTAGTGTAAAAATTATTCCTGGGATAGCCCCTTTAGCCACAAATCCGAAAAGTGCAAAACTATTGTCTTCAGAAAATTATATAACAAGGAATAATACATGTAATTCATCTGTCTGGAAAAAAAAAGTCTGAATCTTTCCTTTTAGAACCAGGCCTACTTATTACTACTTTGAGTTTCAGAATATTAATATTGCTATTGTTTCTATTCGTATAGTGGAATATTTTTAGCAGACCTGATCTTTGTGCCAACGTTTCACAAGGTTCTTATTCTAACACACAGAAGAAAAGTCTATTAAAAATCAGATATTGTATTAACTAGTGGAAAGGTTTAGTGTCAGACATTAAGGCAGAGGGGAGAGCGGGATTACGGGGCAGTGCGGATCCATCTTGTCCTGTTTCTCTTTCTGTCTGTGTTCATCCAGAATGACATGACTGCTTTCTTTTGCAGTTTTTTTCACCATTGCCTTTGTACCTAAATGGTCAATATTAAGTGCAGTCACCCCGACACTGATAGCAGAATTTACTGCATCGTCAGTGGCATGACCAGCATCTTTTCCATAGCTACAAAAAAAGAAAAAGTCAACTAGGTTATTTCTCAATGAAACTGTTAAAGATGAAATTGGTAGAATTTGTACGTCTGTGTAATTAATGTGCCTGGACGAGTTCTCCAGCTCGTATACATAACCCATGTGCTACAGACTCAGGCAATACGGGTGCTAAAATGTCACCATATTATGGAGGGATCACTCTACTTTTTGCTTGATATTTGGGAAAAGGCCTAATCTGAGAGTGATCAGCTAAAGGAAAAAGGCGGCAGGATTTTTTTGCTCCTGGTACTGCGCTTCCTGGCAAAAAAATTGCATATTTGTGAAAAGATATAATTCAGTACAGACCTCCTCTATTTCCGGCAGTGCCACAGACAATAAATGGAGCAGAGATCGAGCACATACACCCCCATTGTATGAAGGAACTGGATCTGCAGGGTCCGATCCTTGCAGATTCCAGAGAGCCAATCTCACAATCACTGGGGGTTCCAGTGCTCTGACCCCCAGCCACCAGCGGGTTAAAGATAATGAGAACTTTCCGTCTTGGGAATAACCTAATGTAATGATGTAGTTTATGCTTAATTTAAAAAAAAACATTAAAAACCATCACCTCCTGCAAAATACACTGAATACATACAGATCTCTGTCTGCAGTTATAAGTATTGGTCTATAGGGGTTTGTAAACCCAGGGGTGGATTAAGAGTAGCAAGGGCCCCGGGCAGTTTAGAAGGTGGGCCCCCCCCCCGTGATAGATCATGTGATAGTTCACGTGAAATTAATTTGGCACAATTTTAATGTATTAATTATAATAATTTTTTTACACTAATTGTATGACTTAATATTGAGCACAATTAAGTATGCTGACATCCCCTATGTACAGTATGAGACCCTACACACAATATGAGCTGCCATAATCCTCCTATACACAGCAGGAGGCCGCACATAGCCATCTATACACAGCAGAAGGTCGCTCGGTGCCATCTATACATAGCAGGAGGCCGCACACAGCCATCTATACACAGCAGGAGGTCGCACGCAGCCATCTATAAACAGCAGTAGGCGCAATGAGCCATCTATTCACAGCGGGAGGCCACACGTGGCCATCTATACACAGCGGGAGACCGCACAGTGCCATCTATACACAGCAGGAGGTCGCACGGTGCCGTCTATACACAGCAGGAGGCCGCACACAGCCATCTATAAACAGCAGTAGGCGCAATGAGCCATCTATACACAGCGGGAAGCCACACGTGGCCATCTATACACAGCGGGAGACCGCACAGTGCCATCTATACACAGCAGGAGGTCGCACGGTGCCATCTATAGACAGCAGGAGGCCGCACACAGCCATCTATACACAGCAGGAGGTCGCACGCAGCCATCTATATACAGCAGGAGGCCGCAATGAGCCATCTATACACAGCGGGAGGCCACACGTGGCCATCTATACACAGCGGGAGACTGCACAGTGCCATCTATACACAGCAGGAGGCCACACGTGGCCATCTACACACAGCGGGAGGCCGCACCTAGCCATCTATACACAGCGGGAGGCCGCACGTAGCCATCAATACACAGCGGGAGGCTGCACGCAACCATCTATACACAGCGGAAGGCCGCACGTAGCCATCAATACACGGCGGGGGGCGCACATAGCCATCTATACACAGCGGGAGGCCAAACGGTGCCATCTATACAGAGCAGGAGGCCACACGTAGCCATCTATATACAGCGGGAGGCCACACCACTCCATCTATACACAGCGCGAGGCCGCACGTAGCCATCTATACACAGCGGGAGGACACACGCAGCCATCTATACATAGCGGGAGGCCGCACATAGCCATCTACACACAGCAAGAGGCCTGCATGTAGGCATCTATACATAGCGCCATCTATATGTAGCCATCTATATGTGGCGCCCTGCTGCGCGCAGGTGCCACAGAACCCAATAGGGTGCATGGATGGACTTCTCCACAAGAGGCCCTCACACATTCACACACCTCCACCCTACCACCTCAGACCACCAGAGGGAGCCCTGTTAGGGATATATATATATACTGGAGGGTGGAGTTAGGTAGTCAGAGTGTGCTAACGCTAGGAGATCAGTAAAGAAACAGCACGCAGGCTGCTGTGCTTAGGTGAGCTAAGGCCTACAGCACGAGTTGAAGCCTAGTGAGGGCCCTGAGTGTGGCCGAAGGCGAGAGGGGAGAATAAGCAACGAGGGGGGAGAGGAGCGTACCAGGCTCACCCCGAACTATACACCGGACATCGGGTCTGTGCTTACAGGGTCCTTCTATACCCAGTAGGGACCACCGGATACCTGGAGGACTACAAGTCCCAGGTCGACCAACGCTGACTACCGTACCAGGGCTAGGAGTCACGGAGGCCCCAGCGACCAGGGAGAGTGATCTCCAAGAGAAGGCCCTACCACCAGGTCAGCAGGTGCAAGAGAGAGAGACAGACAGTAATAAAGCCAGGCCTAGCTCCAGGCAGGTCAGAAGCTTAGCAAATGAAAGCACTGGAGACCCTATACCCGCTCACTGGGGTGAGTCCAGAAGTGCACCCTTCGTACCGAGTACCCTGGACCATACCTGCATCTACACCAGTAAAGGTACAGAAGCGAACCCCCGTGTGAGTGTCTGTCATTTCTCCCTGAACCGTCCTGGCCGTCTCTCACCTGTACCACCATCCATTTCCCCACGCTGCCCAGAGGCCCTCTCCACCTGTGGGGAGCCGTTCCATCATAAGCTGCCCTAACATCTGCCTCAGAGGGCTGTCGCAGCGCTGGTAGACCTTACCAGGCACCACAGGTGGCGTCACAAACTGTCCCAAAACCCAATATAAACCCAAACCCCCCTTCCTTTTTGATTGACCACCCTGGGCCACGGACCGGGCCAGCCACCGTGATATCCCCCACCAGCATCCATAGGCCCGGATGCCGAGTACCCCATTGCCCCGGGGGGGGCGTCATATACACAGCGGGAGGCCACACGGCGCCATCTATACATGGCGGGGGCGGCACGTAGCCATCTCTACACACCAGGAGGCCACACATAGCCATCTTTACACAGCAGGAGGCCGCACATAGCCATCTATACACAGCAGGAGGCCACACATAGCCATCTATACATAGCAGGAGGCCGCACAAAGCCATCTATACATAGCAGGAGGCCGCGCGTAGCTATCTATACACAGCTGGAGGCACAACGTAGCCATCTATACATAGCGGGAGGCCGCACGTAGCCATCTATACACAGCAGGAGGCCGCACATAGCCATCTATACACAGCAGGAGGCCGCACGTAGCCATATATACATAGCAGGAGGCCGCACGTAGCCATCTATACACAGCAGAGGGCCGCACGTACCCATCTATACACAGAGGGAGGCAGAAAATAGCCATCAATACACATCAGGAGGCAGCACGGCGCCATTTTTACACAGCGGGAATCCGCACGGCGCCATCTATACACAGCAGGAGTCAACACGTAGCCATCTATACACAGTGGGAGGCCGAACGTAGCCATCTATACATAGCGGGAGGCCGCACGGCGCCCCCCAGATACAGCGGAAGGCCGAACGTAGACATCTATACACAGCGGGAGGCTACACGTAGCCATCTATATACAGCAGGAGGCCACACGTAGCCATCTATATACAGCAGGAGGCCGCACGTAGCCATCTATACACAGCGGGAGGCACCACGTAGCCATCAATACAGAGAAGGAGGCCGCATGTAGCCATCTATACACAGTGGGAAGCAGCACGTAGCGATCTATACACAGTGGGAAGCCGCACGTAGCCATCTATACATAGTGGGAGGCTGCACGACGCCCCCAGATACAGCGGGAGGCCGCACGTAGACATCTATACACAGCAGGAGGCCGCACGCAGCCAACTATACAGAGCAGGAGGCCGCACGTAGACATCTATACACAGCAAGAGGCCGCATATAGCCATGTTTGCACAGCATGAGGTCGCACGTAGCCATCTATACACAGCAGGAGGCCGCAAGTAGCCATCTAAAAAACAGCTGCAGGCCGCACGTAGCCATCTATACACAGCAGGAGGCCGCAAGTAGCCATCTATACACAGCAGGGGGCCACACGTAGCCATCTATACACAGCAGGAGGCCGCATGTAGCCATCTATAAACAGCAGGAGGCAGCACGGCGCCATTTTTACACAGAGGTAGGCCGCACGACGAAATCTATACACAGAAGGAGGCCGCACGTAGCCATCTATACACAGTGGGAGGCCGCACGTAGCCATCTACACACAGTGGGAGGCAGCACGTAGCCATCTATTCATAGCGGGAGGCCGCACGGCACCGCCCAGATACAGCAGGAGGCCGCAAGTAGACATCTATATACAGCGGGAGGCCGCACGTAGCCATCTATACACAGCAGGAGGCCGCACGTAGCCATCTATACACAGCAGGAGGCCGCACATAGCCATTTATGCAAAGCAAGAGGCCGCACGTAGCCATCTATGCACAGCAGGAGGCCACATGTAGCCATCTATACACAGCAGGATGCCGCACATAGCCATCTATACACAGTGGGAGGCAGCACATAGCCATCTATACATAGCGTGAGGCCGCAAAACACCCCCCAGATACAGCGGGAGGCCGCACGTAGACATCTATATACAGCGGGAGGCCGCACGTAGCCATCTATACACAGCAGGAGGCCGCACGTAGCCATCTATGCACAGCAGGAGGCCTCACGCAGCCAACTATACACAGCAGGAGGCCTCACGCAGCCATCTATACACAGCAGAAGGTCGCACGTAGCCATCTATACACAGCAGGAGGCCGCAAGTAGCCATTTAAACACAGCGGGAGGCCGCACGTAGCCATCTATACACAGCAGGAGGTCGCACTTAGCCATCTATACACAGCAGGAGGCCGCACGTAGCCATTTATACACAGCAGGGGGCCACACGTAGCCATCCATACACAGCAGGAGGCCGCATGTAGCCATCTATAAACAGCAGGAGGCAGCACGGCGCCATTTTTACACAGCGGTAGGCTGCACGGCGGCATCTATACACAGCAGGAGGCCACACGTAGCCATCTATACACAGTGGGAGGCCGCACGTAGCCCTCTACACACAGCGGGATGCAGCACGTAGCCATCTATACACAGCAGAGGGCCGCACGTACCCATCTATACACAGAGGGAGGCAGAAAATAGCCATCAATACACATCAGGAGGCAGCACGGCGCCATTTTTACACAGCGGGAATCCGCACGGCGCCATCTATACACAGCAGGAGTCAACACGTAGCCATCTATACACAGTGGGAGGCCGAACGTAGCCATCTATACATAGCGGGAGGCCGCACGGCGCCCCCCAGATACAGCGGAAGGCCGAACGTAGACATCTATACACAGCGGGAGGCTACACGTAGCCATCTATATACAGCAGGAGGCCACACGTAGCCATCTATATACAGCAGGAGGCCGCACGTAGCCATCTATACACAGCGGGAGGCACCACGTAGCCATCAATACAGAGAAGGAGGCCGCATGTAGCCATCTATACACAGTGGGAAGCAGCACGTAGCGATCTATACACAGTGGGAAGCCGCACGTAGCCATCTATACATAGTGGGAGGCTGCACGACGCCCCCAGATACAGCGGGAGGCCGCACGTAGACATCTATACACAGCAGGAGGCCGCACGCAGCCAACTATACAGAGCAGGAGGCCGCACGTAGACATCTATACACAGCAAGAGGCCGCATATAGCCATGTTTGCACAGCATGAGGTCGCACGTAGCCATCTATACACAGCAGGAGGCCGCAAGTAGCCATCTAAAAAACAGCTGCAGGCCGCACGTAGCCATCTATACACAGCAGGAGGCCGCAAGTAGCCATCTATACACAGCAGGGGGCCACACGTAGCCATCTATACACAGCAGGAGGCCGCATGTAGCCATCTATAAACAGCAGGAGGCAGCACGGCGCCATTTTTACACAGCGGTAGGCCGCACGACGAAATCTATACACAGAAGGAGGCCGCACGTAGCCATCTATACACAGTGGGAGGCCGCACGTAGCCATCTACACACAGTGGGAGGCAGCACGTAGCCATCTATTCATAGCGGGAGGCCGCACGGCACCGCCCAGATACAGCAGGAGGCCGCAAGTAGACATCTATATACAGCGGGAGGCCGCACGTAGCCATCTATACACAGCAGGAGGCCGCACGTAGCCATCTATACACAGCAGGAGGCCGCAAATAGCCATTTATGCAAAGCAAGAGGCCGCACGTAGCCATCTATGCACAGCAGGAGGCCACATGTAGCCATCTATACACAGCAGGATGCCGCACATAGCCATCTATACACAGTGGGAGGCAGCACATAGCCATCTATACATAGCGTGAGGCCGCAAAACACCCCCCAGATACAGCGGGAGGCCGCACGTACACATCTATATACAGCGGGAGGCCGCACGTAGCCATCTATACACAGCAGGAGGCCGCACGTAGCCATCTATGCACAGCAGGAGGCCTCACGCAGCCAACTATACACAGCAGGAGGCCTCACGCAGCCATCTATACACAGCAGAAGGTCGCACGTAGCCATCTATACACAGCAGGAGGCCGCAAGTAGCCATCTAAACACAGCGGGAGGCCGCACGTAGCCATCTATACACAGCAGGAGGCCGCACTTAGCCATCTATACACAGCAGGAGGCCGCACGTAGCCATTTGTACACAGCAGGGGGCCACACGTAGCCATCTATACACAGCAGGAGGCCGCATGTAGCCATCTATAAACAGCAGGAGGCAGCACGGCGCCATTTTTACACAGCGGTAGGCTGCACGGCGGCATCTATACACAGCAGGAGGCCACACATAGCCATCTATACACAGTGGGAGGCCGCACGTAGCCCTCTACACACAGCGGGATGCAGCACGTAGCCATCTATACATAGCGGGAGGCCACATGGCACTCCCCAGAAACAGCGGGAGGCCGCACATAGACATATATATACAGCGGGAGGCCGCATGTAGCCATCTATACACAGCAGGAGACCACACGCAGCCATCCATACACAGCAGGAGGCCACACGTAGCCATCTATACAAAGCAGGTGGCTGCACGTAGCCATCTGTACATAGCAGGAGGCTGCATGTAGCCGTCTATACACAGCAGGAGGCCGCACGTAGCCATCTATATACAGCAGGAGGCCGCAAGTAGCCATCTATACACAGCGGGAGGCCGCACATAGCCATCTATACACAGCAGGAGGCCGCACGTAGCCATCTATACACAGCAGGAAGCCGCACGTAGCCAACTATACACAGCAGGGGGCAGCACGTAGCCATCTATACAGAGCAGGGGGCTTCATGTAGCCATCTATACATAGCAGGATGCCGCACGTAGCCATCTTCACGCACCC
Organism: Phyllobates terribilis; assembly: GCF_046119375.1. Classification (NCBI taxonomy): domain Eukaryota; kingdom Metazoa; phylum Chordata; class Amphibia; order Anura; family Dendrobatidae; genus Phyllobates; species Phyllobates terribilis. The sequence continues at coordinate 874,248 of NW_027363240.1, read as the reverse complement.
GGAGGCCACATGTAGTCATCTATAAACAGCAGGAGGCAGCACGGCGTGCTCTACAGAAAGCGGGAGGCCGCAAGAAGCCATCTATAAACAGCATGAGGCAGCACAGCGCCATCTATACACAGCGGGAGACCACATGTAGCCATCTGTAAACAGCAGGAGGCAGCATGGCGCCATCTATACACAGCGGGAAGCCGCATGTAGCCATCTATAAACAGCAGGAGGCAGCACAGTGCCATCTATACACAGCGGGAGACCGCACATAGCCATTTATACACAGCAGGAGGCCCCGCATAGCCATCTATTCACAGTAGGAGACCGCACGTAGCCATCTATACACAGCAGGAGGCGGCACGCAGCCATCTATACACAGCAGGAGTCCGAACGTAGCCATCAATAAACAGCAGGAGGCCACACGTAGCCATCTATACACAGCAGGAGGCCGCAAGTAGCCATCTATACACAGCAGGAGGCGGCACATAGCCATCTATACACAGCAGGAGGCCGCAAGTAGCCATCTATACACAGCGGGAGGCCACATATAGCCATCTATACACAGCAGGAGGTCACACATAGCCATCTATACACAGCGGGAGGCCGCACGTAGTCATCTATACACAGCAGGAGGAAGCACGGCGCCATTTATACACAGCAGGAGTCAACACGTAGCCATCTATACACAGTGGGAGGCCGCACGTAGCCATCTATACATAGCGGGAGGCCGCACGGCGCCCCCCAGATACAGCGGAAGGCCGAACGTAGACATCTATACACAGCGGGAGGCTACACGTAGCCATCTATATACAGCAGGAGGCCACACGTAGCCATCTATATACAGCAGGAGGCCGCACGTAGCCATCTATACACAGCGGGAGGCACCACGTAGCCATCAATACACAGAAGGAGGCCGCATGTAGCCATCTATACACAGTGGGAAGCAGCACGTAGCGATCTATGCACAGTGGGAAGCCGCACGTAGCCATCTATACATAGTGGGAGGCTGCACGACGCCCCCAGATACAGCGGGAGGCCGCACGTAGACATCTATACACAGCAGGAGGCCGCACGCAGCCAACTATACAGAGCAGGAGGCCGCACGTAGACAACTATACACAGCAAGAGGCCGCATATAGCCATGTTTGCACAGCATGAGGTCGCACGTAGCCATCTATACACAGCAGGAGGCCGCAAGTAGCCATCTAAAAAACAGCTGCAGGCCGCACGTAGCCATCTATACACAGCAGGAGGCCGCAAGTAGCCATCTATACACAGCAGGGGGCCACACGTAGCCATCTATACACAGCAGGAGGCCGCATGTAGCCATCTATAAACAGCAGGAGGCAGCACGGCGCCATTTTTACACAGCGGTAGGCCGCACGACGAAATCTATACACAGAAGGAGGCCGCACGTAGCCATCTATACACAGTGGGAGGCCGCACGTAGCCATCTACACACAGTGGGAGGCAGCACGTAGCCATCTATTCATAGCGGGAGGCCGCACGGCACCGCCCAGATACAGCAGGAGGCCGCAAGTAGACATCTATATACAGCGGGAGGCCGCACGTAGCCATCTATACACAGCAGGAGGTCGCACGTAGCCATCTATACACAGCAGGAGGCCGCACATAGCCATTTATGCAAAGCAAGAGGCCGCACGTAGCCATCTATGCAGAGCAGGATGCCGCACATAGCCATCTATACACAGTGGGAGGCAGCACATAGCCATCTATACATAGCGTGAGGCCGCAAAACACCCCCCAGATACAGCGGGAGGCCACACGTAGACATCTATATACAGCGGGAGGCCGCACGTAGCCATCTATACACAGCAGGAGGCCGCACGTAGCCATCTATGCACAGCAAGAGGCCTCACGCAGCCAACTATACACAGCAGGAGGCCTCACGCAGCCATCTATACACAGCAGAAGGTCGCACGTAGCCATCTATACACAGCAGGAGGCCGCAAGTAGCCATCTAAACACAGCGGGAGGCCGCACGTAGCCATCTATACACAGCAGGAGGCCGCACTTAGCCATCTATACACAGCAGGAGGCCGCACGTAGCCATTTATACACAGCAGGGGGCCACACGTAGCCATCTATACACAGCAGGAGGCCGCATGTAGCCATCTATAAACAGCAGGAGGCAGCACGGCGCCATTTTTACACAGCGGTAGGCCGCACGGCGGCATCTATACACACCAGGAGGCCGCACGTAGCCATCTATACACAGTGGGAGGCCGCACGTAGCCCTCTACACACAGCGGGATGCAGCACGTAGCCATCTATACATAGCGGGAGGCCACATGGCACTCCCCAGAAACAGCGGGAGGCCGCACATAGACATCTATATACAGCGGGAGGCCGCACGTAGCCATCTATACACAGCAGGAGACCGCACGCAGCCATCTATACACAGCAGGAGGCCACACGTAGCCATCTATACAAAGCAGGTGGCTGCACATAGCCATCTGTACATAGCAGGAGGCTGCATGTAGCCGTCTATACACAGCAGGAGGCCGCACGTAGCCATCTATATACAGCAGGAGGCCGCAAGTAGCCATCTATACACAGCGGGAGGCCGCACATAGCCATCTATACACAGCAGGAGGCCGCACGTAGCCATCTATACACAGCAGGAAGCCGCACGTAGCCAACTATACACAGCAGGGGGCGGCACGTAGCCATCTATACACAGCAGGGGGCTTCATGTAGCCATCTATACATAGCAGGATGCCGCACGTAGCCATCTTCACGCACCCGGAGGTCACATGTAGCCATCTATAAACAGCAGGACGCAGCACGGCGTTCTCTACACAAAGCGGGAGGCCGCAAGAAGCCATCTATAAACAGCATGAGGCAGCACAGCGACATCTATACACAGCGGGAGACCGCATGTAGCCATCTGTAAACAGCAGGAGGCAGCATGGCGCCATCTATACACAGCGGGAAGCTGCATGTAGCCATCTATAAACAGCAGGAGGCAGCACAGTGCCATCTATACACAGCGGGAGGCCACACATAGCCATTTATACACAGCAGGAGGCCCCGCATAGCCATCTATTCACAGTAGGAGACCGCACGTAGCCATCTATACACAGCAGGAGTCCGAACGTAGCCATCAATAAACAGCAGGAGGCCACACGTAGCCATCTATACACAGCAGGAGGCCGCAAGTAGCCATCTATACACAGCAGGAGGCGGCACATAGCCATCTATACACAGCAGGAGGCCGCAAGTAGCCATCTATACACAGCGGGAGGCCACACATAGCCATCTATACACAGCAGGAGGTCACACATAGCCATCTATACACAGCGGGAGGCCGCACGTAGTCATCTATACACAGCAGGAGGAAGCACGGCGCCATTTATACACAGCGGGAGGCCGCACGGCGCAATCTATACACAGCAGGGGGCAGCACGGCGCCAGCGGGAGGCCGCACGTCGCCACTCATACACAGCAGGAGGACGCACGTAGCCATCTATAAACAGCGGGAGGCCGCACGGTGCAATCTATACACAGCGGGAGGCCGAACGTAGACATCTATACACAACAGGAGGCCGCATGTAGCCCTCTATACACAGTGGGAGGCCACACCTTGTCATCTATATATAGTGGGAAGCCGCACATAGCCATCTCTACACAGCAGGAGGCCGCACGTAGCCATCTATACACAGCAGTAGGCCGCACATAGCCATCTATACACAGCAGCAGGCCGCACATAGCCATCTATACATAGCAGGAGGCCGCACATAGCCATCTATACATAGCAGGAGGCTGCACGTAGCCATCTAGAAACAGCGGGAGGCCGCACGTAGCCATACATACACAGCGGGAGGCTGCACGTAGTCATCTATACACAGCAGGAGGCCGCACGTAGCCATCTATAATCAGCAGGAGGCCGCACGTAGCAGTCTATACACAGCAGAGGGCCGCACTTACCCATCTATACACAGAGGGAGGCAGAAAATAGCCATCTATTAACAGCAGGAGGCAGCACGGCGCCATTTTTACCCAGAGGGAGGCCACGCGGTGCCATCTATACACAACAGGAGGCAGCACATAGCCATCTATACACAGTGGGAGGCCGCACATAGCCATTTATACATAGCAGAGGCCGCACGACGCCACCAAGATACAGTGGGAGACCACACGTAGCTATCTATACACAGCAGGGGGCCGCACTGAGCCATCTCTACACAGCAGGGGGCCGCATGTAGCCATCTATACACAGCAGGAGTCCGCAAATAGCCATCTTTACACAGCGAGATGCCGCTTGTAGCCATCTATAAACAGCAGGAGGCAGCACGGCGCGCTCTTTACAAAGCGGGAGGTCACACGAAGCCATCTATAAACAGCAGGAGGCAGCATGGCGCCATCTATACACAGCGGTAGACCGCATGTAGCCATCTTTAAACAGCAGGACGCAGCACGGCGCCATCTATACACAGCAGGAGGCCGCATTTAGCCATCTATAAACAGTAGGAGGCAGCACAATGCCATCTATGCACAGCGGGAGGACGCACATATCCATCTATACACAGCAGGAGGCCGCACATAGCCATCTATACATGACAGGAGGCCGCACGTAGCCATCTGTACACAGCAGGGGGGCGCAAGTAGCCATCTATACACAGCGGGAGGCCCCCCTAGCCATCTCTACACAGCAGGAGGCTGCACGTAGCCATCTATACACAGCAGGGGGACGCACATAGCCATCTATACACAGCGGGAGGCCGCACGGTGCCCCCCAGATACAGCAGGAGGCTTCACGTAGCCATCTATACACAGCAGGAGGCCGCACGGCGCCCCCATTTACAGTAGGAGGCCGCACGGTGCCCCCACACGCAGTCACGCACACACACAAACATATACAGACATATACATACACGCATAAACACATTTGACACACAAAAATACATATAAACAGACATCACACAATGATTTATGCCTGCACACACACACAGACACACTCAGTCACACACACACTCACACGCTCACTCATTCACTCACACACTCACTCACTCATACACACCCACCCTCACACACACACACACACGCACACACACTCACACACTCACCATCCCTGGCTCGGCTCCAGTCGTCCAGATCCTCTCCGATGCAGCAATACAGGGCGCACACTGCGTGACGTCCTGCTAGCAGACACGGCCACGCAGAGGGCCATGTCTGCTAGCTTTGACGCGGACGGGCCAGCACAAGCACTCAGGGAAGTTAACAGGTGCAGTGCTTGCCCGGCCAAAGAATCAGCGGCCATGCGCAGCTGCTGTGGAAGCAGTCCGGGTCCCTCCCGCCTCTGCCTGCCGCCGGTATGTGCAGCATTGGCGCCCACATAGTATAATGAGGGCAATCTGGCCATGGGCCCCCCGGAGCTACGGGCCCCGGGCGGTAGCCCAGATTGCCTTCATTATAATCCGCCTATGAGTAAACCTATAAACAATCTATAAACAACCTATAAACAACAACCTATAAACCTATAACAAGACCAATCTCACCCCATAACAGTAGAGATATGTAATGTCCACAAGACACCAGTTTGCAGACATTTTGTAACTAATATTAATTTCAGAACAATTAGAAGAGAAATTCTACCCTAAACATGGACATGTTTAGGGATGAGTGAACCCAAACTGTAAAGTTCGTGGTTCGTACCGGACACCTGGTGATTTTTTTCTGGATGTCCGGTTTACTGTTCGAAAGTTCAATGGCTGTGCGAAGTTCTTGTATGGCCAGCATATTCACCAGACATGTCACCCATTGAGCATCTTTGGGATGCTCTGGATCGACATATATGAGATTGTTCAAGTTTCCCCCAATATCCAGCAACTTCGCACAGCCATTGAAGAGGAGTGGACCAACATTCCACAGGCCACAATCAACAGTCTTATCAACTCTATGCGAAGGAGATTTGACCACCATTTGCATCACGCAGTTCAACACACCAGAAACTGATTGGTTTTCTGACCCCTGCAATACTGTAAAACTGCACATTTTAGAGTGGCCTTTTATTGTGGGCAGCCTAAGGCACACCTGTGCAATAGTCATGTGTCTTAGATTTTTGGTCACTATAGTGGGTGCAGGGGTTGCAGTTGTATCTTTTTCCAGGAGCCTAGGGAAGGCTGGGGGCCAAATGGTCTGTTTAGCCCATCTGATTTAAATCAATTCTAATATAGAGATTCTCTGAGAATATGATAAAAATGTCCCCCAACACATATTTCAAGCTACAACCTGTTCTAGTCATGTCAGGATGGGCTACATCCTAAACAAACACCATCTGAGACATGTCAACTGTCAGAGGAGTAACACTGTAAGCAAACACATCTGATCTTCCCACTCAAATCTGATCTACCCCCTGTCAGTCTGACAGCTTTACAGCAGGGCACAGAGACTGACTGAGCACACAGACTGAAAGTGGAAAAAAAAACAACCATTGTGCTGTTAGCTGAGGGGGAAGTTTTTTTGTTTTTTTTCGTTCGTGTTACAGCCCTGCTCTGTGGCTTAATGAGCAGATGAAGCATGTTTGTTCACGATGCTGCATCTCTGACACTTGGGACATGTCTCAAGCGGTATTTATTCACCCTGAAAGCCGTCCTGACAAGTAACTAGGAAGGGTTGCAGCTTGATACAGTGAAGGAAATAAGTATTTGATCCCTTGCTGTTTTTGTAAGTTTGCCCCCTGACAAAGACATGAACAGTCTATAATTTTAAGGGTAGGTTAATTTTAACATTGAAAGATAGAATATCCCAAAAAAAATCTAGAAAATCACATTGTATAAATTAGATAAATTATTTTGCATTTTGTAGTGAGAAATAAGTATTTGATCCCCTACAAACCATTATGAGTTCTGGCTCCTACAGACCAGTTAGATGCTCCTAATCAACTCATTATCTGCATTGAAGACAGCTGTCTTACATAGTCACCTGTATAAAAGACTCCTGTCAACAGACTCAATAAATCAGTCAGACTTTAACCTCTACAACATGGGTAAGACCAAAGAGCTTTCTAAGGATGTCACGGACAAGATCATAGACCTGCACAAAGTTGGAATGGGCTACAAAACCATAAGTAAGACGCTGGGTGAGAATGAGACAACTGTTGGTGCAATAGTAAGAAATAAAAAATTACTGTCAATCGACATCGATCTGGGGCACCATGCAAAATCTCACCTCCTGGGGTATCCTTGATCATGAGGAAGGTAAGAGATCAGCCTAAAACTACACGGGGGAACTTGTTAATGATCTCAAGGCATCTGGGACCACAGACACCAAGAAAACCATTGCTAACACATTACACCTTAAAGGTTTAAAACCCTGCAGTGCCCGCAAGGTACCCCTGCTCAAAAAGACACATGTGCAGAACCGTCTGAAGTTTGCCAATGAACACCTGATGATTCTGTGAGTTACTGTGAGAAGGTGCTGTGGTCAGATGAGACAAAAATTGAGCTCTTTGGCATTAACTCAACTCACCATGTTTGGAGCAAGAGAAATGCTGCCTATGACCCAAAGAACACCGTTCCCACTGTCAAGCATGGAGGTGGAAACATTATGTTTTGAGGGTGTTTCTCTGCTAAGGGCACAGGACTAGTTCACCGCATCAATGGGATAATGGATGAAGCCATGTACCGTAAAATCCTGAGTGACAACCTCCTTCACTCCACCAGGACATTAAAAATGAGTCATGGCTGGGTCTTCCAGCAAGACAATGACCCAAAACATACAGCCAAGGCAACAAAGTGGCTCAAAAAGAAGCACATTAAGGTCATAGAGTGGCTTAGCCAGTCTCCAGACCTTAATCCCATAGAAAGTTTATGGAGGAAGTTGAAGCTCCGAGTTGCCAAGCGACAGCCTCAAAATCTTAATGATTTAGAGATGATCTGCAAAGAGGAGTGAACCAAAATTCCTCCTGACACATGCGCAAACCTCATCATCAACTACAAAAAACGTCTGACTGCTGTGTTTGCCAACAAGGGTTTTGCCACCAAGTATTAAGTGTTGTTTGCCAGAGGGATCAAATACTTATTTCTCACTGCAAAATGCAAATAAATTTATCTAATTTATACAATGTGATTTTCTTGATTTTTTGGGGATATTCTCTCAATGTTAAAATTAACCTACCCTTAAAATTATAGACTGTTCATGCCTTTGTCAGTGGGCAAACTTACAAAAACAACAAGGGATCAAATAATTATTTCCTTCACTGTATATTGCAAACTTTTTAATTTCGCATTTCTACACTTGGGGTTTCCAAATCCAGAATTCATGTTTTGAATAATAATCTTTTTATTTGGGAATTTTTACAATTAGGGGAAAGGGAAAATAAATTGTAATATATTGTTACATCAACCTCAAGAAAACAAACTTGTAACATAGAAGAAACAAAGAAGAGAACAGGGAAAGAGATTTGGAGGGTAAGGAAAAGGGGAAAGGAAAAGGGGAAAGGAAAAGGTGGACAAAAAAGGGGGGGAAGGTAAATTTAAATATGGAAAGAGGGATAAAGGGAAATAAAAGAGAGATCATACATATTATAATCATAGTTATAATTTCACAGGTTTTCAATTTATATGTATTGAAATAAAGAAATCTATATATTTTCTGGCTAAAAATAATAATACATTTATGTAGAGAGGTTATTCCTGCTTGGGGAGAAGTACTTATTCCAGGAAGATCATCTAGAATAATATTTTTTAAGAGAGTTGTTTCTTAAAGCAAAAGAGTATTCAAAAGAATTATGAGTGGACATTTTTTCAATAATATCTGAAATAGTAGGAACGTCAATAGACTTCCATTTAGATGCAATAAGTAGTTTCGTTATAGCAAATATGTGAATTGAAATATATTTTATCTTCTGGGGGAGCAAGTTTGAATTGAGAGAAAGAAGAAATAGTTGAGGAGGGATTTTAACTGTAGTTATTGATTTTATTTAGTAATTTAGAGATTTCTTTCCATATTGTTGCAAGAGATAAAAAAGACAGCGCACATAGGGCTTTATCTGTATAAAAGTAAATACCAGGTCCCACAATCAGTCTGACTCACCTTCTGAGGTTGTGTGAGTCACAACCAACTGTGAAGCACCTGTCAGATGGCCGCTGCAGGAGACCCCGCTGATCAGATAAGAAGCCGGGCTGATCCTCCGCACTGGTACAGAGACACACAAGGGTTAATGATAAACCAAACCTTCTTTATTACTTGGCCTACGCGTTTCGTGGCTACACTGCCACTTCCTCAGGGCTAGTGGCAGTGTAGCCACGAAACGCGTAGGCCAAGTAATAAAGAAGGTTTGGTTTATCATTAACCCTTGTGTGTATCAGCCCGGCTTCTTATCTCCTCTCATTGTTTCCATATTGTTATAATTTTAGGACATATCCAGAAGATATGTAGAAGATTTGCTTTATGTTCCATGAAAGCTTTAAGTGTTACTGGTGTGAAAAACCAGCTCGATAGTATTTTAAAGTAATTTTCATGGAGATTAGCAATGACATTGAATTTGTATGTTACGTCAATCGCTTCCCTCCACATTTCAGGAGAGAAATTAAGGTTTAAGTTGTTTTCCCATTTTATCATGGGTTTTGATTTTTCAAAAACTGTATCAGAATTGAAAAAAGCATATATATACAGTAGAGACCAAAAGTTTGGACACACCTTCTCATTTAAAGATTTTTCTGTATTTTCATTACTATGAAAATTGTACATTCAAACTGAAGGCATCAAAACTATGAATTAACACATGTGGAATTATATACGTAACAAAAAAGTGTGAAACAACTGAAAATAAGTTTATCCGAGTCACCAGCCTCAGAAATCGCAGGTTAACAGCAGCTCAGATTAGAGACCAGGTCAATGCCACACAGAGTTCTAGCAGCAGACACATTTCTTCAATAACTGTTAAGAGGAGACTTTGTGCAGCAGGCCTTCATGGTAAAATAGCTGCTAGGAAACCACTGCTAAGGACAGGCAACAAGCAGAAGAGACTTGTTTGGGCTAAAGAACACAAGGAATGGACATTAGACCAGTAGAAATCTGTGCTTTGGTCTGATGAGTCCAAATTTGAGATCTTTGGTTTCAACCACCGTGTCTTTGTGCGACGCAGAAAAGGTGAACGGATGGACTCTACATGCCTGGTTCCGTGAAGCATGGAGGAGGAGGTGTGATGGTGTGGGGATGCTTTGCTGGTGACACTGTTGGGGATTTATTCAAAATTGAAGGCATACTGAACCAGCATGGCTACCACAGCATCTTGCAGCGGCATGCTATTCCATCCGGTTTGCGTTTAGTTGGACCTTCATTTATTTTTCAACAGGACAATGACCCCAAACACACCTCCAGGCTGTGTAAGGGCTATTTGACCAAGAAGGAGAGTGATGGGGTGCTACGCCAGATGACCTGGCCTCCACAGTCACCAGACCTGAACCCAATCGAGATGGTTTGTGGTGAGCTGGACCGCCGAGTGAAGGCAAAAGGGCCAACAAGTGCTAAGTATCTCTGGGAACTCCTTCAAGATTGTTGGAAGACCATTTCCGGTGACTACCTCTTGAAGCTCATCAAGAGAATGCCAAGAATGTGCAATGCAGTCATCCAAGCAAAAGGTGGCTACTTTGAAGAACCTATAATATAAGACATATTTTCAGTTGTTTCACACTTTTTTGTTAAGGATTTATAATAATACATGTGTTAATTCATAGTTTTGATGCCTTCAGTGTGAATGTACAATTTTCATAGTCAAGAAAATACAGAAAAACCTTTAAATGAGAAGGTGTGTCCAAACTTTTGGTCTGTACTGTATATTTCTTGTATTCCAAATATTAGCGTTTGTAAAGTTTTTAAAAAGGGAAATAATAACTCTAGGAAGAAGTATAGGGAGATTAAATTTTTTTCTAATATATTTCCTAAGCTCTAGAAAATTAAAAAATGTCCTCCTCTGAAAGATTGTATAGAATTTTTAGGGCTTGAAAGTTAATAATTGCATCTTTTTTAAGACCTGTAATTAAAGCAGAACAATTTACAATTCAAAATTTTTCCCATTTATCAATCGTAAAATTAGGAAAGGCAGTGCGGAAAAAAGATATAGGAAGTTTCTGTAATGGGTAGTTATGTTGGTTATTTTTTGTGATCTTAAATAATTTCCTCCATAATGCAATAGTGCATTTTATTAGTGTATGTTAGGGTAATAGAAGAGTTTGGCCTAATAAATGTGAAATAGTGAGTGCTAACAAAGAAAAATTTCCATTGTACAGCTTTTCCATTGCTGTCCAATTATTTTTCCCTTCATCTAGAAACCAGTGTCTGCTTTGGAGGATGATGTTGGTTTCAGAATAGGCCTGAATATTTGGGAGGCCCATGCCACCTTTTCTTTTATTTTTGAATAATAATAATTTTGCGATTCTTGGGTGTTTTGTTTTCCATATGTAGTTATGTTTATGAAGTTTTTCAGTCCATAGATCTCGTATTTGAATTGGGATTGATCTGAAAATATACTGCAATTTAGGCAAGATAATCATTTTTATAAAAAAACAATTCTGCCTAACCATGAAGTGTTGATTTTATCAAAATTGTTCATACTAGTTTGAATATGTTTTTGTAAGCAATTTAAGTTTTCATTCAAGATTTTGTTTAAGGGGTTCATAATTTTAATTCCTAAGTAAGGAATTTGGGATGTTTCCCAGGTGTAGGGAAATTCCCTTTCCGTTGCTTTTTTTAATTGAGAGTCTAAAAAAACTTAAAATTTTTGAGTTTTTTAGATTAGTTTTGTAATAGGATACCGACGAGAACTCCCTAATTATTAAAGAAACAGCTCTTAAAGAGTTAATAGGGTCCATAATAGAAATTAAAATGACGTCCGTAAATAGTCCAATTTTATATTGTCTATATTGTATACTGTCTATATTGTGATTGAATGGAATGCCCTTTATGAGATTGCTGGTAGTGTTGAGCCACCCCCGTAGTGTTCGAGTTTGGTTCGGTTCGTCGAACACCCGTGTGTTCGCCGAACTGTTCGTCGAACTGTTCGTCGAACACCTTCGAACACCGTTAAAACCAATGGCAGGCAAACAAAAACACATAGAAACACATAGAAAACACCTTCAAAGGTGTCCAAAAGCTGACAAACTGCTCAGAAGACACAACTAACACATGGAAAAGTGACAAGTACATATAGTCATGAGAAAAGAAAAGAGGTGGAGGAGTAAAAGGAGGGGGAGACACAGATATAGGCATGTCATGCCCTTCTAAAATCCAAAAAGTGAGAAGCCGACACGTTCAGTCCGCTCCTGCCCGTGCCACCTCCGTGTCGCCGGGTTTGTGCCAGAGCCGCGGTGAACCCTGACGGCCAGCCCCCCTCTCCCAATACTGGTGCCTGTCCGCTGGTGGGTCGAGCGAGCCCCCCTGTGGTGGAGGCAGCTCTAAGCTTTTTAATTTAAATTGTCTCTCTAATTTGAATGAATACACTTTAAATCCATTTACAAGGATCTATTGGAGGGCAAGTCTCATGCCAGCAGCCGCGTAATTCCAGCTCCAGTAGCGTCCACTGAAGCTGCTGCAGTTAAAAAGCTTTTATAAGGATCGAGCTCGGCTGTCCACCGCAAGGCATCCTACTGCCAGTCCCAGTCCCTATGCCTTGGGGTGCCTCCTGATGCTCTTCACTGAGTATCCCGTGGTCCCGAAGCATTTCCTTTGAAAAAATTAAGTGTCCAAACTACAGGTGGTGTAGCTTGCTTAACAGCCGGGATAATCCGCTGACTAGCAGACACTGCTACTAGGCACAAAGTATTTCCTGGGCTAGATGCAGTTAAAAATTTGTAATTAGATATTCTCGTTGGATGCTGAGAAAGCATTCCATAGAGTCTCCTGGCACGCCATATATGATTCTCTTAAAAAGCTTGGGGCAGGGGTCTAGGGGACCCTTTTATAGCCAAAATCACGGCCCTGTATCGCAATACGTCACCTAGGCTGAAGATAAATGGAACTGTAGCACCCTGAGGGCTCGGTTGCTACAGAGGTATTGCACCTCACCCAGAGGTGTGATATCTCACTCTCAGGTAAGGATGGAGTGTGGATCATGACCCGACACCTGCATGCATTACACCACATTGCCTTGGGGCAGGGCGACCAATATGCCCCTGAGATGGGCACGACAGTCCCTGTCCCTGGCTGGAGTGGGGGGAGGGAACACTGAGGAAGGGGAACCCTGTAGTGCAGGAGCAGGGAGGAAGCAGTTCCTGGGTGCATTGAGAAGGGAGTATAAAAGGTGGGCACCATCTTAGTTCAGTGCAGAGAAGTCTGAGCAGAAGTGGCAGGGAGCAGGGGCTCTGCATGAGCTCTGCTCCGGAGGCGGGCCTAGTAACAGAGGCCCAGGCCTGGAAGAGGGAGAAGGAAGGAAGAGGAGCGGAGAAGGCTCCAGGAACGAGGAACGAAGGGATCCCAGGGGTGCGGACGGGCGAGTCGCCACCGCACGCCCGAATCCACCTGCATGGAGGGGTCAGGCCAAAGGGGGAAACCGGTCCCCAAAACTAGTGGAGGCAGGAAACGACCCTTAGCTAGAAACCGGAGGCTGTGACATTTTATGTGGCGCAGCCCCTCGCTACACCCGCTAGGAGGGCAGCACATAGGGTCAGGGAAACTGGCGCCAAGTTTACCAAGAGGACGCCCGAGGCAGCCGGACAGAAGGGTTGGTAAGAAAGGCCAGACAAAGGACACACAAAGGGGGTCCTGTGAAGCGCTCCAAAGTTATCTGGGAGTTGTCTGAGCCCCTCATCTGGTGAGCACAGTACGACGTGGGCAGCCGTTACCTGCAGACGTGGTCTGGATAATAAGAACTGTGAGTAAAGGCCCTGGACTGCATCACTGACTCCGTGTCGTTACTGCTGCTGCCCTGCACCATCACCCCCATCCTCCGCATACACTGCCCTGAGGCTGTACTCTTCCCGTGGGGAGTTATGCTATGCTCTGCTGCACCCACAACACCAGCCTCAGCGGTCTGCCCTGCAGCGGCGGTTCACTCTGACCGCAATCCACGGGTGGCATAGTCGGACATTTAAACATCAAAACCACATAAATAGTTCCGCCACTGGTTTGACCACCCTGAGCCACGGAACCGGGTCGCCGCCACGAAGACTACAACCACCAGCATCCACCAAAAAGGGTCCGGCTCCGGGTGTCCCAAGGCCCAGGGGGTGCATCAGAACATTTTCATCACCTTTCACAATCACCAATGGGACAAGGCAGGGATGTCCTCTGTCCCCTCTCTTATACATCCTAGTGATGGAGCACCTGCTCTCATCAATTCGCCATAACCTCAATATTAGGTGGATTGAGGTGGGAGGCACCGAGTACAAGTGCTCTCTATTTGCTGATGATGTACTAGTATATATCACTCAATCACATATATCCATCCATGCTGTTATGGCTGAAATAGATCACTTTGTTACATGGTCAAATTTTAAAATCAATGCAGCGAAGTCTGAGGCCCTCGATGTCTCCCTCCCCAAATCCATATAGGATTCCATCCAGTCCAACTTTCCCTTTGCCTGGCCCTCACAGGGTATCAAATACTTAGGAATTCCTATTTATAGAGACCTCTCCCATCTATGTTATCTTAATTTTGGGCCCTTTATTGAACAACTCCATACAGACCACGGTTGGCAAGTTAGAACTGTAAGATTCACTATGTGAACCACTGGTGTTTTGTGGAAAAGCACATGTACACTGTGTTCCAAATTATTATGCAAAAAGTGTTTAGGAGTGATAAGGGAAAAATTTGTTTGTTTGTCAGTTAAACTCATTGATGGTGATGTGTGTCAGGGCTCTTTATATCACTGTAAGCAATTGCAGACACCTGTGCTAATTAGTTTGGCAGGTGTGTCCAATGAAAGGCAAGACTACTTAAGAAGGCTGTCTCACATTATTAAGCAGCCTACATTTTCTGCCAAAATGGGAAAGAAAAAGGATGTGTCGGCTGCTGAGAAGCAACAAATTGTGGAGTGTTTAGGTCAAGGCATGACTACAATCAACATTGTGCGATGATCAGGATGAAGTGTCTTGGCATTCAAGAAGTATGTAGCTGATTCACAGTACACACGTGTGCGTGCTGATAAGGGCAAATTGAGGACTCTTTCCTACAGGCAATTACGTCAGGTTAAAAGAGCAGCGGCAAAAAAGCCTTGTCATAGCAGCAAACAAGTTTTTGAAGCTGCTGGTGCCTCCAACGTCCCCCGAACAACAAGAAGCAGGGTCCTTCAGAGGTTTGCAGCTGTGCATACGCCATCCTGTCGACCTCCTCTATCCACTTCACACAAGCAGAAACGGCTCCAGTGGGCCAAACATTACATGAAGACTGATTTCAAAACTGTTTTGTTCACGGATGAGTGCCGTGCAGCGCTCGATGGTCCAGATGGATGGAGTGGAGGATGGCTGGTTGATGGACACCCCACGCAAACACGGCTACAGCGCCAACAAGGAGGAGGTGGAGTAATGTTTTGGGCTGGAATCATGGGGAGAGAGATTGTCGGCCCCTTTAGGATCCCTGAAGGCGCTAAAGATGAACTCCATAATGTATGTGGATTTTCTCAAACAGCACTTCCTGCCATGGTTCAAGAAGAAGAACCATGTATTTCACAGCAAGATCATTTTTTTGCATGATAATGCACCATCTCATGCTGCACATAAAACATCTGCATCTCTGGCTGATATGGGCATAAAAGGGGACAAACTTATGGTGTGACCCCCATGCTCCCCTGACCTCTACCCCATTCAGAACCTCTGGAGCATCATCAAAAGGAGTGTCTATGATGGCGGGAGGCAGTTCACATCTAAGCAACAGCTCTGGGAGGGTATTCTGTCCTCATGCAAAACAATTGAAGCAGAAACCATCCAAAACCTGACAAATTCAATGGACGAGAGAGTTCAGAAGCTCCTTTCGAACAAGGGGTCCTATGTGAAAATGTAACATCACCTAGAATAAAGTTTTGAGTTGAAAACTGTTTGATTTCAGTTTCTAATAACCTGCTAATGCTTATAATTTCAAAAATGACCATTTTTTTGGTCTTTATTAAAATGAAAAGGTTGATCGAAAAGTTTGGGGGATCTAAGAGTGTGGCAACCCAGTAGTCATGATTACTTCGAATTCTGACAATATGAGGGTCATGTTGCAGGTAGTGCAGCAAGAAGGCACTTATGTGTCTTGCGCATCTCGGAGCCCCAAAATTATTTTCCGGGCTAGATGCAGCTACAAATTATTATTAATTTTAAATCTGGTGGAGCTTAGTATAGATGGGCTAATAGGATCAGTGCTGCACACTGCTACAAAGCCCAAATTATTTTCCAGTCAAGATACAGATAAACATGATTAGTAATTTGAAAGCTTAAAACGGTTGGTAGGGTGATTTTAACCAATCATCAAGCTTTTACTCTCCCCAGGATGACACAGGGGTAGAAAAGTCGTTTCGGATCCATGATTTGTTCATCTTTATGAACGTGAGTCTGTCTACATTATCAGTGGAGAGCGCTTATCTGTCAGCACACCACCAGCAGCGCTGAACACACGTTCAGACAGAACGCTGGCTGCGGGGCATGACAAGATCTCCAAGGCGTAAGTGACTAGCTCCGGCCATTTATCCAGATTGGAAGCCCAAAAAGAGCAAGGGTCCAGTGACACAGTCATGGCTTCAATGTTTACTTGGAGATACTCCTGTACCATCGTCTCTAGGCGTTGACTATGTGTCAGACTTCTTGTCTCCTGTGGCCTTGCAAAGGATGGGCTAAAAAAGTGGTGAAATGATTCCGCAAAATTGATGTTACCAGCAGATACTGTGGTTCTGTTACGGTTTGAGTGCTGAACACTTGACGGTCCCACGGTTGGCAAGTTGGAACTGTGAGATTCACTACGTGCACCACTGTTGTTTTGTGGAAAAGCACATGTAAGATTCTGCAACAGTCTCTGCTGATACTCCTGCATGCGTGCATCCCTTTCTATGGCAGGAATAATTTCTGCAAATTTACTTTTGTACCGGGGATCTAACAGTGTGGCAACCCAGTAGTCAGGATTATTTCTAATTCTCACAATTCGAGGGTCATGTTGCAGTTAGTGCAGCAAGAAGGCACTCATGTGTGTTGCGCTTCCAGGAGCACCAAGTCCCTGTTGTGTTGGTGGCGAGGTAACAATCATGCTTCCTTCCTCTGTCCTCTCCCCCCAACCTCGCACAACAGAAATGTGATCAAGGTCTCCCTCATCTGATGAGTCTTCCATCAGTTCGTCCTCCACTTCTTCCTGGGCTCCTGCACCTTCCTCACTAGTTTGGCTGCTACCATGCGCCCTGGTAAAACCATCTCCCCCACCCTCACATGCCTGCCGCCTTGGTGCTGCCGACCGTCTGGACCTTGCAGATGTTAGCCCTTCCGCATACAACTCCTCCTCCTCTACTTCCTCCACCTCCTCTTGTGCCACCACCTGACTCCGAATTCTGTTTAACATGTGCTCCAGCATGTAAATCACCGGAATAGTCATGCTGATAATGGCATCGTCAGCACTAAACATCTTCGTCACCATTTCAAAACTGTGCAGAAGGGTGCATAGATCCCTGATCTGAGACCACTCCTCCAGCGTGATTTGCCCCACCTCCGGATCTCGTTGGCTCAGGCTATACGTCAGAACGTATTGCACCAGGGCTTGTCGGTGCTGCCACAGTCGCTGCAACATGTGCAGAGTTGAATTCCACCGGGTAGGCACATCGCATTTTAGCCGGTGAAGTGGCAGGCCCAACGACTTCTGTAGAGATGTAAGTCGCTGAGCTGCGGGATGCGAACGGCGGAAGTGAGCACACAGCGACCGTGCCCTCTGCAGAAGGCGATCTAGTCTGGGATAGTGGGCTAAAAATTGCTGGACAACCAGGTTCAACACGTGAGCCATACAAGGCACGTGTGTGACATTGCCCCGGCGAAGGGCCGCACCCAGGTTTGCAGCATTGTCGCACACGGCCTTCCCTGGTTTCAGGTCCAGTGGAGACAACCATTCATGAAATTGGTTCTCCAGAGCTGACCACAACTCCTCAGCTGTGTGACTCACATTTCCCAGACATTTCAATGTAAAAACCGCCTGATGACGTTGAGCCCTACTGCCAGCATCTGGTACTGGGGCACTGCGACGGACATAAGGTCTCGAAAATCCTCTGTGTCCACCAGGCGGAAAGGCAGCATTTCTGTAGCCAAGAGCTTGCAGATGGTGAAATTCAACCTCTTAGCTTTCTCATGGCTAGGAGGAAATGGTCTTTTACTTGTCCACATCTGAGGGACCGAGGGCTGGCTATTGTGCTTAGACGGGGTTGATAAGGGTGTCCCCGGCAAACTGCCGGTCTGTGAGGAAGATGCAGGCGGACATGTTAGGTTGCCTTGATCCAAAGGTGGTGCTATCGATGTCGGACAGCGCTCAACACCAGCTGGTGTTACCACCTCCAAAGAAAATGATGACCTGCCAATCACGCTGGCTGTTGCGGGTAAAGAGGTGGCAGGTCTGCGCCCCAAAACAGGTGTGACTGCTGTCCCCCCCAGTCACAGAGGATGAAGAGGCCGCGGATGCACAAGATATGGCAGACGGTGGTTGGCCCGGCCGGCTAGGCCGCAATGTAGCACACTGAGCTTCCCACTGCAACTTATTCTTCATGTCCATGTGCCGGTTCATGCATGAAGTACTCAAACTATGTATTTTTGGCCTCTACTTAGCTTTTGCTGACAAATGTTACAGATAACACGAGTTGGGTCATCTTTATCGATCTGAAAAAATGCCCAGGCTATGCAAGGCTTAGCACCCATGCGACCTGAAGAGCCACCACGACTTGTGGTGAGAGGCAGAGTTGTGTTTGAGGATGCAGTTGTTGACGTGCTTCCAGTACTACGTCTCTGTCCAGGAAGGCGCAACCTGACCTCGTCGTCACTAGCATCTTCCTCCACCTCCTCTGCTGACCTCATCTCTTGGCTGACTGTGGGTTGACAGTAAGTGGGATCTCCAACCTCATCATCATCACCCTGTGCGTTATCACACCCGTCGTCCTCAGAGCCAACCTGTTCCTGCCCTGACAAAAAACTAAAGTTGTCGCTCCAATCAGGTATTTGAGTCTCATCATCGTCTTCCTCATTGTCTCCACCAACAGGAGTTACAGTTTGGGAATGAGGGTCTACATTATGGTCAGAACCTTCTGCGTCTGGTCCTGGATCCGATTCATAAAGATTCTGGGCATCAGTGCAGATCATTTCCTCGTCTGGATTCACAGAAGCGCTGGAGTCGACCTCTGATTCCCAGGCTATAGTATGAGTAAACAGCTCTGCAGACTCAACCATCTGTTCTACCTCATACTCAGACGGGCAGCTGGAGATTTGGGAGCTGTGAGGAAGCAAGTGCGATTGGGGTGACACCTTTGAGGACTGGAGTATTTGTGATGTTGAAGTTGATGTGGAGGAGAGCCCACTTAAAGGAGCCCTTGATATCCGTTGAAGCACCTGCTGTTTTTGTGTCTCATCTGGAATTTGTAGCGATTGGCGTGGCCGTAAGAAAGGGATCTTATCACATTGTCCGCTAAAAGAAGTAGACATTTTAGTTTGGCTGGAAGATGGTCTTTCTTCTGCAGATGTTACTGTTGCTTTAGCACCTACCCCACGGACACAACCTTTTTTCCCCTTCCCAACACGCCTATTCCCCTTTCCACCAGCAGCAGGCCTTTTTCCACTCATTTTGGTGGTTAACTAATTCACAACTCTGGAGTTGTTTGCACAAAAAACAATGGATGGGAACCGAGCAGAGCTGAGTGGCCAAATTGTGGTATTAGGCCAAAACTATTGGCTGGGTTAGATGCAGAAAAAAATTATATTCAATTTGCAACCTGATGGAGGTCAGTATAGATGGACTAATAGAAAAAGTCCCACACACAGCAAGAAGCCCAAATATTTTTTCAGAGGTAGATGCAGAAAAAAAATATATTCAGTTTGCAACCTGATGGAGGTCAGTATAGATGGACTAATAGAGAAAGTCCCACACACTGCTAGAAGGCCAAATATTTTTTCAGAGCTGGATGCAGATAAAAATTATTTTTAATTTGCAACCTGATGGAGGTCAGTATAGATGGACTAATAGAGAAAGTCCCACACACTGCTAGAAGGCCAAATATTTTTTCAGAGCTAGATGCAGAAAAAAATTATATTCAGTCTGCAACCTGATGGAGGTCAGTATAGATGGACTAATAGAACAAGTCCCACACACAGCTAGAAGCCCAAATATTTTTTCAGAGGTAGATGCAGATAAAAATTATTTTTAATTTGCAACCTGATGGAGGTCAGTATAGATGGACTAATAGAGAAAGTCCCACACACTGCTAGAAGGCCAAATATTTTTTCAGAGCTAGATGCAGACAAAAAATTATTTTCAGTTTGCAACCTGATGGAGGTCAGTATAGATGGACTAATAGAACAAGTCCCACACACAGCTAGAAGCCCAAATATTTTTTCAGAGGTAGATGCAGAAAAAAATTATATTCAGTTTGCAACCTGATGGAGGTCTGTATAGATGGATTAATAGAACAAGTCCCACACACAGCTAGAAGCCCAATATTTTTTCAGAGGTAGATGCAGAAAAAAAATATATTCAGTTTGCAACCTGGTGGAGGTCAATATAGATGGACTAATAGAGAAAGTCCCACACACTGCTAGAAGGCCAAATATTTTTTCAGAGCTAGATGCAGACAAAAAATTATTTTTAATTTGCAACCTGGTGGAGGTCAGTATAGATGGACTAATAGAGAAAGTCCCACACACTGCTAGAAGGCCAAATATTTTTTCAGAGCTGGATGCAGATAAAAATTATTTTTAATTTGCAACCTGATGGAGGTCAGTATAGATGGACTAATAGAGAAAGTCCCACACACTGCTAGAAGGCCAAATATTTTTTCAGAGCTAGATGCAAAATAAAATTATATTCAGTTTGCAACCTGATGGAGGTCAGTATAGATGGACTAATAGAACAAGTCCCACACACAGCTAGAAGCCCAAATATTTTTTCAGAGGTAGATGCAGATAAAAATTATTTTTAATTTGCAACCTGATGGAGGTCAGTATAGATGGACTAATAGAGAAAGTCCCACACACTGCTAGAAGGCCAAATATTTTTTCAGAGCTAGATGCAGACAAAAAATTATTTTCAGTTTGCAACCTGATGGAGGTCAGTATAGATGGACTAATAGAACAAGTCCCACACACAGCTAGAAGCCCAAATATTTTTTCAGAGGTAGATGCAGAAAAAAATTATATTCAGTTTGCAACCTGATGGAGGTCTGTATAGATGGATTAATAGAACAAGTCCCACACACAGCTAGAAGCCCAATATTTTTTCAGAGGTAGATGCAGAAAAAAAATATATTCAGTTTGCAACCTGATGGAGGTCAGTATAGATGGACTAATAGAGAAAGTCCCACACACTGCTAGAAGGCCAAATATTTTTTCAGAGCTAGATGCAGACAAAAAATTATTTTTAATTTGCAACCTGATGGAGGTCAGTATAGATGGATTAATAGAACAAGTCCCACACACAGCTAGAAGCCCAATATTTTTTCAGAGGTAGATGCAGAAAAAAAATATATTCAGTTTGCAACCTGATGGAGGTCAGTATAGATGGACTAATAGAGAAAGTCCCACACACTGCTAGAAGGCCAAATATTTTTTCAGAGCTAGATGCAGACAAAAAATTATTTTTAATTTGCAACCTGATGGAGGTCAGTATAGATGAACTAATAGAGAAAGTCCCACACACTGCTAGAAGGCCAAATAATTTTTCAGAGCTAGATGCAGACAAAAATTTATTTTTAATTTGCAACCTGATAGAGGTCAGTATAGATGGACTAATAGAGAAAGTCCCACACACTGCTAGAAGGCCAAATATTTTTTCAGAGCTAGATGCAGAAAAAAATTATATTCAGTTTGCAACCTGATGGAGGTCAGTATAGATGGACTAATAGAACAGGTCCCACACACAGGTAGAAGCCCAAATATTTTTTCAGAGGTAGATGCAGATAAAAATTATTTTTAATTTGCAACCTGATGGAGGTCAGTATAGATGGACTAATAGAGAAAGTCCCACACACTGCTAGAAGGCCAAATATTTTTTCAGAGCTAGATGCAGACAAAAAATTATTTTCAGTTTGCAACCTGATGGAGGTCAGTATAGATGGACTAATAGAACAAGTCCCACACACAGCTAGAAGCCCAAATATTTTTTCAGAGGTAGATGCAGAAAAAAATTATATTCAGTTTGCAACCTGATGGAGGTCTGTATAGATGGATTAATAGAACAAGTCCCACACACAGCTAGAAGCCCAATATTTTTTCAGAGGTAGATGCAGAAAAAAAATATATTCAGTTAGCAACCTGATGGAGGTCAGTATAGATGGACTAATAGAGAAAGTCCCACACACTGCTAGAAGGCCAAATATTTTTTCAGAGCTAGATGCAGAAAAAAATTATATTCAGTTTGCAACCTGATGGAGGTCAGTATAGATGGACTAATAGAACAAGTCCCACACACTGCTAGAAGCCCAAATATTTTTTCAGAGCTAGATGCAGAAAAAAATTATATTCAATTTGCAACCTGATGGAGGTCAGTATAGATGGATTAATGGAATGATGCTATGCCCAAAAGATTTTACTTCACTAGGTGCAGTAAAAAAACTGGTATTCTATACACAGGTAGTATATCTTGCAACACAGATAGGCTACTCCACTGACTAACACACTCTGCAATAGGCCAAAAAGGATTAGCTTTGCTAGATTCAGCCAAATGCTGTGAAAAAAACTTGCACAGCACTGGCACAGACCTGCCTGGCAAAAACTGATAGGAACTGATGTAACCTAGTCCTGAAAAGGACTGCAATTACAATTAATCTTTACTCCCACAACCTATCTATTTAAGAAACCAGGCAATGTGAACTGAGGTCTAAGATGGTAGACATGCAAGAAATAGGAGCATGTTCACACTAGCAAAAAAGAAACAAAACCTACAAAAGACAAAAGACAAAAATATATCTCATACCCTACCATCATTATATATAAATGTAAAGCAAAGTTGCATAATAAATATAGGGTACTTAGTGAACTATTTTTGATCAAAAAAAGTATACAAGCCGTCCCACCAGCGGCAAGGTGACCCTAAATTGGGACGGTACCTATACTGCCTATATTAAAAACCTTACTGTATTTCAAAGTTGAAGTAATGCATATAAAAGGGTAGACAAATAGGACCGGGTCCCAACTCCAGACCACCCAGGCCCGTGGTAAGCTACATATATACCAGTCAGCTCAACAAAGGGGATGCCACACCCTTAAATTGCACAGAATGCAAACAAGACAAAAAACCAGGCAATGTGAACTGAGGTCTAAGATGGTAGACATGCAAGAAATAGGAGCATGTTCACACTAGCAAAAAAGAAACAAAACCTACAAAAGACAAAAGACAAAAATATATCTCATACCCTACCATCATTATATATAAATGTAAAGCAAAGTTGCATAATAAAAATAGGGTACTTAGTGAACTATTTTTGATCAAAAAAAGTATACAAGCCGTCCCACCAGCGGCAAGGTGACCCTAAATTGGGACGGTACCTATACTGCCTATATTAAAAACCTTACTGTATATCAAAGTTGAAGTAATGCATATAAAAGGGTAGACAAATAGGACCGGGTCCCAACTCCAGACCACCCAGGCCCGTGGTAAGCTACATATATACCAGTCAGCTCAACAAAAGGGATGCCACACCCTTAAATTGCACAGAATGCAAACAAGACAAAAAACCCGGGACCCGGTCCTATTTGTCTACCCTTTTATATGCATTACTTCAACTTTGATATACAGTAAGGTTTTTAATATAGGCAGTATAGGTACCGTCCCAATTTAGGGTCACCTTGCCGCTGGTGGGACGGCTTGTATACTTTTTTTGATCAAAAATAGTTCACTAAGTACCCTATATTTCAAATGCAACTTTGCTTTACATTTATATATAATGATGGTAGGGTATGAGATATATTTTTGTCTTTTGTCTTTTGTAGGTTTTGTTTCTTTTTTGCTAGTGTGAACATGCTCCTATTTCTTGCATGTCTACCATCTTAGACCTCAGTTCACATTGCCTGGTTTTTTGTCTTGTTTGCATTCTGTGCAATTTAAGGGTGTGGCATCCCC
Source organism: Phyllobates terribilis (assembly GCF_046119375.1). Taxonomy (NCBI): domain Eukaryota; kingdom Metazoa; phylum Chordata; class Amphibia; order Anura; family Dendrobatidae; genus Phyllobates; species Phyllobates terribilis. The sequence goes on along the minus strand of NW_027363240.1, from coordinate 850,031 downwards.
TTTGTTGAGCTGACTGGTATATATGTAGCTTACCACGGGCCTGGGTGGTCTGGAGTTGGGACCCGGTCCTATTTGTCTACCCTTTTATATGCATTACTTCAACTTTGATATACAGTAAGGTTTTTAATATAGGCAGTATAGGTACCGTCCCAATTTAGGGTCACCTTGCCGCTGGTGGGACGGCTTGTATACTTTTTTTGATCAAAAATAGTTCACTAAGTACCCTATATTTATTATGCAACTTTGCTTTACATTTATATATAATGATGGTAGGGTATGAGATATATTTTTGTCTTTTGTCTTTTGTAGGTTTTCTATCTATTTAAGAGCACAGACCTGCCTGATAAAAGTCGTAGGAAATGCTGTAACCTAGTCCTTAAAAGGACTGCAATCACAACTATTCCCTACTCCCAAGCTATCTGTAGATTTGTGCGAAAATTGGCTTGAAATTAACAAGGTATAGCGCACACAGCAACAGCGGTGCCGTCTAACACGCAGCTGCAGCAGTGAGAAAATGGTGGCGACGGGGAAAATGGCTTGGTCTTATAGGGCAAGGACATGTGACATACACTGCCAATGACACATGCCCTTGCTTGTGTGAAAAAAAGCACTTCGCTCCGTGTGTGCGCTGCTGATAGGCTGACAGATTGCACCTCCCCACTGTAAATGCGGGAAAGAGAAATAAAAAATGGAGATCTTCATTATTCCTGCAGAGATCCATCCCCTGCCCCTCCCCCCACCCCGCTGTACACTCAAACTGCGTATTAACATTAATTTTCATCATTACTGAGAAAAAATCCAGTTATGATTTTGGTGCACGAACAGTTATCGAACATAACCTCGAACAGCCGAATTTTTCTCAAATCGTTCGTGTTCGCCGAACGGCTCGAACACCGCCCAAAACAGCTCGAATTTGAGATTGGCGAACAGTTCGAGTAGAACAACGCTCATCTCTAATTGCTGGTTCTGATGGTTTCAGCGAAAGGTTCCATTATAAGATCAAAAAGAAGCTGGGCTAATGGGCAACCTTAGCGTGTGCCGTTTGAGATAAAAAAGTAATAAGAAAGTAGATTATTGACTTGGACCCTTGCTGAAAGGCAAGAATATAGGGAAAAGATGCCCTTAAGAATTTGTCCCTGAAAGCCAAATTTATTTAAAATGACGCGCATAAAATCCCAATTGATCCTATCAAACGCCTTTTCTGCATCTAGAGAAATCAGAATGAAGGGGATTTTCCCCTTTTCCACATATGTAAGTAAATTAAAAATTCTCCTGGTTCCATTTGAAGCCTGTCCCCCCTTAAAAAACCTACTTGATCAGACTAAATTAATAAGGGTAAGATTTTCAGAAATTAGTTTAGCAAAAATTTTTATGTCTGTTTTTAAGAGGGATATGGGTCTATCATTCGAAATCGCCTCAAGAGCACTGTTTGGTTTGGTATAACAACGATAGTCACTTCTAAGGATTCTTTTGGAAGAACATGGAGGTCAAGGGGCTGGATACTTTATGCTTAAATAATTTGTAATATTCATTGGGGAATCCATCAGGTCCGAGAGATTTATTTTCTTGTAGATTTTTAATGGCAATTTCTGTTTTGTCTATGGAGAAAGGGGAATTTAGCGAGTTAATTTGTTCAGAATTTAGTTGCCGTAGGTTGACTTTAGAAAGGAATTGATTTATTTCTTTGATGTTTGGTTGGGTGGTATTCACATCCTCTTTCAGGTTATATAAAGAGGAATAGAATGCGGCAAATTGCTCAGCTATGTCTCGCGGATGGACATAAGAGGCTCCAATTTTTTTTATAGAAATTACCCTTGATCTTATACGTGGTTTTCTAACTTTATTTGCCATAAGTTTGGTCATTTTGTTAATAGGAGTAATAATAATTAAGTTTGATAGAGTTCATTAATTTATCGTAATTGTTCCATAAGAATGAATTTAAGTTCTGCTCTAAGACTCAGTATAACTGAGTGGGTTTTATCTGTCGGGTTTTGTTGTTGTTTTTCCTCCTCATCATTAATCTTTTGAATTATATTTTTGATACTTTCTCTAGTTTTTCTTTTATGTTGTGAGTTTAATTGTATGACAACTCCTCTAAGTACTGCCTTATGGGCGTTCCATATAGTAGCGGGGGAAATGTCTTGTGAGATATTTTCTTGGAAGTATAATTTAATTATTATCAATTTTTGTTTTATACATTGCAAAATGCAGTAGAAAAGAATTGCATTTCCACATTTTAGAGTAATTATTTGATTGTGTGGGTTTCAAAGACAATTTGATACGAGCATGGTCTGAACAAGTGATGGTACCTATTTGAATATCCTTACATTTTTGTAGGGTATGTAAATTAGTCAGAACCATGTCTATTCTCGAAAAGGTTTTATGTTTAGCAGAATAATAGGTGTATTCCCTTGAGGTCCATTTTAAATTTCTGAATACATCAAATAACTGTTCCTTTATTAACCAATTTTTTAAAGTAAACATTTTACATCTCGGAGAAGCCGAAGTATCCAAATTTTGCTTGGGGATAATATTAAAATCACCAAATATAAATACATTTCTTTTTTGGTGTCTATACCTTTTTCATTAATTTATTGAGGAAGGAAATTTGGCTCTCTTAGGGGCATACACATTTACCAAAGTCTACGTTATTGTATCATTAATGCAGACAAGAATATGGTAGCGACCATTGTTATCTATAATCTCTTCTAATAATTGAAAGGACACGGTGTTTCTTATGGTTGTAATCACACCGGTCTTTTTTTCCTCCAAAGAGGATCTAAAAATATGGGGAAAATTCTTGTGGGTTAATTTGAGAGAATTTTGTTTCTTGAAATGCCACTATATCAGTATTAGAGCTCTTGGCTTCTCTCCAGGCGGAATACATCTTAAACCGACTATTTAGTCCTTTGACATTCAGTGATAGAATTTTTAGCACCATTAGGATTTAAACAAGAAAAATATGTATAATAGCCAGAAAAAAACATATGCAGTGCTTTGTACAATATTTAAAAGCATATACCTATGGTGAAGGTGGTAAAATGAAATGCAATTCTGTAGAAAACCAATCATAAAACAAAACAAAAAACAAAAGAAAGACAGATTCTGATACTCCTTAGATGATCCGGGGGAAAAGGTTGAGAACAAAAATATACCAGTTCTCGAACACCTCATGCTATATCTGGGAAAAGAAAGTTCGGCGAACTCTGTGTGCGAGTCCTGGAGTTAAAGCAATTTTAAGTAGAAGAAGAGAACTCAAATCAGAAGATTGCTTATAATCAGCTGTAAAATAAAATAGAACATGAACAAGGAAACTGTATAGCAAGTTTTACTTTAAAACCTTCAACTACCATTACTCCGCAGTGTCTTCTTGTTATGCACACGCCCGGGCTGAGCGGCGTGTGCGTGTGATTGTAGTGATTCCACTGGACCATGAACCGGAGAGTGCCTGGAGGGGCGTGACTAAGTATCTGGCCGATCCGACCAAGATGGCACGACGGCATACGACGCCAGTGCACCAGGGAGAAACCGGGCAGAGGGACCAGGTGCTACTCCAGGTCAAACTCCGGACACGGGGGTTGACCCACACAGGGATTACTGGATCAGGCTGGTTAGGCTGGCGCACAGACTGGAGGGTATAGGCAGGCACGACTGGTATGCAGGCAGGCGGGTAAAGGCAAGCGCAGCTAGAGTGCAGACAGGGAGGCACTAGCAGGTAGGAACACAGGCGGGATAGGACCCAGTACACACTGGGACTCAGGAACAATACAGGTAGAGGGGTACAGGCAAGCACAGCTAGAGTGCAGACAGGGAGGCACTAGCAGGTAGGAACACAGGCGGGATAGGACCCAGTACACACTGGGACTCAGGAACAGGCAGGTTAGGCTGGCACAGACTGGTGGATATAAGCAAACACGGCAGGTATGCAGATGGGTGGATACAGGCGAGTATGCAGGCAGGGAGGTACTGGCCGAAAGGACGGGCTGGAGCACAGAAAGGTTAAGACCCAGTACAGACTGGGTCACAGAACCGCAGATGCGGTAGACAACCACAGCAGAGAGGGAACGCCCGAAGCGGTGGGCAAGAACAGAGCAGGACGGGGCTGCAGGAGCAGCGAGCACAAGCAGGGCAGGACAGGACTGCCGGAGCAGCGGGCAGAAGCAGGGCAGGACAGGACTGCCGGAGCAGCGGGCAGAAGCAGGGCAGGACAGGACTGCCGGAGCAGCGGGCAGAAGCAGGGCAGGACAGGACTGCCGGAGCAGCGGGCAGAAGCAGGGCAGGACAGGACTGCCAGAGCAGCGGGCAGAAGCAGGGCAGGACAGGACTGCCAGAGCAGCGGGCAGAAGCAGGGCAGGACAGGACTGCCGGAGCAGCGGGCAGAAGCAGGGCAGGACAGGACTGCCGGAGCAGCGGGCAGAAGCAGGGCAGGACAGGACTGCCGGAGCAGCGGGCAGAAGCAGGGCAGGACAGGACTGCCGGAGCAGCGGGCAGAGGAGTAAGAGCAGGCTAGGCTGAGTAGGGGGGACAGGGCTCTGTTCACACGGAACAGACAGGAAGGGAAAGGCAGAGCCAGACACCCACAGGGTACTTGCAGTGAAGTAGCGAGTGGACCACAAACTCACAAACGGGAGTACAGAGACAACAAGCAGGAGTTAGGTACGAGTTCAGACTCTGCAGAAAAAGGAAGGGAACGGACATAGAGGAAAAACAGGTAAAGGATAGGAGAGAGTTCAGACTGGAACTGAGTGTACGGAGGACACTGCAGCGGGATACAGGAGCGGGTCTGGGAATACGGCCCCCAGAGAGGCAGGAAGAACAGGCAAGGAGCGTGTTCAGACAGGACAGACAAGATACAGGAGCGGGTCTAGGGAACCGGCCCCTAGAAGGCAGGAGGAACAGGCTAGGAGCGTGTTCAGACAGGTCAGACAAGATACAGGAACAGGTCTAGGTAATCGGCCCCTAGAAGGCAGGAGGAACAGGCTAGGAGCGTGTTCAGACAGGCCTGGAAATACAGCCTCCAGGATAGGCAGACAAGAGAACACAGAACGGGACCTGGCACCTTCAGAGTGCAAGCACACACTGAAAGAAACACTATGCTCAGGCAGGGATAGATGGCGCAGCTGAGCTATATACCAGGTGACAGACAGCAATAGGCTGAGGACGCACAAGAGGTGTGACCCACAGCAGGTACAAAAAGCAGGAAGTGATCGGGCGCCGCCCTTAAGCAGCAGAAACAGACACAAACAGACAGCATGGAGGGAAGCCAGAGAGACATTCTGGACAGGAGATCAAGTGCGCGCTCTTGCACAGTGGGAGATGGACCACTATGCAAGGACGCCGCCAGGTATGTTACACTTCTTTTCCATCATGGTCGCAGTTGTATCTATTTCCGGGTATTTTGCATAAGGCTATTCAATTCCTTATCAACAGGACTCAACCTAACATCTGGATTTATGACTCACTACATGGACACAATTCACACCTCCAGATAATTAAACATCCCCACTGCATCTCCACTTGCAACAAAAAAAACTAATTTGATCTCCTTGACTTATCAGTAGGAAGCATCACCCCCTCCACCTCATGAACAAATGTCATACTGTAACATCTCTTAAATGTTGTGCATTGTGTTTTATGTATTCATTTGTAATATTGCCTGAAGAAGGAGCCTCTGTGCTCTGAAAGCTTGCATATACAGTATATTTTTTTCTGGTTAGCCAATAAAGGAATGACTCCTAGAATACTTTTGTCATTTTTGGACTTAAAAGTATTTACATAGATTGTCAGTTTCAATAATTTTGTGATTTATATCATCCAGTGATGTTTGTAAACTGTTAAACCTTTTGATCATATTGACATTCAATTGCTGTATTGTAGATGTCAGAAGGTCTAGTAAACACTTCTGTGATACTGAAAGGTTTACAGAGTGTCTAGTTGTTGGGAATGTTTGGGAAATATCACTAGGAATATTTTTAGGTAGGAACAGCAAGTGTGGAAGAGGGACTTGTACAGTCCATTTTAGGTCCTTGTTTATAAGGTGTCACTTTTGGTGAGTAGTCCTCTGAATCCTTATCTGTTTCTACTGAAGGTGATTTCTATTATCATTCTTCCCACTCGCAAGCACTTTCCTTTTATATCTTGACAGTGAAACCCCTGCAAGAAATGTCATCTCCAGATCAACTATTTGGCTATGTGTGCAAGATGCGTATTTGAAGCAGAAATTTTCTGTGCGTTTCTGCTTCTCCTTGGCAGGGAAAATACATGCGATTTTACATCCATTTTTGACGCGTTTTTTGATGCATTTTTTTAAGCGTTTTTGTACATCAATGAATGATTTTTGGAGCTAAATAAAGTTATTTGGTGGGACATTGCTTAAACCTTGGATTACCATCAGAACTGGGGTGAGTATATTGGTTAATTTGAATGATTAAAGAATGTGTTTGTTGTAATTCAAATAACGTGTTTGCTCTGTTTCTGTGTGTTTATTTAACTCTTTACTTTACTTTAATTAAGTTTGGTAATGAAAAGGTCTGATTGACACCTTGTCATAACCAAACAAAAGAGCAAGATGTCAGCTAGTCCCATTCACCCAATCTTCATTAGCATTTCTATTCATGTAATTTATGCAGCTGCTGTGAGCTACTATTTTTAGCCTGGGAAGGTGCCATTAGGCAAACATGGTGAGTGGCTATTAATAACATCTCACAGCTGGTTCGCTAGCCACTAAGTCCCCCTGATCAGCACTCAGCAGCGCTTTGGATCACAGCTTATTTTTGCTGCGTCCAAAATGTGGTGTTCTAATGCCGCACTTTTGTTGTCGGTTAATGGGAATCCAGCTCATATAACGACACTTCAATCGGTCAAAATCTGCAGCGAAGACTGGCGTGTCCGCTACTGAAATTGACATCCTGCGGGTGAGTTTGGGTACGTGGCCACGATCAGGAGCTGCTGCAGGTTTGACGCTGCGTGTTTATACAGCGTCAAACCCGCAGCATCCAGATGTTACAGCATAGTGAATGGGATCTCTAGAAATCCCATAACCACTATGCGTGCATCAGTGGCTGTGAATTACCCATGGACACTGACATGTGGCGCGTCTTTCAGGACCTCAGCATGTCAAACTCTATTGCGGAGTCGCTAGTCTCCGTAACAGAAATTTGACCATTAGAAAGTATTCAATGCAGTAAATCTACATGGTTGAGTGAACACATGTGGATTTACCTGCGTTCAATAGAATGCAACGTTTTAGATGCAGCAAAAATATGCATCCAAAGCGCTGCTACCGGATCGTTTGCACATAGCCAAACATTTAAAAAAAAATGACGTGGGCTCCCGCGTCATTTTTATAACTAGCAGAAGGAAAGCCGACCACTGGGGGCTGATATTAGTAGCCGGAGAAGGGGCCATTAGCCAACAATGTTCCCTGGCTATTAATATTAGCCCACAGCTGTTTGTTTAGCTTTTACTGGCTGGATTACAGGGGGACCCCAGAAAAAATTGACGTAAGGTCCCCCTATAAAATCTAACCAGCAACGGCTAAACTAGACAGCTGGGGGCTGATATTAATAGCCAGGGAAGGGGCTATGGATACTAGCCCCCTCCGCGGCTATTAATATCACCCCTCAGCAGTCCCAGAAATGGCACATCCATAAGATGTGCCAAATCTGGCGCTTAGACTCCGCTCTTCCCACTACACTGTAGCGGTGGCGAGTGGGGTAATGGGGTTGAGGTTCACGTCAGCTTTGTATTGGTGGCTGACGTGACACCCAGGTTAGTAATGGAGGGCGTCTCCATTACTAACTGCGTAGTAAAATGGTCGCCGCTTTTTCAAAAAAAGACACGGCCAGAATAAAGTATTATAATGCAATAAAACACACACGGTTTTACAATTTTTTTTATTACACGCCTCTGCGAAGCTGTTGATCTCCTGAAAAAAGCGTAAAATAAAAAGCAACCATATTCCTCACCTGTCCGCCGTCAACGACGCAGTCCACGTACCACCAAGTGTCCCACGACAGTTGGTGTCACTTCTACAGCAGTGACATCCATCACTTAGGTCACTGCTGTAGAAGACAGCAATGTATACTGACAGGGGTGTAAAATCACCCCCTGACAGTGTACATTGCTGTGCAGGATACTGACGTCACCGCTCAGCTGATGGTCACGTGACCAGCCATGCCCACTAACACCTGCCTGTCTGTAAACCTGCCGTGCCCACCAGCACCTATCCAGTCTGTCTGTTTACTAGCCATGCCTGCCTGCATCTACCTGTCTGTCTGTATACCAGTCATGCCTGCCAGTACCTACCTACCTGTCTGCATACCAGACAAATTTGCCCGCGCCTGCCAATGCTTATCCAGTCTGTCCTGGGCCCTACTCGTTCCTGTATTCCAGTCTGTCCTGGGCCCTACCCAGCCTGGCTTTGTATCAGCTGTGCCCGGCAGCACCTACCTTCCTGTCTGTATACCAGCCGTGCCCACCAGCACCTACCGTACCTGTCTGTATACCAGCCGTGTCCGCCAACACCTACCTGTCTGTATACAAGCCGTGCCTGCCAGCAACTACCCAGCCTATCTGTAAACCAGCCGTGCCCGCCAGCACCTACCCAACCTGTCTGTATACCAGCCGTGCCTGCCAGCACCTACCTGCCTGTCTGTATACCAGTCGGATCTGCCCGCACCTGCTAGTGCTTATCTGCATACCAGCCGAACCGGCCAGTGCCTGCATACCTCGCTGAGGGTCACAGCCGTGTGTCCAAGGTCTGCCCTGGTGTAGCACCTGATCCACCTCCCTCGTCCCCCCTCGGACTGCGGAGTAATCAAGGCGTCGTACATCTGCGTTCAGATTTGCTGAGGTCCCTAGTTACGCCCCTCCTGGCACTCCTTGGTCCCTGGCACAGTCTGACCACAATCCATGCTTGCGCTAAACTGAGCGCGAGCGTAAAAACATCTAATGATGTTTGAAATAAATCAAATTTCTGATCTGGGACAAAATTTAATCCCGTGGATAATACTTCTCTCTGTTCATTACTTAGTAATTTCTGAGTAAGAAGTATGACATTATTTTCAGTGTCTTCTAGAATGTTGATTCTTGTCTCTTTTTCCTTGTAAAATATCCTTTTATATTGTCCATTCCTTCTTCGTCGTCTTCTCCTTTGTCTTTCCCGTTTTTTGATAGTTGTTGTCGATTACCCATATCATTGTTGACATTTTTTTTTTAGTATTTTGGCCGTATCGTGACAAGAGTCAAACGCTTCATAATCTGATGAAGAGAAATTTACTTTTTTTCTTTTCCTCATTAAAATTGTATCTTTTTTTTTTTTTTTTTTTAAATAGATTTTGGTGCACATTCTTTCCAAGTAGGTCTCCATCATAAACTTTATTATTTTCATAGTCAATACTGTCCCTTTGCAATTTTTTTTCTCTACTTGCATAATAGAATTTTCAAATTTATCCACATTTTCTTTTAATTTTTTATGTAGCTCTTCATATAGTTAGTGAGTAGAAAATTTCAATGCTTCTTTTTTTATCTCCACAATTTGCTCTTTAACCATTCTTAGTTTTTTCTCTTCCTCCATTCTAATTGCATTCATTAAATCTAAAGAGATTTTGATACGATCTCATTCATTTATAGATTGTAAGCAGGGTCCTCTTCCCTCTGTACCAGTCTATCATTGTTAGTTTGTTTACTGTAAGTGATATCTGTATTTGGTATGTAACCCCTTCTTATGTACAGCACCATGGAATCAATGGCGCTATATAAATAAATAATAATAATTTCATTTAATCATGAATTCATCAGAGAATATATATGTGGGTATTTATTTTATCCTTTAACCTCGTGGCATCATTTGACATTCCACATAGATGCTTACGGTATTGCAGTCCCATCATGTGCGTGTTTCTTGATTTCATTTCTTTTCCCTGTCATGTATTCATTTTTTTATTTCTGTATAATACGGTGCATCCTCCATTGTTTCCCCAAAAACTTGTGCTAACTTAGCAAAACGTTCATCTCCATTGGAATTAGGCATATTGCCTTGAGTGTGGATCACATTGCAATTATCCATCATAGTGCTAGCATCCAGCTGCTATGCAGGTATAAATGCTTCAATACACTGGCAGACACCAGACAGAAATGGGCCCCTGTGCAAGAACAATATATGATTCCTTTGCAGCCCAAGAGCTCCTAAAAATGCTAAATTGCACCTAATTTGGAAATAGAAGTGGACCCCCTTAATTCTTGGCCCCCTGTGCGGCCGTACAGGTTGCACCAATGATATATCCTCCTGTGCTTCAATATATGAATGCAGTGTTTTTTGTCTTTTTTTTACAATATATCATTCATGCACTATCCTTCCATATAAGTGGAGTTCAAATAAATCAAAAACATAGCATAACTTGTAAAAAAGTTTTTTTTCAGAACTCACCACCTTTATATATTCAAGAATTCACACTGTGTGTGGGATATATTTTAACTGCTAACTTGCAGTATATTATATGTTCCTTTGGAGATAAATGGTACATCCACTTGTAAGAACCAATTTTTTTATTTCTTATCCATTAAAGAATGTTTTGATAGTCCATTAGACTTTAGAATTAGACATATTGCCATGGGTTTAGCACTGGCTTCCTGCTGCTATACAGGCATAAATACTTTAGTATATAAATTCGGTGCAGTATTTTTATAATAATATATCATCCATGCATTATCCTTCCATATACAGTTGAAACCAGATTTTTGACGCCAACATTAGTGTTACTATCCCAATTTTTTGCCTCCTAGAAAAAACGCTTCAGGCGATGATATATGAGGTGGTAGCACAGGAGGAACAGGAGGAGGAACAGGGACTATTCACACCATTATCAGTTCAGTCTTCTACACATGGATTGGATGGTGGGTTCCTGTACCAACAGTGGACAGGTACACAATTGTCCAGCCAGGTGACAGTTCTAGAGGATGAGGAGGAACCGTGTTCACAACAGGATGGCACTCAAGGAAGTTTACAGCATCACTGCAGTGTGTCTGGGGGATACAGAGGACACAGATGATACACCTCCCACCCAGGCCAGCTTGTCGTTGTTATGATCTGCAATATGTACTAAGGAAAGATAAGGAAAAACTGTTCCTACAGTAAAGCTAAGCTGAATCCCTGCGATGTAGCGGGCTGCCTGTTTCTAGCGAACAGACCCGCCTTAGTCCTCGGCTAGTCTGAAGGAAGACCTATAGCATAAGGGGAGGGGTCCCTAAAATAACTAAGGACAGGGACAAAAATGGGACACCTCCTAAACAGAGAAGTTGTTGCAGAACACAAAAAAGACAAACAGACAAAAAAAAGTACTAGAGGTCCCAGAAGGACCAACAAACTGACAGAGAAAGGCACAGAAACACCTGGCTAGAGAAACAGTCAAACACTGAAGTCCAGCACAGCCAAAAGGGCGGAGCTGGAATATAAAGGCAGATGGTCACGTGACCACAAAACACAAGATGGAAAAAACAAACAGGAGGGTTCTAACAGTACCCCCTCTTTTATGAGGATCCTCCGGATCGTCCAGGCCCAGGCCTATCCAGAAACCTCTTGTGGAAAGCTTTAACAAGCCTAGGAGCAGAGACATCATCCGTCCTTACCCAGGAGTTGTCTTTGGGACCGAAACCCTTCCAGGAGACAAGATACTGTAATCTCCCTCTATGCCATCTAGAGTTCAAGATACGAGAAATTTCATATTCGCCGTCTTCCACCATAGGAGGAACTGAGACAGTGGCATCTCTATCTGATACATCAGCCTTTTTCAACAAGGAAACATGAAACATAGGATTAATCTTCTAGGAAGTAGGGACATCCAACCTAACAGCAGATGGGTTAACAACCTGAAGCACTTTAAATGGACCCACAAACTTAGGACCCAGTTGTTTAGAGGGAATCCTCAACCGCAGGTTCTTTGAGGACAACCAAACCAAGTCACCCACAGTAAAAAAAAAAAACCTCCTTACATTTCCTGTCAAAATACTTCTTGGACCTCTTGCTAGCCTCTTGAAGGTTGCAACGTACATTAGTCCAAACTCTCTCCAAATCACCGGAAAAATTCTCCTCCTCTGTCACCGCCGACCCCAATTTGGAGAAAGAACCAAAAGACGGATGTCCCCCAGTACAACAAAAAAAAGGAGCACACCCAGCAGAGGAGAATGTATGATTGTTAAGAGCAAATTCTGCGAGAGGCAGAACCGAGAACCGAGACTCATGACACTCCACAAACAAATCTCTCCTAAAGGCTCTAGGCAAGAACAACCTCCCATGGGGAGTGCTAGATGGAGCATCATCTTGAGCTTTCAGAATCCCATTCTCCAAAACGGAGTCCAATGCCGCCACCACAACTCCTTTCTGTAAAATGCTCTCCTCCTCCTTGGCACCGACCGTAGGAGAGAAGCTGCGAGATAAAGCATCGGCTTTAACATTCTTAGTACCAGGGATATAGGTAACAGAAAAATGAAACCGAGAAAAAAAAAGTGCCCACCTAGCTTGATGGGCATTCAAGCGCTTGGCAGCATCCAGATAGATCAAATTCTTATGATCTGTGAAAACCTGATTAGGAAATCTAGCGCCTTCCAAAAAATGACGCCAATGTTCAAACGCGAGTTTAATAGCCAGCAACTCCCGATTTCCAACTTCATAATTCAGTTCGGTTTCCGAATTTTTTTTCGAAAAGAAGGCACAAGGAGGCACAACAGCTAATTGCATGGCATCCTGCAGAGTCTCAGGTGCGGGGAATGCAATTAGCAAATCCTTAACCCTTTCACTCAGACCAGCAAGAAATAGACATTTCAGAGTGGGATCATTCCATTTAACTTCTGAGGCCCATCTACTGAAGTGTGTGCAATAATTTTCAACATCACCTGACCCCTGATTCAAACGCCTGAGTTCTGCCTCAGCAGATGAGATTCAATCATGATCGTCATATAATAGCCCCTTAGCAGAAAAAAATTCTTCTACAGACCTTAAACATGGATCATGAGGTTGGAGAGAAAAGGCCCACCCCTGTGGTTCTTTGCACAAAAGTGACATAATAAAACCAATGCACTGTGATTTATTCCCAGAGGACCTTGGTCTCAAACAAAAAAATAACAAACAAGCATTTTTAAAGGAAAAAAAATCTTGCTGTTTACCATAAAAAACATCAGGCAGTCCTACCTTGGGTTCCACAAAATGTGCGTCAGAACAGCTACTCACGTGCTGCTGGAGCTCGGCCACCTCCAGAGACAATCCATGCAGGCGTTGAGCCAAATCCTGGATGGAAACCATACTGATCCCCGAATTTCTTTCGGTTTTTTTTGGGCTGGACTTACTGCTATGATCTGCAACATGTACTAAAGAAAGATAAGGAAAAACTGTCCCTACAGTAAAACTAAGCTGAATCCCTACGATGTAGCGGGCTGCCTGTTCCTAGTGAACAGACCCGCCTTAGTCCTCGGCTAGTCTGAACGTAGACCTATAGCATAAGGGGAGGGGTCCCTAAAAGAACTAAGGACTGGGACAAAAACGGGACACCTCCTAAACAGAGAAGTTGTTGCAGAACACAAAAAGACAAACAGACAAAAAAAGTACTAGAGGTCCCAGAAGGACCAAACAAACTGACAGAGAAAGACACAGAAGCACCTGGCTAGAAAAACAGTCAAACACTGAAGTCCAGCACAGCCAAAAGGGCTGAGCTGGAATATAAAGACAGATGGTCAAGTGACCGCAAAACACAAGATGGAAAAAACAAACAGTAGGGTTCTAACAGTCGTGCCTCTGGGCAGCTTGGCACACATTAGCGAAGACATGCTGCGGTGCCTGCTCAATCACCGCCGCGTTGCCTGGATTGTTACCAGTGCAGATTACTGGGTGGCCACCCTGATGGATCCTCTCTATAAAAATAAAGTACCATCCTTACTTCCGTCAGTGTTGCGTGATCGGAAAATGCTGGAACACAAGCGCACAAGGCTAGACGCACTACTAACGGTGTTGCCACCTGACAGAGGGGGCTCAGTGGAAGCTAAAGGCCAAGGAGGAGGAGTAAGTCGCCAACACAGCTGGGGTACTGGCACCACCTTGAAAAGGAGGGTTAGCCTGCCTCAGACTCAGGAAGTGTCATGACTAGGTCACAGCGGGCCACCCAAGCATTTAGTCGACTTGTTACCTGCTGAGCACAAAGTATTGGTGGCAGCCCTTGGGTAAGGATATTGAAGCTTGCACACGAGATCTGTGCCAAGATCAAAGTGCCTCACATCGCCCCGGCAGACAAACTTCTCCCCTTGCCTATTCCTGTATGTCCCTGGTCCCACACATCCATGGACTTCATTACATATCTCCCTGACTCCAAGGGTATGCTTATAGTGTGGGTCATTGTGGACCAATTTTCTAAACAATGGCATTTGGTTCCTTTGGCTCAGTCCAGTGCGCAGTACTTGGTAGATTAGTTCCTTGTTCAGATGATAAGATTACATGAGGTTCCTATGAATATTGTCTCCAATCGTGGGTCCCAGTTTGTCTCCAGATTCTGTATGGTTTTCTGTAAATGCCTCTGGTCGGAACTCTTGTTTTCATCTGCATATCATCCTCAAACTAATGGGCAAACGGAGCAAACCAACCAGTGTCTTGAGTCCTATCTAAGATGATTTTGCTCCCATATTCAGCATGATTGGGGATCATAATTAGCCTTGGCAGAGTTCGCCCTAAACAATAGACAGCACAAGGACTTGGGAATGTCTCCCTTCTTCTGTAATCTAGGATTCCATCCTAGGTCTCCTTGTTTTGATGGAGGAGACAATGTACTTCCAGCGGTCTTTGCTACTATCCACCGCCTCCGGAAGGTTAGGGAGGAAGCCCGTATCTATCTGAAGAAAGCAGGGGAGAGCATGAAGAAACAGGCCGATAAGCGTCGTCAACAAGGTTGCAAACTCAGAGTGGGGGACAGAGTTTGGGTGTCTATTAAGAATCTGAAGATTAAGGTACCATCTCCTAAGCTCGCATCCGGGCTTATAGGTCCATTTCCCATTATAGAAGTTGTCAATAAGGTGGCTTTTCGGGTAGATCTGCATTCCTCTATGTGGGTTCCCAATATTTTTCACAAGACGTTAATAAAGAAGGTGGTTACCCAGCTTTTGACACAGGATCCTCCTCCTCCTATTATGGTAGATAATACTGAGGAATTTGAGATAGAAAGTATTGTGGACTCTCGTATTTGATTCATTGGAAGGGGTACAGTCCTGAGGAGAGGTCTTGGGTCTCGAGAGGTAATATACATGCCAATCGTCTCATCGCTGAGTTCAATAAGAGGTTTCCAGACAAGGTGGGTGGTGAGAGCCCGGAGGTGTCTCCTAGGGAGGTGGGTACTGTTATGTGGCGCCCCTGAGGGTTCAGTTGCCACAGGGGTACTGCACCTCAGTTTGAGGTGTGGTATCTCCTCTTCCAGGTAAGGATGGAGCATTTCTCAGGACCCCACTTCTCCACTCACCACTACACCACTCCTGTCCTGTAGGGGGCCTAAATGCACCAATGTGCTGCCTCGGCCCAGGATAGAGGAGATGGGGGGAACTAAAGATAGGGGGAACCATGTAGTGGGTGAGGGTGGAGGACACACTTTTAGGTTACGCTTATTCTTTCATATTTAACATACGGCCATCTTAGGTTCATGGTCTTTGATTGTGATCTTCATCGCTGATTGTGGCCTTCTGCTAGAACCTACAGCCTATTGAAGATACACGGTCCTCGTTCTCTGGCCTTGAGATGAGGAGCGTGTAAGAGTTAACCACTGTCTCTGTCCGGTCAAGGTCCCTACCTAAGAAGGCCTGGAGGGGAGCAGAGGAGATAGGCTCCACAGGCAAAAGGATCCCAGGGGGATACGGACGGAGCGGCATACGCCACCTGTATTTCTTACTCTGGCCTAGTCAGAGGGATTCTTGCTGCAAGAGGGGTGACCGGCCCCCGATATCTGACTTTATTACTTCACGTCTCAGTCAGAAAAGCGGCCCAGGAGGCTGAACCTCCATATAAAAAGTTAACTTTTGGCCTTACACCTTGTTCTAACCACACAAACAGTCAGGGGAAGACTTAGTGGGAGAACTTGCCAAGGAGAGGAACACACACCAAAGGGGTCTCGACGAGTGCTCCTGATCTACCTGGAAAGTGCTGGATCCCCTTCCTGGTGGCCGCAGTACGCCGCGAGGAGCAGAGGGAAGCTTTGCGGCTAAAGTTCATCTGAATGTGAGTAAAAACCCTGGATGACTTCACACCCCGCTACAGCCTGTTATTTTCTGCGCGGCACTGCACCCACCATTCCTCCTCACACTGCCCTGAGGCCTGCTCCGCCTGCGGGGAGCCGTCCCATCTTAGCTGCCTGTAACACCAGCCTCAGTGGACTGAAGCAGCGCTGGTGTCCATCACCGGGAACCGTAGGTGGCGTAGTTGGAAAATAACACTCAACCCTGAAAGCCCATTAAACCTTTTATGTGACCGCCCTGTGCACTGACCGGGTCCGGACCACGACTGCCTCCCCCGCTACCCCCTTACACGACCCGGCTCCGAGTAACCCCATCTCCCAGGGAGGGCTGAGAGCGTCACACAGTTAGGAATCGTGATTCTGTGCTCCCACCTGGGAATGGAGCAGGTCTGGTGCTACGCTACTCCAGTCGCAGGCGCTGCCATTGCCCTGACCCTGCAGGCAGAGCTACTACGCATGCATGGAGACTGCCCCAATCTTATGGAGCATCGAGTTCTGATGTTGTAGGATGTGTGAGGACATGGGTCGCCGTGTCTCTCACTGATATCCCAGGTTGGTAGGCTATGCAGGACGCTGCTTTGTCTGTCACTAAGCAGTGGTGCAATTATGTTCATTCTGCTGTGCAAGAAAGCAGGAAGTGGCTGTCTGGGGATGATTGAGAGGTATTCAACACCTGAACATTAGGTGGGCTATTTAATCATGCTCCCTGCTCAGTGCTTTGTTTTTCATTGCAGTTCCTATGTGCAGTGGTGGTGAGTGGTGCTAGTACTAGTGTTGTTTGCTTTTCAGGGGTTTTCTCATTTTCTCTTCTGGCTTCACTTCCTGGGGTTCTTGCACAGGTACTCACCTGGTTCATGACAAGGTACCAGCCACATCACCAGACGGCAGCTCTCCAGCGACAGTGAACCTGGGAAGGGCTCTGACAAAGTTCCCCTTCCATTTACTGGAAACTGAGTGAAGAGTATTCCCAGCCTTCAGGGGGTTGCCTAGCTTGGCAGCTTGTGCCAAGTGCGTCTGTGGCTGCGCCTTTGCTGGTTTGGTGCCATTCTTGTTGGATCTCTCTGCAAAGCGCATAACAGAAACAAAGCTCTGGAGAGTTCTGAAGTGGCCAGCAATGAGTCAGGATTAGTGTTGATAGAGCACTAAAATGCTCGGGTGCTCGAAGCTCGGGCCGAGCTCACCGTGATACTCGGGTGCTCGACCCGAGCACCGAGCTCAATGTTAGTCTATGGGAGATCCGAGCATTTTTGCGGTGGCACCCCTGGCAGTCTGTAGAAAGCCAAAAAAGTGCTCAAAACGATAGTGACAGTGCTCAAATGACATGGGGACAGCATGGGGAATGCCCCAGGAAGCATTTCTGACCCCCAGGTCACCGCTGTCAACAACGTGGTCAGAGGTATTAAGCCACTTTTACGGGCTCACAATAAAACGTTCAAAAACGAAACTGAAACTGTTTTTCTGTGAAATATGTTAAGGAACATCCATTCCAGGGTAAAGACTTGTGTATAAGGTAAAATAAATAACCAAAAACAAAAATACTCCTCCACACCTTGGGCTATGTTCACAAGTAGCATTTTTTATGCGTTTTTGCTCTTTTGTATTGCTTTCAATCGTGACAAATGCATTCACCGGGAAATGTAATTTTAACATTTTACAACCTTATCTGGCCATGTGCTGTGTGACACATGCATACAGTGCTGAAAAGACATGGGAACAGCATGGGGAAGACCCCTGGAAGCATCTCTGACACCCAGGTCACTGCCTAAAAGTGTGCCCATCAGAAGTGATCCTTGCCGCATCAGAAGATGCAGACTTGCAACTATCCCTGTGCAAGTCCTTGTCCCAGGGCAGTGTTCAATTGTACCTCCCCCATTCCTTGCAATGCAAGCGCAAGTATGCAGCCTGCCACCCACCCACCCCCAGGCTGCAATACCATACTGCTTGCTTGCACTTGAAATTGGGCCTTTTAGGCATGTGGAGGCAGAATCTTGCCACCACGTCATGGCTGCGTCGGCGGCCTGGTATCCATACTCAGTCCCTAGCCGCCTGGCGGCCGGGTGTCCTTACTCGGTCCCCAGCCACCCGGCGGCCGGGTGCCCACACACAGTCCCCAGCCGCCTGGGGGCGGCCGGGTGTCCATAAACGGTCACCAGCCACCCCTATTTGTCCCATGAGCCTTATACACAAGCGCGCATACCAAAACATTACCTGTGCCCTCCCCAGTGCATTTAGTGAGAAGGACAGCCTAACTACAAACACGTGGACAAGTGAATGTGGCCAGCAATGGTCCATCTCACTGACGCCTTCACACTGGATTAATATTGTGGAAGCCGCAACACAGTTGCACACTGGGATGCAACACGTCCTCCAGACATAGAGGATTGCGGGTCCTGGGTCAATCAGGCTTCAACACAAAGTTCAGAAGGTAGACAGCAGCAGTGGTCGGCCTCCTACACAATGAGTAAATTATTCATGATCATGAGGACATTCACCTCCTTCCCTTTCTGTTCCTTGGAATGCAAGCGCATGTATGTAGTAGCGGCTAGGCCTGAGGTGGTCAGCGTTTTGGCGCATATCCTACCTCCTCCGAGGATTGCTGGATGTTTTCCTGCTACTATCCCAGTTCTATGACTCCCGTTAAAACAAAGCTTCAGGTGATGAATGATGGATGAGGTGGTGGCAAAGGAGAAAGCGCATGAGGAACAGGGACCATTCACATCAATATTAGGCCAGTCAACCACACATGTCTTGTGGGATATGTTTCTGTACCAAAAGGAGCGGTTCGGCTACACAGTTATAGGGCATACAGTGAGTGCAATTCCTACCAAAAATTTCGATGCACTCCAATATATAGCAACTGGGTCTCCTGTACACTGTTGGCCTAAGCAGTGAATGGAATGCTGCCCAAAAATTATAAGAAACTGCAATGCCCCTTGAAAAAGACGTGGATTACAAAGTACTAAAAACCTTCTACCCGTTATTGGGGAGTGGGTCTCCCTTAGTGTTTGCCTATGCATTGAAAAACAAAAGCTGACTAAAATTAGGAGGAAATAAAATGCCCGTTGGAAGAGTCGTGGAGGTTAGAGGTAATTAAAAACAACATTTCAATGCCCCTTGGAAGAGCTGTGGAGTTCAGAGTGGTTTAACAAGACGGTTTTAATGCCCCTTCGAAAAGTGGTGGAGGTCGCAGTGGAATAAAAATACAATATCAATGCCCCTTGGAAGAGTGGTGGAGGTCGCAGTGGAATAAAAAGACAATATCAATGCACATTGGAAGAGACGTGGAGGTCACAGTAGCTTAACAAGA
Source organism: Phyllobates terribilis (assembly GCF_046119375.1). Taxonomy (NCBI): domain Eukaryota; kingdom Metazoa; phylum Chordata; class Amphibia; order Anura; family Dendrobatidae; genus Phyllobates; species Phyllobates terribilis. The sequence goes on along the minus strand of NW_027363240.1, from coordinate 830,468 downwards.
TGATTTTAATGCCTCTTGGAAGAGACGTGGAGTTCAGAGTGGTTTGACAAGATGGTTTTAATGCCCCTTGGAAGAGACGTGGAGGTCACAGTAGCTTAACAAGACGGTTTTAATGCCCCTTGGAAGAGACGTGGAGTTCAGAGTTGTTTAACAAGGCGGTTTTAATGCCCCTTGGAAGAGATGTGGAGGTCGCAGTGGAATAAAAATACAATATCAATGCCCCTTGGAAGAGTGGTGGAGGTCCCAGTGGAATAAAAAGACAATATCAATGCCCCTTGGAAGAGTGGTGGAGGTCACAGTGGAATAAAAAGACAATACAATGCCCCTCGGAAGAAAAGTGGAGGTCACAGTAGCTTAACAAGTCAATTTTAATGCCCCTTGGAAGAGACGTGGAGTTCAGAGTGGTTTAACAAGATGGTTTTAATGCCCCTTGGAAGAGACGTGGAGGTCACAGTAGCTTAACAAGATGGTTTTAATGCCCCTTGGAAGAGACATAGAGGTCCCAGTGGAATAAAAAGACAATATCAATGACCCTTGGAAGAGATGTGGAGGTCACAGTAGCTTAACAAGACGATTTTAATGCCCCTTGCAAGAGCCATGCAGTACAGCATATTAAAAACATTATTCCCATTATTGGGGAGTAGGTCTCCCATAGTCTTTGCCTATGCCTTCCAAGCAAAAGCTGCCAAAAATTAGGACGGAGGAATTTGCAATGCCCCTTACAAGAGCCTTGAGGTACAGCATATTAAAAACATTATTCCCATTATTGGGGAGTAGGTCTCCCATAGTCTTTGCCTATGCCTTCCAAGCGAAAGCTGCCAAAAATTAGGACGGAGGAACTTGCAATGCCCCTTACAAGAGCCATGCAGTACAGCATATTAAAAACATTATTCACATTATTGGGGAGTGGGTCTCCCATAGTCTTTGCCTATGCCTTCCAACCAAAAGCTGCCAAAAATTAGGACGGAGGAACTTGCAATGCTGGCAACACGGACCACGGTCACCCTGGTGGTATAGTGGTGGTGGAGGCTGAGGATAAGGAGAAGAGCAAAAAACAGCCAAAATTAGGAAGCGTATACCCATGTGTGGGTGTGAAGCGGTACATGGGAATACACCTACCGAAATAACACAGTGGATTTGACTTTATGTTACTCTGCTGTCATTTGGTGGTGATGAGAAGTCTGGCCCAATCCAGCCCTTGTTCATTTTGATAAGGGTCAGCTTGTCAGCATTGTCAGTTGACAGGCGAGTGCGCTTATCAGTTATAATTCCCCCCAGCGGCACTAAAAACACGCTCCGATAACACACTAGCGGCAGAGCAGGCCAGGACCTCCAAGGTGTACAGAGCGAGTTCATTCCAAGTGTCCAGCTTGGATACCCAATAATTAAAAGGCACAGAGGAATCACGGAGGACGCTGGTACGGTCGGCAAGGTACTCACTCACCATCTTTTGAAACTTTCCACTCCTTGTGAGAGTACTCCAACAGAGTCTTTAAAAAAATTCCAGACTCTGGAAGACCTACCGGTTGTACTGGCAACGTCCCTCGTGTTGGTGTTACGGGGAACGGTTGCTCGCCTTCTGTCTGCGGCCACCACACTGCTTCCTCCTGCCTGTTGGGGTACTCTGCCTTGCTCCCCCTGTGTGCTGCTGGCCTCGCTCTACGTGTCCTCCTGCCACGTTGGGTCAGTTACTAGATCATCCATCACCTCCTCCTCTTCCACTTCCGCACCACGGTCCTCCTCCTCACTTTGTGGCAATTGTGTCTCGTCACCGTCCACCCCTTGTGACAAATTGCCAGCGTCGCCTTCCTGTGGCCATGGCTGTTCAAATATTTGGCCATCGCTATATGGGATCTCCTCTTCCACCACTTCAAGAGGAACAGGCAGGGAGCCCAAATATGGAAATGGACCAGTGAACAGCTCTTCAGAGAGTCCAACTGTGGTATCAGTTGCTCTCTGACGACACTCGGCATGGTGGGAGGAAGGAGCATCAGGGTGAGGAGGAGTATGCAGTCGAGACTCACGGCTACTAACACTTGACCGTGAGGAAGACAGACCGGAGGTGGTGGTGCCCAGGTGACTGGAAGTATTATCTGCTATCCAATTAATAACCTGTTCACACTGATCAGTTCGCAATAGTGGTGTTGTTGTGTGCTTCCCTAGTAATTCGGTCAAGAACTGGGAGCGAGAAAATGTGGCTGTTGGTTGTGGCACATTTTCACCTTGGACACGGCCCCGTCCGCTCACCATCACCAGAACGTCCAGTTCCACGTCCCTTGCCACGCGCGTTGCCCATTGTAAATGAAGTAAAATAGCTTACACTTGCACTATCAATGGCAAAAGGTTAATAAAAAGGAGATTAGAACCGTGGAAGAGGTTCTATTTCTCTGGCCTACACCAGAATCTTTTAAACAGATATATTTGTGTCTGAACAGTCAGCGAGACACTCAAACTGTTTTCTTTAATGGAAAAAAGGCTAAAAAAGTGGATAATACAGAGATTTGAACCGTGGAACTGGAAAACCACAATTCTAGTTATCTGGCCAAAACCAGACTCTTTTAAACAGATATATTTGTGTCTGAAAACTCACAGACACACTCAATTTTTTTTTTTGGTGGGGGTGAAATACCAAAAGGTTAATAAGACGGTTATTTGTACAGTCTGACTGAGGAAAAAATAAAAAAGAGGATTTAGATGAAAAAAAAGGATTTTTCCTGGCCCTGAGACCTGGGGCTAAGTCTAGCAATTTGAGAAGCAGCACACAGGACTGTAATGCAGTGTTTGTTGGTATAACCACTGCATCTCCTATACAGCCTGCCTGCCTGCCTGATATCTGGGATGGATATTAGTCCTCAGAAGGACTGTTTGTTTGATTTTGCAGGCTTTAGAGACCCTACACTACCTATTTCACAGTATAAATCTTTCCCTAGCTCAGCAGCACTCTCCCTACACTGTCTGATCCAGAGCGACTGTGTCCAAGATGGCGGCGCACGGTTTTAAATTCTCGAGGTGACGCTGTGCGGCCAGCCAATCACTGTAATGCCTACAACCAACATGGCTGCGGCATTACAGTGACTGACTGGCAATCCCTGCATGTTCATTGGCTCTGTAAAGAGCACCAAACATGCAGGGCGGAGACCCGAGCTCCTGTCCGAGTAACCCGAAAATGCTCGGTGCTCGCCGAGCTTCCCGAGTAGTGAGATGCTCGGGCGAGTACCGAGCAGTGTCGAGCATGCTCGCTCAACACTAGTCAGGATCTAAATACCTGGGAACACCCGTGAAGAGATCTTAAAATTGCTGTTGGGAGAAAGCACCATTCAAATATGATAGACCTGTAACAGTTTGCAAAAGAAGAGTGGTCCAAAATTCCAGTTGAGTGGTGTAAGAATATTGTTGATGACAATAGGAAGTGATGCGCCCCCTGGGCCGTGGGGTACCCGGTGCCGGGCAGGTAAATGCTGGGGGATGTCAAAGTGGCGGTGACCCGGTCCGTGACCCAGGGCGGTCAATATAAAGGGGTTATTGATAGAGGATTTATAGTGATTGTATAAAGTTCGTGACGCCACCTGTGGTATACGGCTAAGGGAGCTGCCGCTGCGGAGCAGGTCCTCTGGAGCTGATGTTACTGCAGCAGGAATGGTGTGGCTCTCCACAGGTAGAGCTTAGCTCCAGGGCAGTGTAGATATTATGGGTTATGCTGGGTGTTGTAGTGCAGGGGTTTATGGCGCAGCAATAATCAGTCCACAACTTAATGGCGGTTTCCTCTTCTTTACTGGCGGTGATTAGGCAAACCGGGACTAGGGTACTGGCTAGAAGTGGAAGTCCGGGCAGCCTGGAAGCAAGTAAGGAATCCTCCTTGCCATGTGAAGTTGGAGGCCTACCCTTTCCACTAAACTCTTTGGCCCTGCTGCTTGTAGCTGTGTGGTGGCCCTCGTCCCTGAGTGCAACGTTTCTGTGCTCACCTGTATGGCAGGCAGCTCGGGCCTTGCTGGTGTGTCGCTCCCACATGGGGGTGCTGGGCCCTCTGTGCTGCTGAGCCTCCGGGCGTCTGATGGGGCCAGGAGACCTGCAGTCTCCAGCCCTCCGGTTTCTACTGCTGGGCCTTCGGTGCCCCACAGCCTCGGACTCCCGTGTCCAGTTCTTCTGTGCTGGTTCTGTGGCGCCCATGAGGGTTCGGTCGCCACAGAGGTACTGCACCTCGCCCAGAGGTGTGGTGTCTCCCTTCTCTCAGGTAAGGAGGGAGTGCTGCACGGAACCCCAACACCTACATCCAACACTACACTACCCCAGGCCAGCAGGAGGGGCAAGATGCAATGTAGTTTTCTGTTGAGCCCTGTCCCTGGCTGGGGTGGGGGGAACCCAAAGGTAGGGGGAACCAGTAGTGGGTGTGGGTGGAGGAAGTAGTTTAGGGGAGCACTCATGCAGTAGATATATAAAAAGGTAGACATCTTAAAATAGTTGGTTGGTTGAGTAGGGACAGTTCAGAGGAACAGTCTGGGAGCAGAGTCTCTGTAGGGGCTCTGCTCCACTACAAGGGCCTAGGACAGAGGCCCAGGAGGGGAGCAGGGAGTAAGCTCCATTCTGCAGAAGTGATCCTAGGGGAGTACGGCGAGTGCAGGCGGCACCCGTAGACCCCGAACCTGCCAAGTGTCAGGAGGATCTATGCCGCAAGAAGGGGACCGGCCCCTGGCCCAGTCGTGCAGCTTCAGGCCTCGGCTGGAAAAACAGGAGGCTTCTGACTTCTATACCCAGAAGCCAAACCCCCGCTCCAATCCTAGTAAGGTCAAGCAGGTCTGTGCAACTCCGACGGACAGGGGGGGACCTCGCAGCACCCAAACAGGATTCACAGCGGGAAGCGCAGGGCAGGAGGGAGTAAGACCCAGCGTGAAGTCGGTCTAGAGAGGCACATTAGAAAGTGGGGTTCTGCCAGGTACACCCGAGCTGCCTGAGGAAGGACTGAGCCCCTGCCCGGTGAACGCAGTGCGACGCGGGAGGCTTGCACCAGTACAGGGCACCTGTGGACTGTCTAAGAACTGTGAATAAATCTTGGATGACTGCACTGAGCTGCCTCCGTTCCTTTCTTTTGCCGGTGCCATTTACCTCCCTGCACTACAACGCCCAGCGCACCTCCATTTCTCTACACTGCCCTGAGGCCTGCTCCACCTGTGCGGAGCTGTTCCATCTCAAGCTGCCCTATCATCTGCCTCAGAGGACTGTCGCAGCGCTGGTGATCCTCACCAGACACCACAGGTGACGTCACGACAAATCCCCTATAGCTATCCCCTTTTTGCACTGACCGCCCTGGGTCACGGACCGGGCCAGCCACCGTGATCTCCCCCAAAAGCAGCCATAAGGCCCGGCTGCCGAGTACCCCACGGCCCTGGGGGCGAGTCAGTTCTTCTGGGGTGAGCTCCACTCCCCAGCTCCTCTCTCCTCGACGTCCTGACTTCAACTCCTCACGCTAAGTCTAACTAACCCCACCCCCAGATCCCAGTTGCCAAGGGGAGGAACCCCCCTTGCTGGTCTGGAGCCAGGACAGTGTTGCATGATTAGTAAAACCTTATTATGGGACTCCTGTTTGATTCCAGGCATGGCATCACCTCTTGTGAGGGAGGCAATGCCACTGTGGCAACCGGACCCCTGGGGTGCCACATTTCCCCCTAGTGAACTTCAGTACTCCCGGACTGAGGATACCTTTTAAAATTAGCAAATAACAATAACAGTTCACATTACAAACAGGTTACAAAGTCAAAAATTACAAAAACCCAACAAAAATTGAAAGCAGTCACTGCGGCGCTTAGTCCTTACGCCACAATCCTGGTAACTGTAATTTGGAGCTGGGAACCGCATCAACCCAGTTTGTGAATCGTCCCTGGGCGTGGCTTCAGGGCACTCTTTCGTTGGGCCTGGTCTTCAGCCACGCCTGCGGTTTATTTTCCAGGCCTATTAGTGACTATATTCAATATTGTCCTGACCACACCTAGTCCTGTGGTCCAATTGTCCATAAATTCAACAAATATACATATCCAAGACTATTTAACGGGTACAACTATAAACAACATACACTTTAGTTCTCTTATACTTTATACTTTAGTTTCTCCAGCGAGCAGGGAGCTGACCTTTTGTACTCCTGGTCGATCTACGTAGTACGTTAGTTGTCACTGTCCTACCCTGGTCCCTAGTGTCTACCCCTGGTGCGGTGGGTTCAGTGTGAACTACACTACAGGTAGTCTGAGGTAACACCGGTTGGCTGGGTAATCTCCTATGATTTCTTTGGCTCACCCTGGGTACGACAGGTTCACTGCTAGCAGATAGTCGATTCTCCTGGTCTACTGATGATGAAACCTCTGTCTCTGGGGCCGACTGGTCTTCCAGCTGTTCTGGGACTTCTGCAGCTTCCGATGAGGCCGCTTGGAGAAAGGTCAAGACCAGTACCACAATCGCTTTGTTCACCTGTGTCCAAGACCAGGGAAATTCTCCGAGGACTGTCTGAACCGTTTCCTCCACTTTTTTCTGTGGGCCGAGGGCTGCCTGGATCTTCTTCTGTGTGTTTCAACTGTTCAGGACATATCTTCAAGTGATCTCTTGAGACTGCCGCTGAAGTTTCCGCTCCATCTTTGCTGATGAGGCACACTTTGGTGTTGTCGTAATTTGAGGGTAGGACGGTGTATGGCTCAACCTCCCACTCGTCATCTAACTTGTGGACTCGTCTCTTCCTCTTAAGTATCTGTTCTCCAGGTGATAAGGGGACGGCAGGTGCGTGCTGATTGTAAGTTTTCTCTTGCTTCGGTCTCGTCTGGGACAAACTTCTCTCAACACATTCTTGCACCTCCGGTATTGTTGCTGCCGCTCGGTATCCCAATCGGCATCTGGTGATGTCGTCTCTGGTGTTAAGACTCCCTTGTCTAAGTCAATGGGTAGCTTACCAGGTCTTGCTCTCATCAGGTAAGCGGGTGTACAGTTGGTGGAGTTCACCGGGATGTGGTTATACAGGTCCACCAAATCTGGTAACTTCTCTGGCCACAGGCTGCGCTCTTCAAGGGGCAACGTCTTCAACTAGTCTATCACCACCTGGTTCATCTTTTCACACAACCCGTTGGTCTGGGGATGATACGGTGTCGTCCTTATTTTCTTGCAGCCGTACAAGTTACAGAATTCCTGGAACACCTCTGCTTCCAAGGCTGGACCTCGGTCGGTAAGCACCCATTCAGGGTAACTGTGCGGGCGACAAAAGTGCTGTTGGAACGCTTTGGCTGCCGTCTGGTCTTTTACTGGCACTACTACCAGGAACCGGGAGTAGTGGTCTACTATGGTTAGCGCGTAGACATAGCCTGACCTGCTTGGGGCTAGCTTCACGTGGTCCAAGGCTACCAGTTCTAGCGGCTGTTTGGTGATGATGGGCTGCAGTGGAGCCCTCTGGCTGTCACGGTCTTTTCGTCTCAGGTTGCATGGACCACATTCTCGACACCATCTCTCGATTGCTTTCCTCATGCCAGCCAAGTAGAATCGCTCACGTAGCAGGACTTCCAACTTCTTCCACCCGAATTGTCCTGCTCCATCGTGGTACACTTCTAAGACCATTGATGCATCCCGCCTCAGGACTATCACCTGTCAGACCAGTTCATGTGTCCGGGAGTTGATGCTTCTTCGACACAGCTTTCCTTCGTAGATGAACAGTTTGCCCTTCTCCTTCCACAACTGTTGGGTCTCCTGTGGAGCATCTGGATCAGGGTACGAGTCAGCTTGTGTCAGCAACTCCTTGACTAGGCGGACAGCCGGGTCGCTATCCTGCATTTCTGCCCATCCATGGTGGGGCAATGGGTTGAACGTGGCCTCTCTGTTGGTGGAGAGCTTGTCCCTTACACAGTGGGAGCACTGGGTCACCCCATGATGATGGAAAGCGGGTATCTCTATCTCCTCCAGCTCTTCCGGGTCTTCTCCCCCATCTGGCAAGTTGGGCATCCTGGACAGCGCATCAGCATTTGCATTTTTATGCCCCGCCCGATACTTGATGGTAAACTCGTAGTTAGACAGTCGGGCCATCCATCGTTGCTCTAGGGCACCAAGCTTCGTAGTCTCCAGGTGCGTCAGCGGGTTGTTATCTGTGAAGACTGTAAATTTGGAGGAGGCGAGATAGTGCTTGAAGCGCTCTGTTATAGCCCAGACTATGGTGAGAAACTCCAAGTTGAAGGAACTGTAGTTGTCAGGGTTCCTTTCCGTGGGCCGGAGCTTCCTGCTGGCGTAGGCAATCACTCTCTCTCTACAAAAGACAAAAAATATATCACATACCCTACCATCATTATATATAAATGTAAAGCAAAGTTGCATATGAAATATAGGGTACTTAGTGAACTATTTTTGATAAAAAAAAGAATACAAGCCGTACCACCAGCGACAAGGTGACCCTAATTGGGACGGTCCTACACTGTCTATATTAAAAACCTTACTGTATATCAAAGTTGAAGTAATGCATATAAAAGGGTAGACAAATAGAACCGGGTCCCAAAATCAGACCACCTAAGCCCGTGGTAAGCTACATATATACTGACCAGCTCAACAAGGGGGATGCCACACCCCTAATTTGCACAGAATGCAAACAAGACAAAAAAAACAAGCAATGTGAACTGAGGTCTAAGATGGTGCACATGCAAGAAATAAGAGCATGTTCACACTAGCAAAAAGATACAAAACCTACAAAAGAAAAAAATATATCACATACCCTACCATCATTATATATAAATGTAAAGCAAAGTTGCATTTGAAATATAGGGTACTTAGTGAACTATTTTTGATCAAAAAAAGTATACAAGCCGTCCCACCAGCGACAAGGTGACCCTAATTGGGACGGTCCTACACTGTCTATATTAAAAACCTTACTGTATATTAAAGTTGAAGTAATGCATATAAAAGGGTAGACAAATAGAACCGGGTCCCAAAATCAGACCACCTAAGTCCGTGGTAAGCTACATATATACTGACCAGCTCAACAAGGGGGATGCCACACCCCTAATTTGTACAGAATGCAAACAAGACAAAAAACCAAGCAATGTGAACTGAGGTCTAAGATGGTACACATGAAAGAAATAAGAGCATGTTCACACTAGCAAAAAGATACAAAACCTACAAAAGTCAAAAAATATATCACATACCCTACCATCATTATATATAAATGTAAAGCAAAGTTGCATATGAAATATAGGGTACTTAGTGAACTATTTTTGATCAAAAAAAGTATACAAGCCGTCCCACCAGCGACAAGGTGACCCTAATTGGGACGGTCCTACACTATCTATATTAAAAACCTTACTGTATATCAAAGTTGAAGTAATGCATATAAAAGGGTAGACAAATAGAACCGGGTCCCAAAATCAGACCACCTAAGCCCGTGGTAAGCTACATATATACTGACCAGCTCACTCTCTCTCTGCCTTGCTGTACCTGGGACAGCACCGCTCCCAATCCCACGTTGCTGGCATCTGTATGAAGTATAAAGGGTTGGCCATAGTCGGGGTAGGCCAGGACTTCGTCTCCGGTCAGAGCCATCTTCAGTCGGGTGAAAGATTCGCCTTCTGGTTTACCCAATTTGAACGGAGGTTTCGGGTTCTTGGCCTTCTTGGACTGACCTACCAGGAGGTCCTGCATGGGTGCTGCTATCTTGGTGAAACTTTGATAAATCTCCTGTAGTAGCCTACCAGCCAGAGGAACTGCCGTACTTCCTTGATAGTGGAGGGTCTTGGCCAGTCCTTGATTACGGTGACTTTTTCAGGGTCTGGCGCTACACCTTCGGCGCTTACCACATGACCTAGATACTGCACCTTGGGCTTCAACAGGTGGCATTTGGACGGCTTTACCTTCAGGCCAAAACCAGATAGGGCTTCAAACACCTCGGCCAGGTGCTCCAGGTGGTCTTCATATGTCTTCGAGTAGACAATTACGTCATCCAGGTACAGCAGGACAGTTTCGAAGTTCTTGTGTCCTAGGCAGCACTCCATTAACCGCTGGAAGGTTCCTGGGGCGTTGCAGAGCCTCAATGGCATGCAGTTGTACTCACTGAGGCCCATTGGTGTTGTAAACGCGGTCTTTTCTTTGTCCGCCTCTGCCACAGGAACCTGCCAGTACCCACTGGTGAGATCCAAAGTGGAAAAATAATTAGCAGATCTTAGTGCAACGAATGACTCCTCAATCCTGGGTAATGGGTAGGCGTCTTTATGTGTAATGCGGTTAATCTGCCTGTAATCAACACACATCCTCATTGTACCATCCTACTTTCTAACGAGAACTAATGGAGCTGCCCAGGGGCTACAACTATCTCTGATCACCCCAGCCTCCTTCATCTCCCGTAACATTCCTTTGGCACATTGATAGTGAGCTGGGGGTACAGGCCGCTACCTCTCTTTAATGGGCGGATGATCTCCTGTGGGGATATGATGTTGGACCCTTTTTACCTGCCCAAAGTCTAGTGTGTGTTTGCTGAAGACTCGCTCATATTGTTGGACCACCCGGTATACTCAATGCTTTTGGTGCAAAGGGGTGGAGTCAGTGCCTACTTGTAGCTTCTGACACCAATCCTCCATCTGCCCCTTGGAGCCGTTATCCTCCGCCGGTTTGGGCGGAAGCAAGGGTTCCACTGTCTTTATTGAGTTGTTACTGACAGTGAATAGCTTAGCAAGGGTAGCATACCGGGGTAAATGGACCTCTTTCTCCCCACAATTCAGGATGCGTATCGGTACTCTCCCCTTATGAACATCAACCACCCCCCTGGCTGTCAAGATGGTGGGCCTACTGTCAGAGTACACAGGTTCTACCAGGGCCTGATAATCTTGACCCCTGAGACCGATTGCTGCTCGACACCATATCAACATTTCACTCCTAGGGGGCATTGCAATGGGGAACGGATCACTCATCCTGACACTGCCAATTTCCCCTCCAGACAGCTCTACCTGTTGTCTTTTCATCAGGGCTCTGATCTCCTTCTGCAGAACTCGCTGCTGACTAGAACTGGCAGTCTCTGCGACCTTTTGCAACAAAACAATAATTTCTCCAAGACAATTTTATATCACATTAGTGCCTAAGGTTATCATGGGATGACTTTCTCGGCGATCAATATCAACAATAATCATTCCTTGTGATGGCAATTCTACTTTGCCAACTTTTATGGTCACCTCTTTATACCCCACCTGAGGCAAGGGCTGACCATTGCTGGCATAGATGCTAAGATGTTCATCTGGACGGCGGGCAATGTCTGAATCAGTCCAGTATTGTTTATAAAGGATATATGGCATCGTGGTCACCTGGGACCCAGTGTCCAGCAACTCGTTCATTGCCATCAAGCATGACAGGTAGGATCGGTAGTCCTCCCACGTACTTGTCTCGCCAGCTTTGTGGGCCTGGTCGTCTTACTCCTGGGGGTTGGCCCTCTGCCCCAGGGGTTGCTCGTTTTAAACCGCAGAATCTTGCAAAGTGCCCCGCCTTTTGACAGCGGCGGCAGATGGGTTGTCCGTCCTGGTCGTAGCGATCGCTGTTCCTCCCTCTGATCGGTGGAATCCTTCTCTGTCGTCGCCATGGGACGTCATCTGGACTGGAAGCAAGCTGGATCTTTTCCTTGGGGGACACTTGAATGGCCTGCACGGTTTTGGTTAACGCAGCCACACTTTTGGTCAGCTCTTGGACCTGAAAGCGCAGGTCTGCAGACGGGTCATTTCCAGAGTCTGCGCGTCAGCCTCCACAGGTTCTGGGGAAATGCCACCTCCTGGTGGTAGGTGATAGCTGGGCGCCGGTGGGATGCAGTGCCTCCTGGTGTTGATTCCTGCTGCACCCGGATGGCTCTGTCTTTAAATTGCGCAAAGTCCAGATCAGGGTTTTGCAGAGCCATAATGCGCAGCTGTGTCCTGTGAGCACTGGACAGGAGCCCCTCAATAAACTGCTCAGTCAGCAATCTGTCCTCATGTCGGGGTCTACCTGCTTGATGGCCCGCAGCGCCTTCAGCAGGTTTAGAGCATAGTCCCGTACACTGTCCTGCACCCTTTGTTTGCACCCGTAAAACTTCATTTTAATTTCTGCTGCGGTGCGGGTGTCAAAGGTATCCTTCAATCGGGCCAGTATTTCTTTTACAGTGCCTTTGTCTCTGCCCGGCCAGGACTTCACCTCTCTCTCGGCTGCACCGATTAGCTGTCCTATGAGGATGCTGACTTTTTGCTCCTCAGACAGGGGGTACACTTTAAACAAACTGCACAGTCTCTCCACAAAGTCGTTCAGGGTGTGCGACTCCCCTGAGTACTGGGGCAACCACGCCGCCCCCGGTATATATGGCATTGATAACGGCATTACAGTGGCAGCAACCGTGCCTGCGGCTGAACCCTCCTCCATGTTGGGCATCTTCCTCCCCCCCTAGTGAACCTCAGCCAGGTCCTGGGCGTCTGCTGACGTACCAGTATGCTGCTCTGCAGGCGGAAGGATCTCTTACCCGGCGGTTCTGGATCGGGGCTTCTTTCTTCCCCCTCGGCGGGCGGCATACCACATGATAACACAGTTCAATAAAGTCTATGGCACACAGGACCCGGTTATACCGGGCTTCGTAAATCCTGTTCGTGACACCAAGTTGACGCGCCCCCTGTGCCGTGGGGTACCCGGTGCCGGGCCGGTAAATGCTGCTGGATGTCACAGTGGCGGTGACCCGGTCCGTGACCAAGGGCGGTCAATATAAAGGGGTTATTGATAGGGGATTTATAGTGATTGTATAAAGTTTGTGACGCCACCTGTGGTATGTGGCTAAGGGAGCCGCCGCTGCGGAGCAGTCCTCTGGAGCTGATGTTACTGCAGCAGGGATGGTGTGGCTCTCCACAGGTAGAGCTTAGCTCCAGGGCAGTGTAGGTGTTATGGGTTATGCTGGGCGTTGTAGTGCAGGGGTTGATGGCGCAGCCATAATCAGTCCACAACTTAATGGCGGTTTCCTCTTATTTTTACTGGCGGTGATTAGGCAAACCGGGACTAGGGTACTTGCTAGAAGTAGAAGTCCGGGCAGCCTGGAAGCAAGTAAAGAATCCTCCTGGCCAGGTGAAGTTGTAGGCCTTCCCTTTCCACTAAACTCTTTGGCCCTGCTGCTTGTAGCTGTGCGATGGCCCTCGTCCCTGAGTGCAATGTTTCTGTGCTCACCCGTATGGCAGGCATCTCGGGCCTTGCTGGTGCGTCACTCCCATGTGGCGGTGCTGGGCCCTCTGTGCTGCTGAGCCTCTGGGCGTCTGATGGGGCCAGGAGACCTGCAGTCTCCTGCCCTCCGGTTTCTGCGGCTGGGCCTTCGGTGCCCCACAGCCTCGGACTCCCGTTCCGGTTCTTCTGTGCTGGTTCTTCTGGGGTGAGCTGCCGTGCAGCTCAACTCCCCAGCTCCTCTCTCCTTGACGTCCTGACTTCAACTCCTCACACTAAGTCTAACTAACCCCACCCACAGATCCCAGTTGCCAAGGGGAGGAACCCCCCTTGCTGGTCTGGAGCCAGGACAGTGTTGCATGCTTAGTAAAACCTGATTAGGGGACCCCTGCTTGCTTCCAGGCATGGCATCACCTCTTGTGAGGGAGGCAATGCCACTGTGGCAACCGGACCCCTGGGGTGCCACAGAAGAGATTGATTGTAGTTATTTATTCCAAAGAGTGTGCAACCAAATATTAAGTTGAGAGTGCCAACAATTTTATTCGGCTTATTTCTGGAGTTTTGTGTGAAATTATGTCCAATTTGCTTTTTTTTTCTCAGTTTTTTTTTGTGTTGTGCCAATACACACAAGGGAAATAAACATGTCTATAACAAAACATGTGTAATTGCAATAATTTTGTGGGAGAAATACTTCATTTTCTGGAACAATTTCAAGGGTGTCAACTCTTTTGGCCATGACTGTATGGTTGGCTGATTTCACAACTCTAGAATACAGGGCGAAATACAGCCATAGTACAATTTTCTCCGGGCCAGAGTCCAATTCTAGTTAGCAACTCTTCCCAAGTAGTACCGTACATCTGCACAGGAAGCAATGGCCCAGTTCACTCAAAACTTCATCCAGAGGCAGCAAGCGTTTCTCTCTGCCCAGTGATCAGCGTCTGCTTTCGTGGGTTGACCGACGAAGTCAGGTCTTTGGTACTTGACCCACGATGCCAGGTTCTCTCTGGGATTAGGTCACTCTCTAAAGCTTTTACTGCAGTGTCAGCCTCGAGCCCAGTCCGCTGCTCACGCATACACTATCTCTTTCTTATCCTGGTGCCAACTGAACTCTTGCATCATCGTCCTGGCCTTTTACATTTAGCAACTGCGTCACAGCTGTCACCTGAATCGGTGCACTCTTCAAACTCTAACCTCAGGGAACATACTCTTCACCCTTCAGTTCCTGCCTGTGTAGTCCAACCAGCAGATGGCGATATTACAGGTGTTGTTGGTTCTTGACTAGATACATCTTCTGCTCACCACCCCTTAAATATCTATCTATCGCTTGAAAAACTGATCCTCATTTATTTTATGCTACATAGTACTGCAAGGGCAGTATTGGACAAAGTTTGTATTATGTATTATAAAAGCTTCATAATAATTTGCAGTAAGTAGAATACTAGCTGTTACCATGCCAGATAAAGATATCAGAAATCAAGGAAAAAAGCACATTATGTGCAGCCCACAGGTTTTTTTTTGCTGTATTTAAAACATAGTAATTGAGATTATTTCTCTTTTATCATCCCAAATATCTTTTTTTCCTAAGAAACAGCAACAAGATTTGAATCATGGACTTCTAGTTAGACACTTAGGCCAGGTTCACACGTTCAGTATCTGGTCAGTATTTTACCTCAGTATTTGTAATCCAAAATCAAGAGAGGAACAATCAGAGGAAAAGTATAATAGAAACAAGTCACCACTTGTGCATTTTTCATCCACTCCTGGTTTTGACTTACAAATACTGATACAAAATACTGACCAAATACTCAACGTGTGAACATGGCCTTAGAGTCTAATTCATTAAGACTGGCGTTGTTCCAATCTTAATCATCGGCATGCAGAAGTAACATGCACCTGATTTGTTAAGAGGCACCTCTTATCTTATCACTGGCACGCACCGCCCCCAGAATTGTTATTCTAGTCAGGGACTGAAGTAACATTTCTTGCGTAAGTTACGCCACAACTTTTGATGAATTTATCAGGCGGGCTTCGCCATTTTGATGGAGCTGGCTAAAGCTGGTGTGAATATGGAAAAAGTCACAAATAATTTGCATAACTTTGTGTTACACAAAAAACATTGTGATATTTTAAGGTGTTTATGCCAAAATTCTGTCAAAAACATTTTCATGAATCAGTGCCATAGTATATGAGTAACAAAAGAGGAAATATTTGAAAGGGGAGACTGATAATAAGCAACATGCACTTATCACAGCCCATTATTTCTAATTTATATATTTAGATACTCTCAAAAACTTACAAAACTTAATGAGAAAATGGATTTATTTATTAAATTCCATCATTTTCTCCCCAGCATCTGGGTGACATTTGGTAAAATCTCATCCACTTTGTTGGTACAGTTACATGGAAAAATAGAAGATGCTCACCTTTTCCGGCCCATGAGAACAGACCTTCATTTTGGACATAAAGTTGGAGCTATCTGTTACTTTGAAAGAGAGAGCTGAATAGCAAGTTGGATACCCATCATTTATCTTTGAGCAAATCAAATGGCTGAGTCTCTACATTTGGGTCATTATGGTAGGCAACTGAGTGAAATAAAAGACTGCAATGAAATATAAAATATTTGTGAATCACTTACATATAGTGGATATAAGTCTACATATGTAGCGCCCTGAGGGCTCGGTCGCTACAGAGGTATTGCACCTCACCCAGAGGTGTGATATCCCACTCCCGGGTTAGGATGGTGTGTGGACCGGGACTCAGTTAGCTGTATGCATCACACACACCCCATTTCCGGGGGACAGCTCAACGGTGCTCCCATTAGTACAGTAATGCAGGCACGACAGAACATGTCCCTGGCTGGAGTGGGGAGGGGGGAGGAAAACCCAGTGATGTAGGAGCAGGAGGGGACGGTTTCTGGGCATAGGTAGGAGCCCATTGGTTGCAAGTCACCTGGGCTCATACACTAGGGGAAGGTATATAAGGTGGGCACCATCTTAGTTCTGAGTTCAGTCGGGAGAGTCCAGTGCAGAGGAGTGAGGAGTAGGAGTTCAGCCAGGAAGGGCTGACAGGGAGCTGTGGCTCAGTCTGGGCCCAGTTCCACGCGGCAGGCCTAGAGTGAAGGCCAGAGCCAGAAGAAGGGAACAGAAAGGAACAGAAACAGAAAGGAACAGAACACCAAGAGAGGCCCAGAGACACGAAGGCAGAAGGAACCCTAAGGACCCAGGAGATTGCGGGTGACGGGTTGGCAGAACAGGGTACCGGATCCCAAGTTGGTGGAGGCGACTAATCCTTAACCAAGAACCGGCGGTCGTGACTATTTACTGGTGCGACCCCTCACTACACCTACTAGAAAGGCACACCACATAGGGTCAGGGAAGTGGGCACCCAGCCCTCCCAGGAGAAGATCCGAGGCAGCTGGACAGAAGTAGTGTCACTGGTGGGGCACGGCTGACGAAAGGATAGAAGGGAGTCCTGTGCCACACTCCGGAATTGCCTGGGGGTTGATCGAGCCCCCTGCCTGGTGGATGCAGCACGGCTCGGCGGTCCTATCTGTGCACAAGTGACCTGGATGAGAACTGTGAGTAAAGAACCTGAACTGCAACACCTTGTCTCTGTGCTTTCTCACCGTATACAGCACTACTAGTGCTGGGACGCCCGTGCACCATCACTCCCATCATCTACACCTACTGCCCTGAGACTATACTCCTCCCATGGGGAGTTATCCCATTCTCTGCTGTGCACACAACACCAGCCTCAGCGGTCTGCCTCGCAGCGGCGGTTTCTCCTGACCGCAATCCACGGGTGGCGTAGTCGGACAATTAACCTAAAACCTATAAAAGACTGCCACTGGTTGGACCACCCTGAGCCACGGGACCGGGTCACCGCCACGGTGACTACAACCCCCAGCATCCCACAAAAGGGCCCGGTTCCGGGTAACCCACACGCGGCCCAGGGGGCGCGTCACATACCCCTGGTAAAATGCCAGGTTTTTGCCATGTGTGGGGCAGTACTGGGATCGTATACGAGGGACATTATATATCCCCCAGAATGTGTACAGAGACCTACTAAATCCATTGGAGTGCATTGCAGTCACAAACTCACCTGCGGCTGCAATGCAGGAATGAAGGTGAGCAATGACCTGGTCAGGCTATCTGGCTAAGGCAGAAAAGGCAGAGCAGGAAAGCTTGGCAGGACTGTGTATAACTGAACCCACGCCAGGGAAGGCTCTGCTCCCGTTAGGCTCTGAGCGGCCCAGTAGAGGCCGTTGCCCACTGCAACCGTTGTATATGGACTCCTGTTAACCCGGCTGTGAACCGGAGGACTTTCTGTTTCCACCTATAATGTCACCTATAACCTGTAGTGATCCATTGAAAAACAAACTGAAATAATTTTGAGGGGGGAAATAAAAATAAGAAAACTAAAAGTAAATGGTTGCATAAGTGTTAACACCCTCTTATAATTGGGGATGTAGTTGTGTTCAAAATGTGCCAATCATATGAAAAATCATGTTAAATAGTAGTCAGTACATAGCTGCCATCATTTACAGTGATTCTGATTAACCCCATATAACAATAAGCTGTTCAATTACAATTTTCATGATGTTTTATTAGTTCCATTTTACAAAAAAAAGTCATGATCCATAAACAGCTACAACACAGCAAAAGGATCTCATTGTTGAAAGTTATCAGTGAGGAAAAAGGTACAAAAAAATTACAAGGCATTAGATATACCATGGAACACTGTGAAAATGGCCATCAAGAAGTGGCTTAAAGGGAATCCGTCACCACATTTGACCTATCTAAACTATTAAAATGGGCATACAGGTTATAGACTGCTGAAAAAATTGATACATGTATGCTTCATATCATAGAATCATAGAATCATAGAATCATAGAATGGTAGAGTTGGAAGGGACCTCCTGGGTCATCTGGTCCAACCCCCTGCTCAAAGCAGGATTCACTAGATCATCTCAGACAGATGTCTGTCCAGCCTCTGTTTGAAGACGTCCATTGAAGGGGAACTCACCACCTCTCGTGGCAGCCTGTTCCACTCATTAATCACCCTAACTGTCAAAAAGTTTTTTCTAATATCTAATCTGTGTCTCCTCCCATTTAGTTTCATCCCATTGCTTCTAGTCTTTCCTTGTGCAAATGAGAATAAAGATGATCCTTCTACAATGTGACAGCCCTTGACATATTTGTAGACAGCTATTAAGTCTCCTCTCAGTCTTCTTTTTTGCAAGCTAAACATTCCCAAATCCTGCAACCGTTCCTCATAGGACATGGTTTGCAGACCAGTCACCATTCTGGTCGCTCTTCTCTGAACTTGCTCCAGTTTGTCTATGTCTTTTTTAAAATGTGGTGCCGAAAAGTGTACACAGTATTCCAGATGAGGTCTGACCAAAGAGGAGTAAAGACCGATAATGACTTCACGTGATCTAGACTGTATGCTTCTGTTAATACATCCCAGAATTGTATTTGCCTTTTTTGCTGCTGCATCACACTGTTGACTCATGTTCAGTCTATGATCTATTAGTATACCTAAGTCTTTTTCACATGTACTGTTGCTTAGCTCTATTCCTCCCATTCTGTATATGCTTTTTTCATTTTTATTGCCCAGATGTAGTACTTTGCATTTTTCCCTGTTAAAAACCATTCTGTTGGTTGCTGCCCACTGCTCCAGTTTATTTAGGTCTTTTTGAATCCTCTCTCTCTCTTCTCTAGTATTAGCTGTCCCTCCTAGCTTTGTGTCATCAGCAAATTTAATCAGTTTACCCTCAATTCCTTCATCTAAATCATTGCCTTGTTGTTAATAAATGCCTTGTTGTTAATAGATGCCTTGTTGTTGTAAATAGATGCCTTGTTGTTAATAAATCATCTTTTATCACTTTATGAAAATGACCTCTTCCAGGCTCTGGGGAGGACACTGCCTGGAAGATAACTCTGCCTCTAGAGCTTATTTTATATAAAAGGGGGAGTTACCAGTGTGAGACAAGAAAATAACGCAGGAAGGAAGAAATGAAATTCAGCTTTTTGCAAACCCAATTTTTGCAGCTCTCTGAGCTCTGCTGTATTGTAACAATATAACAGTCCTATCTATCTGTGAGATGAAAGTTGAGAGGAACCTGCAGATTTGTCAGGTATAATTACACACAGCTCTGCAGTGGGATCAGGAGAGCAGAGAGCGGCCATTACACATCACACTGCTAACTCCTCCTTTATGTAAAATAATCTCTGGAGTCAGAGTTATCTTCCAGGCAGCGTCCTCCCCACAGCCTGGAAGAGGTCATTTATATCAAGTGATAAAAGACGATTTCTCAACAAGGCATCTGATATGAGGTATACAAGGATCACTCTCCTCAGCAGTCTATAAACTGTATGCCCATATTAATAGTTTAGATAGGTCAAATGTGATGACAGATTCTCTTTAAGGGTACCTGTCATGTCAAAAAACACTATTAATCTGCAGATAGGGGGTTAATCTGCAGGTTAATAGTGTTCTGAGTTCGTGCAGCCGCTGCACTGAAAGCCCAGCAACCAGGAGGAAATGAATTTTATTCCCCTCAGAAGCATCCGGCTTTCAGTCAAAGAGGTGCAGCCGTTGCTGCTTCAGTCACCGCTCAGTACATAGTGAGTGGCGGCTGTAAGGACGCCCCGGCACTAACTGACAGCCAGTTTAGTGGTGCATCAGTAGAACGCCAGCTGTCAGTCAGTGCTGGGGCATTATTACAGCCACCGCTCACTATGTACTGAGCGGTGACTGAAGCCGTGCCGGCCACACCTCTGTGGCTGAAAACCAGAGACTGCTGGGAGGAATAAAGTTAATTTTCTGGTAGCCGGAAATCCAGTGTGGCAACCACACAGCTTTAGAATGCTATTAACCTGCAGATTAACCACATATCTGCAGATTATTAGTATTTCTTTAACATCACATGTCCCCTTAAAATTTTGTACAACAGTAGCATTACCTAGAACAGGACATACCTGAAAAATGGTCAAGAAAATTGTTCCAGGAGGCTGCTAAGAGGCTTACAGCAACATTAAAGGAGCTGCAGAAATTTCTGGCAATCATTGATTGTGTACTACAAGTGACAACACTTATATTGTTCATATGTCTGGCCTGTGGGGTAGGAAAGCATAAAAAAACACCAAGCCCAGCTATGTTTTGGCAAAACCTACATCAAGAACGCCAAAAGAATGTGGGAAAATATGTTATGGTCTGATGAGACAATGGCTTTTTGGCCATAATTCCATAAGGCATGTTTGGTGCAAAGCGTACGCTGTGCATCAATAAAAGAACACCATAACCACAGTGGTGGAGGCAACATTATGCTTTGGGGTTGTTTTTCAACAGCTGGAAAAAAAAACACAACATTTTACCTGAGATAAAGAGACATTTTACATCAACTGTACTTGCAAATCAACAAAAGAATGGTTTCACCAGGAGAAAGTTAAAGCTTTGGAATAGCCCAGCCAGAGCCCAGACCTGATTAAAAATAAAAATCTGTGGATGACCTGAAGAGGGCGCTGTACATTGTGTGCACAATTATTAGGCAAATTAGTATTTTAACCATATCATCATTTTTATGCAGATTTTCCAATTCCAAACGGTGTAAACTGGTATGCTCACTGAATGAATCAGATCAGGTGATGTGTTCTTGTGTAATGAAGGAGGATGTTACCCAAGGATACAACACCCTTTATCACAGTGTGCAGAATTATTAGGCAGCTTGTTGTCCTCAGGCAAAATGGGCCAAAAATTGGATTTAACTGATCCTAAAAAGTCAAAAATTGTTACAAGTCTTACAAAGGGATCCAGAACTCTTGAAATTGCTAAAATATTGGGGTGTAAACACAGAACCATCAAAAGTTTAGTTGCAAATAATCAACAGGGTCACAAAAATGTGTTGAAAAATAAAGACGCACATTTACTGCCAAATATTTGAGAAGAATGAATCATGAAGCGACCAGGAACCCATTATTCTCCATTATTATACATTATTCTTACATATTCGGGTTTCAGGGTTATCAAACTTTTGGATTGACAGACAGCAATGTAATACCGTATTTTTCAGACTATAAGACGTACCGGACCATAAGACGCACCCCAAATTTTGGGGTGGAAAATAGAAAAATATTTTTTATAAGATGAAGGCCCATCTTATAGTCTGAATAGGTACGGTATCTTACCTGGGGGGCAGTGGAGCGAGGTTCACAGGAGACAGGGTCCCTCAGGAAGTAGGCAGCTGCAGCAGAAGAGGTCAGATGCTGTGGAGCCTGTGCCGGGGCCTGTGCCTGGCTGAGGCCCCCAGTCTGGCCGATTCCTGTGCGGGGGCCTCTGGCTGAGACTGGGGCCGAGACTGAGGCCGGGGCCTCAGGCGGGGGCTGGTGCCGGGGCTTCTGGCTGGGGCTGGTGCCAAGTATTCTGGCTGGGGCTGGGGCCGAGGCTTCTGGCTGGGTCTGAGGCCACTGGCTTGGGTTGAGGCCGGGGACTCTTGCTGGGGCTGGTGCTGGGGATTCTGGCTGGAGCCAAGGCCTCTGGCTGGGGCCGGGGCCTCTGGCTGGGGTTGAGGCCGGGGACTCTGGCTGGGGCTGGTGCCGGGGCTGAGGCTGGGGTCTCGGGCTGGGGCTTGGGCCTCTGACTGAGGTCTGTACCGGGCTGTGGCCGGTGCTGGGCTGTGAGCGGTGAAGCAGTGCGGCCTGCGCAGATTTCCGGTGTGCGCGGCCATCTTCCTAGAGCTGTGATCTACAGGAAAATGGCCGCCGGAGCTACCGGTCCGTGCATGTGTGGCACCCCAGGGGTCTGGTTTCCACAGTAACAGCAATGTTATGTCTGAGAGCAGGTGGGAGGTCTCTTGGTCAGGGATCCTATGCATGCCACACCTCCTGCCCAGTCCTGGGAGGGGAAGAACTTCCCCTATATAAACCTAGGGCTGAGGCAGGGTTAGTGAGTAGAGAAGAAGTAGAGACAGAGAAGCAGATATAGGAAAAGAACATCAGGAGCTCTGTGCGAGCAGTGCTACAAGGAGTCAGGGGCTGGCAGCTGCAGAGCTCGCCCTGACTGAGAAGTTATCACCGGACCCGGAGTCCGAGGCTGTGGGGACTAACTCCTATTCCAGCAGCAGAAACCGACCGGCAGGGGATTGCAGGTCCTCTGGCCCAGAAACCCGAAGGCACGGTCACACGCGTGGGACCAGCACCGCCGTCGTGGAGCGGAAGCTACTAGAAGGCCCCGAGTCACCGGCCATACGGGTGAGCACCACACGGTACACTCAGGGACGTGGGCTACTTATACCCGCCTCTAGCAAGGTAGCCAGAAGAGTATCGTTAGTTTGGGAGGCCTACAACTCCGCCTGGCCAGGAGAGATCCCATCTGCTCAAGGACTGACCAGGCCCCAATCGCTAGCCAGTACTCCGGGCGGGTCTATCGTTGTCACCAGTAAAGACCCTGAACTACACCGTACCGTCTCCGAGTGGATCCTGCTACCCCCATCATCCACGTCGGCTGCCCTGAGGCCATACCCCTCCCGTTGGGGGTTATACTATCACGCTGCACAATCCTACCACCGGCCTCAGCGGTCTGCCCTGCAGCAGCAGCTCCTTAGCTGTACTCAACGGGTGGCGTAGTCGTCCAACATCTACCGCTAATACAGCGCCACTTAGTCTGACTCCCTGGGCACGGACCGGATCACCGCCACGAGACTACAACCCTCAAGAGATCCGGCTCCGGGTAAGCTCCCGCGTGCGCAACGCAGCGCGACACAGGCCCCGGGGCGCGTCAACTTTTGGCGTAGTCGGCAGGATCTCGTGCCCGCAACCACCGGGTACTGCGTGCCTGAAAAAGACTGTTCAGACTTACCAGTGGTGAAGATTCCCGCCATCCGTGGAGGTTTCCCGCCATCCGGCGCCATCTTCTACCTTCTTCCCGCCATCCGCGAAGTTTTCCCGCCATCCGGCGCCATCTTCTGCCTTCTTCCCGCCATCCATGGAGTTTTCCCGCCGTTGGACGCCATCTTGAGGACGCCGCGCGGGAAGAAGAGGGGCGTGGATTCGGAAAGCGCGCGAGAACTGAAGCCCCGCCTCACGTCCGGACGTTGCGTAAGGTCCTGAAAGGAGCCCAGCAGACGCCGACGTCACAGGAGCGCGACGGAAGGTCCTCAACCCTGACGATCCACTGCGGAGCCGCGGCCTACGGAAGAGGATCATCGCAAGGTAGGCCACGGTCCACTAGGGGGGAGAAGGATGCCGGATACGGAGGAGAGCTTCACCGCTTCAACCCCCGCCAGCGCCACCGCTGTTGCGGTCATGCCTTTCACCATGCCCTATATCCCGGGGGCAGCCTGGCTACCCCAGTACTCAGGGGAGTCACATACCCTGCATGACTTTAGAGAAAAGCTGGATAGCCTCTTCCAGGTGTACCCCCTCACAGAGGAGCAAAAAGTGAGCATCCTGGTGGCCCAATTAACCGGGGCAGCCCAAAGGGAGGTAAAGTCCTGGCCACCTGGGGGGAGGACTGTCGCAGGGATACTAACCCGGCTGAGGGACACCTTTGATACCCGCACCTCAGCCGAGATCAAGCTTAGATTCTACGGGTGCAAACAGTGGGCACATGAGAGTATAAGGCACTATGCCCTGAACCTACAAGAGGCCCTGAGAGCCATTAAGCAGACCGACCCTGACGGCGTGGGAGACGAGGACAGGCTGTTGACTGAACAATTTATAGAGGGTTTATATTGCAATGCCCACCGAACCCAGTTGCGGGCAATGGCCTTACAGGACCCTCATCTGGGATTTGCACAGTTCAAAGACAGAGCCATCCGGGTGCTTCGAGAACCATCACCAGGTGGCGTTGTGACCCCCAGACGCCCCACTACCACTTACCACCAGGAGGCGGCGCCCTTGTCGGCAGGGCCTGTGGGAGCTGATGCGCAGGCTTTGAACAATGACCCGGCTCCAGACCTGCACCATCAGGTCCAAGAGCTAGCTAAAAGCGTTGCTGCGCTAACCCGAACTGTGCAGTCTTTACAGGTTTCCACTCCAGGGAAGATCCAGCTGGCATCCGGACCGGAGGACATCCCGTGGCGTCGACCAAGGAGGACCCCACCGGCCAGAGGAAGACCCAGCGACCGATACAACGAGGACGGACGACCCATCTGCCGCCGCTGCAATCAACCCGGACATATGGCAAGGTACTCTCCTTTAAACTGGCACAACCTGG
Source organism: Phyllobates terribilis (assembly GCF_046119375.1). Lineage (NCBI taxonomy): Eukaryota > Metazoa > Chordata > Amphibia > Anura > Dendrobatidae > Phyllobates > Phyllobates terribilis. The sequence goes on along the minus strand of NW_027363240.1, from coordinate 806,108 downwards.
GGTAGAGGGCCAACCCCCAGGAAAAAGATCACAAGGCCCATCGAACTGGCTCGACAAATATGTGGGAGGACGTCCAGTCTTACCCGTGGTTCTGGATGGCATTCCTATGAGTGCCCTACTGGACACCGGGTCACAGGTCACCACCATCCCGTACGTGCTCTTCAAGCAGTACTGGAATGACTCGGATATCACCCGCTACCCTGACGACGACTTGAGTATCATCGCCAGCAATGGTCAGCCCGTGCCACAGATTGGATTTAAAGAGGTGACCATTAAAATCGGTAGAGTCGAACTAGCAGCACAGGGACTGATCATTGTAGACATTGACAAACACGAGAGTCACCCAAAGATAACTCTAGGAACTAATGTAATTGAAAATTGTCTTGCAGAGGTGATTTTCCTTTTACAGCAGGTTGCCAAGAACGCCAGCTCCGGCCAGCAGCGAGTGCTCCAGAAAGAGATCCGGGCACTGATGCGACGGCAACAGCTAGAACTCTCCGGTGGTGAGATTGGTAGCGTGCGAATGTGTGACCCTTTCCCTATTGCCATGCCCCCGAAAAGTGAAATGATGATTTGGTGCCGGGCAGCTATTGGTCTGAGAGGTAGAGATTACCAGGCAATGGTAGAACCAGTTTACTCAGACAGTAGGCCCACCATTTTGACAGCACGGGGGGTGGTCAATGTACGCCATGGGAGGGTGCCCGTTCGCATAATAAATATCGGGAAGAGGGAAGTGTACCTGCCCCGGTATGCCACGCTAGCCAAATTATATACCATCAATCAAGATTCCATACAGTCCGTAGAACCCTTGCCTCCATCTTCCCCGGAGGAAGGTAACGGCTCTCCGAAAACAATGGAGGACTGGTGTCAGCAACTACATTTGGGTACTGACTCCACTCCCTCACACCAGAAACAGGGAGTCTATCGGGTGGTTCAAGAGTACGAGAGAGTGTTTAGTAAACACCCGTTAGACTTCGGGCGAGTCAAGGGGGTAGAACACCACATCCCCACGGGAGACCATCCTCCCATAAAAGAGAGGTATCGACCCGTACCCCCTGCACACTACCAACACGCCAAGGGGATGCTTAGAGACATGAAGGAGGCTGGGGTGATCAGGGATAGCTGTAGCCCCTGGGCAGCTCCACTAGTCTTAGTCAAAAAGAAAGACAACACCATGAGTATGTGTGTAGATTACCGGAAAATCAACCGTATCACACACAAGGATGCGTATCCCTTACCAAGGATAGAGGAGTCTTTGGCTGCTTTAAGATCTGCTAACTTCTTCTCTACCTTGGATCTCACTAGTGGGTACTGGCAGGTTCCTGTAGCAGAGGCGGACCGGGAGAAGACCGCATTCACCACCCCGATGGGACTTAGCGAGTTTACCTGCATGCCGTTCGGACTCTGCAATGTACCAGGAACCTTCCAACGATTAATGGAGTGCGGTCTGGGCCACAGAAACTTCGAGACGGTCCTGTTGTACCTGGACGATGTCATCGTATATTCCAAGACGTATGAGGACCACCTGAAACACCTGGCGGAAGTGTTCGAAGCTCTGGCAAGCTACGGCCTAAAGGTGAAACCCTCCAAGTGTCACCTCCTGAAACCAAAGGTGCAGTACCTGGGACACGTGGTGAGCGCTGATGGAGTGGCTCCCGACCCTGATAAGATCACCGCAATTAAGGAATGGCCAAGTCCCTCCAGTGTAAAGGAAGTGCGGCAGTTCCTCGGGTTGGTAGGCTATTACCGCAGATTCATCCCCGGTTTCACCAAAAAGGCAGCTCCTATGCAGGACCTCCTGATAGGCCAGTCCCGGAAGGCCAAGAACCAGAAGCCACCCTTCAGATGGGAGAAGTTAGAAGAAGAGTCCTTCCGCCGGCTGAAGATGGCCCTCACGGGGGATGAAATCCTGGCGTACCCTGATTACAGCCAGCCCTTTATCCTCTACACCGACGCAAGTAACATCGGGCTAGGAGCCGTGCTGTCCCAGATCCAGCAGGGGAAAGAACGAGTAATCGCTTACGCCAGCCGAAAACTGCGATCCACCGAAAGAAACCCTGAGAATTACAGCTCATTTAAGCTAGAGTTCCTGGCAGTGGTGTGGGCAGTCACCGAACGCTTTAAGCACTACCTCGCTTCTTCCCGGTTCACCGTGTACACGGATAACAACCCGTTGACACACCTGGACACGGCAAGACTCGGTGCCCTAGAGCAGAGATGGATGGCCCGTCTGTCCAACTACGAGTTCACAATCAAATACCGGGCAGGAAGCTCCAATACCAACGCGGACGCCCTGTCCAGGATGCCAAACCTACCGGACGTAGGAGAAGATCCAGAGGGACTGGAAGAAGTCGAACTCCCCGCGTTCCACCGTCATGGGACTATCCAGTATTCCCATCGGGTAAGGAGTAAGCAAGCCGCTACGTTTAACCCCTTGCCTCACTACAACTGGGAGGAAACGCAAGACAGTGACCCTGCCGTCCGGCTCGTGAAGGAGATGCTGACTCGGCCAGAGGCTCGCCTTGACCCAGACGCTCCGGAGGAAGCCAAGCAACTGTGGGCTGAGAAGAGTCGACTGTTCCTTTACAAGGGGAAGTTGTGCCGCAGAATGGTTAACTCCCGGACGCATGAACTAATCTGGCAAGTAGTGGTGCCACGGAGAGACGCAGCCATGGTGATGGAAGCATACCACGATGGGGCTGGACACTTCGGATGGAAGAAGCTGGAGTTCCTGCTGCGTGGGCGGTTCCACTGGGTAGGCATGAGGGGAACCATCGAGAGGTGGTGCAGAGACTGTGGCCCGTGCAACCTAAGAAGGAAGGACCGTGCCAGCCAGAAGACTCCCCTGCAGTCCATCGTCACCCGGCAGCCGTTGGAACTGGTAGCCTTGGATCATGTAAAACTGACCCCAAGCAGAAGTGGCTACGTCTACACGTTAACCATTGTGGATCATTACTCCCGGTTCTTGGTTGTCGTCCCCGTTAAGGACTTAACGGCTCAAACAGCAGCTAGAGCCTTCCAGCAGCACTTCTGCCGTCCACACGGGTACCCGGACCAAGTGCTGACGGACCAGGAACCTGCCTTTGAAGCGGAGGTCTTCCAGGAATTCTGCAATCTGTATGGCTGCCGGAAGATAAGGACGACACCCTATCATCCGCAAACTAATGGACTTTGTGAGAAAATGAACCAGGTGGTAATGGATCTCCTGAAAACGTTGCCCCTGGAAGAACGCAGCCTGTGGCCTGAGAAGCTGCCCGATCTGGTGGACCTATACAACCACATCCCGGTAGGTTCCACCAACTGTACCCCGGCTTACCTAATGAGGGCGAGACCTGGTAAGTTACCTGTTGACCTGGAAATGGGAGTCCTGACACCCGAGGACACCTCACCAGAAGCAGACTGGGACACAGAGAGGCAGCAGCAGTACCGGAAAGTACAGGAGAGCGTGGAGCGAAGTCTCTGTCAGGCTAGGGAAAGACAAGAGAAAACTTACAACCAGTATGCTCCCGCTGTTCCCCTGGTACCCGGAGAGCAGGTCTTGAAGAGGAAAAGACGGCTCCACAAGTTGGACGACCAGTGGGAGAAGGACCCGTACACCGTACTGCCCTCAAGCCACGAGAACCCGAAAGTCTGTACCATCAGTAAAGAAGGAGGGGAGACTATAGCCATTGTATCCCGGGATCACCTGAAGAAGTGTCCTGAACAGCTACGGAACCCTGAAGAGGAACAAGAAGACCATCGACCCGTAGAGGAAAGGGAAGATGTGGTTAGTACTGTGCTCGGAGACTTCCCTCGGTCCTGGACTCAAGTCAATGGTGCAGTTGTGGTACCCGTCCTCACGTTCCTCCAACCAGCATCCCAAGTGCCTACGGAGCAACAGGTAGAGCTGGAAGAGCAGCCGGTCCAGGAGGCAGAAGACTCCACACAAGCAGAACAGGAGGATCAACCCTCTGCTTATAGTGAGCCTGCCGTACCCCTAGTGAGCCAAAGAGCCGGTAGGCAGCTGCCCAGTTTACCCTTGACAGCTCCTACACCCTGTAGTTCAGGGCTAGACAGTCAGCTCCGTAGGTCCACTAGGGCCACTAGAGGCCAGTTACCCGCACGTTGGAGGATTTGAAGTGTATAAATTGTTTTATTTGTGGTTACCTGTTTTTCTTGTTGCTTGTGTATAATTATGTGTTTCTAGTTATTTATAGGAGTCCTTGGTGGATTTACCGGAAATCCTTGTACATGGTTGGAGCGTAACCTAGGAATGGACTAAAGACTGTTAAGGACTCGGGGCAGGACAGACCCCTACCTGGTTACGTCTCCCTGTTTTGGTGAAATGGACACCTTGCTTTTCTTCAAAAACTGCACCCGGTTGCGGACACGCCGTGACCATCTTTATATGTTTTTCTTATTGTACTATTATTGTTTATACCTTGTTATGTTTAAAAATATGTTTAGTCCCGGAGTACTAAATTTCACTAGGGGGGAATGTGGCACCCCAGGGGTCTGGTTTCCACAGTAACAGCAATGTTATGTCTGAGAGCAGGTGGGAGGTCTCTTGGTCAGGGATCCTATGCATGCCACACCTCCTGCCCAGTCCTGGGAGGGGAAGAACTTTCCCTATATAAACCTAGGGCTGAGGCAGGGTTAGTGAGTAGAGAAGAAGTAGAGACAGAGAAGCAGATATAGGAAAAGAACATCAGGAGCTCTGTGGGAGCAGTGCTACAAGGAGTCAGGGGCTGGCAGCTGCAGAGCTCGCCCTGACTGAGAAGTTATCACCGGACCCGGAGTCCGAGGCTGTGGGGACTAACTCCTATCCAGCAGCAGAAACCGACCGGCAGGGGATTGCAGGTCCTCTGGCCCAGAAACCCGAAGGCACGGTCACACGCGTGGGACCAGCACCGCCGTCGTGGAGCGGAAGCTACTAGAAGGCCCCGAGTCACCGGCCATACGGGTGAGCACCACACGGTACACTCAGGGACGTGGGCTACTTATACCCGCCTCTAGCAAGGTAGCCAGAAGAGTATCGTTAGTTTGGGAGGCCTACAACTCCGCCTGGCCAGGGCAGATCCCATCTGCTCAAGGACTGACCAGGCCCCAATCGCTAGCCAGTACTCCGGGAGGGTCTATCGTTGTCACCAGTAAAGACCCTGAACTACACCGTACCGTCTCCGAGTGGTTCCTGCTACCCCCATCATCCACGTCGGCTGCCCTGAGGCCATACCCCTCCCGTTGGGGGTTATACTATCACGCTGCACAATCCTACCACCGGCCTCAGCTGTCTGCCCTGCAGCAGCAGCTCCTTAGCTGTACTCAACGGGTGGCGTAGTCGTCCAACATCTACCGCTAATACAGCGCCACTTAGTCTGACTCCCTGGGCACGGACCGGATCACCGCCACGAGACTACAACCCTCAAGAGATCCGGCTCCGGGTAAGCTCCCGCGTGCGCAACGCAGCGCGACACAGGCCCAGGGGCGCGTCACATGCACCGGCTCGGGAGGCAATTTTCCTGTAGTTCACAGCTCTAGGAAGATGACCGCGCATACCGGAAACCTGCACAGGCCGCACGCCCCTCACAGCCCGACACCGGCCCCAGCCCCAGTACAGGCCAGGCACAGGTGCCGACCCCAGCCGCACACCTCTGCTGACGCTGCCGCCACTAAACCCACCGCGTTCCTGGAGGACTACACCGCAGGTAACGTTTGGACTATAAGACGCACCCCCCATTTTCTTTCCAAATATTGGGGAAAAAAAGTGCGTCTTATGGTCCGAAAAACACGGTAATAATAAAATTAATCATCAAAAATACAAATTGTATAATAATTGTGCTGACATATTACAGAACTACAATCTTCCTGGAGGTCCAGAAATACAAGGTGTTCAATGCTCAGAGACATGGCCAAGGTAAGGAAGGATGAAACCCAAACACCACTGAACAAGACACAGAAGTACAAGATGTTCAGTGCTCAGAGACATGGCTGAGGTAAGGAAGGCTGGAATCTGACCACCACTAAAGAAAACAGAGAAGCTGAAATGTCAAGACTGGGCCAAGAATTATCTGAAGACAGAGAAAGCTTTATGGACTGATGAGATGAGAGTGACTCTTAACAAACCAGATTGATGGGCCCATGGCTGGATCAGTGTTGGGCACAGACCTCGACTTTCACTCAGATGCCAGAAAGGGGGTAGGGTACTGCTATGTGCTGCTAATATTAAAGATGAGCTAGTTGGACCTTTTTGGGTTCAAGATGGACTCAAAATCAACTCCCAAACCTCCTAGTACCTGCCTGCCTGTCTGTATACCAGCCGTGCCTACCAGTACTCGCCTGCCTATCTGCATTCCCATTGGACCTACCGCACCTGCCGGTGCTTATCTACACACCAGCCAAACCTGCCCGTTTCTGCATACCCCGGTGTGGGTCAATATCTGTGTGACCGAGGTCTGCCCTGGAGTGGCATCTGGGCCACCTCTCTAGTCCATCCTCGGACCGCGGAGTCGATTAAGCCGCCGTGCGTCCGGGGTCAGATCTGGCGAGGCCCTTAGTCACACCCCTCCAGGCACTCCTCGGTTTGTGGCCCAGTGGGACCACAAACCACGCTCACGCCAGAAGATCCAGGTGTGAGCGTAACAAAGGGCGACTATGTTGGCAACTGATTTTTTTTTTTTTTTTAAATGTCAGAAATGTGTTTTTGTACATTTTAAGTAGTTTGATTATTATTCTCACATTAACAGATGAAAATAAACAATTGAAATTGGAAATTTTAAGTTTTTCATTTATTTGCATAATAATTCTACTCTAATTGATGTCCAATACGCATAGATCTTCTAAGAAAGATGAAACCTCACTTTTACTTTCTTAAATATTCGGGTTTCAGGGTTATTAAACTTTTGGATTGATAGACAGCAATGTAATAATTATAAAAAGAATCATCAAAACTACAAATTGCATAATAATTGTGCAGACAGTGTACAGTACAGACCAAAAGTTTGGACACACCTCATTTAAAGATTTTTTTTTATTTTCAGGACTATGAAAACTGTACATTCACACTGAAGGCATCAAAACTATGAATTAACACCTGTGGAATTATATAGTTAACAAAAATGTGTGAAACAACTGAAAATATGTCTTATATTCTAGGTTCTTCAAAGTAGCCACCTTCTGCTTTGATGACTGCTTTGCACACACTTGGCATTCTCTTGATGAGCTTCAAGAAGTTGTCACCGGAAATGGTCTTCCAACAATCTTGAAGGAGTTCCCAGAGATACTTACCACTTGTTGGCCCTTTTGCCTTCACTCTGCGGTCCAGCTCTCCCCAAACCATCTCAATTGGGTTCAGGTCTGGTGACTGTGGAGAACAGGTCATCTGGCGTAGCACGCCATCACTCTCTTTCTTGGTCAAATAGCCCTTACACAGCCTGGAGGTGTGTTTGGGGTCATTGTCCTGTTGAAAAATAAATGGTGGTCCAACTAAACGCAAACCGGATGGAATAGCATGCTGCTGCAAGATGCTGTGGTAGCCATGCTGGTTCAGTATGCCTTCAATTTTGAATAAATCCCCAACAGTGTCACCAGCAAAGCACCCCCACACCATCACACCTCCTCCTCCTTGCTTCACGGTGGGAACCAGGCATGTAGAGTCCATCCGTTCACCTTTTCTGCGTCGCACAAAGACTCGGTGCTTGGAACCAAAGATCTCAAATTTGGACTCATCAGACCAAAGCACAGATTTCCACTGGTCTAATGTCCATTCCTTGTGTTCTTTAGCCCAAACAAGTCTCTTCTGCTTGTTGCCTGTCCTTAGCAGTGGTTTCCTAGCAGCTATTTTACCATGAATGCCTGCTGCACAAAGTCTCCTCTTAACAGTTGTTGAAGAGATGTGTCTGCTGCTAGAACTCTGTGTGGCATTGACCTGGTCTCTAATCTGAGCTGCTGTTAACCTGCGATTTCTGAGGCTGGTGACTCGGATAAACTTATCCTCAGAAGCAGAGGTGACTCTTGGTCTTCATTTCCTTGGGTGGTCCTCATGTGAGAGAGTTTCTTTGTAGCGCTTGATGGTTTTTGCAACTGCACTTGGGGACACTTTCAATGTTTGCCCAATTTTTCGGACTGACTGACCTTCATTTCTTAAAGTAATGATGGCCACTCTTTTTTCTTTACTTAGCTGCTTTTTTCTTGCCATAATACAAATACTAACAGTCTATTCAGTAGGACTATCAGCTGACTTCTGCACAACACAACTGATGGTCCCAACCCCATTTATAAGGCAAGAAATCCCACTTATTAAACCTGACAGGGCACACTTGTGAAGTGAAAACCATTTCTGGTGACTACCTCTTGAAGGTCATAAAGAGAATGACAAGAGTGTGCAAAGCAGTCATCAAAGCAAAAGGTGGCTACTTTGAAGAACCTAGAATATAAGACATATGTTCAGTTGTTTCACACTTTTTTGTTAACTATATAATTCCACATGTATTAATTCACAGTTTTGATGCCTTCAGTGTGAATGTACAATTTTCATAGTCATGAAAATACAGAAAAATCTTTAAATGAGAAGGTGTGTCCAAACTTTTGGTCTGTACTGTATATTTCTTCTTAAGCAAGATAGTTATAATAGTTAAAATATAACATTTATTATATATATATTAAAATTTTCCTTCAAGTAAAAAAACCTAAATGGGCCAAATAGTGAACCCTGGGTCTTCTGAATACCATCAATAACTTATGATAGTGTATACATGCGAACCACACCTCAACATATCAAATGCCAAGTGCGTGGGGTTTAGAAAAATCAACCTCAATTCATCCAGAGCATTGGATTAAACACTACCCTTGCTAATATTGGTTGGCAATTTTTATAGCAATCATATAGGGATACCATGTATGCGCTCAAAAAATTAGGTATACAATAAACTCCCAAATGCCCTTTAAACACTGCAGGCACCATAGACTATACAGTAAAATCCCATATGACCTCTATTCAATAAGGTACCGTGGACTATGTCAGGGAAAATCAACAAAGCCCCCCTGAAAGAATCCTTCGGGTTATTGTTATATGAAACAAAATGAAACAATCTCACCCAATCCTAAAGTGCATCATGGCTTGATTCATCCTGGTGTAATGTCATCCTATTGTTCATGACCAAAATATACTGGAGGTATCCTGCTCCCAACGCGTTTCCTCCTAAAGTGGAACCCTGGGTCTTTTGAAAGGAGGATAAGGGCTGTTTGAAATGGTGGAGACCCTAAGCCCCCTTTTTTAGTCTCCCCTGATGAATCTACTTTAGGAGGAAACGCGTTGGGAGCAGGATACCTCCAGTATGTTTTGGTCATGAATAATAGGATGACATTACACCAGGATGAATCAAGCCATTACTTGAAGGAAAATTTTAATATATATCTAATAAATGTTATATTTTAACTACCTTGCTTAAGAATTTTGATTAATCTGGTGGTTACCCCGATAGCTTGTTATATACTGTATATCTCTCCCTATCTCTCTCAGGGGGCCTAGGAGTCCCATTTCCCTCGTCCCCTTTCCCGACACCTCTGTATTCCTTTCAGAATGTCATTTCACATTTTCCACATATACAAAGATACTGGCCCCGTGTAACTGCTGACACTCAGGCAGCTTTAGTTCAGGGTCCTATATGGAGGCACGCAGCCGCTGCTTTTCCTTCCTGCTGCTGCTGACAATGTGATAGTGTGCAATAAGCTCACTGATTGGTGGAGCAGTCCTGCTTGCTGACTGTTGTTCTGCCTATCAGCACTGTACACACTTACCCGAGATTAGGAAGGGGATGAGGAGCCCACTAACTGCTGTTACTGTTTGGTCCCCCCTTTTTACCTATCCTATAAAGCCTGAGTTGGACAGAAAGTTGAGGAGGGTGTTTAACATAAAAATAAAATATATGTTATTTCTATTAGCTGTGACTGACGCCGTCCTGCCACCTGCCGCCCTGGGCACTGGACCTTCAGTGCCTTGTAGCAAATACAACCCTACACCAGAATGGTGCTGGAAAGAAATGCAATGTGTTCTGCATACATCAAAGCCTCATACAGCTATGCCACTTAAAAAATAATAAAGATATGGCTGCTAAAAAGCAGAAAGGGAAAAACATGGCCAGTAATTAAAGCCCTTCCAGCAGGGTTGTAACTATACTTGATGGAAGAGTCACAGTCACATCTGGGCTCTTGAGCCTAAAGGGGTCCAGATACCTTTGTCCACATGAAAAGATCAATACTATTAATGAGCTGTGATAGATGGGGTCTTTGTTGGAGATTTTAGGCACACAAGCCTTAAGCTACGCCCCAGCCTTCCAGGTCTGGTCATTAAGTGGTTAATAGTTGTGAGCAAACCTTTGAAAGTAACATTTTCCCTCTAAATAAAGTAAGCCTAGTGATCAATAATGTGAGAGTTTTACTTTACAAAGGAAAATGTGGAGCAAATTGTATCAAAAGTATCACAGCATAAAATATTGTCCGCGCCATCTGATAGCGATTTAGGGAGTGTTCCCCATATCTGATGCATTTATTTAGAGTTGTCATTTACAGTATGTCACTTCAGAACTTTTCATAAACCCTTTCTCCTGTCTTTTCTACAGCACACATTTCTAGAACATTACCACTCCACTTTCCTGGCATTGTTTGTTGATAAAAGTCCCCAATGTATTTCTTAATTATCGGAATGAAAAATAAAATTAATTATACTATTTGTTAAAGAAAAGATTATAACACATATAAGATTATGCCATATATATGGATGGCACATAAGGCTGAGTTCTATTGGTCAGTTAGTGATCACATGACCAGTGCGACAGGGAAGTTCTATGTGAGTGACAGTTGGCAGTTGGTCAGAGACTGGAGATGGTGGAGAACTCTGCTAGCCCCAAACAAAGCGCTAAAATGGATTGTGAGGACGAAGAGGAGATTGTAGTGAAGAGGAGAAGAGGACAGAAAAGATGTCTAATTTCTGACTCATCGGCTGATGAGCAGAATATGATGGAGGATGAAGAAGAAGTTGAGAGGAGGAGAAGAGGGAAGAAGCTAAGATCAATTTCTGACTCATCGGCTGATGAGCAGAATATGATGGAGTACAAAGATGAAGTTGTGAGGAGGAGAAGAGGGAAGAAGGTAAGACCAATTTCTGACTCATCGGCTGATGAGCAGAATATGATGGAGTACAAAGATGAAGTTGTGAGGAGGAGAAGAGGGAAGAAGGTAAGACCAATTTCTGACTCATCGGCTGATGAGCAGAATGTGATAGAGGAAAAAGAGGTTACCTTAAAGAGGAAAGGACCAAAGAGACGACGTGCCATCCACACCTCATCTGATGAAGAAAAGATGCCAAAGAACAAGAGCAAGAAGACAACATCCAGCTACTCTACGAAGATGTCTTCCAACCAAACCATCATTCAAGCAGATGAAGATGTGCCAATGGTGAAAAAATGTGCCAAGAAGAGAAAACTCATCCTGGTCACTTCAAAAGATGCAAAGAAGCCGCTGATCAAGAAAGAAGATGACATCCAGACGCGAGAAGACCGTCTGGATGTCCCAAAAGACTCAGGTAGATATATAAATACACACACTAACATAGGAGTCATAGTCACATCCCCTACACAAGCATTTTATATGAAGTCTCTTCTATTGTACTGAGATTTGGGACAAACACAAGTGACATTATTACAAATATACATTTATTGCATGGCAAGGGGGTGGCAGCATGGCATGTGCCCTGGGTGCTGAGTTCCCTGTTTGTGGTCACAAGCTCTATAGCGACAGTTAGTTAGTTGTTAGTGAATGTAATCTTTGATATCTAAGCTACTGTAATGCCCTTCACATAGGGAAAGTGACATAGCTAATCAGAAGAACTATACTACATTTCCAATTGCTAATATAATTATTGCAAAAAAAGAACCACTCACCGGTCCTATAAAAATCCAACGTTTTTATTCAAGACATCATATAAAAATTGGCTGAAGGAGAGAGTGAAGCACATGGGATGGACGACGGCCGTTTCCAGAACTCGTTGAAGCGCAGAAAGGCGCGAAATGGCTGTCGTCCATCCCATGTGCTTCACTCTCCCCTGCAGCCAGTTTTAATACAATGTATTGAATAAAAATGTTGGATTTTAATAGGACTGGAGAGTTCCACTATGTTTTTCTTTTTTTTAAATGTTCATGGACTTTATCAGGTGTGCACCCGGTATCTCTAGGCGTGATTGCTCTGTCTAAATACAAGTGTATAAGGAAACACACAGGTTTTGGTGCTGGCTTTAACTTTCTTTGTTCATGTTAATATTATTATTATTACACCTACTACATATTGGGATAGGATCTTGGAGATAGGAATACCCCTTTAAGTTATTACTGGATACAAACTAGTAATTAATGGTAACCTGGTCAGGTTATTTCACTGTAAAAACAAAGCCTTGGCAACAACAGCAAAATTATTTTTTTTTTACCATTTTATCTTAAATAAAAAAAAATGTTCTGCTTTTTAGTCCATTATATGGCAAACTGAATGGTGCAATTTACTTGTCTCGTAAAAAAACAAGGCCTAATATGGCTGTCAATGAAAAAATAAAAACATTATGGCTCTTGAACTATGGGGAAACAAACTTGGCCGCAGTGATAAAGTGTCCATCCCGCACTGCTGTCCTCAATGGTGAGAGACCTGTCAATCACCTGGAGCGGTACTGGGAGAAGCCGACTGGGTGGCAGCACCGGACTGGTCACGTCACATCCTATGATCCAGCAGCGTCTTCAAACTGTATGTTCTCTGAAATACTGGAGCATTTCAGAGGAAAATATTCCTGGCTGCAATTGTGCAGCCGGCTCTGATTCACGCTGCCCGCAGTTTGGGCACAATGGATCACATGACATGTTCCCTTTAACCCTTTTTTTATTGCCATAGCCGTATTAGGGCTTGTTTTATTTACAAGACGAGTTATAGCTTTGAATTGCGCCTTTAAATTAACCATATAATGTGCTGCAAACAGGAAAAACAACCACTGTTGTTGCTGAGGTTTTGCTTTTACAGTGCAATGAGCTGGTGACTTAATTTTACGGGTCACTACAATTACACTGATACCAAACTTATGTGGACTTTTTTTTATTTTATTGCTTTTAAAGTGAACCTCTCACATCCCAAAATGCTATTAACCGGCTGATATGGGGTTAATCTGCAGGTTAATAACTTTCTAAAGCCATGCGACCGCCGTACTGAGAGCCTCGGCTACCAGAAGGAAGGGAAGATTATTCCTCTCGGCAGCCTCCGGTTTTCAGTCACAGAGGCGGCCGATGTGGCTTTAGTTACTGCTTAGTACATAATGAGTGACGGCTGCAACCACTCCCCGGTACTGACTGACAGCCAACTCTGTACTGATGCACTGCTGAGCCGGCTGTCAGTCAGTGCTGTGGCGTGGTTACTGCCGCAGGTCACTATGTACTGCGTGGTGACTGAAGACGCCCCGGCCGCGCCTCTATGACTGAAAGCCGGAGAATGACGGGAGGAATACAATTAATTCATCCCCGGTAGCCAGATTTCAGAGCAGCGGCTGCACGGCTTCAGAGCGCTATTACCCGGAAGATTAACCCCATATCTGCAGCTAAATAGTGCTTTGGGATGTGACAGGTTCCCTTTAAAACATTAAAAACATTTTTTTATTTAGTTTGTGTTATTATTATTATGTAAGATCCATAACTTGTTTCTTGCTGAGCTTTAGTTTTTATTGGTACAACTTTAGGGATACAAACAACATTTGTTACATTTTTGGGGGGATGTGGGATGACTGAAAAACAGCAATCCAGGTGTTTTTTTTTTCTTTTATGGTATTCATTGAATGAGAGAAATAATGTCACATTTGAAAGATCTGACTTTTACAGGCTCAACAGTCATGTGACATACATGCGAGTAAGGGGTTAAAGGGTTTTCTAGGTTCTGAAGTTTAAAGGGGTTCTCCAGGCTTGGGGCTAAAGTCTGCAGTCACTGTATATGATTGCGGCCTTGTGAATCCTCACAGTGCGCACAGTAGCGCTATCAGATTTCTCCTGTGCCGGCGCCAGGAGTGGGCGCAAGTATGTGATTTGCATACTCCCGGCCACATTCCGTCTAGACATGATCGGCTTTTGTCTATTCACTTGTATTGAGCCAGGCCGCGGCCCTCTAGTCGTCACGTGACCGCATGTATACAAATTACACACTTGCAGTCACGTTTCTGCCCACTTCTGGCGCCAATGAATGCTGACAGCGCGCACAATGAACCCTAAGCCCGGACAACCCCTTTAGACAGAACTTGTCATGTGCAAAAATGCTATTTGTCAGCAGATATGGAGTTTATATGCTGGTAAGCAGCATTATAATCCTGGCCAGCTTTACATTCTCCCAGGAGCGACTCGTCTCAGTCCCTGGGGCGTGCACGGAGCGGTCAGCACTGACTACACTGTGTTATGCAAATAATATTTTCTCAGATTTTCCCAAATTACCTATATGAATTGCAGTCATTGTAATTTTCCAGTCAAATAACTATTAGAGTACAATTGAAAGGTTTTTGTACAAACTGCCTATGATAACAGTATATTTTTAAAAAAATAAAAAACTCAAACTGCACTCAAAATGCATGTTCCAAATTATTATGCACAGCAGAGTTTTCAACTTTTTCATTTTAATAAAGAACAAAAAAATGGTCATTTTTTAAATTATAAGCATTAGCAGGTTATTACAAACGGAAATCAAACAGTTTTCAACTCAAAACTTTATTCTAGGTGATGTTACATTTGCACATAGGACCCCTTGTTCGAAAGGAGCTTCTGAACTCTCTCGTCCATTGAATTTGTCAGGTTTTGGATGGTTTCTGCTTTAATTGTTTTGCATGAGGACAGAATACCCTCCCAGAGCTGTTGCTTAGATGTGAACTGCCTCCCGCCATCATAGACACTCCTTTTGATGATGCTCCAGAGGTTCTCAATGGGGTTGAGGTCAGGGGAGCATGGGTGAGAACCTCTGGAGCATCATCAAATGGAGTGTCTATGATGGCAGGAGGCAGTTCACATCTAAGCAACAGCTCTGGGAGGGTATTCTGTCCTCATGCAAAACAATTAAAGCAGAAACCATCCAAAACCTGACAAATTCAATGGACGAGAGAGTTCAGAAGCTCCTTTCGAACAAGGGGTCCTACTGTATGTGCAAATGTAACATCACCTAGAATAAAGTTTTGAGTTGAAAACTGTTTGATTTCCCTTTGTAATAACCTGCTAATGCTTATAATTTAAAAAATGACCATTTTTTTTTCTTTATTAAAATTAAAAAGTTGAAAACTCTGCTGTGGATAATAATTTGGAACATGCATTTTGAGTGCAGTTTGAGCTTTTTATTTTTTTAAAAATATACTGTTATCATAGGCAGTTTGTACAAAAACCTTTCAATTGTACTCTAATAGTTATTTGACTGGAAAATTACAATGACTGCAATTCATATAGGTAATTTGGGAAAATCTGAGAAAATATTATTTGCATAATAATTTGGAACACAGTGTATACAGTGGGCGGGGGCTGTAATCACTGCTCTGCATTTTGATTGACAGCTCTCTCTCCAGCGTGTATGTGCCGCGTGTATGTGCAGAGAAAGCTGCCAATCAGTCTCTGGGGGAGCGATTACTGCTGCTGCTCACAATACACTGTGTGCAGAATTATTAGGCAAATTGTATTTTAGAGGATTATTTTTATTATTGATCAACAACTATGTTCTCAATCAACCCAAAAGACTCATAAATATCCAAGCTTAATATTTTTGGAAGTTGCAGTGTTTTTTTTTTTAGATTTGGCTATCTTAGGAGGATATCTGTTTGTGCAAGTAACTATTACTGTCCAGAATTATTAGGCAACTTAATAAAAACCAAATATAATCCCATCTCACTTGTTTATTTTCACCAGGTAAACCAATATGAGTGCACAAAATTTAGAAATAAACATTTCTGACATGCAAAAACAAAAAACAAAAAAATTAGTGATCAATATAGCCACCTTTCTTTATGATGACACTCAACAGCCTTCCATCCATAAATTCTGTCAGTTGCTTGATCTGTTTTCGATCAACATTGCGTGCAGCAGCCACCACAGCCTCCCAGACACTGTTCCGAGAGGTATACTGTTTTCCCTCCCTGTAGATCTCACATTTTATGATGGACCACAGGTTCTCTATGGGGTTCAGATCAGGTGAACAAGGGGGGCATGTCATTATTTTTTCTTCTTTTAGACCTTTACTGGCCAGCCACGCTGTGGAGTAGTTCGATGTATGTGATGGAGCATTGTCCTGCATGAAAATCATGTTTTTCTTGAACGATACCGTCTTCTTCCTGTACACTGCTTGAAGAAGTTGTCTTCCAGAAACTGGCAGTATGTCTGGGAGTTAAGCTTCACTCCATCTGTGACACCCCAGGGGTCTGGTTGCCACAGTGATAGAGATATTACGTCTGAGAGCAGGTGGGAGGTCCTTTGGTCAGGGATCCTGTGCATGCCACACCTCCTGCCCAGTCTTGGGAGGGGAAGGACTTCCCCTATATAAACCCGGGGCTGAGGCAGGGTTAGTGAGAAAGAAGACAGAACAAGAGTAGAGAAGAGAAGCAGCATAGCAAGAAACATCAGGAGCTCTGTGGGGAGCAGTGTTACAATGAGTCAGGGGCTGGCAGCTGCAGAGCTCGCCCTGACTGAGAAGATTTCTAACCGGACCCGGAGTCCGAGGCTGTGGGGACTAACTCCTACCCAGCAGCAGAAACCGTCCGGCAGAGGATTTCAGGTCCTCTGGCCCAGAAGCCCGAAGGCACGGTCACACGCGTGGGACCAGCACCGCCATCGTGGAGCGGAAGCCATCAGAAGGCCCCGAGTCACCGGCCATACGGGTGAGCACCACACGGTACACTCAGGGACGTGGGCTACTTATTCCCGCCTCTAGCAAGGTAGCCAGAAGAGTACAGTTAGTTGGGAAGGCCTACAACTCCGCCTGGCCAGGGGAAATCCCATCTGCTCAAGGACTGACCAGGCCCCTATCACTAGCAAGTACTCCGGGAGGGTCTTTCTTTGTCACCAGTAAAGACCCTGAACTACACCGCACCGTCTCTGAGTGGTTCCTGCTACCCCCATCATCCACGTCGGCTGCCCTGAGGCCATACCCCTCCCGTTGGGGGTTATACCATCCACGCTGCACCATCCTTCCACCGGCCTCAGCGGTCTGCCCTGCAGCGGCAGCTCCATAGCTGCATTCAACGGGTGGCGTAGTCACCAACCATCTACTGCTAGTACATCGCCGCTCAGTTTGACTCCCTGGGCACGGACCGGGTCGCCGCCACGAGACTACAACCCTCAAGAGATCCGGCTCCGGGTAAGCTCCCGCGTGCGCATCGCAGCGCGACACAGGCCCAGGGGCGCGTCACATCCTCAACCCGAAAAGGTCCCACAAGTTCATCTTTGATGATACCAGCCCATACCAGTACCCCACCTCCACCTTACTGGCGTCTGAGTCGGAGTTGAGCTCTCTGCCCTTTACTGATCCAGCCTCTGGTCCATCCATCTGGCCCATCAAGAGTCACTCTCATTTCATCAGTCCATAAAACCTTTGAAAAATCAGTCTTAAGATATTTCTTGGCCTATTCTTGACGTTTTATCTTATGTTTCTTGTTCAAAGGTGGTCGTTTTTCAGCATTTCTTACCTTGGCCATGTCCCTGAGTAGCGCACACCTTGTGCTTTTTGATACTCCAGTAACGTTGCAGCTCTGAAATATGGCTAAACTGGTGGCAAATGGCATCTTGGCAGCTTCACGCTTGATTTTCCTCAATTCATGGTCAGTTATTTTGCGCCTTTTTTGGCCAACACGCTTCTTGCAACCCTGTTGGCTATTTGCCATGTAACGCTTGATTGTTCGGTGATCACGCTTCAAAAGTTTGGAAATTTCAAGACTGCTGCATCTCTCTGAAAGACATCTCACAATTTTGGAATTTTTAGAGCCCGTCAAATCTCTCTTCTGACCCATTTTGCCAAAGGAAAGGAAGTTGCCTAATAATTAAGCACACCTTATATAGGGTGTTGATGTCATTAGTCAACACCCCTCCTCATTACAGAGATGCACATCACCAGATTTACTTAATTGGTAGTTGGCTCTCAAGCCTATGCAGCTTGGAATAGGACGACATGTATATAAAGTATCATGTGATCAAAATACCATTTGCCTAATAATTCTGCACACAGTGTATAGTGAGGGGTGATTGTAACCGCTCCGTATGGAGTGGCTGCAGGTGTTAGGGTGAACACTTTGGTATGTTCATTAGTTGCCTGCTCTGGGCCTAATGAATATGATCAAGTGCATGCAAGAAAGAATAACATCAGACACACACAATTGGATGTAAGCTCTCCTTGATCAGATATGACACAGCTCCAAGTGTCTTTATTCAACCCAAACATAGACTTATATAAACTGTAAATAGGGGCTCAGTTAGCCCTAGAATGTGAGTAACCAGATGTATTCATTGGTTAGTCCATGGGCAGATCCATGAGGTCATCAGGGTGGGTATGGTCCATGAGGTCATCAGGGGGCGTGATCCATGAGGTCATCAGGGGGCATGGTCCATGAGGTCATCAGGGTGGGTTGGTCCATGAGGTCATCAGGGGGCATGATCCATGAGGTCATCAGAGGGCGTGATCCATGAGGTCATCAGGGTGGGTTTCTCCAAGCAATGTGTCGCTCTGTGGTTGGTTAGTCCTTCTATAGAATGCAGCTTCCTCCCAGAACAGAGCATGGTGTGATGAAACAGGAAATGGCAGCCATCTTTTGATCTAAACAAGCTTATGTAAGGTGAAATAATACACTTTGTGGATCTTTTCTCTCAATCTCCTATGTCTTGAGGTTAATTAAGTATTTGATCCTATGGCTCTCCTCAACACAGGGAGGATAGAAGCTAATTTCTGTTACTGATAGAAGCTAATTTCATCAGTAATGTGGCCAGACAGCATTTTAACGCTTTTTACCTGCAGATTAACCTTATATCTGCCGGTAAATAGTGGTTTTGCACATGACAGGTTCCATTTAAGGTGCTTATCCTTACTTGATAACAAGAGACATTAAAATGGATATTTCCAACCAACTCCCAGTAACACCTGAATGACTTTTTTAAGGGGTCTCAGAACTTAGTAAGTGATGCAGCCTCTTCTGCCCCGCTTACCTGCACGCTGGCTACATACTACAGCATCTGATCGATTTTGCAACATTGTTCCACTGAAGTGAATGGGACACTGAAATACCAAACACAGTCGCTACTATCTGGTCAGAGGAAACCAGCAAAAGAGCTGATGGTGGAGGTGATAAGAGTCGGACCTCCCAAGATCTGTTATTGATGGCCTATTCTATGGATAGGACATTCATATTGTAAACCTAGGAATCCACTTTCTGAAAATACTTTGAACACTTTGTGAAATGCAAAAGGGATTTTCCCATTCCCAGAATAAGCCATAAGTACCGTCTCTTGGCTGAGGCTCCCAAAAGTCAACTCCTGACATTCTCCATACACTTCAATCGTGCGGAGTCCGCATGTGCATGTGGCCCTCTTCATTAATGTCCATGAGGGTTATAGAAAGAGCCAAATAAATGCAAATGTCAGAAATGCCTAAGATGGGAACATCCTTGTAAATGTCTCCTGTTCTGTAATTCTTCACCCTAGTAGAGGACAGCGGTGTTCGGCCGACCTGCTCTAGTAGCACAATCTCAGATAACATCAGGCAGAGATTAATATTCCATCATGTGCTCGGGCAGGGGAGTTATGGGAAGGTTGTCCTGGCGGAGGATGCTACTAACCATCAGAAGTATGCTGTGAAGATCATCAGCAAGAGATCCCTGCTCTCTACTGGCGATGAGGCGGATGTGATGGTGGAGCACCGAGTGTTACAGCTGGCATCTGGGAGCCCCTTCCTCGTCCACGCAGACTTTGCATTCCAGACCAAGGTATAATACTGACTACTACTTTATTACCATCCCCATAGGTAATCAGCAGATCAGGAGGGCAGCAGCGCTTACTGGGATACTCTGACTGATTCACTGCACTACCTGACAGAGCCCCGGCCATGTGCGAGCAAATTGTCTGGTACTGAGAATGGGAATGCGCTGCAGTACCGGACACAGGGTCATAGATTCTACACATAATCTACTTTCTATATCAATTCATCGCCATCTCTAAGATCTCTGCTTTCAGTCAGTTAGTAAGCTCCATTGTTTGCCTCCAATGTATGAAAACCCTTTCCTGATCATGTGATGGATGCTCAGGCGCACGGCTCATTGTAGGACAGTTACTGGATCTGTTTCTTGTAAAGTGACCTGTGTGTCCATTACATGATCAGGAGATGGTTTGTAGTCACTGGAGGTGAACAATGTAGGTTCCTACACAGTGACTGAAAGCAGAGATCTTAGAAAGTTTGAGGAATGGATATAAAAAGCAAAGTGGAAAATTGTATAACTAATCATTAATGGGTTTATCCATGACTAATTAATTTTTTTGGCTATGGGCCTAAGAGCTGACAGGCAGGTGATTGTTAATTACCTGCCTGTTGTGCCTGGCGCTGATCTCTGCCGGCTTAGAGCAGTCACAGACCGCTGCTGCCAGTGATTCTGTGGCTTCCACTGACATCATATCAACAGAGCAGCGGCTTCTCTTCTACTTTGCTCTGTTGATGGGGTGTGACTGCTGATGTCATGCTGATTGACAGCCGGCTCCTCACTGCGTAACTGCAGGAAACTGACTGTCAATCAGCATGAAGCCAGCAGTCATGCCTCGTCGACAGAGCAGAGGCCGGGTAGAAAAGCCAGGTAGTTAGCAACTACCTGACTGTTAGTTCTTAGACCCATAGTAAAAAAATAGTACTGGAAAATCTCTTTAAGGAAAACCTGACAGGTCCCCATGCCCTCCAAACCACCATGCATTTATTATTTTGCTAATACTAAAGGTAAGCGAATAAATTAAAATTTTACTAAAATTTTTCAAAAATCCAAATTTGCCAAAATGCTGATTTTTTGTAATTCACTTCTGCTTGGATTCAACAAAATGCCACATTTTTTAAATCATAAAAGGGCCATTCAAAGGTTAAAAAAATAAAACAAATCCTCATCTTACCGCTCACATCTCAGGCACCTCTACTATCCACCGCCACCTGTCCTAGGATTTTGTCTGATTTGCTTTTCTGTAGTTATACTACTATATAACAAGACCTTTGTATATTTGATGGGACGACTAGTCTGGTGAAGCCAACACCGTGTTGACTAGTCTGATGCTAATGGGCATATTGCAAACAAAATTTATAAAATAATTTTTTGTCATTCACTACAATCAAATATACAGTACAAAGTGCTTGTTAGGAAGGGTATTATCATAAGAATAAATACATGGTGGTGGTTTGGGGGACATGGAGGAGCTGTCAGATTCTCTTTAAAAAAATAATATTTTTTTCTTGCTAAAGCTGGAATATTCCTTCAAGCATTAGAGAAGCCGCTAATGTATTCTGTATAGTAAATGTGTAGATGTTAGGATGATTCAGTAATTATATCTTCTCTTTGCTGTGTTTCTTCCATGACACAGATGTTTGTGCTACTTGGTCTGGAATACATGAGCTGCGGGGACTTCCACCACTTCCTACAAATGAAGGGGCGGCTTAACATCCCCAGTGCAAGGTAATAAGATATAACATTCACCTGTCAGTCTATAGATTAGTGTGAATTTCTAAGGGTCTCCTCACATTACATCTTTCCATTTTCTTTTGTGCCAGATTCTATGCCGCGGAGCTCGTGTGTGGCATCCAGTATCTCCATTCTAAGGGCATCGTCCACAGAGACCTCAAGCCCGAGAACATCCTGGTGGCTGAGTCGGGCCATGTTAAGATCACAGATTTCGGTCTCGCACTTGAGAACATGCTTGGAGACCGCACAGCCACCGAATATGCTGGGACCAAGGAATTTGTGGCTCCTGAGGTGAGAAGAAGAGAATTTTCCTCTTTTTACTGATGCAATGATAGGAATAATGTTACATCACAGACCATGGAGAGGTGGAGAGATTAGGAACATGGACAATACAAGACCAGGGAAAGTATTACCCCATCTCTTACATAGGGGTGAATCTCCCCTCTAAATAGTAGCGTCTGGTCATCAAGTCTGGTCAGTCCACAATGTTGGCTCCTTAGTATTTTCTGTGCAGTAACTGTTCTCTCCTCTTTGGCAGATGCTGGCTGAGGAGGAGTATGGCGCTGGAGTGGACTGGTATTCATTTGGCATCATCTTAAATAAAATGATTACCAGTAAGTGCAATTACCATCCTGCACTATTTAATCAATTATCCTCCAGCGCTGAAGACCTCATCAAAAAGGTGAGTATGGCACTGTAATAAGACACCACTGTATTTTAAACCATATTACATGAAAACCTCCGACAGCAAGACGTCTCCCCCCTACTACACCCCAGACTGCGCCATTATAGGGGATATCGAGGACATAGTGAAAAACAAAAAACGTAGCTAAGGACTAACAGGCAGGGAGTTGCTACCTATCTGCCTGTTGTGCTTGACACCATTCTTTGCCGGCACAGATTGCTCCTGCCGGTGATTCAGCTGTCTCTGCTGTTGTCATGTTGACAGAGTAGCGGCTTCTTTTCCACCATGCTCTATTGACGGAGCGTAACTTCTGCCGTCATTCTGATTCATAGTCGGCTCCTCCAGTTAGGCAGCGGGAATACGGCTGTCAATCAGAATAACATCAGAAGTCACGCTCCGTCAACAGAGCAGGGTGGAAAAGAAGCCATCGCTCTGTCAACGTGACGTCAGCAGAGGCAGCTGAATCGCCTGTACTGTGAAAGAGCAGTGCCGGCCACCTGCTGCCTTTGTTTTTCACAATATCCCGGATATCCCATTTAAGGGACAAAATTTTACTCACCTAATGAATAATAAGGGTGTGAGTTTCCCTTTACAGTATCAGTCTGGTAGCAGATGTACGGAAGGCATCTTTTCACACCTAGAAGCCTCCATGTGCAATCTTCTTGCTTAGGTCTTTGCTAAATGATGTTTCTAATGATGTTTCTCTATTTCAGCTCCTCCAGAGAGATCCTGCCAAGCGCTTAGGAGTCCACGGAAACATCAGAGGTCATCACTTGTTCCAGCATATTGACTGGGTCTCTGTGGAAGCCCTTCGGATGCCCCCACCACACATCCCTATAGTAAGTATATACACAAACATTCTACATTCTGGACACATTTTGTAGACAATATATGCTACCTAATGTTAGGAGGTAGATGAAGAGGGATGTGCCCAGGGGCTGCAGAGGAAGGTGTGGATGCCATTCAGCAGTAGTGTGGACATATAGCCTGTGCAGCCAGAGTAGTTACACACAAGCATAGTGAGGAGGGGGCCCTTCACAAACTCTGAGGTTTGACCATACAAGATGCAAGTGTTAATGATCGGGGAGGACTTTTTCTTCTGTTTGGTTTGATCTTGTTGGAGGTCAGTGCTGGATGTGGAAAGTATTTATACCAATGTGATTGACATGATTTACTGATGTGTGTATAACCTGTGTATTTGTGTTTGTCTGATGTACGTGTCAAGTGCATGTCTTGTGCTTGTGTAATATGTGGACTGTGCATGTGTGTGTTGTGCTTTTGTGATGTGTGCACTGTGCTGTGTAAGTTGTGCACTGTGCTTGTGTGATGTGTTTTTATCATGTTTTTGTTCTATAATGTTTTATTGTACTTATAGGGGTCGTCCACTGCTCAGACAAACCTTTCTTAATCCCTATGTTTCCCCCCAGTAAAATAATAACACTTATACTCAGGGCCGGCTCCAAGTTTTTCTGGGCCCCGGGCGAAAGAGTCTCAGTGGCCCTTTTAACACATACACGATTCATGATGCACAGATACGGCGGAGAAATATATATATATATATATATATAGTACACAGGGCCCAGCCTGCCACCTCATCCTTCACATATGCAGACATGCACACGCACACACACACGGTACGCAGACGCGCACGCACACACGGTACGCAGACGCGCGCGCACACACGGTACGCAGACATGTGCGCACACACGGTACGCAGACATGCGCGCACACACGGTACGCAGACACGCGCACACACGGTACGCAGACACGCGCACACACGGTACGCAGACACGCACAGACACGAGCACACACGGTACGCAGACACGCGCACACACGGTACGCAGACACGCGCACACACGGTACACAGACACGCGCACACACGGTACGCAGACACGCGCACACACGCGCACACGGTACGCAGACACGTGCACACGGTACGCAGACACGCGCACACACGGTACGCAGACACGCACACACGGTACGCAGACACACATGGTACACAGATATGTACACATACAGACAAACACATATATTTACACAAATTCTTAAAGACATATATAAAACAGACAAATATATATACACAGTCATACACACTGACATTCACATAGATGCACTCACACAGACCCATTACAAGTATTTTTAATATGGGGATTGGGGAAGCCTCACTCACCTGTCCCCGGTCCAGTGTCCTGTCCAGCAGCTCCTCAGGTATGGGGCAGTGCAGGGCCCCCTGGACCATCAGAGGGGCCCACTTGCGGTCGGGTCCGGGCCGCTCCCCCCCATCTGTGCAGGACCTCCGCTCCGACGATGTTTGATGGCACTCCCCCAGACATGGCTGCGCGCTGTGCGACTGTGTCTGCTAGTAATGACGCGGCAGGGGCGACACACAAGCAAAATTAAAGGTGCAGTGCCGTCGACCCTGCCGTGTCATTACTAGCAGACACAGCCTGACAGCGAGCGGCCATTTCTGGGACTGGGGGAGTGCCGGCAATCAAGCAGCGCCTGCGTCACTGAACAGGTGCCGAAGATGCGGCCATGGCCCCGACAGTGAGTGGGCGGGTGGGTGTGTGGGCCCGGCCCCGACAGTGAGTGGGCCCGGCCCCGACAGTGAGTGGGCGGGTGGGTGTGTGGGCCCGGCCCCGACAATGAGTGGGCGGGTGGGTGTGTGGGCCCGGCCCTGACAGTGAGTGGGCCCGGCCCCGACAGTGAGTGGGCGGGTGGGTGTGTGGGCCCGGCCCCGACAGTGAGTGGGCGGGTGGGTGTGTGGGCCCGGCCCCGACAGTGAGTGGGCGGGTGGGTGTGTGGGCCCGGCCACGACAGTGAGTGGGCCCGGACCCGACAGTGAGTGGGCCCGGCCCCGACAGTCAGTGGGCGAGTGGGTGTGTGGGCCCGGCCCCGACAGTGAGTGGGCGGGCGGGTGTGTGAGCCCGGCCCCGACAGTGAGTGAGTGGGCGGGCGGGTGTGTGAGCCCGGCCCCGACAGTGAGTGAGTGGGCGGGCGGGTGTGTGAGCCCGGCCCCGACAGTGAGTGAGTGGGCGGGCGGGTGTGTGGGCCGGGCCCCGACAGTGAGTGGGCGGCTGGACCCCGACAGTGAGTGGGCGGCTGGGCCCCGACAGTGAGTGGGCGGCTGGGCCCCGACAGTGAGTGGGCGGCTGGGCCCCGACAGTGAGTGGGCGGATGGGCCCCGACAGTGAGTGGGCGGCTGGGCCCCGACAGTGAGTGGGCGGCTGGGCCCCTCTGATTTTCCAGGGCCCCAGCACTTGCCCGGGTACGCAGGGTGCTGACGCCGGCCCTGCTTATACTCCCCTCTGTTGCCGGTGCCATTCCAGCAGTGTCAGCACTGGCTCCCCTGCGGCTCGTGAGGCATTGTTATGTCATGCAATCCCTGCAGCCAATCAGCGCTGGCTTCACTCTCCTCTCCTATGGACATAATTGACTTTCGGATGAAGTGAGTGCAGCCGCTGCTAGTAGTGACTATACTGTAAGTGTTATTTTACTGAGGGGACACTTAGGGACTGAAAAGGCATTGTCCGAGCAGTGGATAACCCTTTAAGTGAGGGGGTCAATGCAGAATGCTCAGACAAGGGCCTTTAATTCTCAGTGTTCGCATCTGTAGTAGTGATAGGGCATGATATCCCTATGATTCAGCCACTTCATTCTAAATCCAAATATGCTTGTGAGCCTTCAGAGCTTTATGTGCATGATGGGGAGAGAAAAGCCCAAAATATATACTATCATGTAAGTTACATGCTAGGATGCCATTAGGACGTATCGTCTGATCATCAGAACATAATAATCTATTTTTATTTCTCTCTTACAGCCACCTATACCTCAACGCCGTGCCAGAAAATTCAACCTGAACAACATGGAGAGAGCAGAGGCCGAGAAGGGACCTTTACCAGTTAACTCTACGGCCATGTTCAGAGGTTTATCATTTGTCACCTGGTGAATCCTCTAGACACCAGCTCTAATGTCACCAGAGCGAGTTGTCCTCCTGAGCTCCTGGAAGAAGATCTACTGACGTGTAGAAGAGTGGACCCAGGCATCGAAGAACTGGAATGTCTAATAACACCTACAACTGGCACAGGACCGAAGCACATCATCTTCCCAAGAATTCATCAGAGATGAGGACAAGACTGACAGTGAAGACACCTGTCAGTGAAGATGTCGAGGGACCCGACAAGAAGACAGCAGAAGACCAGCACAGCCGATGGTTGTAAGTGGTGGCGCCAGAACATCTGCGCTCTTTCCACTCATAGGCATGTGAAAAACACTTCAAAATGTATCTGCCGGTAACTGGATTTCCTCACATTCATGACAGCACCACCATGTTGTGCTGTCTTGGGTTGGAAGAAGCCAAGTGGTGAGTGTTGGCCGGCTATTTAGGGGTGGAGGAGGCCGGATTTTTTTTTTTTTTAAGTAACATCTCCCACATGCCTATGACAAAGTGTTACTATATACAGATGTATCCACTGTGTATAGTAATTTTTAAAACTAACCGGTAATAGGATTTCCTCTGATTCATGACAGAGCTGTCATAGGTGAGGGGAAAAAGGTGAGTGATGGCCGGCTATTTAGGGGTGGAGGAGGCCGTTTTTTTTTTTTTTTGTTTTTTTTTTAATAGATGGAGGATTCTGAGCGATAGGGCTCCTGTACACCAAAAGATCAGCTCAGACAATGGTGGTAAGTAGGAGCCAGAACATCTGTGCTCACACATAGGCATGTATCATACACTCCAGAATATACGGACCGGTAACTGGATTTCCTCACATTCATGATAGCACCACCATGTTGTGCTGTCTTGGGTTGAACAAAACCAAAAGGGTGGCTATTAATCCATTTCCAACATGTGCCGTACATGTACGGCACATGTCGGGTCTCTCCCTTTGATGCAGGCTCTGGCGATGAGACTGCACCTTTCCGGGGACATGACAGCTAATTTGATCAGCTGTCATGTGCCTTTAACAGCCGCAGGTGGAACTGCGATCCACCCGCGGCTGTTAACATGTTAAATGCCACCGTCAATCTCTGACAGCGGCATTTAACCTGTCACATGACTGTGGAGACCCCTGCGTTTGTCATTGCTCATAGCCAGTGAGCATTTCTGCTACACACAGGCGATCTGATGGTCGCAGTTTCTACTCTCCCATGGAGACTATTGAAACAAGTGAAAAGTAAAAAAAAATCTTTTTAAAAATCAAGAAAAAAAATGTAAAAATATAAAAATCACCCCCCTTTCGTCCCATTCAAAATAAAACAATAAAAAAATCAAATATACACATATTTGGTATCGCCACATTCAGAATCACCCGATCTATCAATATATAAAAAGGATTAGTTCGACTGGTAAACGGTGTAACAAGAAAAAAAATGAAAACGCCAGAATTTCGGGTTTTTTGGTCGCTGCAACATTGCAATAAAATGCAATAACGGGCGATCAAAAATCATATCTACCCTAAAATGATATCATTAAAAACATTGGCTTGGCGTGCAAAAAATAAGCCCTACCCGGGTCTCAGAAAATGGCGACATTTTTTTTTTTTACAAAATTTGGATTTTTTTTTCACCACTTAAATAAAAATGAACCTATACATGCTTGGTATCTGTGAACTTGTAATGACCAGGAGAATCAATATGGCAGGTCAGTTTTAGCATTTAGTAAACATGGTAAAAAAAAACAAGAACTGTGGAACTGCACTTTTTTTGCAATTTCATCGCAATTGGAATTTTTTTCCCATTTTCCAGTACACGATATGGTAAAACCAATGGAGTCGCTCAAAAGTACAACTTGTCCCACAAAAAATAAGACCCCACATAGCCAAATTGATAGGAAAAAAAAAGTTATGGTTCCGGGAAGAAGGGGAGCAAAAAAGTAAAGCGCAAAACGGAAAATGGCCTGGGGGTGAAGGGGTTAAGGAGGCATGTTTTTTTTTGCTGTTTTGTTTTTAGTAACATCTAGCACATGCCTATGACACATATTTATTACTATATACAGATGTATCCACTGTGTATAGTAAATTCTAAAACTGACCGGTAATAGGATTTCCTCTTATCCATGATAGAGCTGTAGGTGAGGGGTAAAGGTACGTGATGGCCGGCTAAGAACACTATAATTTGCACTTTAAATAATTGACCAAAGGATTTAACTAAATGACTCTTATAAAAAGTAGATTTAGTTAGCGATATGTTTAGTAATGTGTAAGGAAGCTTTTATGTTAAGGCTTTGACCACTTTCTGATTATTGTTAAATAATGTGTTTGTGAGATGATTAAAAGGCACTTAGAAATATAGGCTATTCTGCACTATTTCCCATATTTCATATTTGGTGACAAAATTCAAGAAAGGCCGTATTAGTAAGTGCCTTATCATCATCTCAAACACATGGGTCAACAAAAAACAGAAAATGGCCATTGCTTTTAATCATAGTTTAAAGATCTGGAAAGAATTTACTTTAACATTTGTCACCGCTTATATCATCAAATAACAAATAAACAGAAATTGCTTTTCTAATAGATTGACACATCAAGAAGAGATCCCATTTCACCAGTCACCGCATTATCATAACAAGCAGGATTACAATGAGAGATAACAGAATCCACCATTCACAGTAGGTAGTGTCACAGCTCACCTCTTCCCCCTTCCTGCACAATGACATCTTTATGTCACTAAACATGAGAACCTCTATATAAAACTCTCCCAAGGAATGAAATAAAGTCCCCTATATTGTCTTGTGAGATAGATAGATAGATAGATAGATAGATAGATAGATAGATAGATAGATAGATAGATAGATAGATAGATAGATAGATAATGTCCAATCTCCAAACAGGCAAGAGAGCAGCTTCCATAAATGTACAAAAAAAAACAGTAATCTGCAATCAGAAATACAGGTTATAAAAAAAATTATCACAATCAGGTTTAAATTAGTTTAAAAAAAAAATTATTTGACACATTCCCTTAAAGAAAAATAAATAAAAAATATATATAAAAAGTATTAGATATTATAAGAAATGTTTAATAGGTTAGAGTAGAGTAGGGCCCTGCCGAAAGAGTCTACCTTGTCGTGGTGGCAGGCTTAAAAAATCTTTTGGTCAAAACAAATCCTGAAGGCTATGTATGTGATCTGGTGTTCAATGGAAATTATTAATGTGTGATTGGTGAGGACGTGGTGCAGAAGTAGAGTTTTTCGAAAGTGGGCGGTGGGACTGTGGAAGGTTTGAGGGTTGGAGGCGGAGCTAGGGTGGAGGCGGAGCTGAGGTGGAGGCACAGCTGGGGTGGAGCCTGGGTGGAGTCTCAAGGGGGCCTGAACATTTTGCCAGTATGTGGCCCTGAAATTCCTGGTGGCTGCCCTGACGACTCCTATAGCATGTGATAGAATATTTTTTTCAGCTTTACTGACAATCAAGAGGAAAGGGCTGACATTTCCTCCCAATTACATTATTTACACCCCAGCACTTCATTTTCACAAAGGCTAATAGTAGATAAAATAAATGGTCATTTTAAAGAGATTGTGCCACCATTAACCCCTTTACAACCCAAGGTGGTTTGCACGTTAATGACCAGGCCAATTTTTACAATTCTGACCACTGTCACTTTATGAGGCAATTACTCCGGAACGCTTGAACGGATCCCCCTGATTCTGAGACTGTTTTTTCGTGACATATTGTACTTCATGATTGTGGTAAAATTTCTTCGATATCACTTGCGTTTATTTGTGAAAAACACTGAAATTTGGCAAAAATTTTGAAAATTTTGCAATTTTCAAAATTTTAATTTTTATGCCCTTAAATCAGAGAGATATGTCACACAAAGGAGTTAATAAATAACATTTCCCATATGTCTACTTTACATCAGCACAATTTTGGAACCAAAATTTTTTTTTGTTAGGGAGCTATAAGGGTTAAAAGTTGACCAGCGATTTCTCATTTTTCCACCAAAATTTACAAAACCATTTTTTTAGTGACCACATCACATTTGAAGTCACTTTGAGAGGTCTTTATGACAGAAAATACCCAAAAGTGACACCATTCTAAAAACTGCACCCCTCAAGGTGCTCAAAACCACATTCAAGAACTTTATTAACCCTTCAGGTGCTTCACAGGAATTTTTGGAATGTGGAAGAAAAAAATGAACATTTTAACTTTTTTCACAAAAATGTTACTTTAGACCCAATTTTTTTTATTTTCGCAGGGGTAACCTTGGGGGGTCTAGTTTCCAAAATGGGGTCACTTGTGGGGGAGCTCCACTGTTTAGGCACATCAGGGGCTCTCCAAACGCAACATGGTGTCCGCTAACAAATTTAATGGAAAATCGGCTCAAATTGTTAGCGGACACCATGTTGCGTTTGGAGAACCCCTGATGTGCCTAAACAGTGGAGCTCCCCCACAAGTGACCCCATTTTGGAAACTAGACACCCCAAGGCACCTATCTAGATGCATAGTGAGCACTTGGAACCCTCAAGTGCTTCACAAATTGATTCGTAAAAATGAAAAAGTGGAAAAAAAATACTTTTTCATTTTTACGAATCAATTTGTGAAGCACCTAGGGCGATACCAAATATATGTACTTTTATTGTTTGTTTGTTTTTTTTTCATAATAATATTTATTGATGGGTACATTATATTTTTACTTTTAGTGGATTATTTTTTTTATTTTTTTTTAAATATTTTTACAATTTTTTTTTATTTTTTTTTTTCACTTTCAGACAGTTTTTTACTTTTTTACTTTGTCCCACTATGGGACTTTCACTTTTTTTATTCTGATCGCCTACATGGCACAGGAATGCAGCACCATCCCTGTGCCATGCAGGCTGTCAGCGCTGGACAGGGAGAAGATAGTTTGGAGATGCACTGCGCATGTCCAAACAATCTTCCTGCTGTCTGGTGACCCGGATGTGGTCATGACGACATCGGGTCATCATGGCAACACCCGGGAAGCCGCGGCAGACAGCGCTGGACGCCGGAAGAGGAGGTGAGTATCGGCAATCACCTCCCCTTGCCTCCGCAATGCTGCGATCGACTTCGATCGCAGCACTGCGGGGATTAATGTGCTGGGAGCGGTGCAGGACCGCTCCCTGCACATAGTATCGGGTGTCAGCTGTGACAATCAGCTGACACCCGGCGGCGATCGCGCCCGCACAGCCTGTGTGCGCGCGCGATCGCCATGACGTACTAATACGGGTCAGGCTCTTAAAGCCCAGGGCACAGACGCGTATTAGTACATCATGGGCTTTAAAGGGGTTAAAGGGGTTTTCCCACAAACAAAAGTTGATTTTAACCAATAGATCTTGGAATAATAATAACTTTCACAATTGAATGTGTTTAAATAAAATGTTCCTGGGCTGAGATAATCTTATAAATGTTCCCCTGCTGTGTACTGTGTAATGGCTGTGTCTGACCGTGCAGGAACATGGTCTGATCATACCACATCTCCTGGGCGGGGGAGGAAGCAAAAGAGTATACAGACATTACAGCAGGGGATCGCAGCTGATTCTTTCTTTGAAGTAAAACATTGTTTAAATACAGGCAGAGAAATGTTTTACCTCACAAAAAGTATAAGCTGTGATCCCCTGCTGTAATGTCTGTATACGGTTTTCCGCTTTCCCCCGCCCAGGAGCTGTGGTATGATCAGACCATGTTCCTGCACAGTCAGACACAGACATTACACAGAACACAGCAGGGACACATTTATAAGATTATCTCAGCACAGGAACATTTGTTTTAAACACATCCAATTGTGGAAATTATTATTCTTCCAAGATCTGTTGTTTAAAATGATTTTGTGTTCGTGGGAAAAACCCCTTTAAATATCATTCATTGTATACAGTGCTTGCAATTTACGAGTTGGAAAAAAAAATCCAGTGAAGACTTATAACATTTACTTCTGGCACCACCTTCTGTTGTAGCATGTCCACCTTATGAGCTGATGCTGGTGGTCACACATGCGCCGTCCCTTCCTCTGCAGACAGTTCTAGACATAGTGATCCCCTGTTTACTGCAAATAGAAATGGCTTTTTACAAGGTATATTGTAATGCAGCTGATAAGATTCCTTCTGCTGGAGACATAGGTGCTATATTGTTAGCTGCCAGAAGGTGAAGGAGACCAATTCTGCTGATCACCCACCCCTTGCAGTACTCATGGGAAGCAAACCATTATGGGTACTTTTTATACTATAAGCACTGCAAATTACCTTAACACACTCATCCCCTGTCAGGAATTTTAGTGTAAAAATTATTCCTGGGATAGCCCCTTTAGCCACAAATCCGAAAAGTGCAAAACTATTGTCTTCAGAAAATTATATAACAAGGAATAATACATGTAATTCATCTGTCTGGAGAAAAAAAGTCTGAATATTTCCTTTTAGAACCAGGCTTACTTATTACTACTTTGAGTTTCAGAATATTAATATTGCTATTGTTTCTATTCGTATAGTGGAATATTTTTAGCAGACCTGATCTTTGTGCCAACGTTTCACAAGGTTCTTATTCTAACACACAGAAGAAAAGTCTATTAAAAACCAGATATTGTATTAACTAGTGGAAAGGTTTAGTGTCAGACATTAAGGCAGAGGGGAGAGCGGGATTACGGGGCAGTGCGGATCCATCTTGTCCTGTTTCTCTTTCTGTCTGTGTTCATCCAGAATGACATGACTGCTTTCTTTTGCAGTTTTTTTCACCATTGCCTTTGTACCTAAATGGTCAATATTAAGTGCAGTCACCCCGACACTGATAGCAGAATTTACTGCATCGTCAGTGGCATGACCAGCATCTTTTCCATAGCTACAAAAAAAGAAAAAGTCAACTAGGTTATTTCTCAATGAAACTGTTAAAGATGAAATTGGTAGAATTTGTACATCTGTGTAATTAATGTGCCTGGACGAGTTCTCCAGCTCGTATACATAACCCATGTGCTACAGACTCAGGCAATACGGGTGCTAAAATGTCACCATACTATGGAGGGATCACTCTACTTTTTGCTTGATATTTGGGAAAAGGCCTAATCTGAGAGTGATCAGCTAAAGGAAAAAGGCGGCAGGATTTTTTTGCTCCTGGTACTGCGCTTCCTGGCAAAAAAATTGCATATTTGTGAAAAGATATAATTCAGTACAGACCTCTTCTATTTCCGGCAGTGCCACAGACAATAAATGGAGCAGAGATCGAGCACATACACCCCCATTGTATGAAGGAACTGGATCTGCAGGGTCCGGTCCTCGCAGATTCCAGAGAGCCAATCTCACAATCACTGGGGGCTCCAGTGCTCTGACCCCCAGCCACCAGCGGGTTAAAGATAATGAGAACTTTCCGTCTTGGGAATAACCTAATGTAATGATGTAGTTTATGCTTAATTTAAAAAAAAACATTAAAAACCATCACCTCCTGCAAAATACACTGAATACATACAGATCTCTGTCTGCAGTTATAAGTATTGGTCTATAGGGGTTTGTAAACCCAGGGGTGGATTAAGAGTAGCAAGGGCCCCGGGCAGTTTAGAAGGTGGGGGCCCCCCCCGTGATAGATCATGTGATAGTTCACGTGAAATTCATTTGGCACAATTTTCATGTATTAATTATAATAATTTTTTTACACTAATTGTATGACTTAATATTGAGCACAATTAAGTATGCTGACATCCCCTATGAGACCCTACACACAATAAGAGCTGCCATAATCCTCCTATACACAGCAGGAGGCCGCACATAGCCATCTATACACAGCAGGAGGTCGCTCGGTGCCATCTATACACAGCAGGAGGCCGCACACAGCCATCTATACACAGCAGTAGGTCACACGCAGCCATCTATAAACAGCACGAGGCCGCAATGAGCCATCTATACACAGCGGGAGGCCACACATGGCCATCTATACACAGCGGGAGACCGCACAGTGCCATCTATACACAGCAGGAGGCCACACGTGGCCATCTACACACAGCGGGAGGCCGCACCTAGCCATCTATACACAGCGGGAGGCCGCACGTAGCCATCAATACACAGCGGGAGGCTGCACGTAACCATCTATACACAGCGGGAGGCCGCACGTAGCCATCTATACACGGCGGGGGGCGCACATAGCCATCTATACACAGCGGGAGGCCAAACGGTGCCATCTATACAGAGCAGGAGGCCACACGTAGCCATCTATATACAGCGGGAGGCCACACCACTCCATCTATACACAGCGCGAGGCCGCACGTAGCCATCTATACACAGCGGGAGGACACACGCAGCCATCTATACATAGCGGGAGGCCGCACATAGCCATCTACACACAGCAAGAGGCCTGCATGTAGGCATCTATACACAGCGCCATCTATATGTAGCCATCTATATGTGGAGCCCTGCTGCGCGCAGGTGCCACAGAACCCAATAGGGTGCATGGATGGCCTTCTCCACAAGAGGCCCTCACACATTCACACACCTCCACCCTACCTCCTCAGACCACCAGAGGGAGCCCTGTTAGGGATATATATATACTGGAGGGTGGAGTTAGGTAGTCAGAGTGTGCTAACGCTTGGAGATCAGTGAAGAAACAGCACGCAGGCTGCTGTGCTTAGGTGAGCCAAGGCCTACAGCACGAGTTGAAGCCTAGTGAGGGCCCAGAGTGTGGCCGAAGGCGAGAGGGGAGAATAAGCAACAAGGGGGCAGAGGAGCGTACCAGGCTCACCCCGAACTATACACCGGACATCGGGTCCGCGCTTACAGGGTCCTTCTATACCCAGTAGGGACCACCGGATACCTGGAGGACTACAAGTCCCAGGTCGACCAACGCTGACTACTGTACCAGGGCTAGGAGTCACGGAGGCCCCAGCGACCAGGGAGAGTGATCTCCAAGAGAAGGCCCTACCACCAGGTCAGCAGGTGCAAGAGAGAGAGACAGACAGTAATAAAGCCAGGCCTAGCTCCAGGCAGGTCAGAAGCTTAGCAAATGAAAGCACTGGAGACCCTATACCCGCTCACTGGGGAGAGTCCAGAAGTGCACCCTTCGTACTGAGTACCCTGGACCATACCTGCATCTACACCAGTAAAGGTACAGAAGCGAACCCCCGTGTGAGTGTCTGTCATTTCTCCCAGAATCGACCTGGCCGTCTCTCACCTGTACCACCATCCATTTCCCCACGCTGCCCTGAGGCCCGCTCCACCTGTGGGGAGCCGTTCCATCATAAGCTGCCCTAACATCTGCCTCAGAGGACTGTCGCAGTGCTGGTAGACCTTACCAGGCACCACAGGTGGCGTCACGAACTGTCCCAAAACCCAATATAAACCCAAACCCCCCTTCCTTTTTGATTGACCGCCCTGGGCCACGGACCGGGCCAGCCACCGTGATATCCCCCACCAGCATCCATAGGCCCGGATG
Source organism: Phyllobates terribilis (assembly GCF_046119375.1). Taxonomy (NCBI): domain Eukaryota; kingdom Metazoa; phylum Chordata; class Amphibia; order Anura; family Dendrobatidae; genus Phyllobates; species Phyllobates terribilis. The sequence continues at coordinate 770,371 of NW_027363240.1, read as the reverse complement.
CCGAGTACCCCATTGCCCCGGGGGGAGCGTCATATACACAGCGGGAGGCCACACGGCGCCAGCTATACATGGCAGGGGCCGCACGTAGCCATCTCTACACACCAGGAGGCCACACATAGCCATCTTTACACAGCAGGAGGCCGCATATAGCCATCTATACACAGCAGGAGGCCACACATTGCCATCTATACATAGCAGAAGGCCGCACAAAGCCATCTATACATAGCAGGAGGCCGCACTTAGCTATCTATACACAGCGGGAGGCACAACGCAGCAATCTATACATAACGGGAGGCCGCACGCAGCCATCTATACACAGCAGGAGGCCGCACAAAGCCATCTATACACAGCAGGAGGCGGCACGTAGCCATATATACATAGCAGGAGGCCGCACGTAGCCATCTATACAAAGCGGGAGGCCGCACGACACCATCTATACAGCGGGAGGCCGCACGTAGCCATCTATGCACATCAGGAGGCAGAACGGTGCCATTTTTACACAGCGGGAATCCACACGGCGTCGTCTATACACAGCAGGAGTCAACACGTAGCCATCTATACACAGTGGGAGGCCGCACGTAGCCATCTATACATAGCGGGAGGCCGCACGGTGCCCCCCAGATACAGCGGAAGGCCGAACGTAGACATCTATACACAGCGGGAGGCTACACGTAGCCATCTATACACAGCAGGAGGCCGCACGTAGCCATCTATATACAGCAGGAGGCCGCACGTCGCCATCTATACACAGCGGGAGGCACCACGTAGCCATCAATACACAGCAGGAGGCCGCATGTAGCCATCTATACACAGTGGGAAGCAGCACGTAGCGATCTATACACAGTGGGAGGCCGCACGTAGCCATATATACATAGCAGGAGGCCGCACGTAGCCATCTATACAAAGCGGGAGGAAGCACGACACCATCTATACAGCGGGAGGCCGCACGTAGCCATCTATACACATCAGGAGGCAGCACGGCACCATTTTCACACAGCGGGAATCCGCACGGCGCCATCTATACACAGCAGGAGTCAACACGTAGCCATCTATACACAGCGGGAGGCCGCACGTAGACATCTATACATAGCAGGAGGCCGCACGAAGCCAACTATACAGAGCAGGAGGCCACACGTAGACATCTATACACAGCAAGAGGCCGCATATAGCCATCTTTGCACAGCATGAGGTCGCACGTAGCCATCTATACACAGCAGGAGGCCGCAAGTAGCCATCTATAAACAGCTGCAGGCCGCACGTAGCCATCTATACACAGCAGGAGGCCGCATGTAGCCATCTATACACAGCAGGGGGCCACACGTAGCAATCTATACACAGCAGGAGGCCGCATGTAGCCATCTATAAACAGCAGGAGGCAGCACGGCGCCATTTTAACCCAGCGGTAGACCGCACGGCTGCATCTATACACAGCAGGAGGCCGCACGTAGCCATCTATACACAGTGGGAGGCCGCACGTAGCCCTCTACACACAGCGGGAGGCAGCACGTAGCCATCTATACATAGCGGGAGGCCACACGGCACTCCCCAGATACAGCGGGAGGCCGCACATAGACATCTATATACAGCGGGAGGCCGCACGTATCCATCTATACACAGCAGAAGACCGCACGCAGCCATCTATACACAGCAGGAGGCCACACGTAGCCATCTATACAAAGCAGGTGGCCGCACGTAGCCATCTGTACACAGCAGGAGGCCGCATGTAGCCATCTATACACAGCAGGAGGCCGCACGTAGCTATCTATATACAGCAGGAGGCCGCACGTAGCCATCTATACACAGCAGGAAGCCTCACGTAGCCAACTATACACAGCAGGGGGCGGCACGGCGCCAGCGGGAGGCCGCACGCCGCCACTCATACACAGCAGGAGGCCGCACGTAGCCATCTATAAACAGCGGGAGGCCGCATGGTGCAATCTATACACAGCGGGAGGCCGAACATAGACATCTATACACAACAGGAGGCCGCATGTAGCCCTCTATACACAGCGGGAGGCCACACCTTGTCATCTATATATAGTGGGAGGCCGCACATAGCCATCTCTACACAGCAGGAGGCCGCACATAGCCATCTATACACAGCAGGAGGCCGCACATAGCCATCTATACACAGCAGGAGGCCTCACATAGCCATCTATACATAGCAGGAGGCCGCACATAGCCATCTATACATAGCAGGACGCTGCACGTAGCCATATATAAACAGTGGGAGGCCGCACGTAGCCATACATACACAGCGGGAGGCTGCACGTAGTCATCTATACACAGCAGGAGGCCGCACGTAGCCATCTATAATCAGCAGGAGGCCGCACGTAGCAGTCTATACACAGCAGAGGGCCATACTTACCCATCTATACACAGAGGGAGGCAGAAAATAGCCATCTACTAACAGCAGGAGGCAGTACGGCGCCACTTTTACACAGCGGGAGGCCACGCGGTGCCATCTATACACAACAGGAGGCGGCACATAGCCATCTATACACAGTGGGAGGCCGCACATAGCCATTTATACATAGCAGAGGCCGCACGACGCCACCAAGATACAGTGGGAGACCGCACGTAGCTATCTATACACAGCAGGGGCCGCACTGAGCCATCTCTACACAGCAGGGGGCCGCATGTAGCCATCTATACACAGCAGGAGTCCGCACATAGCCATCTTTACACAGCGAGATGCCGCTTATAGCCATCTATAAACAGCAGGAGGCAGCACGGCGCGCTCTTTACAAAGCGGGAGGTCACACGAAGCCATCTATAAACAGCAGGAGGCAGCACGGTGCCATCTATACACAGCGGTAGACCGCATGTATCCATCTTTAAACAGCAGGAGGCAGCACGGCGCCATCTATACACAGCAGGAGGCCGCATGTAGCCATCTATAAACAGCAGGAGGCAGCACAATGCCATCTATGCACAGCGGGAGGACGCACATATCCATCTATACACAGCAGGAGGCCGCACATAGCCATCTATACATGACAGGAGGCCGCACGTAGCCATCTGTACACAGCAGGAGGCCGCAAGTAGCCATGTCTACACAGCAGGAGGCTGCACGTAGCCATCTGTACACAGCAGGGGGCCGCACGTAGCCATCTATACACAGCAGGGGGCCGCACATAGCCATCTATACACAGCGGGAGGCCGCACGGTGCCCCCCAGATACAGCAGGAGGCTCCACGTAGCCATCTATACACAGCAGGAGGCCGCACGGCACCCCCATTTACAGTAGGAGGCCGCACGGTGTCCCCACACACAGTGACGCACACACACAAACATATACAGACATATACATACACGCATAAACACATTTGAAACACAAAAATACATATAAACAGACATCACACAATGATTTATGCCTGCACACACACACAGACACACTCAGTTACACACACACTCACACACTCACTTATTCACTCACACACTCACTCACTCATACACACCCACCCTCACACACACACACACACACTCACACACTTACCATCCCTGGCTCAGCTCCAGTCGTCCAGCTCCTCTCCGATGCAGCAATACAGGGCGCACACTGCGTGACGTCCTGCTAGCAGACATGGCCACGCAGAGGGCCATGTCTGCTAGCTGTGACGCGGACGGGCCAGCACAAGCACTCAGGGAAGTTAACAGGTGCAGTGCTTGCCCGGCCAAAGAATCAGCGGCCATGCGCAGCTGTTGTGGAAGCGGTCCGGGTCCCCCCGCCTCTGACTGCCGCTGGTATGTGCAGCATTGGCGCCCACATAGTATAATGAGGGCAATCTGGCCATGGGCCCCCCGGAGCTATGGGCCCCGGGCGGTAGCCCAGATTGCCTTCATTATAATCCGCCTATGAGTAAACCTATAAACAATCTATAAACAACAACCTATAAACCTATAACAAGACCAATCTCACCCCATAACAGTAGAGATATGTAATGTCCACAAGACACCAGTTTGCAGACATTTTGTAACTAATATTAATTTCAGAACAATTAGAAGAGAAATTCTACCCTAAACATGGACATGTTTAGGGATGAGCGAACCCAAACTGTAAAGTTCGTGGTTCGTACCGGACACCTGGTGATTTTTTTCTGGATGTCCGGTTTACTGTTCGAAAGTTCAATGGCTGTGCGAAGTTCTTGTATGGCCAGCATATTCACCGGACATGTCAACCATTGAGCATGTTTGGGATGCTCTGGATCGACATATATGACAGATTGTTCAAGTTCCCCCCAATATCCAGTAACTTCGCTCAGCCATTGAAGAGGAGTGGACCAACATTCCACAGGCCACAATCAACAGTCTTATCAACTCTATGCGAAGGAGATTTGACCACCATTTGCATCACGCAGTTCAACACACCAGAAACTGATTGGTTTTCTGACCCCTGCAATACTGTAAAACTGCACATTTTAGAGTGGCCTTTTATTGTGGGCAGCCTAAGGCACACCTGTGCAATAGTCATGTGTCTTAGATTTTTGGTCACTATAGGTCACTATAGTGGGTGCAGGGGTTGCAGTTCTATCTTTTTCCAGGAGCCTAGGGAAGGCTGGGGGCCAAATGGTCTGTTTAGCCCATCTGATTTAAATCAATTCTAATATAGAGATTCTCTGAGAATATGATAAAAATGTCCCCCAACACATATTTCAAGCTACAACCTGTTCTAGTCATGTCAGGATGGGCTACATCCTAAACAAACACCATCTGAGACATGTCAACTGTCAGAGGAGTAACACTGTAAGCAAACACATCTCATCTTCCCACTCAAATCTGATCTACCCCTGTCAGTCTGACAGCTTTACAGCAGGGCACAGAGACTGACTGAGCACACAGTCAGACTGAAAGTGGAAAAAAAAAACAACCATTGTGCTGTTAGCTGAGGGGGAAGTTTTTTTGTTTTTTTTCGTTTGTGTTACAGCCCTGCTCTGTGGCTTAATGAGCAGATGAAGCATGTTTGTTCACGATGCTGCATCTCTGACATTTGGGACATGTCTCAAGCGGTATTTATTCACCCTGAAAGCCATCCTGACAAGTAACTAGGAAGGGTTGCAGCTTGATACAATGAAGGAAATAAGTATTTGATCCCTTGCTGTTTTTGTAAGTTTGCCCCCTGACAAAGACATGAACAGTCTATAATTTTAAGAGTAGGTTAATTTTAACATTGAAAGATAGAATATCCCAAAAAAAATCTAGAAAATCACATTGTATAAATTAGATAAATTATTTTGCATTTTGTAGTGAGAAATAAGTATTTGATCCCCTACAAACCATTATGAGTTCTGGCTCCTACAGACCAGTTAGATGCTCCTAATCAACTCATTATCTGCATTAAAGACTGCTGTCTTACATAGTCACCTGTATAAAAGACTCCTGTCAACAGACTCAATAAATCAGTCAGACTTTAACCTCTACAACATGGGCAAGACCAAAGAGCTTTCTAAGGATGTCACGGACAAGATCATAGACCTGCACAAAGTTGGAATGGGCTACAAAACCATAAGTAAGACGCTGGGTGAGAATGAGACAACTGTTGGTGCAATAGTAAGAAATAAAAAATGACTGTCAATCGACATCGATCTGGGGCACCATGCAAAATCTCACCTCCTGGGGTATCCTTGATCATGAGGAAGGTAAGAGATCAGCCTAAAACTACACGGGGGAACTTGTTAATGATCTCAAGGCATCTGGGACCACAGACACCAAGAAAACCATTGCTAACACATTACACCTTAAAGGTTTAAAACCCTGCAGTGCCCGCAAGGTACCCCTGCTCAAAAAGACACATGTGCAGAACCGTCTGAAGTTTGCCAATGAACACCTGATGATTCTGTGAGTTACTGTGAGAAGGTGCTGTGGTCAGATGAGACAAAAATTGAGCTCTTTGGCATTAACTCAACTCACCATGTTTGGAGCAAGAGAAATGCTGCCTATGACCCAAAGAACACCGTTCCCACTGTCAAGCATGGAGGTGGAAACATTATGTTTTGAGGGTGTTTCTCTGCTAAGGGCACAGGACTAGTTCACCGCATCAATGGGATAATGGATGAAGCCATGTACCGTAAAATCCTGAGTGACAACCTCCTTCACTCCACCAGGACATTAAAAATGAGTCGTGGCTGGGTCTTCCAGCAAGACAATGACCCAAAACATACAGCCAAGGCAACAAAGTGGCTCAAAAAGAAGCACATTAAGGTCATAGAGTGGCTTAGCCAGTCTCCAGACCTTAATCCCATAGAAAGTTTATGGAGGAAGTTGAAGCTCCGAGTTGCCAAGCGACAGCCTCAAAATCTTAATGATTTAGAGATGATCTGCAAAGAGGAGTGAACCAAAATTCCTCCTGACACATGCGCAAACCTCATCATCAACTACAAAAAACGTCTGACTGCTGTGTTTGCCAACAAGGGTTTTGCCACCAAGTATTAAGTGTTGTTTGCCAGAGGGATCAAATACTTATTTCTCACTGCAAAATGCAAATAAATTTATCTAATTTATACAATGTGATTTTCTTGATTTTTTTGGGATATTCTCTCAATGTTAAAATTAACCTACCCTTAAAATTATAGACTGTTCATGCCTTTGTCAGTGGGCAAACTTACAAAAACTACAAGGGATCAAATAATTATTTCCTTCACTGTACATTGCAAACTTTTTAATTTCGCATTTCTACACTTGGGGTTTCCAAATCCAGAATTCATGTTTTGAATAATAATCTTTTTATTTGGGGATTTTTACAATTAGGGGAAAGGGAAAATAAATTGTAATATATTGTTACATCAACCTCAAGAAAACAAACTTGTAACATAGAAGAAACAAAGAAGAGAACAGGGAAAGAGATTTGGAGGGTAAGGAAAAGGTGGACAAAAAAGGGGGAGAAGGTAAATTTAAATATGGAAAGAGGGATAAAGGGAAATAAAAGAGAGATCATACATATTATAATCATAGTTATAATTTCACAGGTTTTCAATTTATATGTATTGAAATAAAGAAATCTATATATTTTCTGGCTAAAAATAATAATACATTTATGTAGAGAGGTTATTCCTGCTTGGGGAGAAGTACTTATTCCAGGAAGATCATCTAGAATAATATTTTTTAAGAGAGTTGTTTCTTAAAGCAAAAGAGTATTCAAAAGAATTATGAGTGGACATTTTTTCAATAATATCTGAAATAGTAGGAACGTCAATAGACTTCCATTTAGATGCAATAAGTAGTTTCGTTATAGCAAATATGTGAATTGAAATATATTTTATCTTCTGGGGGAGCAAGTTTGAATTGAGAGAAAGAAGAAATAGTTGAGGAGGGATTTTAACTGTAGTTATTGATTTTATTTAGTAATTTAGAGATTTCTTTCCATATTGTTGCAAGAGATAAAAAAGACAGCGCACATAGGGCTTTATCTGTATAAAAGTAAATACCAGGTCCCACAATCAGTCTGACTCACCTTCCGAGGTTGTGTGAGTCACAACCAACTGTGAAGCACCTGTCAGATGGCCGCTGCAGGAGACCCCGCTGATCAGATAAGAAGCCGGGCTGATCCTCCGCACTGGTACAGAGACACACAAGGGTTAATGATAAACCAAACCTTCTTTATTACTTGGCCTACGTGTTTCGTGGCTACATTGCCACTTCCTCAGGGCTAGTGGCAGTGCAGCCACGAAACGCGTAGGCCAAGTAATAAAGAAGGTTTGGTTTATCATTAACCCTTGTGTGTATCAGCCTGGCTTCTTATCTCCTCTCATTGTTTCCATATTGTTATAATTTTAGGACATATCCAGAAGATATGTAGAAGATTTGCTTTATGTTCCATGAAAGCTTTAAGTGTTACTGGTGTGAAAAACCAGCTCGATAGTATTTTAAAGTAATTTTCATGAAGATTAGCATTGACATTGAATTTGTATGTTACGTCAATCGCTTCCCTCCACATTTCAGGAGAGAAATTAAGGTTTAAGTTGTTTTCCCATTTTATCATGGGTTTTGATTTTTCAAAAACTGTATCAGAATTGAAAAAAGCATATATATACAGTAGAGACCAAAAGTTTGGACACACCTTCTCATTTAAAGATTTTTCTGTATTTTCATGACTATGAAAATTGTACATTCACACTGAAGGCATCAAAACTATGAATTAACACATGTGGAATTATATACTTAACAAAAAAGTGTGAAACAACTGAAAATAAGTTTATCCGAGTCACCAGCCTCAGAAATCGCAGGTTAACAGCAGCTCAGATTAGAGACCAGGTCAATGCCACACAGAGTTCTAGCAGCAGACACATTTCTTCAATAACTGTTAAGAGGAGACTTTGTGCAGCAGGCCTTCATGGTAAAATAGCTGCTAGGAAACCACTGCTAAGGACAGGCAACAAGCAGAAGAGACTTGTTTGGGCTAAAGAACACAAGGAATGGACATTAGACCAGTGGAAATCTGTGCTTTGGTCTGATGAGTCCAAATTTGAGATCTTTGGTTCCAACCACCGTGTCTTTGTGCGATGCAGAAAAGGTGAACGGATGGACTCTACATGCCTGGTTCCGTGAAGCATGGAGGAGGAGGTGTGATGGTGTGGGGATGCTTTGCTGGTGACGCTGTTGGGGATTTATTCAAAATTGAAGGCATACTGAACCAGCATGGCTACCACAGCATCTTGCAGCGGCATGCTATTCCATCCGGTTTGCGTTTAGTTGGACCTTCATTTATTTTTCAACAGGACAATGACCCCAAACACACCTCCAGGCTGTGTAAGGGCTATTTGACCAAGAAGGAGAGTGATGGGGTGCTACGCCAGATGACCTGGCCTCCACAGTCACCAGACCTGAACCCAATCGAGATGGTTTGTGGTGAGCTGGACCGCAGAGTGAAGGCAAAAGGGCCAACAAGTGCTAAGTATCTCTGGGAACTCCTTCAAGATTGTTGGAAGACCATTTCCGGTGACTACCTCTTGAAGCTCATCAAGAGAATGCCAAGAATGTGCAATGCAGTCATCCAAGCAAAAGGTGGCTACTTTGAAGAACCTATAATATAAGACATATTTTCAGTTGTTTCACACTTTTTTGTTAAGGATTTATAATAATACATGCGTTAATTCATAGTTTTGATGCCTTCACTGTGAATGTACAATTTTCATAGTTAAGAAAATACAGAAAAACCTTTAAATGAGAAGGTGTGTCCAAACTTTTGGTCTGTACTGTATATTTCTTGTATTCCAAATATTAGCGTTTGTAAAGTTTTTAAAAAGGGAAATAATAACTCTAGGAAGAAGTATAGGGAGATTACATTTTTTTCTAATATATTTCCTAAGCTCTAGAAAATTAAAAAATGTCCTCCTCTGAAAGATTGTATAGAATTTTTAGGGCTTGAAAGTTAATAATTGCATCTTTTTTAAGACCTGTAATTAAAGCAGAGCAATTTACAATTCAAAATTTTTCCCATTTATCAATCGTAAAATTAGGAAAGGCATACTAGTTTGAATATGTTTTTGTAAGCAATTTAAGTTTTCATTCAAGATTTTGTTTAAGGGGTTCATAATTTTAATTCCTAAGTAAGGAATTTGGGATGTTTCCCAGGTGTAGGGAAATTCCCTTTCCATTGCTTTTTTTAATTGAGAGTCTAAAAAAACATACATTTTCTGAGTTTTTTAGATTAATTTCGTAATAGGATACCGACGAGAACTCCCTAATTATTAAAGAAACAGCTCTTAAAGAGTTAATAGGGTCCATAATAGAAATTAAAATGACGTCCGTAAATAGTCCAATTTTATATTGTCTATATTGTATACTGTCTATATTGTGATTGAATGGAATGCCCTTTATGAGATTGCTGGTAGTGTTGAGCCACCCCCATAGTGTTCGAGTTCGGTTCGGTTCGTCGAACACCCGTGTGTTCGCCGAACTGTTCGTCGAACTGTTCGTCGAACACCTTCGAACACCGTTAAAACCAATGGCAGGCAAACAAAAACACATAGAAAACACCTTCAAAGGTGTCCAAAAGCTGACAAACTGCTCAGAAGACACAACTAACACATGGAAAAGTGACAAGTACATATAGTCATGAGAAAAGAAAAGAGGTGGAGGAGTAAAAGGAGGGGGAGACACAGATATAGGCATGTCATGCCCTTCTAAAATCCAAAAAGTGAGAAGCCGACACGTTCAGTCCGCTCCTGCCCGTGCCACCTCCGTGTCGCCGAGTTTGTGCCAGAGCCGCGGTGAACCCTGACGGCCAGCCCCCCTCTCCCAATACTGGTGCCTGTCCGCTGGTGGGTCGAGCGAGCCCCCCTGTGGTGGAGGCAGCTCTAAGCTTTTTAATTTAAATTGTCTCTCTAATTTGAATGAATACACTTTAAATCCATTTACAAGGATCTATTGGAGGGCAAGTCTCATGCCAGCAGCCGCGTAATTCCAGCTCCAGTAGCGTCTACTAAAGCTGCTGCAGTTATAAAGCTTTTATAAGGATCGAGCTCGGCTGTCCACCGCAAGGCATCCTACTGCCAGTCCCAGCCCCTATGCCTTGGGGTGCCTCCTGATGCTCTTCACTGAGTATCCTGTGGTCCCGAAGCATTTCCTTTGAAAAAATTAAGTGTCCAAACTTCAGGTGGTGTAGCTTGCTTAACAGCCGGGATAATCCGCTGACTAGCAGACACTGCTACTAGGCACAAAGTATTTCCTGGGCTAGATGCAGTTAAAAATTTGTAATTAGATACTCTCGTTGGATGCTGAGAAAGCATTCCATAGAGTCTCCTGGCACGCCATATATGATTCTCTTAAAAAGCTTGGGGCAGGGGTCTAGGGGACCCTTTTATAGCCAAAATCACGGCCCTGTATCGCAATACGTCACCTAGGCTGAAGATAAATGGAACTGTAGCACCCTGAGGGCTCGGTTGCTACAGAGGTATTGCACCTCACCCAGAGGTGTGATATCTCACTCTCAGGTAAGGATAGAGTGTGGATCAGGACCCGACACCTGCATGCATTACACCACATTGCCGTGGGGCAGGGCGACCAATATGCCCCTGAGATGGGCACGACAGCCCCTGTCCCTGGCTGGAGTGGGGGGAGGGAACACTGAGGAAGGGGAACCCTGTAGTGCAGGAGCAGGGAGGAAGCAGTTCCTGGGTGCATTGAGAAGGGAGTATAAAAGGTGGGCACCATCTTAGTTCAGTGCAGAGAAGTCTGAGCAGAAGTGGCAGGGAGCAGGGGCTCTGCATGAGCTCTGCTCCGGAGGCGGGCCTAGTAACAGAGGCCCAGGCCTGGAAGAGGGAGAAGGAAGGAAAAGGAGCGGAGAAGGCTCCAGGAACGAGGAACAAAGGGATCCCAGGGGTGCGGACGGGCGAGTCGCCACCGCACGCCAGAATCCACCTGCATGGAGGGGTCAGGCCAAAGGGGGAGACCGGTCCCCGAAACTAGTGGAGGCAGGAAACGACCCTCAGCTAGAAACCGGAGGCTGTGACATTTTATGTGGCGCAGCCCCTCGCTACACCCGCTAGGAGGGCAGCACATAGGGTCAGGGAAACTGGCGCCAAGTTTACCAAGAGGAGGCCCGAGGCAGCCGGACAGAAGGGTTGGTAAGAAAGGCCAGACAAAGTACACACAAAGGGGGTCCTGTGAAGCGCTCCAAAGTTATCTGGGAGTTGTCTGAGCCCCTCACCTGGTGAGCACAGTACGACGTGGGCAGCCGTTACCTGCAGACGTGGTCTGGATAATAAGAACTGTGAGTAAAGGCCCTGGACTGCATCACTGACTCCGTGTCGTTACTGCTGCTGCCCTGCACCATCACCCCCATCCTCCGCATACACTGCCCTGAGGCTATACTCCTCCCGTGGGGAGTTATGCTACGCTCTGCTGCACCCACAACACCAGCCTCAGCGGTCTGCCCTGCAGCGGCGGTTCACTCTGACCGCAATCCACGGGTGGCGTAGTCGGACATTTAAACATCAAAACCACATAAATAGTTCCGCCACTGGTTTGACCACCCTGAGCCACGGAACCGGGTCGCCGCCACGAAGACTACAACCACCAGCATCCACCAAAAAGGGTCCGGCTCCGGGTGTCCCAAGGCCCAGGGGGTGCATCAGAACATTTTCATCACCTTTCACAATCACCAATGGGACAAGGCAGGGATGTCCTCTGTCCCCTCTCTTATACATCCTAGTGACGGAGCACCTGCTCTCATCAATTCGCCATAACCCCAATATTAGGTGGATTGAGGTGGGAGGCACCGAGTACAAGTGCTCTCTATTTGCTGATGATGTACTAGTATATATCACTCAATCACATATATCCATCCATGCTGTTATGGCTGAAATAGATCACTTTGTTACATGGTCAAATTTTAAAATCAATGCAGCGAAGTCTGAGGCCCTCGATGTCTCCCTCCCCAAATCCATATAGGATTCCATCCAGTCCAACTTTCCCTTTGCCTGGCCCTCACAGGGTATCAAATACTTAGGAATTCCTATTCATAGAGACCTCTCCCATCTATGTTATCTTAATTTTGGGCCCTTTATTGAACAACTCCATACAGAACTCCATAATGTATGTGGATTTTCTCAAACAGCACTTCCTGCCATGTTTCAAGAAGAAGAACCATGTATTTCACAGCAAGATCATTGGCAAGTTAGAACTGTAAGATTCACTACGTGAACCACTGGTGTTTTGTGGAAAAGCACATGTACACTGTGTTCCAAATTATTATGCAAAAAGTGTTTAGGAGTGATAAGGGAAGAATTTGTTTGTTTGTCAGTTAAACTCATTGATGGTGATGTGTGTCAGGGCTCTTTATATCACTGTAAGCAATTGCAGACACCTGTGCTAATTAGTTTGGCAGGTGTGTCCAATGAAAGGCAAGACTACTTAAGAAGGCTGTCTCACATTATTAAGCAGCCTACATTTTCTGCCAAAATGGGAAAGAAAAAGGATGTGTCGGCTGCTGAGAAGCAACAAATTGTGGAGTGTTTAGGTCAAGGCATGACTACAATCAACATTGTGCGATGATCAGGATGAAGTGTCTTGGCAATCAAGAAGTATGTAGCTGATTCACAGTACACACGTGTGCGTGCTGATAAGGGCAAATTGAGGACTCTTTCCTACAGGCAATTACGTCAGGTTAAAAGAGCAGCGGCAAAAAAGCCTTGTCATAGCAGCAGACAAGTTTTTGAAGCTGCTGGTGCCTCCAACGTCCCCCGAACAACAAGATGCAGGGTCCTTCAGAGGTTTGCAGCTGTGCATATGCCATCCTGTCGACCTCCTCTATCCACTTCACACAAGCAGAAACGGCTCCAGTGGGCCAAACATTACATGAAGACTGATTTCAAAACTGTTTTGTTCACGGATGAGTGCCATGCAGCACTCGATGGTCCAGATGGATGGAGTGGAGGATGGCTGGTTGATGGACACCCCACGCAAACACGGCTACAGCGCCAACAAGGAGTAATGTTTTGGGCTGGAATCATGGGGAGAGAGATTGTCGGCCCCTTTAGGATCCCTGAAGGTGCTAAAGATGAACTCCATAATGTATGTGGATTTTCTCAAACAGCACTTCCTGCCATGGTTCAAGAAGAAGAACCATGTATTTCACAGCAAGATCATTTTTTTGCATGATAATGCACCATCTCATGCTGCACATAAAACATCTGCATCTCTGGCTGATATGGGCATAAAAGGGGACAAACTTATGGTGTGACCCCCATGCTCCCCTGACCTCTACCCCATTCAGAACCTCTGGAGCATCATCAAAAGGAGTGTCTATGATGACGAGAGGCAGTTCACATCTAAGCAACAGCTCTGGGAGGGTATTCTGTCCTCATGCAAAACAATTGAAGCAGAAACCATCCAAAACCTGACAAATTCAATGGACGAGAGAGTTCAGAAGCTCCTTTCGAACAAGGGGTCCTATGTGAAAATGTAACATCACCTAGAATAAAGTTTTGAGTTGAAAACTGTTTGATTTCAGTTTCTAATAACCTGCTAATGCTTATAATTTCAAAAACGACCATTTTTTTGGTCTTTATTAAAATGAAAAGGTTGATCGAAAAGTTTGGGGGATCTAAGAGTGTGGCAACCCAGTAGTCATGATTACTTCGAATTCTGACAATATGAGGGTCATGTTGCAGGTAGTGCAGCAAGAAGGCACTTATGTGTCTTGCGCATCTCGGAGCCCCAAAATTATTTTCCGGGCTAGATGCAGCTACAAATTATTATTAATTTTAAATCTGGTGGAGCTTAGTATAGATGGGCTAATAGGATCAGTGCTGCACACTGCTACAAAGCCCAAATTATTTTCCAGTCAAGATACAGATAAACATGATTAGTAATTTGAAAGCTTAAAACGGTTGGTAGGGTGATTTTAACCAATCATCAAGCTTTTACTCTCCCCAGGATGACACAGGGGTAGAAAAGTCGTTTCGGATCCATGATTTGTTCATCTTTATGAACGTGAGTCTGTCTACATTATCAGTGGAGAGCGCTTATCTGTCAGCACACCACCAGCAGCGCTGAACACACGTTCAGACAGAACGCTGGCTGCGGGGCATGACAAGATCTCCAAGGCGGAAGTGGCTAGCTCCGGCCATTTATCCAGATTGGAAGCCCAAAAAGAGCAAGGGTCCAGTGACACAGTCATGGCTTCAATGTTTACTTGGAGATACTCCTGTACCATCGTCTCTAGGCGTTGACTATGTGTCAGACTTCTTGTCTCCTGTGGCCTTGCAAAGGATGGGCTAAAAAAGTGGTGAAATGATTCCGCAAAATTGATGTTACCAGCAGATACTGTGGTTCTGTTACGGTTTGAGTGCTGAACACTTGACGGTCCCACGGTTGGCAAGTTGGAACTGTGAGATTCACTACGTGCACCACTGGTGTTTTGTGGAAAAGCACATGTAAGATTCTGCAACAGTCTCTGCTGATACTCCTGCATGCGTGCATCCCTTTCTATGGCAGGAATAATTTCTGCAAATTTACTTTTGTACCGGGGATCTAACAGTGTGGCAACCCAGTAGTCAGGATTATTTCTAATTCTCACAATTCGAGGGTCATGTTGCAGGTAGTGCAGCAAGAAGGCACTCATGTGTGTTGCGCATCCAGGAGCACCAAGTCCCTGTTGTGTTGGTGGCGAGGTAACAATCATGCTTCCTTCCTCTGTCCTCTCCCCCCAACCTCGCACAACAGAAATGTGATCAAGGTCTCCCTCATCTGATGAGTCTTCCATCAGTTCGTCCTCCACTTCTTCCTGGGCTCCTGCACCTTCCTCACTAGTTTGGCTGCTACCATGCGCCCTGGTAAAACCATCTCCCCCACCCTCACATGCCTGCTGCCTTGGTGCTGCCGACCGTCTGGACCTTGCAGATGTTAGCCCTTCCGCATACAACTCCTCCTCCTCTATTTCCTCCACCTCCTCTTGTGCCACCACCTGACTCCGAATTCTGTTTAACATGTGCTCCAGCATGTAAATCACCGGAATAGTCATGCTGATAATGGCATCGTCAGCACTAAACATCTTCGTCGCCATTTTAAAACTGTGCAGAAGGGTGCATAGGTCCCTGATCTGAGACCACTCCTCCAGCGTGATTTGCCCCACCTCTGGATCTCGTTGGCCCAGGCTATACGTCAGAACGTATTGCACCAGGGCTTGTCGGTGCTGCCACAGTCGCTGCAACATGTGCAGAGTTGAATTCCACCGGGTAGGCACATCGCATTTTAGCCGGTGAAGTGGCAGGCCCAACGACTTCTGTAGAGATGTAAGTCGCTGAGCTGCGGGATGCGAACGGCGGAAGTGAGCACACAGCGACCGTGCCCTCTGCAGAAGGCCATCTAGTCTGGGATAGTGGGCTAAAAATTGCTGGACAACCAGGTTCAACACGTGAGCCATACAAGGCACGTGTGTGACATTGCCCCGGCGAAGGGCCGCACCCAGGTTTGCAGCATTGTCGCACACGGCCTTCCCTGGTTTCAGGTCCAGTGGAGACAACCATTCATGAAATTGGTTCTCCAGAGCTGACCACAACTCCTCAGCTGTGTGACTCACATTTCCCAGACATTTCAAAGTAAAAACCGCCTGATGACGTTGAGCCCTACTGCCAGCATAGTAAGGAGGTGTGCAGGATCCCTTCTGCGCAGTTAGAAAGCTTGTGGCATGACCAGACAGGCTTTGGGTGCAGGTGGAAGACCGAGAGGAGGTTGAGGAGGCAGAAGCAGTGGAGGAACTTTGACATAAAGAGGATTGACGCACAACTCGTGGGGACGGCAAGACTTGGACAGCAGCCCCTTGTCCTGCTGTCACCATAGTTACCCAGTGCCCAGTCAGCGACATGTAACGCCCCTGTCCATGCCTACTCGTCCAAGTGTCTGTGGTGAAATGCACCCTGTCACACACAGAGTTTCTCAAAGAAGCGGTGATGTTGTGTGCGACATGCTGGTGGAGCGCAGGCACACCTTTCTTTGAGAAGTAGTGCCGACTGGGCATCTGGTACTGGGGCACTGCGACGGACATAAGGTCTCGAAAATCCTCTGTGTCCACCAGGCGGAAAGGCAGCATTTCTGTAGCCAAGAGCTTGCAGATGGTGAAATTCAACCTCTTAGCTTTCTCATGGCTAGGAGGAAATGGTCTTTTACTTGTCCACATCTGAGGGACCGAGGGCTGGCTATTGTGCTTAGACGGGGTTGATAAGGGTGTCCCCGGCAAACTGCTGGTCTGTGAGGAAGATGCAGGCGGACATGTTAGGTTGCCTTGATCCAAAGGTGGTGCTATCGATGTCAGACAGCGCTCAACACCAGCTGGTGTTACCACCTCCAAAGAAAATGATGACCTGCCAATCACGCTGGCTGTTGCGGGTAAAGAGGTGGCAGGTCTGCGCCCCAAAACAGGTGTGACTGCTGTCCCCCCAGTCACAGAGGATGAAGAGGCCGCGGATGCACAAGATATGGCGGACGGTGGTTGGCCCGGCCGGCTAGGCCGCATTGTAGCACACTGAGCTTCCCACTGCAACTTATGCTTCATGTCCATGTGCCGGTTCATGCATGAAGTACTCAAACTATGTATTTTTTGGCCTCTACTTAGCTTTTGCTGACAAATGTTACAGATAACACGAGTTGGGTCATCTTTATCGATCTGAAAAAATGCCCAGGCTATGCAAGGCTTAGCACCCATGCGACTTGAAGAGCCACCACGACTTGTGGTGAGAGGCAGAGTTGTGATTGAGAATGCAGTTGTTGACGTGCTTCCAGTACTACGTCTCTGTCCAGGAAGGCGCAACCTGACCTCGTCGTCACTAGCATCTTCCTCCACCTCCTCTGCTGACCTCATCTCTTGGCTGACTGTGGGTTGACAGTAAGTGGGATCTCCAACCTCATCATCATCACCCTGTGCGTTATCACACCCGTCGTCCTCAGAGCCAACCTGTTCCTGCCCTGACAAAAAACTAAAGTTGTCGCTCCAATCAGGTATTTGAGTCTCATCATCGTCTTCCTCATTGTCTCCACCAACAGGAGTTACAGTTTGGGAATGAGGGTCTACATTATGGTCAGAACCTTCTGCGTCTGGTCCTGGATCCGATTCATAAAGATTCTGGGCATCAGTGCAGATCATTTCCTCGTCTGGATTCACAGAAGCGCTGGAGTCGACCTCTGATTCCCAGGCTATAGTATGAGTAAACAGCTCTGCAGACTCAACCATCTGTTCTACCTCATACTCAGACGGGCAGCTGGAGATTTGGGAGCTGTGAGGAAGCAAGTGCGATTGGGGTGACACCTTTGAGGACTGGAGTATTTGTGATGTTGAAGTTGATGTGGAGGAGAGCCCACTTAAAGGAGCACTTGATATCCGTTGAAGCACCTGCTGTTTTTGTGCCTCATCTGGAATTTGTAGCGATTGGCGTGGCCGTAAGAAAGGGATCTTATCACATTGTCCGCTAAAAGAAGTAGACATTTTAGTTTGGCTGGAAGATGGTCTTTCTTCTGCAGATGTTACTGTTGCTTTAACACCTACCCCACAGACACAACCTTTTTCCCCTTCCCAACACGCCTATTCCCCTTTCCACCAGCAGCAGGCCTTTTTCCACTCATTTTGGTGGTTAACTAATTCACAACTCTGGAGTTGTTTGCACAAAAAAACAATGGATGGGAACCGAGCAGAGCTGAGTGGCCAAACTGTGGTATTAGGCCAAAACTATTGGCTGGGTTAGATGCAGAAAAAAATTATATTCAATTTGCAACCTGATGGAGGTCAGTATAGATGGACTAATAGAAAAAGTCCCACACACAGCAAGAAGCCCAAATATTTTTTCAGAGGTAGATGCAGAAAAAAAATATATTCAGTTTGCAACCTGATGGAGGTCAGTATAGATGGACTAATAGAGAAAGTCCCACACACTGCTAGAAGGCCAAATATTTTTTCAGAGCTGGATGCAGATAAAAATTATTTTTAATTTGCAACCTGATGGAGGTCTGTATAGATGGACTAATAGAGAAAGTCCCACACACTGCTAGAAGGCCAAATATTTTTTCAGAGCTAGATGCAGAAAAAAATTATATTCAGTCTGCAACCTGATGGAGGTCAGTATAGATGGACTAATAGAACAAGTCCCACACACAGCTAGAAGCCCAAATATTTTTTCAGAGGTAGATGCAGATAAAAATTATTTTTAATTTGCAACCTGATGGAGGTCAGTATAGATGGACTAATAGAGAAAGTCCCACACACTGCTAGAAGGCCAAATATTTTTTCAGAGCTAGATGCAGACAAAAAATTATTTTCAGTTTGCAACCTGATGGAGGTCAGTATAGATGGACTAATAGAACAAGTCCCACACACAGCTAGAAGCCCAAATATTTTTTCAGAGGTAGATGCAGAAAAAAATTATATTCAGTTTGCAACCTGATGGAGGTCTGTATAGATAGATTAATAGAACAAGTCCCACACACAGCTAGAAGCCCAATATTTTTTCAGAGGTAGATGCAGAAAAAAAATAATTTCAGTTTGCAACCTGATGGAGATCAGTATAGATGGACTAATAGAGAAAGTCCCACACACTGCTAGAAGGCCAAAAGAATTTTCAGAGCTAGATGCAGACAAAAAATTATTTTTAATTTGCAACCTGATGGAGGTCAGTATAGATGGACTAATAGAGAAAGTCCCACACACTGCTAGAAGGCCAAATATTTTTTCAGAGCTAGATGCAGACAAAAAATTATTTTTAATTTGCAACCTGATGGAGGTCAGTATAGATGGACTAATAGAGAAAGTCCCACACACTGCTAGAAGGCCAAATATTTTTTCAGAGCTAGATGCAGAAAAAAATTATATTCAGTTTGCAACCTGATGGAGGTCAGTATAGATGGACTAATAGAACAAGTCCCACACACAGCTAGAAGCCCAAATATTTTTTCAGAGGTAGATGCAGATAAAAATTATTTTTAATTTGCAACCTGATGGAGGTCAGTATAGATGGACTAATAGAGAAAGTCCCACACACTGCTAGAAGGCCAAATATTTTTTCAGAGCTAGATGCAGACAAAAAATTATTTTCAGTTTGCAACCTGATGGAGGTCAGTATAGATGGACTAATAGAACAAGTCCCACACACAGCTAGAAGCCCAAATATTTTTTCAGAGGTAGATGCAGAAAAAAATTATATTCAGTTTGCAACCTGATGGAGGTCTGTATAGATGGATTAATAGAACAAGTCCCACACACAGCTAGAAGCCCAATATTTTTTCAGAGGTAGATGCAGAAAAAAAATATATTCAGTTTGCAACCTGATGGAGGTCAGTATAGATGGACTAATAGAGAAAGTCCCAAACACTGCTAGAAGGCCAAATATTTTTTCAGAGCTAGATGCAGAAAAAAATTATATTCAGTTTGCAACCTGATGGAGGTCAGTATAGATGGACTAATAGAGAAAGTCCCACACACAGCTAGAAGCCCAAATATTTTTTCAGAGCTAGATGCAGAAAAAAATTATATTCAGTTTGCAACCTGATTGAGGTCAGTATAGATGGACTAATAGAACAAGTCCCACACACAGCTAGAAGTCCAAATATTTTTTCAGAGGTAGATGCAGAAAAAAATTATATTCAGTTTGCAACCTGATGGAGGTCTGTATAGATAGATTAATAGAACAAGTCCCACACACAGCAAGAAGCCCAATATTTTTTCAGAGGTAGATGCAGAAAAAAAATAATTTCAGTTTGCAACCTGATGGAGATCAGTATAGATGGACTAATAGAGAAAGTCCCACACACTGCAAGAAGGCCAAAAAATTTTTCAGAGCTAGATGCAGACAAAAAATTATTTTTAATTTGCAACCTGATGGAGGTCAGTATAGATGGACTAATAGAGAAAGTCCCACACACTGCTAGAAGGCCAAATATTTTTCAGAGCTAGATGCAGACAAAAAATTATTTTTAATTTGCAACCTGATGGAGGTCAGTATAGATGGACTAATAGAGAAAGTCCCACACACTGCTAGAAGGCCAAATATTTTTTCAGAGCTAGATGCAGACAAAAAATTATTTTCAGTTTGCAACCTGATGGAGGTCAGTATAGATGGACTAATAGAACAAGTCCCACACACAGCTAGAAGCCCAAATATTTTTTCAGAGGTAGATGCAGAAAAAAATTATATTCAGTTTGCAACCTGATGGAGGTCTGTATAGATGGATTAATAGAACAAGTCCCACACACAGCTAGAAGCCCAAATATTTTTTCAGAGGTAGATGCAGAAAAAAAATATATTCAGTTTGCAACCTGATGGAGGTCAGTATAGATGGACTAATAGAGAAAGTCCCACACACTGCTAGAAGGCCAAATATTTTTTCAGAGCTAGATGCAGAAAAAAATTATATTCAGTTTGCAACCTGATGGAGGTCAGTATAGATGGACTAATAGAACAAGTCCCACACACTGCTAGAAGCCCAAATATTTTTTCAGAGCTAGATGCAGAAAAAAATTATATTCAATTTGCAACCTGATGGAGGTCAGTATAGATGGACTAATAGAATGATGCTATGCCCAAAAGATTTTACTTCACTAGGTGCAGTAAAAAAATTGGTATTCTATACACAGGTGGTATATCTTGCAACACAGATAGGCTACTCCACTGACTAACACACTCTGCAATAGGCCAAAAAGGATTAGCTTTGCTAGATTCAGCCAAATGCTGTGAAAAAAACTTGCACAGCACTGGCACAGACCTGCCTGGCAAAAACTGATAGGAACTGATGTAACCTAGTCCTGAAAAGGACTGCAATTGCAATTAGTCTTTACTCCCACAATCTATCTATTTAAGAGCACAGACCTGCCTGATAAAAGTCGTAGGAAATGCTGTAACCTAGTCCTTAAAAGGACTGCAATCACAACTATTCCCTACTAGTGTTGAGCCACCCCCGTAGTGTTGGAGTTCGGTTCGTTTCGTCGAACACCCGTGTGTTCGCCGAACTGTTCGTCGAACTGTTCGTCGAACACCTTCGAACACCGTTAAAACCAATGGCAGGCAAACAAAAACACATAGAAACACATAGAAAACACCTTCAAAGGTGTCCAAAAGCTGACAAACTGCTCAGAAGACATAACTAACACATGGAAAAGTGACAAGTACATATAGTCATGCGAAAATAAAAGAGGTGGAGGAGTAAAAGGAGGGGGAGACACAGATATAGGCATGTCATGCTCTTCTAAAATCCAAAAAGTGAGAAGCCGACACGGCCAGTCCGTTCCTGCCCGTGCCACCTCCGTGTCGCCGGGTTTGTGCCAGAGCCGCGGTGGACCCTGACGGCCAGCCCCCCACTCCTAATACTGGTGCCTGTCCGCTGGTGGGTCGAGCCCCCCGCGGTGGGGGGGGGAGTAACATCTGCAGAAGAAAGACCATCTTCCAGCCAAACTAACATGTCGACTTCTTTTCGTGGACAATGTGATACGATCCCTTTGTTACGGACACGCCCATCGCTACAAATTCCAGATGAGGCACAAAAACAGCAGGTGCTTCAGCGGATATCAAGTGCTCCTTCAAGTGGGCTCTCCTCCACCTCAACTTCAACATCACAAATACTCCAGTCCTCAGAGGTGTCACCCCAATCGCACTTGCTTCCTCACAGCTCCCAAGTCTCCAGCTGCCCGTCTGAGTATGGGGTAACACAGATGGTTGAGTCTGCACAGCTGTTTACTCATACTATAGCCTGGGAAACGGAGGTCTGCTCCAGAGCTTCTGTTAATCCAGACGAGGAAATGATCTGCACTGATGCCCAGAATCTTTATAAGTCGGATCCAGGACCAGATGAAGAAGGTTCTGAGCATAATGTAGACCCTCGTTCCCAAACTGTAACTCCTGTTGGTGGAGACAATGATGAAGACGATGATGAGACTCAAATACCTGATTGGAGCGACAACTTGACTTTTCGGTCAGGGCAGGAAGAGGTTGGCTTTGAGGACGACGGGTGTGATAACACACAGGGTGATGATGACAAGGTTGGAGATCCCACTTACTGTCAACCCACAGTCAGCCAGTCGATGAGGTCACCCGGGCCTTTGCCTGGCCTTTGGGATGTCGCGGTGGTCGGCTCCCTGGCCCGTACCCTGGGGTCACTCTTTAAAAGGGTGGATAATTGTTAATTTTATAAGAGTTTGTGACACCACCTGTGGTATCTGGTGAGAAGCACCAGCGCTGCAGCAGTCCACTGAGGCCCGTGATAAGGCAGCTCGATGGTATAGCTCCCCACAGGTGGAGCTAGGTCTCAGGGCAGCGTATGCAGGGGGAATGCAGGACAGGCGAGACCCAGCTGGGTCAGAGCAAGAACGGAAACGGACACGGTAGTCACTTCAGTACCTTTTACTGGAGGAAATTCAGGCACATCCTGGAGCACTGTAGGGTGAAGGGTGCATATCAGGATCCTCCCCAATGAGCGGGTGTAGGGCCTCCTGTTTCTTGCCTCTGCGCAGTAAGTTTCTGACCTGCCTGGAGCTAGGCCTAACTTTGTCTCTGTCCTGCGCTGGCTGACCTTGTGGTAGGGCCTTCTCTTGAAGTTCACGCTCCCAGTATGCGGGGCCTAAGCGTCTCCTGGCTCTGTTACGTATCAGCACCTTAGCGATCCTGGGACTTGTAGTTCTCCAGGGATTCCGGTTATGCCTTACTGGGTCATAGAGATCCCGGTAAGCTCGGATCCGGTGTCCGGTAAATGCTTCGGGGTGAGCTGGTTAAGCTCCTCTGCCCCTTATGTACTAACTCGCCACTTGCCTTCGGCCTACTCGGGCCCTCAATAGGCTATACACACTAACGGCAGCTTGCCGCACTTCACCGATCTTATGACGCCGGCACACCTTAAGCTCTATCTGGGCTCCCTGAATCTAGCTAGCAGGAGCCTCGTGCTCCACTGCTGAACTATTAACTGAGTTCTCTAGACTAGACTGAGCTCCACTGCAGACTGACCTCTCTTAGGCTTCTCTACTGCAAGAACTCTTCAGAGGAACTGAACTGCCTAGCTCCACCTTCCCTATTTATATCCCTAACGGGCTCCCTCTGCTGGTCTGAGGTGGAAGGTGGAGATGTGTGAATGTTTATGGGGGCCTCTTGTGGAGGATTCCATCAATACACTCTTCTAGGATCTGTGATACCAAGCGCAGCGGGGCGTCACAGATGCTATTGACGACGAGGTTAGGTTGCGCCTTCCTGGACAGAGACGGAGTACTGGAAGCACGTCAACAACTGCATCCTCAACCACAACTCCGCCTCTGACCACAAGTCGTAGTGGCTCTTCAGGTCGCATGGGCTCTAAGCCTTGCATAGCCTGGGCATTTATTCAGATCGATAAGGATGACCCAACTCGTGTTATCTGTAATATTTGTCACCAAAAGCTAAGTAGAGGCCAAAAAATCCATAGTTTGAGTACTTCATGCATGTACCGTCACATGGATATGAAGCATAAGTTGCAGTGGGAAGCTCACTGTGCTACAATGCGGCCTAGCAGGCTGGGCCAACCACCGTCTGCCCCATCTTGTGCATCCGCGGCCTCTTCATCCTCTGTGACTGGGGGGACAGCAGTCACACATGTTTTGGGACGCAGACCTGCCACCTCTTTACCTGCAACAGCCAGTGTGATTGGCAGGTCGTCAGTTCATTGGGAAGTGGAAACACCTGCTGGTGTTGAGAGCTCTCTGACATCGAGAGCACCACCTTTGGATCAAGGCAACCTAACATGTCCGCCTGCATCTTCCTCACAGACCGGCAGTTTGCCAGGGACACCCTACTCAACCCCGTCAAAGCACAACAGCCAGCCCTCGGTCCCTCAGATGTGGACAAGTAAAAGACCATTTCCTCCTAGCCATGAGAAAGCTAAAAGGTTGAATTTCACCATCTGCAAGCTGTTGGCTACAGAAATGCTGCCTTTCCGCCTGGAGGACACAGTGGATTTTTGAGACCTTATGTCCGTCGCAGTGCCCCAGTACCAGATGCCCAGTCGGCACTACTTCTCAAAGAAAGGTGTGCCTGCGCTCCACCAGCATGTCGCACACAACATCACCGCTTCTTTGAGAAACTCTGTGTGTGACAGGGTGCATTTCACCACAGACACTTGGACGAGTAGGCATGGACAGGGGCGTTACATGTCACTGACAGGGCACTGGGTAACTATGGTGACAGCAGGACAAGGGGCTGCTGTCCAAGTCTTGCCGTCCCCGCGAGTTGTACGTCAATCCTCTTTATCTAGAAGTTCCTCCACTGCTTCTGCCTCCTCAACCTCCTCTCGGTCCTCCACCTGCACCCAAAGCCTGTCTGGTAATGCCACCTGCTTTCTAACTGCGCACCTCCTTACTATGCTGGCAGCAGGGCTCAACGGCATCAGTGTTTACTTTGAAATGTCTGGGAAATGTGAGTCTTGTGGTCAGCTCTGGAGACCCAGTTTCATGAATGGTTGTCTCCACTGGACCTGCAACCAGGGAAGGCCGTGTGCGACAATGCTGCAAACCTGGGTGCGGCCCTTCGCCGGGGCAATGTTACACACGTGCCTTGTATGGCTCACGTGTTGAACCTGGTTGTCCATAAATTTTTAGCCCACTATCCCGGACTAGATGGCCTTCTGCAGAGGGCACGGTCGCTGTGTGCTCACTTCCGCCGTTCGCATCCCGCAGCTCAACGACTTACATCTCTACAGAAGTCGTTGGACCTGCCAGTTCACCGGCTGAAATGCGATGTGCCGACACGGTGGAATTCAACTCTGCACATGTTGCAGCGACTGTGGCAGCACCGACAAGCCCTGGTGCAATAGTTTCTGACGTATAGCCTGGGCCAACGAGATCCAGAGGTGGGGCAAATCACACAGCAGGAGTGGTCTCAGATCAGGGACCTATGAAGTTGACGCGCCCCCTGGGCCGTGGGGTACCCGGAGCCGGGCCGGTAGACGCTGGGGGTTGTAGTCACTGTGGCGGTGACCCGGTCCGTGACCCAGGGCGGTCAATCCAACGGTAATTTGTATATATGGATTTTATAATGTCCGACTACGCCACCTGTGGAGTGCGGCCAAAGGGGCCGCCGCTGCGGAACAGTCCTCTGAAGCTGGTGGTTTTGCTGCAATGGTATTATTACTCACCACAGGAAGAGTGTAGCTTCAGGGCAGTGTGGGTGGATGATGGTGGTTGTAGTGCAGGGAGTCAGTAATGAACACAGAGTCCGTGTGATGCAGTCCCAAGATCTTTACTCACAGTTGTTGCAGTCCAGATTACAGGTACCAGAGCTATCTCACCCGTCGTGCTGTGCGTACTCAGTGAGGGGCTCAGTCCACCCCCAGATAGCTCCGGAGTACTTAGCAGGACCCCCTTCTGTGTGTCCTTTCTCTGGCCTTCTCCCTGCACCTCACACCCAGTGACACTTCTATCCGGTATCCTCGGGCCTTGGCGGGCGACTTGTGTTCCGTCCCCTGGGTCCTATGTGGCTACCTTCTTAGTGAGACTGGTGTGGACTTTTGCCTGCAGTACATGAAATGCTGCAGCCTCCGGTTTCTAGTTGAGCCTTGCTGTTTCTCCTCTAGTTGAGGGACCGGTTCCCCTTATCTGGCCTGACCCCTCTACCTCCTGGTAGCAGCGGGAGTACAGGTGGCCTTCTGCACGGCCCGTAGCCCTAGGGTCCCTTCGGTTCCTGGAGCCTTCCTGCTCCCACTCCTCTCTTCTCTCCTTCAGTCCTGGGCCTCCCAGGCTAGGCCCGCCTCCGGAGCAGAGCTCATGCCGAGCCTCTGCTCCTGTCACTTTTCCTCCTCTGACTGGCTTGCTCTTTCTAAGATGGCTTCCTATTTATACTCTCCCTGTCATGTTCTCCCCTAAGCTGCTCCCCTAAGCACCCACTAAATAGGATCCTCCCACCAGCTAGGGACCTGGGACTGTGCTCTCCCTTAGGAGCAATCTCGCCCTAACCCCACTGCGGGTATGTGTTGGATGCAGGTGTTAGGGTCCCGAGCCATACGCCTTCCTTACCTGAGGGTGAGATACCACACCTCTGGGTGAGATGCAGTAACTCTGTGGTGACTGCACCCTCAGGGGCGCCACACACCTTTCTGCACAGTTTTGAAATGGCGACGAAGATGTTTAGTGCTGACGACGATGCCATTATCAGCATAACTATTCCGGTGTTTACATGCTGGAGCACACATTAAACAGAATTCAGAGTCAGGTGGTCGGACAAGAGGAGGTGGAGGAAGTAGAGGAGGAGTCGTATGAGGAAGGGATAACATCTCCAAGGTCCAGACGGTTGGCAGCACCAAGGAGGCAGGCATGGGAGGGTGGGGGAGAGGGATTAAACAGGGCGCATGGTAGCAGCCAAACTGTTGAGGAAGGTGCAGGAGCCGAGGAAGAAGTGGAGGATGAACTGGCGATGGGCATGGAAGACTCATCAGATGAGGGAGACCTTGATCACATTTCTGTTGTGCGAGGTTGGGGGGAGAGGGCAGAGGAAAGAAGCATGATTCTTACCTTGCTACCAACACAACAAGGACTTGGTCCTCCTGGATGCGCAAGACACATGAGTGCCTTCTTGCTGCACTACCTGCAACATGACCCTCAGATTGCAGAATTCGAAGTAATCTCGACTACTGGGTTGCCACACTCTTAGATCCCCGGTACAAAAGTAAATTTGCCGAAATAATTCCTGCCATAAAAAGGGATTGACGCATGCAGGAGTATCTGCAGACGCTGTTGCAGAATCTTACATGTGCTTTTCCACAAAACACCAGTGGTGCACGAAGTGAATCTCACAGTTCTAACTTGCCAACCGCGGGACTGTCGAGTCTTCATCACTCAAACCGTAACAGTAACACAGTATCTGCTGGTAACAGCAATTTTGTGAAATCGTTTCACCACTTTTTTAGACCATCCTTTGCAAGGCCACAGGAGACAAGAAGTCTGACACATAGTCAATGCCTAGAGAGGATGGTGCAGGAGTATCTCCAAGTGAACATCGAAGCCATGACTGTGTCACTGGACCCTTGCTCATTTTGGTATTCCAATCTGGAAAAATGGCCGGAGCTCGCCACTCACGCCTTGGAGATCTTGTCATGCCCTGCAGCCAGTGTTCTCTCTGAACGTGTGTTCAGCGCTGCTGATGGTGTGCTGACAGATAAGCGCACGCGGCTGTCCACTGAGAATGTAGACAGACTCACGTTCATAAAGATGAACAAATCATGGATTCGCAAGGACTTTTCTAATCCTGTGTTATCCTTGGGAGGCTAAAAGCTTGAGGATTTGGTAATATCACCTCACCAACCGTTTTAAGCAACTGTGGGGCAATTGATGCCACTTAACCCTAGAACGCATGACCATAAAAATCTACACTTTCATATACCTGGGGCCTTTTAGGCCCGTGTGCAAATAACATTGAATAACTCAAACTCAAATGACAAACAACTATATACATGAAGAATACCTAGAGTTTCAAAATTCTAACTAAAGTAATCTTGCAGAAAATAGAAAACAATTAACAGGGCGGGACTGCGAGGCCCCAGGTATGCGTTCTAGGGTTAAGTGGTGTCTGTGCCACAATTTTGGGAAAAAATGGAAACTCTTTTTGGAGTCCCCTTGCTGTGTCTTACGTGACGTTGGCATCATCAATTCCAGGTGGGTTGGGTCGCTCCCCCCCCCCCTTTTAACTGTAAGAAACTACATACACTATGGCTTGGGGTAACACAGATGATTGAGTCTGAAGAGTTGTTTACTCAGAGGTCTGCTCCAAATCTTCAGTGTCTGCTAGTCAGCGTAGAATTTTTAACTGCATCTAGCATAGGCAATACTTTGGGCGTAGTAGCCCAGCTGCGAAGCAAGCTGCACCGCCTGTGTATCTAATAAGAATTTTTAAATGCATCTAGCCTAGGCAGACTGTGGGGACCCCCAACCAAACCCAGACGCTCAGCCCCCCTACCGCCCCCCTTTCCTTGACAATACAATAATGTAACTCTTACAACTGGATGGGTGAGGATCGGTCACAGCTTTATTAACTCTTTATACTCATTCCATTAGAAAGACATTTTATTTCTAAAATAATTCAGCTTGTTGCAGTATGCCCTGGGTCTCCACTCCGGCAACTTGGCCAACAAGTGTAACTCTCCAACATGTCCTTTCTATTTCCAGGCCACGGAGGATCCTGCGTACTCGTATGCAGGACTCTGACCCCCACCCATCACTCTTAACGCTTGTTCCACTCCGTCCTGGAGTCCTGACTAGTGTTGAGCCACCCCCGTAGTGTTCGAGTTCGGTTCGGTTCGTCGAACACCCGTGTGTTCGCCGAACTGTTCGTCGAACTGTTCGTCGAACACCTTCGAACACCGTTAAAACCAATGGCAGGCAAACAAAAACACATAGAAACACATAGAAAACACCTTCAAAGGTGTCCAAAAGCTGACAAACTGCTCAGAAGACATAACTAACACATGAAAAAGTGACAAGTACATATAGTCATGCGAAAATAAAAGAGGTGGAGGAGTAAAAGGAGGGGGAGACACAGATATAGGCATGTCATGCCCTTCTAAAATCCAAAAAGTGAGAAGCCGACACGGCCAGTCCGCTCCTGCCCGTGCCACCTCCGTGTCGCCGGGTTTGTGCCAGAGCCGCGGTGAACCCTGATGGCCAGCCCCCCTCTCCCAATACTGGTGCCTGTCCGCTGGTGGGTCGAGCGAGCCCCCCTGTGGTGGAGGCAGCTCTAAGCTTTTTAATTTAAATTGTCTCTCTAATTTGAATGAATACACTTTAAATCCATTTACAAGGATCTATTGGAGGGCAAGTCTCATGCCAGCAGCCGCATAATTCCAGCTCCAGTAGCGTCCACTAAAGCTGCTGCAGTTAAAAAGCTTTTATAAGGATCGAGCTCGGCTGTCCACCGCAAGGCATCCTACTGCCAGTCCCAGCCCCTATGCCTTGGGGTGCCTCCTGATGCTCTTCACTGAGTATCCCATGGTCCCGAAGCATTTCCTTTGAAAAAATTAAGTGTCTAAACTACAGGTGGTGTAGCTTGCTTAACAGCCGGGATAATCCGCTGACTAGCAGACACTGCTACTAGGCACAAAGTATTTCCTGGGCTAGATGCAGTTAAAAATTTGTAATTAGATACTCTCGTTGGATGCTGAGAAAGCATTCCATAGAGTCTCCTGGCACGCCATATATGATTCTCTTAAAAAGCTTGGGGTAGGGGTCTAGGGGACCCTTTTATAGCCAAAATCACGGCCCTGTATCACAATACGTCACCTAGGCTGAAGATAAATGGAACTGTAGCACCCTGAGGGCTCGGTTGCTACAGAGGTATTGCACCTCACCCAGAGGTGTGATATCTCACTCTCAGGTAAGGATGGAGTGTGGATCAGGACCCGACACCTGCATGCATTACACCACATTGCCGTGGGGCAGGGCGACCAATGTGCCTCTGAGATGGGCACGACAGTCCCTGTCCCTGGCTGGAGTGGGGGGAGGGAACACTGAGGAAGGGGAACCCTGTAGTGCAGGAGCAGGGAGGAAGCAGTTCCTGGGTGCATTGAGAAGGGAGTATAAAAGGTGGGCACCATCTTAGTTCAGTGCAGAGAAGTCTGAGCAGAAGTGGCAGGGAGCAGGGGCTCTGCATGAGCTCTGCTCCGGAGGCGGGCCTAGTAACAGAGGCCCAGGCCTGGAAGAGGGAGAAGGAAGGAAGAGGAGCGGAGAAGGCTCCAGGAATGAGGAATGAAGGGATCCCAGGGGTGCGGACGGGCGAGTCGCCACCGCACGCCCGAATCCACCTGCGTGGAGGGGTCAGGCCAAAGTGGGAGACCGGTCCCCGAAACTAGTGGAGGCAGGAAACGACCCTCAGCTAGAAACCGGAGGCTGTGACATTTTATGTGGCGCAGCCCCTCGCTACACCCGCTAGGAAGGCACCACATAGGGTCAGGGAAACTGGCGCCAAGTTTACCAAGAGGAGGCCCGAGGCAGCCGGACAGAAGGGTTGGTAAGAAAGGCCAGACAAAGGACACACAAAGGGGGTCCTGTGAAGCACTCCAAAGTTATCTGGGAGTTGTCTGAGCCCCTCACCTGGTGAGCACAGTACGACGTGGGCAGCCGTTACCTGCAGACGTGGTCTGGATAATAAGAACTGTGAGTAAAGGCCCTGGACTGCATCACTGACTCCGTGTCGTTACTGCTGCTGCCCTGCACCATCACCCCCATCCTCCGCATACACTGCCCTGAGGCTATACTCCTCCCGTGGGGAGTTATGCTACGCTCTGCTGCACCCACAACACCAGCCTCAGCGGTCTGCCCTGTAGCGGCGGTTCACTCTGACCGCAATCCACGGGTGGCGTAGTCGGACATTTAAACATCAAAACCACATAAATAGTTCCCAGGCTATAGTATGAGTAAACAGCTCTGCAGACTCAACCATCTGTTCTACCTCATACTCAGACGGGCAGCTGGAGATTTGGGAGCTGTGAGGAAGCAAGTGCGATTGGGGTGACACCTTTGAGGACTGGAGTATTTGTGATGTTGAAGTTGATATGGAGGAGAGCCCACTTAAAGGAGCACTTGATATCCGTTGAAGCACCTGCTGTTTTTGTGCCTCATCTGGAATTTGTAGCGATTGGCGTGGCCGTAAGAAAGGGATCTTATCACATTGTCCGCTAAAAGAAGTAGACATTTTAGTTTGGCTGGAAGATGGTCTTTCTTCTGCAGATGTTACTGTTGCTTTAACACCTACCCCACGGACACAACCTTTTTTCCCCTTCCCAACACGCCTATTCCCCTTTCCACCAGCAGCAGGCCTTTTTCCACTCATTTTGGTGGTTAACTAATTCACAACTCTGGAGTTGTTTGCACAAAAAAACAATGGATGGGAACCGAGCAGAGCTGAGTGGCCAAACTGTGGTATTAGGCCAAAACTATTGGCTGGGTTAGATGCAGAAAAAAATTATATTCAATTTGCAACCTGATGGAGGTCTGTATAGATGGATTAATAGAACAAGTCCCACACACAGCTAGAAGCCCAATATTTTTTCAGAGGTAGATGCAGAAAAAAATATATTCAGTTTGCAACCTGATGGAGGTCAGTATAGATGGACTAATACAACAAGTCCCACACACAGCTAGAAGCCCAATATTTTTTCAGAGGTAGATGCAGAAAAAAATATATTCAGTTTGCAACCTGATGGAGGTCTGTATAGATGGATTAATAGAACAAGTCCCACACACAGCTAGAAGCCCAATATTTTTTCAGAGGTAGATGCAGAAAAATATATATTCAGTTTGCAACCTGATGGAGGTCTGTATAGATGGATTAATAGAACAAGTCCCACACACAGCTAGAAGCCCAATATTTTTTCAGAGGCAGATGCAGAAAAAATATATTCAGTTTGCAACCTGATGGAGGTCTGTATAGATGGATTAATAGAAGAAGTTCCACACACAGCTAGAAGCCCAATATTTTTTCAGAGGTAGATGCAGAAAAAAATATATTCAGTTTGCAACCTGATGGAGGTCAGTATAGATGGACTAATACAACAAGTCCCACACACAGCTAGAAGCCCAATATTTTTTCAGAGGTAGATGCAGAAAAAAATATATTCAGTTTGCAACCTGATGGAGGTCAGTATAGA
Source organism: Phyllobates terribilis (assembly GCF_046119375.1). NCBI lineage: Eukaryota > Metazoa > Chordata > Amphibia > Anura > Dendrobatidae > Phyllobates > Phyllobates terribilis. The sequence continues at coordinate 738,307 of NW_027363240.1, read as the reverse complement.
TGGACTAATACAACAAGTCCCACACACAGCTAGAAGCCCAATATTTTTTCAGAGGTAGATGCAGAAAAAAATATATTCAGTTTGCAACCTGATGGAGGTCTGTATAGATGGATTAATAGAACAAGTCCCACACACAGCTAGAAGCCCAATATTTTTTCAGAGGTAGATGCAGAAAAAAATATATTCAGTTTGCAACCTGATGGAGCTCTGTATAGATGGATTAATAGAACAAGTCCCACACACAGCTAGAAGCCCAATATTTTTTCAGAGGTAGATGCAGAAAAAAATATATTCAGTTTGCAACCTGATGGAGGTCTGTATAGATGGATTAATAGAACAAGTCCCACACACAGCTAGAAGCCCAATATTTTTTCAGAGGTAGATGCAGAAAAAAATATATTCAGTTTGCAACCTGATGGAGGTCTGTATAGATGGATTAATAGAACAAGTCCCACACACAGCTAGAAGCCCAATATTTTTTCAGAGGTAGATGCAGAAAAAAATATATTCAGTTTGCAACCTGATGGAGGTCTGTATAGATGGATTAATAGAACAAGTCCCACACACAGCTAGAAGCCCAATATTTTTTCAGAGGTAGATGCAGAAAAAAATATATTCAGTTTGCAACCTGATGGTGGTCTGTATAGATGGATTAATAGAACAAGTCCCACACACAGCTAGAAGCCCAATATTTTTTCAGAGCTAGATGCAGAAAAAAATTATATTCAATTTGCAACCTGATGGAGGTCAGTATAGATGGACTAATAGAATGATGCTATGCCCAAAAGATTTTACTTCACTAGGTGCAGTAAAAAAATTGGTATTCTATACACAGGTGGTATATCTTGCAACACAGATAGGCTACTCCACTGACTAACACACTCTGCAATAGGCCAAAAAGGATTAGCTTTGCTAGATTCAGCCAAATGCTGTGAAAAAAACTTGCACAGCACTGGCACAGACCTGCCTGGCAAAAACTGATAGGAACTGATGTAACCTAGTCCTGAAAAGGACTCCAATTACAATTAGTCTTTACTCCCACAATCTATCTATTTAAGAGCACAGACCTGCCTGATAAAAGTCGTAGGAAATGCTGTAACCTAGTCCTTAAAAGGACTGCAATCACAACTATTCCCTACTCCCAAGCTACCTGTAGATTTGTGCGAAAATTGGCTTGAAATTAACAAGGTATAGCGCATACAGCAACAGCGGTGCCGTCTAACACGCAGCTGCAGCAGTGAGAAAATGGTGGCGACGGGGAAAATGGCTTGGTCTTATAGGGCAAGGACATGTGACATACACTGCCAATGACACATGCCCTTGCTTGTGTGAAAAAAAGCACTTCGCTCCGTGTGTGCGCTGCTGATAGGCTGACAGATTGCACCTCCCCACTGCAAACGCGGGAAAGAGAAAAAAAAATGGAGATCTTCATTGTTCCTGCAGAGATCCATCCCCTGCCCCTCCCCCCACCCCGCTGTACACTCAAACTGCGTATTAACATTAATTTTCATCATTACTGAGAAAAAATCCAGTTATGATTTTGGTGCACGAACAGTTATCGAACATAACCTCGAACAGCCGAATTTTTCTCAAATTGTTCGTGTTCGCCGAACGGCTCGAACACCGCCCGAAACAGCTCGAATTTGAGATTGGCGAACAGTTCGAGTAGAACAACGCTCATCTCTAGTCCTGACAGGAATATGTCCAGTCCAATATCCATTAAGTGAACACCGTCGGGCCGTATGAGGCCTGCTTTATCTCCTTCCAGTTGACGGTGTCGTACCACTACACCGCCTCTGTCTCTTCTAAATTTTGCCATCCGAATATTTATTACCCGCCTTGTCCGTTCGATGGCCGTGATGTCTCGCGCACCTTGCCATACCGCTATCGGCACAATCTCTGAACATACTATAGCTAGTTTTGTGAAAAATTCTCTGAAGCGCTCAGTGTCTAGTTTCATTATTGCCATTAGTTATGCGCTCTTGTGATGACCTAGGTTGTTTCCCCCGGCCTGTATAACTAAGATGACCAGACATCTTGCCTCTCTCCCTACCTTGATTACCTCCATTAGTACCTGTGGCCATAGCAGGCCTCTAATACCTCTCCAGTTGAAATATGTGTTATGAAACTCTAATTTCCTCCCGCCTGGGCGGACTTTCGCCCTTTAATCTGCCCAATATATATACGAGTGGCCTATCACCCACACTGTTGGCTTAGCGTCACCTGTAAAAGAAACAAACCACGTTAGGATAACAAGTCCGGTCTTATGTATCTTGCCAAACACGTGGATCACCATCTCTCTATCCTCTGAACTTCCGTTTCTGACAGTCCTGCTCTTGCTGCTTCTGTGGCCGCGCCTATGCGGAATGAGTGTGTCCCGTAATCTTTGGGGTGGTTCCCTGCCGATGTTATGCATTTATTAAATATAGCTTGGAACTGGTATCTTGATAATGGCGTCCCATCAATGTGTGATAGGAACAAATTACTTTGTGATCTGATGGTTAGATATGGTTTTACTATTGTTACCCGACTCAGTGTACCGTTTGTGGTTGTAGAAGTACCCAAGTGCCCCTGCCCGCTGGAACCATTTTCGATTTGTGTATGCGTAGACGTATTGCATTATTGCCTATGACTACGTCCTGGTGTAATAAGCCTCCACTGGTGCTAATTTTGGATTGAGGGACTAATTCGCTTATGCATAGCGCCCCGAAGAAGGCGATCACAAATGCAGTAGACAGTAGTGTTGCTTCAAATTGTGAGTGTCATGTTAATGGTGTTAGGGATATGATGTGAGAAATCAGTTTTAGTGACACGGGACGGGACGTTTACACTCCTGACTTGGCTGACCCCTTTTCCACCCTTTTATGGATTGTCTGATGATGAATCTTTGTCACATCTCCCCAATTCAGTAGTTGGAAGTGAAATGCTACTCCGGTCAGACACCGCTGCGCTGACGCCCCTGATATGCCCCTCATCATTAGCTGGTGGAGAAATTCTATGGTGACTTGTGATCTGGCTTGTTCACATTGGTCAACCCGTCTGCCTGCTACTAGTCGTGTCCACTCTTCCCATGCCTTACCGTATGCTTGCCACGTCGACGGGGCAACTGACGCTCTGATTAATGGCATCAACTATTCGCCACTAGATCCCATAGGGAAGGTGGGCAACTGTTGTCCCGATGGGTGGGCATTGTGGAAGAGCTCTGTGAAAATCTGCCAATTGAATTGTTATAAAGCGTTAGCAGCAGCTTTAGACCCCTCAACATAGTGGCTAGCGCGGACCCATACATTGTGTTTTAGGCACAGGAATGCTAGCCTGGGTAGTAGGCCTAGCACTGGGAGAGACGATGATGCCATCTTATTAATGCAGTGCGCTAAGCTGGTGTTTTTTGTTATGAAGCGTATATTTTTGTAAGCCAGGAGCACGTCCCATATTTCTATTGCTACCACTATTGGGAAGAAAAATTATTTTCAGGGCTAGATGCGGCGAAAAATTATTATTAATTGAAAAGCTGGTGGAGCTTGGTATAGATGGCCTAATACAATGAGACCCACACACTGCTAGAAGGCCAAATATTTTTTCAGAGTTAGATGCAGAAAAAAATTATATTCAGTTTGCAAACTGATGGAGGTCAGTATAGATGGACTAATAGAACAAGTCCCACACACTGCTAGAAGGCCAAATATTTTTTCAGAGGTAGATGCAGACAAAAAATTATTTTGAATTTGCAACCTGATGGAGGTCAGTATAGATGGACTAATAGAACAAGTCCCACACACTGCTAGAAGGCCAAACATTTTTTCAGAGCTAGATGCAGAAAAAAATTATATTCAATTTGCAACCTGATGGAGGTCAGTATAGATGGACTAATAGAACAAGTCCCACACACAGCTAGAAGGCCAAATATTTTTTCAGAGATAGATGCAGAAAAAAATTGTATTCAGTTTGCAACCTTATGGAGGTCAGTATAGATGGACTAATAGAACAAGTCCCACACACAGCTAGAAGCCCAAATATTTTTTCAGAGGTAGATGCAGAAAAAAATTATATTCAGTTTGCAACCTGATGGAGGTCAGTAGAGATGGACTAATAGAACAAGTCCCACACACAGATAGAAGGCCAAATATTTTTTTAGAGCTAGATGCAGACAAAAATATATTCAGTTTGCAACCTGATGGAGGTCTGTATAGATGGATTAATAGAACAAGTCCCACACACAGCTAGAAGCCCAATACTTTTTCAGAGGTAGATGCAGAAAAAAATATATTCAGTTTGCAACCTGATGGAGGTCAGTATAGATGGACTAATACAACAAGTCCCACACACAGCTAGAAGCCCAATATTTTTTCAGAGGTAGATGCAGAAAAAAATATATTCAGTTTGCAACCTGATGGAGGTCTGTATAGATGGATTAATAGAACAAGTCCCACACACAGCTAGAAGCCCAATATTTTTTCAGAGGTAGATGCAGAAAAAAATATATTCAGTTTGCAACCTGATGGAGGTCTGTATAGATGGATTAATAGAAAAAGTCCCACACACAGCTAGAAGCCCAATATTTTTTCAGAGGTAGATGCAGAAAAAAATATATTCAGTTTGCAACCTGATGGAGGTCAGTATAGATGGACTAATACAACAAGTCCCACTCACAGCTCGAAGCCCAATATTTTTTCAGCGGTAGATGCAGAAAAAAATATATTCAGTTTGCAACCTGATGGAGGTCTGTATAGATGGATTAATAGAACAAGTCCCACACACAGCTAGAAGCCCAATATTTTTTCAGAGGTAGATGCAGAAAAAAATATATTCAGTTTGCAACCTGATGGAGGTCTGTATAGATGGATTAATAGAACAAGTCCCACACACAGCTAGAAGCCCAATATTTTTTCAGAGGTAGATGCAGAAAAAAATATATTCAGTTTGCAACCTGATGGAGGTCAGTATAGATGGACTAATACAACAAGTACCACACACAGCTAGAAGCCCAATATTTTTTCAGAGGTAGATGCAGAAAAAAATATATTCAGTTTGCAACCTGATGGAGGTCTGTATAGATGGATTAATAGAACAAGTCCCACACACAGCTAGAAGCCCAATATTTTTTCAGAGGTAGATGCAGAAAAAAATATATTCAGTTTGCAACCTGATGCAGGTCTGTATAGATGGATTAATAGAACAAGTCCCACACACAGCTAGAAGCCCAATATTTTTTCAGAGGTAGATGCAGAAAAAAATATATTCAGTTTGCAACCTGATGGAGGTTAGTATAGATGGACTAATACAACAAGTCCCACACACAGCTAGAAGCCCAATATTTTTTCAGAGGTAGATGCAGAAAAAAATATATTCAGTTTGCAACCTGATGGAGGTCTGTATAGATGGATTAATAGAACAAGTCCCACACACAGCTAGAAGCCCAATATTTTTTCAGAGGTAGATGCAGAAAAAAATATATTCAGTTTGCAACCTGATGGAGGTCTGTATAGATGGATTAATAGAACAAGTCCCACACACAGCTAGAAGCCCAATATTTTTTCAGAGGTAGATGCAGAAAAAAATATATTCAGTTTGCAACCTGATGGAGGTCTGTATAGATGGATTAATAGAACAAGTCCCACACACAGCTAGAAGCCCAATATTTTTTCAGAGCTAGATGCAGAAAAAAATTATATTCAATTTGCAACCTGATGGAGGTCAGTATAGATGGACTAATAGAATGATGCTATGCCCAAAAGATTTTACTTCACTAGGTGCAGTAAAAAAATTGGTATGCTATACACAGGTGGTATATCTTGCAACACAGATAGGCTACTCCACTGACTAACAAACTCTGCAATAGGCCAAAAAGGATTAGCTTTGCTAGATTCAGCCAAATGCTGTGAAAAAAACTTGCATAGCACTGGCACAGACCTGCCTGGCAAAAACTGATAGGAACTGATGTAACCTAGTCCTGAAAAGGACTCCAATTACAATTAGTCTTTACTCCCACAATCTATCTATTTAAGAGCACAGACCTGCCTGATAAAAGTCGTAGGAAATGCTGTAACCTAGTCCTTAAAAGGACTGCAATCACAACTATTCCCTACTCCCAAGCTATCTGTAGATTTGTGCGAAAATTGGCTTGAAATTAACAAGGTATAGCGCACACAGCAACAGCGGTGCCGTCTAACACGCAGCTGCAGCAGTGAGAAAATGGTGGCGACGGGGAAAATGGCTTGGTCTTATAGGGCAAGGACATGTGACATACACTGCCAATGACACATGCCCTTGCTTGTGTGAAAAAAAGCACTTCGCTCCGTGTGTGCGCTGCTGATAGGCTGACAGATTGCACCTCCCCACTGCAAATGCGGGAAAGAGAAAAAAAAATGGAGATCTTCATTGTTCCTGCAGAGATCCATCCACTACCCCTCCCCCCACCCCGCTGTACACTCAAACTGCGTATTAACATTAATTTTCATCATTACTGAGAAAAAATCCAGTTATGATTTTGGTGCACGAACAGTTATCGAACATAACCTCGAACAGCCGAATTTTTCTCAAATTGTTCGTGTTCACCGAATGGCTCGAACACCGCCCAAAACAGCTCGAATTTGAGATTGGCGAACAGTTCGAGTAGAACAACGCTCATCTCTATTCCCTACTCCCAAGCTATCTGTAGATTTGTGCGAAAATTGGCTTGAAATTAACAAGGTATAGCGCACACAGCAACAGCGGTGCCGTCTAACACGCAGCTGCAGCAGTGAGAAAATGGTGGCGACGGGGAAAATGGCTTGGTCTTATAGGGCAAGGACATGTGACATACACTGCCAATGACACATGCCCTTGCTTGTGTGAAAAAAGCACTTCGCTCCGTGTGTGCGCTGCTGATAGGCTGACAGATTGCACCTCCCCACTGTAAATGCGGGAAAGAGAAAAAAAAATGGAGATCTTCATTATTCCTGCAGAGATCCATCCCCTGCCCCTCCCCCCACCCCGCTGTACACTCAAACTGCGTATTAACATTAATTTTCATCATTACTGAGAAAAAATCCAGTTATGATTTTGGTGCACGAACAGTTATCGAACATAACCTCGAACAGCCGAATTTTTCTCAAATCGTTCGCGTTCGCCGAACGGCTCGAACACCGCCCAAAACAGCTCGAATTTGAGATTGGCGAACAGTTCGAGTAGAACAACGCTCATCTCTAATTGCTGGTTCTGATGGTTTCGGCGAAAGGTTCCATTATAAGATCAAAAAGAAGCTGGGCTAATGGGCAACCTTAGCGTGTGCCGTTTGAGATAAAAAAGTAATAAGAAAGTAGATTATTGACTTGGACCCTTGCTGAAAGGCAAGAATATAGGGAAAAGATGCCCTTAAGAATTTGTCCCTGAAAGCCAAATTTATTTAAAATGACGCGCATAAAATCCCAATTGATCCTATCAAACGCCTTTTCTGCATCTAGAGAAATCAGAATGAAGGGGATTTTCCCCTTTTCCACATATGTAAGTAAATTCTAAATTCTCCTGGTTCCATTTGAAGCCTGTCCCCCCTTAAAAAACCTACTTGATCAGACTAAATTAATAAGGGTAAGATTTTCAAAAATTAGTTTAGCAAAAATTTTTATGTCTGTTTTTAAGAGGGATATGGGTCTATCATTTGAAATCGCCTCAAGAGCACTGTTTGGTTTGGTATAACAACGATAGTCACTTCTAAGGATTCTTTTGGAAGAACATGGAGGTCAAGGGGCTGGATACTTTATGCTTAAATAATTTGTAATATTCATTGGGGAATCCATCAGATCCAAGAGATTTATTTTCTTGTAGTTTTTTAATGGCAATTTCTGTTTTGTCTATGGAGAAAGGGGAATTTAGCGAGTTAATTTGTTCAGAATTTAGTTGCCGTAGGTTGACTTTAGAAAGGAATTGATTTATTTCTTTGATGTTTGGTTGGGTGGTATTCACATCCTCTTTCAGGTTATAAAAAGAGGAATAGAATGCGGCAAATTGCTCAGCTATGTCTTGCGGATGGACATAAGAGGCTCCAATTTTTTTTATAGAAATTACCCTTGATCTTATACGTGGTTTTCTAACTTTATTTGCCATAAGTTTGGTCATTTTGTTAATAGGAGAAATAATAATTAAGTTTGATAGTGTTCATTAATTTATCGTAATTATTCCATAAGAATGAATTTAAGTTCTGCTCTAAGACTCAGTATAACTGAGTGGGTTTTATCTGTCGGGTTTTGTTGTTCTTTTTCCTCCTCATCATTAATCTTTTGAATTATATTTTTGATACTTTCTCTAGTTTTTCTTTTATGTTGTGAGTTTAATTGTATGACAACTCCTCTAAGTACTACCTTATGGGCGTTCCATATAGTAGCGGGGGAAATGTCTTGTGAGATATTTTCTTGGAAGTATAATTTAATTATTATCAATTTTTGTTTTATACATTGTAAAATGCAGTAGAAAAGAATTGCATTTCCACATTTTAGAGTAATTATTTGATTGTGTGGGTTTCAAAGACAATTTGATACGAGCATGGTCTGAACAAGTGATGGTACCTATTTGAATATCCTTACATTTTTGTAGGGTATGTAAATTAGTCAGAACCATGTCTATTCTCGAAAAGGTTTTATGTTTAGCAGAATAATAGGTGTATTCCCTTGAGGTAAATTTTAAATTTCGGAATACATCAAATAACTGTTCCTTTATTAACCAATTTTTTAAAGTAAACATTTTACATCTCGGAGAAGCCGAAGTATCCAAATTTTGCTTGGGGATAATATTAAAATCACCAAATATAAATACATTTCTTTTTTGGTGTCTATACCTTTTTCATTAATTTATTGAGGAAGGAAATTTGGCTCTGTTAGGGGCATACACATTTACCAAAGTGTACGTTATTGTATCATTAATGCCGACAAGAATATGGTAGCGACCATTGTTATCTATAATCTCTTCTAATAATTGAAAGGACACGGTGTTTCTTATGGTTGTAATCACACCGGTCTTTTTTTCCTCCAAAGAGGATCTAAAAATATGGGGAAAATTCTGGTGGGTTAATTTGAGAGAATTTCGTTTCTTGAAATGCCACTATATCAGTATTAGAGCTCTTGGCTTCCCTCCAGGCGGAATACATCTTAAACCGACTATTTAGTCCTTTGACATTCAGTGATAGAATTTTTAGCACCATTAGGATTTAAACAAGAAAAATATGTATAATAGCCAGAAAAAAACATATGCAGTGCTTTGTACAATATTTAAAAGCATATACCTATAGTGAAGGTGGTAAAATGAAATGCAATTCTGTAGAAAACCAATCATAAAACAAAACAAAAAACAAAAGAAAGACAGATTCTGATACTCCTTAGATGATCCGGGGGAAAAGGTTGAGAACAAAAATATACCAGTTCTCGAACACCTCATGCTATATCTGGGAAAAGAAAGTTCGGCGAACTCTGTGTGCGAGTCCTGGAGTTAAAGCAATTTTAAGTAGAAGAAGAGAACTCAAATCAGAAGATTGCTTATAACCAGCTGTAAAATAAAATAGAACATGAACAAGGAAACTGTATAGCAAGTTTTACTTTAAAACCTTCAACTACCATTACTCCGCAGTGTCTTCTTTTCCTTCATGGTCGCAGTTGTATCTATTTCCGGGTATTTTGCATTGTTTTAAACAGTTCCACCTCGTCTCTGGATCCTTTAACGTGTTTGTCCTTCCATTAAAAAATACTGTGAGTTTAGTGGGGAAACCCCACTTAAAGGAAATGTTGTATGGTCTTAAAATGGGAGTAATACCTGCAAAAGATTTTCTGGTGTCTAAAGTTTCTTTCAAGAAATCAGGAAAAACTTTAATCGACTCATAGAGGGGAGGTGGGTTCTTGCGTTTTCTTAGATAGTCTCTTAAATTGATCTTTTGCAATCACTTCTCTTGGTGTTTCTTTTGGAAGAAAGCTAGGTTTTTGTAACCAATGTGCTCTGTCGATTTTAAATCTGCAGTAGGAAAGGAAGGCAAGGATTTGTGCAATATATATTTAATATATGGAACAAGATCTGCTGGTGGTACATTTTCCGGGATACCTCTGAATTTTATATTGTTCCACCCAGTAGCATAGCTACCGGGGTGGCAGAGGGGGCGGCAGAGGGGCCGCGCTCTGAGGGGGACCACAACGAAGCTACCCCAGTGTAACTGTATCAGCGTGGGCAACACACCGATACAGTTATACGTTGGGCCAGAGCAGGGAGACTCGATGTCCCTGCACCACCAGGTGGCCTTTATCGGGCCCTTGAGCAAAAGGGGGGCCCCCAGTGCCAGCATTGGGCCCCCCACCAGTCACCCCAAGACAGTTCAATGATGAGAGAGGAAACGTGACGCTCCCTCTCCCATCAGTCCCCTCTGCACCTGACGTCGCTGAACGGGCGCGATGACGTTACACTTGGCGCCCGGTGTTCTGTAGATCTACGGGCACTCGGAGCAGTGGTGGAATGAGGAGGAAAGGTGAGTATTGCATTTATTTATTTTTATGGGGGTACATTACTATATAAACTGCCTCTAGGGCTGCATTATACTATATACTCTGCTATGGGGGTGCATTATACTGTATAGAAGCCTATGGGGGTGCATAATACTGTATAGACTGCCTATATGGGTGCATTATACTATATAGACTGCCTATGGAGAGTGCATTATACTATATAGAGGCCTATGGGGGTGCATCATACTATATAAACTGCCTATGGGGGTGTATTATACTGTATAGACTGCCTATGGGGATGTATTATACTATATACTCTGCCTATGGGGGTGAATTATACTATATACTCTGCCTATAGGGCTGCATTATACTATAGACTCTGCATATGGGTGTGCGTTATACTATATACTCTGCTTATGGGGGTGCATTATTCTATATACTCTGCCAATGAGGGTGCATTATACTATATACTCTGCCTATGGGGGTGCATTATACTATATAAACTCTGCCTATGGGGAGTGCATTATACTATATACTCTGCCTATGGGAGTGCATTATAGTATAGACTCTGCATATGGGGTGCATGATACTATATACTCTGCCTATAGGGGTGAATCATACTATATAGACTGCCTATGAGGGTGCATTATACTATATACTCTGCCTATGGGGATGCATTATACTATAGACTCTGCATATGGAGGTGTATTATACTATATACTATGCATATGGTAAGTGCATTATACTATATACTCTGCCTATGGGGGTGTATTATACTATATACTCGGCCTATGGGGGTGTATTATACTATAGACTTTGCCTATGGGGGTGCATTATACTATATTGAGGCCTATGGGGGTGCAGTATACTATAGAGGCCTATGGCATGCATTTTACTATATAGAGTCTGCCTATGGGGGGTGTATTACACTATAGTGGCCTATGGGGAGCGCATTATACTATATTGGGGACTATCTGGTGTTGTGCATTATACTTTATGTAGGCTACAGTGGGTACGAAAAGTATTCAGACCCCTTTAAATTTTTACTCTTTGTTTCATTGCAGCCAATGAATTTCCAGATTTTTCTGGGAATTCAAATTGATAAGGCAATTCAATTCCTTATCAAGAGGACTCAACCTAAAGGCCCCGTCACACTAAGCGATCTCGCTAGCGAGATCGCTGCTGTGTCACGGTTTTGGTGACTCACCAGCGACCTCACCAGCGATGTCGCTATGTGTGGCACTTTGCAACGATCAGGCCCCTGCTGTGAGGTCGCTGATCGTTGCAAAGTGTCCTGGACCATTTTTTGGTCGTTGGCCTCCCGCTGGCCAGCACACATCGCTGTGTGTGACCAGCGGGACCAACGATCTGGCTGGTAACCATGGTAAATATCAGGTTACTAGGGGCACGCGCGCACTTAGTAACCCGCTGTTTACCATAGATACCACTCTGCTACGGTGCGCGGAGGCTCCAGCGCACCGTAGCAGAGTTGTATCCATGGTAAACAGCGGGTTACTAGGGGCACACGCGCACTTAGTAACCCGATATTTACCATAGTTACCAGCCTGCTCCTGCTTAAGCAGCAGGCTGGTAACGGGAGCAGGACATCGTGGAACGATTCTTTCCACGATGTCGCTGCTCCCCTCATCGCTGGTGAGCCTGCCTGTTTGACAGCTCACCAGCGATGTATTAGCGATGCAGCAACGATCCCTGACAGGTCGTATCGTTGTCGGGATCGTTGCTGCATCGCTTAGTGTGACGGGGCCTTAACACCTGGATTTATGACTCACTACATGGACACAATTCACACCTCCAGATAATTAAACATCCCCACTGCATCTCCACTTGCAACAAAAAAAAAACTAATTTGATCTCCTTGACTTATCAGTAGGAAGCATCACCCCCTCCACCTCATGAACAAATGTCATACTGTAACATCTCTTAAATGTTGTGCATTGTGTTTTATGTATTCATTTGTAATATTGCCTGAAGAAGGAGCCTCTGTGCTCTGAAAGCTTGCATATACAGTATATTTTTTTCTGGTTAGCCAATAAAGGAATCACTCCTAGAATACTTTTGGCATTTTTGGACTTAAAAGTATTTACATAGATTGTCAGTTTCAATAATTTTGTGATTTATATCATCCAGTGATGTTTGTAAACTGTTAGGCTGCGTGCCCACGTTGCGGATAACAAGCGTTTATTGATGCGGAATTTCCGCAGCGGAAACGCTTGTAAAACGCTTGGCAATCCGCACCCCATGGTCCCCAATGGGATTCCGCAAGTTCTATGCACATGCTGCGGATTTTTCCGCAGCGTTTATGCTGCGTTCAAAAATCCGCAGCATGTCAATTAATTTTGTGTTTCCGCAAGCGGAATTGCCTTTGTCCAATGCATAAAAAACGCAAGGCAATTCCGCAAGTGGAAAACGCGCGATAAACACGAGAAAAATGCGCGATAAACGCGTGCGGAATTCCGCACACGTTTTTCCGGGAGAGGACTTGCAGAAATGAAGCAGAAATTTTCTGCTTCATTTCTGCAACGTGGGCACATAGCCTTAAACCTTTTGATCATATTGACATTCAATTGCTGTATTGTAGATGTCAGAAGGTCTAGTAAACACTTCTGTGATACTGAAAGGTTTACAGAGTGTCTAGTTGTTGGGAATATTTGGGAAATATCAATAGGAATATTTTTAGGTAGGAACAGCAAGTGTGGAAGAGGGACTTGTACAGTCCATTTTAGGTCGTTGTTTATAAGGTGTCACTTTTGGTGAGTAGTCCTCTGAATCCTTATCTGTTTCTACTGAAGGTGATTTCTATTATCATTCTTCCCACTCGCAAGCACTTTCCTTTTATATCTTGACAGTGAAACCCCTGCAAGAAATGTCATCTCCAGATCAACTATTTGGCTATGTGCGCAAGATGCGTATTTGAAGCAGAAATTTTCTGTGCGTTTCTGCTTCTCCTTGGCAGGGAAAATACATGCGATTTTACATGCATTTTTGACGCGTTTTTTTATGCATTTTTTGAAGCGTTTTTGTACATCAATGAATGATTTTTGGAGCTAAATAAAGTTATTTGGTGGGACATTGCTTAAACCTTGGATTACCATCAGAACTAGGGTGAGTATATTGGTTAATTTGAATGATTAAAGAATGTGTTTGTAGTAATTCAAATAACGTGTTTGCTCTGTTTCTGTGTGTTTATTTAACTCTTTACTTTACTTTAATTAAATTTGGTAATGAAAAGGTCTGATTGACACCTTGTCATAACCAAACAAAAGAGCAAGATGTCAGCAAGTCCCATTCACCCAATCTTCATTAGCATTTCTATTCATGTAATTTATGCAGCTGCTGTGAGCTACTATTTTTAGCCTGAGAAGGTGCCATTAGGCAAACATGGTGAGTGGCTATTAATAACATCTCACAGCTGGTTCGCTAGCCACTACGTCCCCCTGATCAGCACTCAGCAACGCTTTGGATAACAGCTTATTTTTGCTGCGTCCAAAATGTGGTGTTCTAATGCCGCACTTTTGTTGTCGGTTAATGGGAATCCAGCTCATATAACGACACTTCAATCGGTCAAAATCTGCAGCGAAGACTGGCGTGTCCGCTACTGAAATTGACATCCTGCGGGTGAGCTTGGGTACGTGGCCACGATCAGGAGCTGCTGCAGGTTTGACGCTGCGTGTTTATACAGCATCAAACCCGCAGCATCCAGATGTTACAGCATAGTGGATGGGATCTCTACAAATCCCATAACCACTATGCGTGCATCAGTGGCTGTGAATTACCCATGGACACTGACATGTGGCGCGTCTTTCAGGACCTTAGCATGTCAAACTCTATTGCGGAGTCGCTAATCTCCGTAACAGAAATTTGAGCATTAGAAAGTATTGAATGCAGTAAATCTACATGGTTGAGTGAACACATGTGGATTTACCTGCATTCAATAGAATGCAACGTTTTGGACGCAGCAAAAATATGCATCCAAAGCGCTGCTACCGGATCGTTTGCACATAGCCAAACATTTAAAAAAAAATGACGTGGGCTCCCGCGTCATTTTTATAACTAGCAGAAGGAAAGCCGAACACTGGGGGCTGATATTAGTAGCCGGAGAAGGGGCCATTAGCCAATAATGTTCCCTGGCTATTAATATTAGCCCACAGCTGTTTGTTTAGCTTTTACTGGCTGGATTACAGGGGGACCCCAAAAAAATTGACCTAAGGTCCTCCTATAAAATCTAACCAGCTTAGGCTAAACTAGACAGCTGCGGGCTGATATTAATAGCCAGGGAAGGGGCCATGGATACTAGACCCCTCCGCGGCTATTAATATCACCCCTCAGCAGTCCCAGAAATGGCACATCCATAAGATGTGCCAAATCTGGCGCTTAGCCTCTGTTCTTCCCACAGCCCTGTAGCGGTGGCGAGTGGGGTAATGGGGTTGGGGTTCACGTCAGCTTTATATTAGTGGCTGACGTGACACCCAGGTTAGTAATGGAGGGCGTCTCCATTACTAACTGCGTAGTAAAATGGTCGCCGCTTTTTCAATAAAAGACAGCCAGAATAAAGTATTATAATGCAATAAAACACACACGGTTTTACAATTTTTTTTATTACACGCCTCTGCGAAGCCGTCGATCTCCTGAAAAAAGCGTAAAATAGAAAGCAACCATATTCCTCACCTGTCCGCTGTCAACGACGTAGTCCACGTACCACCTAGTGTCCCACGACAGTTCGTGTCACTTCTACAGCAGTGACATCCATCACTTAGGTCACTGCTGTAGAAGACAGCAATGTATACTGACAGGGGTGTAAAATCACCCCCTGACAGTGTACATTGCTGGGCAGGATACTGACGTCACCGCTCAGCTGATAGTCACGTGACCAGCCATGCCCACCAACACCTGCCTGTCTGTAAACCAGCCGTGCCCACCAGCACCTATCCAGTCTGTCTGTTTACTAGCCATGCCTGCCTGCATCTACCTGTCTGTCTGTATACCAGTCGTGCCTGCCAGTACCTACCTACCTGTCTGCATACCAGACAAATTTGCCCGCACCTGCCAGTGCTTATCCAGTCTGTCCTGGGCCCTACTCATTCCTGTATTCCTGTCTGTTCTGGGCCCTACCCAGCCTGGCTTTGTATCAGTTGTGCCCGCCAGCACCTACCTTCCTGTCTGTATACCAGCCGTGCCCACCAGCACCTACCGTACCTGTCTGTATACCAGCCGTGTCCGCCAACACCTACCTGTCTGTATACAAGCCGTGCCTGCCAGCAACTACCCAGCCTATCTGTAAACCAGCTTTGCCCGCCAGCACCTACCCAGCCTGTCTGTATATCAGCCGTGCCTGCCAGCACCTACCTGCCTGTCTGTATACCAGTCGGATCTGCCCGCACCTGCTAGTGCTTATCTGCATACCAGCCGAACCGGCCAGTGCCTGCATACCTCGCTGAGGGTCACAGCCGTGTGTCCAAGGTCTGCCCTGGTGTAGCACCTGATCCACCTCCCTCGTCCCCCCTCGGACTGCGGAGTAATCAAGGCGTCGTACATCTGAGTTCGGATTTGCTGAGGTCCCTAGTTACGCCCCTCCTGGCACTCCTTGGTCCCTGGCACAGTCTGACCACAATCCATGCTTGCGCTAAACTGAGCGCGAGCGTGAAAACATCTAATGATGTTTGAAATAAATCAAATTTCTGATCTGAGACAAAATTTAATCCCGTGGATAATACTTCTCTCTGTTCATTACTTAGTACTTTCTGAGTAAGAAGTATGACATTATTTTCAGTGTCTTCTAGAATGTTGATTCTTGTCTCTTTTTCCTTGTAAAATATCCTTTTATATTGTCCATTCCTTCAGCGTCGTCTTCTCCTTTGTCTTTCCCGTTTTTTGATAGTTGTTGTTGATTTCCCATATCATTGTTGACATTTTTTTTGTTTTAATTTTGGCCGTATCGTGACAAGAGTCAAACGCTTCATAATCTGATGAAGAGAAATTTACTTTTTTTCTTTTCCTCATTAAAATTGTATCTTTTTTTTTTTTAAATAGATTTTGGTGCACATTCTTTCCAAGTAGGTCTCCATCATAAACTTTATTATTTTCATAGTCAATACTGTCCCTTTGCAATTTTTTTTCTTTACTTGCATAATAGAATTTTCAAATTTATCCACATTTTCTTTTAATTTTTTATGTAGCTCTTCATATAGTTAGTGAGTAGAAAATGTCAATGCTTCTTTTTTTATCTCCACAATTTGCTCTTTAACCATTCTAAGTTTTTTCTCTTCCTCCATTATAATTGCATTCATTAGATCTAAAGAGATTTTGATATGATCTCATTCATTTATAGATTGTAAGCCCGCTAGGGCAGGGTCCTCTTCCCTCTGTACCAGTCTATCATTGTTAGTTTGTTTACTGTAAGTGATATCTGTATTTGGTATGTAACCCCTTCTTATGTACAGCACCATGGAATCAATGGCGCTATATAAATAAATAATAATAATTTCATTTAATCATGAATTCATCAGAGAATATATATGTGGGTATTTATTTTATCCTTTAACCTCGTGGTATCATTTGACATTCCACATAGATGCTTAAGGTATTGCAGTCCCATCATGTGCGTGTTTCTTGATTTCATTTCTTTTCCCTCTCATGCATTCATTTTTTTATTTCTGTATAATACGGTGCATCCTCCATTGTTTCCCCAAAAACTTGTGCTAACTTAGCAAAACGTTCATCTCCATTGGAATTAGGCATATTGCCTTGAGTGTGGATCACATTGCAATTATCCATCATAGTGCTAGCATCCAGCTGCTATGCAGGTATAAATGCTTCAATACACTGGCAGACACCAGACAGAAATGGGCCCCTGTGCAAGAACAATATATGATTCCTTTGCAGTCCAAGAGCTCCTACAAATGCTAAATTGCACCTAATTTGGAAATAGAAGTGGACCCCCTTAACTCTTGGCCCCCTGTGCGGCCGTACAGGTTGCACCAATGATATATCCTCCTGTGCTTCAATATATGAATGCAGTGTTTTTTGTCGTTTTTACAATATATCATTCATGCACTATCCTTCCATATAAGTGGAGTTCAAATAAATCAAAAACATAGCATAACTTGTAAAAATGTTTTTTTTCAGAACTCACCACCTTTATATATTCAAGAATTCACACTGTGTGTGGAATATATTTTAACTGCTAACTTGCAGTATATTATATGTTCCTTTGGACATAAACGGTACATCCACTTGTAAGAACCAATTTTTTTATTTCTTATCCATTAAAGAATGTTTTGATAGTCCATTAGACTTTAGAATTAGACATATTGCCATGGGTGTAGCACTGGCTTCCTGCTGCTATACAGGCATAAATACTTTAGTATATAAATTCGGTGCAGTATTTTTATAATAATATATCATCCATGCATTATCCTTCCATATACAGTTGAAACCAGAAATTTGATGCCATCATCAGTGTTACTATCCCACTTTTTTGCCTGCTAGAAAAAAACGCTTCAGGCAATGATAGATGAGGTGGTAGCACAGGAGGAAGAGGAGGAGTAACAGGGACTATTCACACCATTATCAGTTCAGTCTTCTACACATGAATTGGATGGTGGGTTCCTGTACCAACAGTGGACAGGTCCACAATTGCCCAGCCAGGTGACAGTTCTAGAGGATGAGGAGGAACAGTGTTCACAACAGGATGGCACTCAAGGAAGTTTACAGCATCACTGGAGTGTGTCTGGAGGATACAGAGGACACAGACGATACAACTCCCACCCAGGCCAGCTTGTCGTTGTTATGATCTGCAAGATGTACTAAGGAAAGATAAGGAAAAACTGTTCCTACAGTAAAACTAAGCTGAATCCCTGCGATGTAGCGGGCTGCCTGTTTCTAGCGAACAGACCCGCCTTAGTCCTCGGCTAGTCTGAACGAAGACCTATAGCATAAGGGGAGGGGTCCCTAAAAGAACTAAGGACTGGGACAAAAATGGGACACCTCCTAAACAGAGAAGTTGTTGCAGAACACAAAAAAAGACAAACAGACAAAAAAAGTACTAGAGGTCCCAGAAGGACCAACAAACTGACAGAGAAAGGCACAGAAGCACCTGGCTAGAGAAACAGTCAAACACTGAAGTCCAGCACAGCCAAAAGGGCGGAGCTGGAATATAAAGGCAGATGGTCACGTGACCGCAAAACACAAGAAGGAAAAAACAAACAGGAGGGTTCTAACCGTACTTCTTCTTTTATGAGGATCCTCCGGATCCTCCAGGTCCAGGCCTATCCAGAAACCTCTTGTGGAAAGCTTTAACAAGCATAGGAGCAGAGACATCATCCATCCTTACCCAGGACTTGTCTTTGGGACCGAAACCCTTCCAGGAGACAAGATACTGTAATCTCCCTCTCTGCCATCTACTCTGTGTGCCGAATTATTAGGCAAATGAGTATTTTGATCAATTCGATATTTTTTATACATGTTGTCCTTCTCCAAGCTGCATAGGCTTGAAAGCCAACTACCAATTAAGTAAATCTGGTGATGTGCATCTCTGTAATGAGGAGGGGTGTTGACTAATGACATTAGTCAACACCCTATATAAGGTGTGTTTAATTATTAGGCAACTTCCTTTCCTTTGGCAAAATGGGTCAGAAGAGAGATTTGACGGGCTCTGAAAAGTCCAAAATTGTGAGATGTCTTGCAGAGGGATGCAGCAGTCTTGAAATTTACAAACTTTTGAGGCGTGATCACCGAACAATCAAGTGTTTCATGGCAAATAGCCAACAGGGTCGCAAGAAGCGTGTTGGCCAAAAAAGGCACAAAATAACTGCCCATGAATTGAGGAAAATCAAGCGTGAAGCTGCCAAGATGCCATTTGCCACCAGTTTTGTCATATTTCAGAGTTGCAATGTTACTGGAGTATCAAAAAGCACAAGGTGTGCGATACTCAGGGACATGGCCAAGGTAAGGAAGGCTAAAAAACGACCACCTTTGAACAAGAAACATAAGATAAAACGTCAAGAATGGGCCAAGAAATATCTTAAGACTGATTTTTCAAAGGTTATATGGACTGATGAAAAGAGAGTGACTCTTGATGGGCCAGAGGCTGGATCAGTAAAGGGCAGAGAGCTCCACTCCGACTCAGACACCAGCAAGCTGGAGGTGGGGTACTGGTATGGGCTGGTATCATCAAAGATGAACTTGTGGGACCTTTTCAGGTTGAGGATGGAGTGAAGTTCTACTCCCAGACCTACTGATAGTTTCTGGAAGACAACTTCTTCAAGCACTGGTCCAGGAAGAAGTCAGTATCGTTCAAGAAAAACATGATTTTCATGCAGGACAATGCTCCATCACATGCATCCAACTACTCCACAGCATGGCTGGCCAGTAAAGGTCTAAAAGAAGAAAAAATAATGACATGGCCCCCTTGTTCACCTGATCTGAACCCCATAGAGAACCTGTGGTCCATCATAAAATGTGAGAGCTACAGGGAGGGAAAACAGTACACCTCTTGGAACAGTGTCTGGGAGGCTGTGGTGGCTGCTGCACGCAATGTTGATCGAAAACAGATCAAGCAACTGACAGAATCTATGGATGGAAGGCTGTTGAGTGTCATCATAAAAAAAGGTGGCTATATTGATCACTAATTTTTTTTTGGTTTTGGTTTTTGCATGTCAGAAATGTTTATTTCTAAATTTTGTGCACTGATATTGGTTTACCTGGTGAAAATAAACAAGTGAGATGGGATTATATTTGGTTTTTATTAAGTTGCCTAATAATTCGGCACAGTAATAGTTACCTGCACAAACAGATATCCTCCTAAGATAGCCAAATCTAAAAAAAAAATAAACACTCCAACTTCCAAAAATATTAAGCTTGAATATTTATGAGTCTTTTGGGTTGATAGAGAACATAGTTGTTGATCAATAATAAAAATAATCCTCTAAAATACAACTTGCCTAATAATTCTGCACACAGTGTAGAGTTCAAGATACGAGAAATTTCATATTCGCCGTCTTCCACCACAGGAGGAACTGAGACAGTGACATACCTATCTGATACATCAGCCTTTTTCAACAAGGAAACATGAAACACAGGATTAATCTTCCAGGAAGTAGGGACAACCAGCCTAACAGCAGACGGGTTAACAACCTGAAGCACTTTAAATGGACCCACAAACTTAGGACCCAGTTTTTTAGAGGGAATCCTCAACCGCAGGTTCTTTGAGGACAACCAAACCAAGTCACCCACAGTAAAAAAAAAAACTCCTTACGTTTCCTGTCAAAATACTTCTTGGACCTCTTGTTAGCCTCTTGAAGGTTGCAACGTACATTAGTCCACCGCCGACCCCAATTTGGAGAACGAACCAAAAGACGGATGTCTCCCAGTACAACAATAAAAAGGAGAACACCCAGCAGAGGAGGATGTATGATTGTTAAGAGCAAATTCTGCGAGAGGCAGAAACTCAGTCCACACCTCTTGATTGTCCGCCACAAAACAACGCAAAAACTGTTCAACATCCTGGTTCACTCTTTCAGCCTGTCCATTAGACTCAGGATGATACCCAGACGAAAATGACAAATGGACTCCCAACCTGTCACAAAAAGCACGCCAAAAGCGAGCCACAAACTGAGGTCCTCTATCAGAAACAATATCCGTGGGAACGCCATGGAGCTTGACAATCTCCTTAACAAACGCCTTAGCGAGTGTCTTGGCGCAGGGCAACTTAATGAATGGAACCAAATGTCACAACTGACTAAAACGGTCCACGACCACCCAGATGACAGTAAAACCCTCGGACACAGGAAGATCAGTAATAAAATCCATTGTGAGATGCGTCCAAGGCGCACTAGGAACCTCCAGAGGGCAAAGCAACCCTGCAACAGGAGTATATGAAGCCTTTAATCTAGCACACACAGTACATTGACGCACCCACTTGATGACTTCCATCTGCCATCCAGGCCACCAAAAACTGCGACTGATAAGTCTCTTAGTCTCCGAAATTCCAGGATAACCTGCCAACCGAGACTCATGACACTCCACAAACAAATCTCTCCTAAAGGCTCTAGGCACGAACAACCTCCCATGGGGAGTGTTAGATGGAGCATCATCTTGAGCTTTCAGAATTCTATTCTCCAAAACGGAGTCCAATGCCGCCACCACAACTCCTTGCTGTAAAATGCTCTCCTCCTCCTCGGCACCGACCGTAGGAGAGAAGCTGTGAGATAAAGCATCGGCTTTAACATTCTTAGTACCAGGGATATAGGTAACAGAAAAATGAAACCGAGAAAAAAAAGTGCCCACCTAGCTTGACGGGCATTCAAACGCTTGGCAGCATCCAGATAGATCAAATTCTTATGATCTGTGAAAACCTGAATAGGAAATCTAGCGCCTTCCAAAAAATAATGCCAGTGTTCAAATACGAGTTTAATAGCCAGCAACTCCCGATTTCCAACTTCATAATTCAGTTCGGTTTCCGAATTTTTTTTTGAAAAGAAGGCACAAGGATGTACTCCATCCTTGTTCTCCTGAGACAAAACTGCTCCGACCCCCATGAAGCATCGACCTCGACCAAAAAAGGCTTGGTCTCATCAGGCTGCATAAGGATAGTGGCAGAACTGAACCTCTCTTTGAGATACTCAAACGCTTCAACAGCATCAGTAGTCCACTGGACCGTATTCGCACCTTTCCTGGTGAGATCGGTCAGAGGCTTAACAATTACAGAAAAATTCTTAATGAATTTCCTGTAATAATTGGCAAAATCCAAAAATCTCTGTATAGATTTCAAACCAATAGGCCTAGGCCATTCCTGCGCAGCCTGAACCTTCACCGGGTCCATCTCAAAGCCCTCGCTGGAGACAATGTAGCCCAAAAAACTAATTTTCTGCACAGCGAACTCACATTTCTCCAGCTTAGCAAAGAGTGAATTATCACTCAATAACTGCAAAACTTCACGTACACTCTGCCAATGGGACTCTAGATCTGGTGAATAAATCAGAATGTCATCCAAATACACAACCACATTCTTACCAATCAAAGGTCTCAGGATGTCATTAATAAGGTTCTTAAAAAATGCAGGTGCATTGGTAAGACCATAATGCATCACCAGATTCTCAAAATGACCTACCGGAGTGTTAAAAGCAGTTTTCCATTCATCACCCTCCTTCACTCGTAACAAATTGTATGCTCCCCGGAGATCAATTTTAGAGAACCACTTGGCCCTCACCAACTGGTTAAACGAGTCAGGAATTAACGGCAATAGGTGGGAATTGCGTACGGTAATCTTATTAATTTCACGAAAATCCTGACATGGACGTAAACCCCTGTCCTTTTTTTTAACAAGGAAAAATCCAACGGCCACAGGCGACTTAGAAGGTCTAATGTAACCAGCAGCCAGGATAGTCTGTATGTACTCCTCCAAGGCCTTTCTTTCAGGGATAGTCAGATTAAACAAGCGACTCTTGGGAAGAGTAGCTCCAGGAACAAACTCAATGGCGCAATCAATATCCCTATGAGCAGGTAAAACTTGCGACTCCTCCTCTAAAAAAAACCCTCCAAAAATCTGGAATAGGTACCGGTAATTCCCCTTTTTCCACAGCCGCAATGCGACCATTGCAATATTTATCATAGCACTTCGGACTCCAAGACTTAATCACATTAGTAAACCAGTCCAGCAAAGGATTGTGCAGTTTTAACCAAGGCAATCCTAGAACGACCGGAGAGGGTAAATTATCTAATACAACCAAGTCCAAAATTTCTTGGTGAACTCCATTGATAGTGAGGGCAAATGCAGCAACCTTGTGAGTAATACATTTCAAGGGAGTGTTATCAATTGCAATCACAGAAATAGGTGATGACAAAGGTTTGGATTTCAATTTAAGATTTTCCAAAAACCCTTTATCAATCACATAAAGTGTTGAACCACAATCCACAAATACCTGAAATTCAATCAAATTTTCCTGCAAAGTAGTACTCCCAGAAAGAAATACTCCTGCAGAGCGTAAACAAGCTATACTGGCATAACTGAAATTCTTTTTTCTTTACTTAAACGAAGCTCACAATACTTAATCAAATGGTCAGTTTTACCACAATAAAGACACAATCCCTCGACGAACCTCCGGTCTCTTTCCTGAGAGGGGAACGACTTCGCCCCAACCTCCATCGGTTCACCGCCATCAGAGCAGATTTTCTGGGGACTAGGACATGGCATTACAGGAGTTTTTACCTTATTCTGTCTAAATTTCAGCCTCCTATCCACACGAACAGCTAATTGCATGGCATCCTGCAGAGTCTCAGGTGCGGGGAATGCAATTAGCAAATCCTTAACTCTTTCACTCAGACCAGCAAGAAATAGACATTTCAGAGCAGGATCATTCCATTTAACTTCTGAGGCCCATCTTCTGAAGTGTTTGCAATAATTTTCAACATCACCTGACCCCTGATTCAAACGCCTGAGTTCTGCCTCAGCAAATGAGATTCGATCAGAATCGTCATATAATAGCCCCATAGCAGAAAAAATTTCTTCTACAGACCTTAAACATGGATCATTAGGTTGGAGAGAAAAGGCCCACCCCTGTGGTTCTTTGCGCAGAAGTGACATAATAAAACCAATGTGCTGTGATTTATTGCCAGAGGACCATGGTCTCAAACAAAAATATAACAAACAAGCATTTTTAAAGAAAAAAAAATCTTGCTGTTTACCATAAAAAAACATCAGGCAGTCCTACCTTGGGTTCCACAAAATGTGCTTCAGAACAGCTACTCACGTGTTGCTGGAGCTCGGCCACCTCCAGAGATAATCCCTGCAGGCGTTGAGCCAAATCCTGGACGGAAACCATATTGATCCCCGAATTTCTTTCCTTTCAGTTTTTTTTTGGGCTGGACTTACTGTTATGATCTGCAACATATACAAAGGAAAGATAAGGAAAAACTGTCCTTACAGTAAAACTAAGCTGAATCCCTACAATGTAGCGGGCTGCCTGTTCCTAGCGAACAGACCCGCCTTAGTCCTCGGCTAGTCTGAACGAAGACCTATAACATAAGGGGAGGGGTCCCTAAAAGAACTAAGGACTGGGACAAAAACGGGACACCTCCTAAACAGAGAAGTTGTTGCAGAACACAAAAAGACAAACAGACAAAAAAAGTACTAGAGGTCCCAGAAGGACCAAACGTACTGACAGAGAAAGGCACAGAAGCACCTGGCTAGAAAAACAGTCAAACACTGAAGTCCAGCACAGCCAAAAGGGCGGAGCTGGAATATAAAGGCAGATGGTCACGTGACCGCAAAACACAAGATGGAAAAAACAAACAGGAGGGTCTTAACAGTCGTGCCTCTGGGCAGCTTGGCACACATTAACAAAGACATGCTGCGGTGCCTGCGCAATCACTGCCGCGTTGCCTGGATTGTTACCAGTGCAGATTACTGGGTGGCCACCCTGCTGGATCCTCTCTATAAAAATAAAGTGCCATCCTTACTTCCATCAGTGTTGAGTGATTGGAAAATGCTGGAACACAAGCGCACAAGGCTAGACGCACTACTAACGGTGTTGCTACCTGACAGAGGGGGCTCAGTGAAAGCTCAAGGCCAAGGAGGAGGAGTAAGTTGCCAACACAGCTGGGGCACTGGCACCACCTTGAAAAGGAGGGTTAGCCTGCCTCAGACTCAGGAAGTGTCATGACTAGGTCACAGCGGGCCACCCAAGCATTTAGTCGACCTGTTCCCTCTTGAGCACAAAGTATTGGTGGCAGTCCTTGGGTAAGGATATTGAAGCTTGCACACGAGATCTGTGCCAAGAACAAAGTGCCTCACGTCGCCCCGGCAGACAAACTTCTCCCCTTGCCTATTCCTGTATGTCCCTGGTAGTGTTGAGCCACCCCCGTAGTGTTCGAGTTCGGTTCGGTTCGTCGAACACCCGTGTGTTCGCCGAACTGTTCATCGAACTGTACGTCGAACACCTTCGAACACCGTTAAAACCAATGGCAGGCAAATAAAAACACATAGAAACACATAGAAAACACCGTCAAAGGTGTCCAAAAGCTGACAAACTGCTCAGAAGACACAACTAACACATGGAAAAGTGATAAGTACATATAGTCATGCGAAAATAAAAGAGGTGGAGGAGTAAAAGGAGGGGGAGACACAGATATAGGCATGTCATGCCCTTCTAAAATCCAAAAAGTGAGAAGCCGACACGGCCAGTCCGCTCCTGCCCGTGCCACCTCCGTGTCGCCGGGTTTGTGCCAGAGCCGCGGTGAACCCTGATGGCCAGCCCCCCTCTCCCAATACTGGTGCCTGTCCGCTGGTGGGTCGAGCGAGCCCCCCTGTGGTGGAGGCAGCTCTAAGCTTTTTAATTTAAATTGTCTCTCTAATTTGAATGAATACACTTTAAATCCATTTACAAGGATCTATTGGAGGGCAAGTCTCATGCCAGCAGCCGCGTAATTCCAGCTCCAGTAGCGTCCACTAAAGCTGCTGCAGTTAAAAAGCTTTTATAAGGATCGAGCTCGGCTGTCCACCGCAAGGCATCCTACTGCCAGTCCCAGCCCCTATGCCTTGGGGTGCCTCCTGATGCTCTTCACTGAGTATCCCATGGTCCCGAAGCATTTCCTTTGAAAAAATTAAGTGTCTAAACTACAGGTGGTGTAGCTTGCTTAACAGCCGGGATAATCCACTGACTAGCAGACACTGCTACTAGGCACAAAGTATTTCCTGGGCTAGATGCAGTTAAAAATTTGTAATTAGATACTCTCGTTGGATGCTGAGAAAGCATTCCATAGAGTCTCCTGGCACGCCATATATGATTCTCTTAAAAAGCTTGGGGTAGGGGTCTAGGGGACCCTTTTATAGCCCAAATCACGGCCCTGTATCGCAATACGTCACCTAGGCTGAAGATAAATGGAACTGTAGCACCCTGAGGGCTCGGTTGCTACAGACGTATTGCACCTCACCCAGAGGTGTAATATCTCACTCTCAGGTAAGGATGGAGTGTGGATCAGGACCCGACACCTGCATGCATTACACCACATTGCCGTGGGGCAGGGCGACCAATATGCCCCTGAGATGGGCACGACAGTCCCTGTCCCTGGCTGGAGTGGGGGGAGGGAACACTGAGGAAGGGGAACCCTGTAGTGCAGGAGCAGGGAGGAAGCAGTTCCTGGGTGCATTGAGAAGGGAGTATAAAAGGTGGGCACCATATTAGTTCAGTGCAGAGAAGTCTGAGCAGAAGTGGCAGGGAGCAGGGGCTCTGCATGAGCTCTGCTCCGGAGGCGGGCCTAGTAACAGAGGCCCAGGCCTGGAAGAGGGAGAAGGAAGGAAGAGGAGCGGAGAAGGCTCCAGGAACGAGGAATGAAGGGATCCCAGGGTTGCGGACGGGCGAGTCGCCACCGCACGCCCGAATCCACCTGCGTGGAGGGGTCAGGCCAAAGGGGGAGACCGGTCCCCGAACTAGTGGGGGCAGGAAACGACCCTCAGCTAGAAACCGGAGGCTCTGACATTTTATGTGGCGCAGCCCCTCGCTACACCCGCTAGGAAGGCACCACATAGGGTCAGGGAAACTGGCGCCAAGTTTACCAAGAGGAGGCCCGAGGCAGCCGGACAGAAGTGTTGGTAAGAAAGGCCAGACAAAGGACACACAAAGGGGGTCCTGTGAAGTGCTCCAAAGTTATCTGGGAGTTGTCTGAGCCCCTCACCTGGTGAGCACAGTGCGACGTGGGCAGCCGTTACCTGCAGACGTGGTCTGGATAATAAGAACTGTGAGTAAAGGCCCTGGACTGCATCACTGACTCCGTGTCGTTACTGCTGCTGCCCTGCACCATCACCCCCATCCTCCGCATACACTGCCCTGAAGCTATACTCCTCCCGTGGGGAGTTATGCTACGCTCTGCTGCACCCACAACACCAGCCTCAGCGGTCTGCCCTGTAGCGGCGGTTCACTCTGACCGCAATCCACGGGTGGCGTAGTCGGACATTTAAACATCAAAACCACATAAATAGTTCCGCCACTGGTTTGACCGCCCTGAGCCACGGAACCGGGTCGCCGCCATGAAGACTACAACCACCAGCATCCACCAAAAAGGGTCCGGCTCCGGGTGTCCCAAGGCCCAGGGGGTGCGTCAGAACATTTTCATCACCTTTCACAATCACCAATGGGACAAGGCAGGGATGTCCTCTGTCCCCTCTCTTATACATCTTAGTGACGGAGCACCTGCTCTCATCAATTCGCCATAACCCCAATATTAGGTGGATTGAGGTGGGAGGCACCGAGTACAAGTGCTCTCTATTTGCTGATGATGTCCTAGTATATATCACTCAATCACATATATCCATCCCTGCTGTTATGGCTGAAATAGATCACTTTGTTACATGGTAAAATTTTAAAATCAATGCAGCGAAGTCTGAGGCCCTCGATGTCTCCCTCCCCAAATCCATATAGGATTCCATCCAGTCCAACTTTCCCTTTGCCTGGCCCTCACAGGGTATCAAATACTTAGGAATTCCTATTCATAGAGACCTCTCCCATCTATGTTATCTTAATTTTGGGCCCTTTATTGAACAATTCCATACAGACCACGGTTGGCAAGTTAGAACTGTAAGATTCACTACGTGAACCGCTGGTGTTTTGTGGAAAAGCACATGTACACCGCGTTCCAAATTATTATGCAAAAAGTGTTTAGGAGTGATAAGGGAAGAATTTGTTTGTTTGTCAGTTAAACTCATTGATGGTGATGTGTGTCAGGGCTCTTTATATCACTGTAAGCAATTGCAGACACCTGTGCTAATTAGTTTGGCAGGTGTGTCCAATGAAAGGCAAGACTACTTAAGAAGGCTCTCTCACATTATTAAGCAGCCTACATTTTCTGCCAAAATGGGAAAGAAAAAGGATGTGTCGGCTGCTGAGAAGCAACAAATTGTGGAGTGTTTAGGTCAAGGCATGACTACAATCAACATTGTGCGATGATCAGGATGAAGTGTCTTGGCAATCAAGAAGTATGTAGCTGATTCACAGTACACACGTGTGCGTGCTGATAAGGGCAAATTGAGGACTCTTTCCTACAGGCAATTACGTCAGGTTGAAAGAGCAGCGGCAAAAAAGCCTTGTCATAGCAGCAGACAAGTTTTTGAAGCTGCTTGTGCCTCCAACGTCCCCCGAACAACAAGATGCAGGGTCCTTCAGAGGTTTGCAGCTGTGCATACGCCATCCTGTCGACCTCCTCTATCCACTTCACACAAGCAGAAACGGCTCCAGTGGGCCAAACATTACATGAAGACTGATTTCAAAACTGTTTTGTTCACGGATGAGTGCCGTGCAGCGCTCGATGGTCCAGATGGATGGAGTGGAGGATGGCTGGTTGATGGACACCCCACGCAAACACGGCTACAGCGCCAACAAGGAGGAGGTGGAGTAATGTTTTGGGCTGGAATCATGGGGAGAGAGATTGTCGGCCCCTTTAGGATCCCTGAAGGCGCTAAAGATGAACTCCATAATGTATGTGGATTTTCTCAAACAGCACTTCCTGCCATGGTTCAAGAAGAAGAACCGTGTATTTCACAGCAAGATCATTTTTCTGCATGATAATGCACCATCTCATGCTGCACATAAAACATCTGCATCTCTGGCTGATATGGGCATAAAAGGGGACAAACTTATGGTGTGACCCCCATGCTCCCCTGACCTCTACCCCATTCAGAACCTTTGGAGCATCATTAAAAGGAGTGTCTATGATGGCGGGAGGCAGTTCACATCTAAGCAACAGCTCTGGGAGGGTATTCTGTCCTCATGCAAAACAATTGAAGCAGAAACCATCCAAAACCTGACAAATTCAATGGACGAGAGAGTTCAGAAGCTCCTTTTGAACAAGGGGTCCTATGTGAAAATGTAACATCACCTAGAATAAAGTTTTGAGTTGAAAACTGTTTGATTTCAGTTTCTAACAACCTGCTAATGCTTATAATTTCAAAAATGACCATTTTTTTGGTCTTTATTAAAATGAAAAGGTTGATCGAAAAGTTTGGGGGATCTAAGAGTGTGGCAACCCAGTAGTCATGATTACTTCGAATTCTGACAATATGAGGGTCATGCTGCAGGTAGTGCAGCAAGAAGGCACTTATGTGTCTTGCGCATCTCGGAGCCCCAAAATTATTTTCCGGGCTAGATGCAGCTAAAAATTATTTTTAATTTTAAATCTGGTGGAGCTTATTATAGATGGCCTAATAGGATCAGTGCTGCACACTGCTACAAAGCCCAAATTATTTTCCAGTCAAGATACAGATAAACATGATTAGTAATTTGAAAGCTTAAAACGTTTGGTAGGGTGATTTTAACCAATCATCAAGCCTTTATTCTCCCCAGGTTGACACAGGGGTAGAAAAGTCGTTTCGGATCCATGATTTGTTCATCTTTATGAACGTGAGTCTGTCTACATTATCAGTGGAGAGCCGCGTGCGCTTATCTGTCAGCACACCACCAGCAGCGCTGAACACACGTTCAGACAGAACGCTGGCTGCGGGGCATGACAAGATCTCCAAGGCGTAAGTGGCTAGCTCCGGCCATTTATCCATATTGGAAGCCCAAAAAGAGCAAGGGTCCAGTGACACAGTCGTGGCTTCAATGTTTACTTGGAGATACTCCTGTACCATCGTCTCTAGGCGTTGACTATGTGTCAGACTTCTTGTCTCCTGTGGCCTTGCAAAGGATGGGCTAAAAAAGTGGTGAAATGATTCCGCAAAATTGATGTTACCACCAGATACTGTGGTTCTGTTACGGTTTGAGTGCTGAACACTTGACGGTCCCACGGTTGGCAAGTTGGAACTGTGAGATTCACTACGTGCACCACTGGTGTTTTGTGGAAAAGCACATGTAAGATTCTGCAACAGTCTCTGCTGATACTCCTGCATGCGTGCATCCCTTTCTATGGCAGGAATAATTTCTGAAAATTTACTTTTGTACCGGGGATCTAACAGTGTGGCAACCCAGTAGTCAGGATTATTTCTAATTCTCACAATTCGAGGGTCATGTTGCAGGTAGTGCAGCAAGAAGGCACTCATGTGTGTTGCGCATCCAGGAGCACCAAGTCCCTGTTGTGTTGGTGGCGAGGTAACAATCATGCTTCCTTCCTCTGTCCTCTCCCCCCAACCTCGCACAACAGAAATGTGATCAAGGTCTCCCTCATCTGATGAGTCTTCCATCAGTTCGTCCTCCACTTCTTCCTGGGCTCCTGCACCTTCCTCACTAGTTTGGCTGCTACCATGCGCCCTGGTAAAACCATCTCCCCCACCCTCACATGCCTGCCGCCTTGGTGCTGCCGACCTTCTGGACCTTGCAGATGTTAGCCCTTCCGCATACAACTCCTCCTCCTCTACTTCCTCCACCTCCTCTTGTGCCACCACCTGACTCCGAATTCTGTTTAACATGTGCTCCAGCATGTAAATCACCGGAATAGTCATGCTGATAATGGCATCGTCAGCACTAAACATCTTCGTCGCCATTTCAAAACTGTGCAGAAGGGTGCATAGGTCCCTGATCTGAGACCACTCCTCCAGCGTGATTTGCCCCACCTCTGAATCTCGTTGGCCCAGGCTATACGTCAGAACGTATTGCACCAGGGCTTGTCGGTGTTGCCACAGTCGCTGCAACATGTGCAGAGTTGAATTCCACCGGGTAGGCACATCGCATTTTAGCCGGTGAAGTGGCAGGCCCAACGACTTCTGTAGAGATGTAAGTCGCTGAGCTGCGGGATGCGAACGGCGGAAGTGAGCACACAGCGACCGTGCCCTCTGCAGAAGGCCATCTAGTCTGGGATAGTGGGCTAAAAATTGCTGGACAACCAGGTTCAACATGTGAGCCATACAAGGCACGTGTGTGACATTGCCCCGGCGAAGGGCCGCACCCAGGTTTGCAGCATTGTCGCACACGGCCTTCCCTGGTTTCAGGTCCAGTGGAGACAACCATTCATGAAATTGGTTCTCCAGAGCTGACCACAACTCCTCAGCTGTGTGACTCACATTTCCCAGACATTTCAATGTAAAAACCGCCTGATGACGTTGAGCCCTACTGCCAGCATAGTAAGGAGGTGTGCAGGATCCCTTCTGCGCAGTTAGAAAGCTTGTGGCATGACCAGACAGGCTTTGGGTGCAGGTGGAGGACCGAGAGGAGGTTGAGGAGGCAGAAGCAGTGGAGGAACTTTGACATAAAGAGGATTGACGCACAACTCGTGGGGACAGCAAGACTTGGACAGCAGCCCCTTGTCCTGCTGTCACCATAGTTACCCAGTGCCCAGTCAGCGACATGTAACGCCCCTGTCCATGCCTACTCGTCCAAGTGTCTGTGGTGAAATGCACCCTGTCACACACAGAGTTTCTCAAAGAAGCGGTGATGTTGTGTGCGACATGCTGGTGGAGCGCAGGCACACCTTTCTTTGAGAAGTAGTGCCGACTGGGCATCTGGTACTGGGGCACTGCGACGGACATAAGGTCTCGAAAATCCTCTGTGTCCACCAGGCGGAAAGGCAGCATTTCTGTAGCCAAGAGCTTGCAGATGGTGAAATTCAACCTCTTAGCTTTCTCATGGCTAGGAGGAAATGGTCTTTTACTTGTCCACATCTGAGGGACCGAGGGCTGGCTATTGTGCTTAGACGGGGTTGATAAGGGTGTCCCCGGCAAACTGCCGGTCTGTGAGGAAGATGCAGGCGGACATGTTAGGTTGCCTTGATCCAAAGGTGGTGCTATCGATGTCGGACAGCGCTCAACACCAGCTGGTGTTACCACCTCCAAAGAAAATGATGACCTGCCAATCACGCTGGCTGTTGCGGGTAAAGAGGTGGCAGGTCTGCGCCCCAAAACAGGTGTGACTGCTGTCCCCCCAGTCACAGAGGATGAAGAGGCCGCGGATGCACAAGATATGGCAGACGGTGGTTGGCCCGGCCGGCTAGGCCGCATTGTAGCACACTGAGCTTCCCACTGCAACTTATGCTTCATGTCCATGTGCCGGTTCATGCATGAAGTACTCAAACTATGTATTTTTTGGCCTCTACTTAGCTTTTGCTGACAAATGTTACAGATAACACGAGTTGGGTCATCTTTATCGATCTGAAAAAATGCCCAGGCTATGCAAGGCTTAGCACCCATGCGACCTGAAGAGCCACCACGACTTGTGGTGAGAGGCAGAGTTGTGTTTGAGGATGCAGTTGTTGACGTGCTTCCAGTACTACGTCTCTGTCCAGGAAGGCGCAACCTGACCTCGTCGTCACTAGCATCTTCCTCCACCTCCTCTGCTGACCTCATCTCTTGGCTGACTGTGGGTTGACAGTAAGTGGGATCTCCAACCTCATCATCATCACCCTGTGTGTTATCACACCCGTCGTCCTCAGAGCCAACCTGTTCCTGCCCTGACAAAAAACTAAAGTTGTCGCTCCAATCAGGTATTTGAGTCTTATCATCGTCTTCCTCATTGTCTCCACCAACAGGAGTTACAGTTTGGGAATGAGGGTCTACATTATGGTCAGAACCTTCTGCGTCTGGTCCTGGATCCGACTCATAAAGATTCTGGGCATCAGTGCAGATCATTTCCTCGTCTGGATTCACAGAAGCACTGGAGTCGACCTCTGATTCCCAGGCTATAGTATGAGTAAACAGCTCTGCAGACTCAACCATCTGTTCTACCTCATACTCAGACGGGCAGCTGGAGATTTGGGAGCTGTGAGGAAGCAAGTGCGATTTGGGTGACACCTTTGAGGACTGGAGTATTTGTGATGTTGAAGTTGATGTGGAGGAGAGCCCACTTAAAGGAGCACTTGATATCCGTTGAAGCACCTGCTGTTTTTGTGCCTCATCTGGAATTTGTAGCGATTGGCGTGGCCGTAAGAAAGGGATCTTATCACATTGTCCGCTAAAAGAAGTAGACATTTTAGTTTGGCTGGAAGATGGTCTTTCTTCTGCAGATGTTACTGTTGCTTTAACACCTACCCCACGGACACAACCTTTTTTCCCCTTCCCAACACGCCTATTCCCCTTTCCACCAGCAGCAGGCCTTTTTCCACTCATTTTGGTGGTTAACTAATTCACAACTCTGGAGTTGTTTGCACAAAAAAACAATGGATGGGAACCGAGCAGAGCTGAGTGGCCAAACTGTGGTATTAGGCCAAAACTATTGGCTGGGTTAGATGCAGAAAAAAATTATATTCAATTTGCAACCTGATGGAGGTCAGTATAGATGGACTAATAGAGAAAGTCCCACACACTGCTAGAAGGCCAAATATTTTTTCAGAGCTGGATGCAGATAAAAATGATTTTTAATTTGCAACCTGATGGAGGTCAGTATAGATGGACTAATAGAGAAAGTCCGACACACTACTAGAAGGCCAAATATTTTTTCAGAGGTAGATGCAGAAAAAAATATATTCAGTTTGCAACCTGATGGAGGTCAGTATAGATGGACTAATACAACAAGTCCCACACACAGCTAGAAGCCCAAATATTTTTTCGGAGGTACTGTAGATGCAGATAAAAATTATTTTTAATTTGCAACCTGATGGAGGTCAGTATAGATGGACTAACAGAGAAAGTCCGACACACTACTAGAAGGCCAAATATTTTTTCAGAGGTAGATGCAGAAAAAAATATATTCAGTTTGCAACCTGATGGAGGTCAGTATAGATGGACTAATACAACAAGTCCCACACACAGCTAGAAGCCCAAATATTTTTTCAGAGGTACTGTAGATGCAGATAATAATTATTTTTAATTTGCAACCTGATGGAGGTCAGTATAGATGGACTAATAGAGAAAGTCCCACACACTGCTAGAAGGCCAAATATTTTTTCAGAGCTGGATGCAGATAAAAATGATTTTTAATTTGCAACCTGATGGAGGTCAGTATAGATGGACTAATAGAGAAAGTCCGACACACTACTAGAAGGCCAAATATTTTTTCAGAGGTAGATGAAGAAAAAAATATATTCAGTTTGCAACCTGATGGAGGTCAGTATAGATGGACTAATACAACAAGTCCCACACACAGCTAGAAGCCCAAATATTTTTTCAGAGGTACTGTAGATGCAGATAAAAATTAGTTTTAATTTGCAACCTGATGGAGGTCAGTATAGATGGACTAATAGAGAAAGTCCGACACACTACTAGAAGGCCAAATATTTTTTCAGAGCTAGATGCAGAAAAAAATTATATTCAGTTTGCAACCTGATGGAGGTCAGTATAGATGGATTAATAGAACAAGACCCACACACAGCTAGAAGCCCAATATTTTTTCAGAGGTAGATGCAGAAAAAAATATATTCAGTTTGCAACCTGATGGAGGTCAGTATAGATGGACTAATACAACAAGTCCCACACACAGCTAGAAGCCCAAATATTTTTTCAGAGGTACTGTAGATGCAGATAAAAATTATTTTTAATTTGCAACCTGATGGAGGTCAGTATAGATGGACTAATAGAGAAAGTCCGACACACTACTAGAAGGCCAAATATTTTTTCAGAGGTAGATGCAGAAAAAAATATATTCAGTTTGCAACCTGATGGAGGTCAGTATAGATGGACTAATACAACAAGTCCCACACACAGCTAGAAGCCCAAATATTTTTTCAGAGGTACTGTATATGCAGATAAAAATTAGTTTTAATTTGCAACCTGATGGAGGTCAGTATAGATGGACTAATAGAGAAAGTCCGACACACTACTAGAAGGCCAAATATTTTTTCAGAGCTAGATGCAGAAAAAAATTATATTCAGTTTGCAACCTGATGGAGGTCAGTATAGATGGACTAATACAACAAGTCCCACACACAGCTAGAAGCCCAAATATTTTTTCGGAGGTACTGTAGATGCAGATAAAAATTATTTTTAATTTGCAACCTGATGGAGGTCAGTATAGATGGACTAACAGAGAAAGTCCGACACTACTAGAAGGCCAAATATTTTTTCAGAGGTAGATGCAGAAAAAAATATATTCAGTTTGCAACCTGATGGAGGTCAGTATAGATGGACTAATACAACAAGTCCCACACACAGCTAGAAGCCCAAATATTTTTTCAGAGGTACTGTAGATGCAGATAATAATTATTTTTAATTTGCAACCTGATGGAGGTCAGTATAGATGGACTAATAGAGAAAGTCCCACACACTGCTAGAAGGCCAAATATTTTTTCAGAGCTGGATGCAGATAAAAATGATTTTTAATTTGCAACCTGATGGAGGTCAGTATAGATGGACTAATAGAGAAAGTCCGACACACTACTAGAAGGCCAAATATTTTTTCAGAGGTAGATGAAGAAAAAAATATATTCAGTTTGCAACCTGATGGAGGTCAGTATAGATGGACTAATACAACAAGTCCCACACACAGCTAGAAGCCCAAATATTTTTTCAGAGGTACTGTAGATGCAGATAAAAATTAGTTTTAATTTGCAACCTGATGGAGGTCAGTATAGATGGACTAATAGAGAAAGTCCGACACACTACTAGAAGGCCAGATATTTTTTCAGAGCTAGATGCAGAAAAAAATTATATTCAGTTTGCAACCTGATGGAGGTCAGTATAGATGGATTAATAGAACAAGACCCACACACAGCTAGAAGCCCAATATTTTTTCAGAGGTAGATGCAGAAAAAAATATATTCAGTTTGCAACCTGATGGAGGTCAGTATAGATGGACTAATACAACAAGTCCCACACACAGCTAGAAGCCCAAATATTTTTTCAGAGGTACTGTAGATGCAGATAAAAATTATTTTTAATTTGCAACCTGATGGAGGTCAGTATAGATGGACTAATAGAGAAAGTCCGACACACTACTAGAAGGCCAAATATTTTTTCAGAGGTAGATGCAGAAAAAAATATATTCAGTTTGCAACCTGATGGAGGTCAGTATAGATGGACTAATACAACAAGTCCCACACACAGCTAGAAGCCCAAATATTTTTTCAGAGGTACTGTATATGCAGATAAAAATTAGTTTTAATTTGCAACCTGATGGAGGTCAGTATAGATGGACTAATAGAGAAAGTCCGACACACTACTAGAAGGCCAAATATTTTTTCAGAGCTAGATGCAGAAAAAAATTATATTCAGTTTGCAACCTGATGGAGGTCAGTATAGATGGATTATTAGAACAAGACCCACACACAGCTAGAAGCCCAATATTTTTTCAGAGGTAGATGCAGAAAAAAATATATTCAGTTTGCAACCTGATGGAGGTCAGTATAGATGGACTAATACAACAAGTCCCACACACAGCTAGAAGCCCAATATTTTTTCAGAGGTAGATGCAGAAAAAAATATATTCAGTTTGCAACCTGATGGAGGTCAGTATAGATGGACTAATACAACAAGTCCCACACACAGCTAGAAGCCCAAATATTTTTTCAGAGGTACTGTAGATGCAGATAAAAATTAGTTTTAATTTGCAACCTGATGGAGGTCAGTATAGATGGACTAATAGAATGATGCTATGCCCAAAAGATTTTACTTCACTAGGTGCAGTAAAAAAATTGGTATTCTATACACAGGTGGTATATCTTGCAACACAGATAGGCTACTCCACTGACTAACACACTCTGCAATAGGCCGAAAAGAATTAGCTTTGCTAGATTCAGCCAAATGCTGTGAAAAAAACTTGCACAGCACTGGCACAGACCTGCCTGGCAAAAACTGATAGGAACTGATGTAACCTAGTCCTGAAAAGGACTCCAATTACAATTAGTCTTTACTCCCACAACCTATCTATTTAAGAGCACAGACCTCCCTGATAAAAGTCGTAGGAAATGCTGTAACCTAGTCCTTAAAAGGACTGCAATCACAACTATTCCCTACTCCCAAGCTATCTGTATATTTGTGCGAAAATTGGCTTGAAATTAACAAGGTATAGCGCACACAGCAACAGCGGTGCCGTCTAACACGCAGCTGCAGCAGTGAGAAAATGGTGGCGACGGGGAAAATGGCTTGGTCTTATAGGGCAAGGACATGTGACATACACTGCCAATGACACATGCCCTTGCTTGTGTGAAAAAAAGCACTTCGCTCCGTGTGGGCGCTGCTGATAGGCTGACAGATTGCACCTCCCCACTGTAAATGCGGGAAAGAGAAAAAAAAATGGAGATCTTCATTATTCCTGCAGAGATCCATCCCCTGCCCCTCCCCCCACCCCGCTGTACACTCAAACTGCGTATTAACATTAATTTTCATCATTACTGAGAAAAAATCCAGTTATGATTTTGGTGCACGAACAGTTATCGAACATAACCTCGAACAGCCGAATTTATCTCAAATTGTTCGTGTTCGCTGAACGGCTCGAACACCGCCCAAAACAGCTCGAATTTGAGATTGGCGAACAGTTCGAGTAGAACAACGCTCATCTCTAGTCCCTGGTCCCACACATCCATGGACTTCATTACATATCTCCCTGACTCCGAGGGTATGCTTATAGTGTGGGTCATTGTGGACCAATTTTCTAAACAATGGCATTTGGTTCCTTTGGCTCAGTCCAGTGCGCCTGACTTGGTAGATTAGTTCCTTGTTCAGGTGATAAGATTACATGGGGTTCCTATGAATATTGTCTCCAATTATGGGTCCCAGTTTGTCTCCAGATTCTGGAGGGTTTTCTGTAAACGCCTCTGGTCGGAACTCTCGTTTTCATCTGCATATCATCCTCAAACTAATGGGCAAATGGAGTGAAACAACCAATGTCTTGAGTCCTATCTAAGATGTTTTTGCTCCCATATTCAGCATGATTGGGGATCATAATTAGCCTTGGCAGAGTTCGCCCTAAACAATAGACTGCACAAGGACTTGGGAATGTCTCCCTTCTTCTGTAATTTAGGATTCCATCCTAGGTCTCCTTGTTTTGATGGAGGAGACAATGTACTTCCAGCGGTCTCTGCTACTATCCACCGCCTCCGAAAGGTTTGGGGGGAAGCCCGTATCTATCTGAAGAAAGCAGGGGAGAGCATGAAGAAACAGGCTGATAAGCGTCGTCAACAAGGTTGCAAACTCAGAGTGGGGGACAGAGTTTGGGTGTCTATTAAGAATATGAAGATTAAGGTACCATCTCCTAAGCTCGCATCCGGGTGTATAGGTCCATTTCCCATTATCGAAGTTGTCAATAAGGTGGCTTTTCAGGTAGATCTGCATTCCTCTATGCTAGTTCCCAATATTTTTCACAAGACGTTAATAAAGAAGGTGGTTACCCCACTTTTGACACAGGATCCTCCTCCTCCTATTATGGTAGATAATACTGAGGAATTTGAGATAGAAAGCATTGTGGACTCTCGTAGAGTTAAAAACTCCATTCAGTATTTGATTCATTGGAAGGGGTACAGTCCTGAGGAGAGGTCCTGGGTCTTGAGAGGTAATATACATGCCAATCGTCTCATCGCTGAGTTCAATAAGAGGTTTCCAGACAAGGTGGGTGGTGAGAGCCCGGACGTCTCTCCTAGGGAGGTTTGTACTGTTAGGAATCATGATTCTGTGCTCCCACCTGGGAATGGAGCAGGTCTGGTGCTACGCTACTCCAGTCGCAGGCGCCGCCATTGCCCTGACCCTGCAGGCGGAGCTACTACGCATGCATGGAGACTGCCCCAATCTTATGGAGCATCGCGTTCTGGTGTTGTAGGATGTTGAGGACATGGGTCGCCGTGTCTCTCACTGATTTCCCAGGTTGCTAGGCTATGCAGGACGCTGCTTTGTCTGACACTAAGCAGCGGTGCAATTATGTTCATTCTGCTGTGCAAGAAAGCAGGGAGTGGCTGTCTGGGGATGATTGAGAGGTATTCAACACCTGAACATTAGGTGGGCTATTTAATCATGCTCCCTGCTCAGTGCTTTGTTCTTCATTGCAGTTCCTATGTGCAGTGGTGGTGAGTGCTGCTAGTACTAGTGTTGTTAGCTTTTCAGGGGTTTTCTCATTTTCTCTTCTGGCTTCACTTCCTGGGGTTCTTGCAAAGGTACTCACCTGGTTCTTGCCAAGGTACCAGCCACATCACCAGACGCCAGCTCTCCAGCGACAGTGAACCTGGGAAGGGCTCTGCCAAAGTTCCCCTTCCATTTACTGGAAGCTGAGTGAAGAGTATTCCCAGCCTTCAGGGGGTTGCCTAGCTTGGCAGCTTGTGCCAAGTGCGTCTGTGGCTGCGCCTTTGCTGGTTTATTCCATTCTTGTTGGATCTCTCTGCAAAGCGCATAACAGAAACAAAGCTTTGGAGAGTTCTGAAGTGGCCACCAATGAGTCAGGATTAGTGTTGATCGAGCACTAAAATGCTCGGGTGCTCGAAGCTCAGGCCGAGCTCACCGTGATACTCGGGTGCTCGACCCGAGCACCGAGCCCAATGTTAGTCTATGGGAGATCCGAGCACTTTTGCGGCGGCACCCCCGGCAGTCTGTAGAAAGCCTAAAAAGTGCTCAAAACGATAGTGACAGTGCTCAAATGACATGGGGACAGCATGGGGATCGCCCCAGAGAGCATTTCTGACCCCCAGGTCACTGCTGTCAACAAGGTATTAAGCCACTTTTACGGGCTCACAATACACTATGTGCAGAATTATTAGGCAAGTTGTATTTTAGAGGATTATTTTTATTATTGATCAACAACTATGTTCTCAATCAACCCAAAAGACTCATAAATATCCAAGCTTAATATTTTTGGAAGTTGGAGTGGGTTTTTTTTAGATTTGGCTATCTTAGGAGGATATCTGTTTGAGCAAGTAACTATTACTGTGCAGAATTATTAGGCAACTTAATAAAAAACAAATATAATCCCATCTCACTTGTTTATTTTCACCAGGTAAACCAATATCAGTGCACAAAATTTAGAAATAAACATTTCTGACATGCAAAAACAAAATCCAAAAAATTAGTGATCAATATAGCCACCTTTCTTTATGATGACACTCAACAGCCTTCCATCCATAGATTCTGTCAGTTGCTTTATCTGTTTTCGATCAACATTGCATGCAGCAGCCACCACAGCCTCCCAGACACTGTTCCGAGAGGTGTACTGTTTTCCCTCCCTGTAGATCTCACATTTTATGATGGACCACAAGTTCTCTATGGGGTTCAGATCAGGTGAACAAGGGGGACATGTCATTATTTTTTCTTCTTTTAGACCTTTACTGGCCAGCCATGCTGTGGAGTAGTTGGATGCATGTGATGGAGCATTGTCCTGCATGAAAATCATGTTTTTCTTGAACAATACCGACTTCTTCCTGTACCACTGCTTGAAGAAATTGTCTTCCAGAAACTGGCAGTAGGTCTGGGAGTTGAGCTTCACTCCATCCTCAACCCGAAAAGGTCCCACAAGTTCATCTTTGATGATACCAGCCCATACCAGTACCCCACCTCCACCTTGCTGGCGTCTGAGTCGGAGTGGAGCTCTCTGCCCTTTACTGATCCAGCCTCTGGCCCATCCATCTGGCCCATCAAGAGTCACTCTCATTTCACCAGTCCATAAAACCTTTGAAAAATCAGTCTTAAGATATTTCTTGGCCCATTCTTGACATTTTATCTTATGTTTCTTGTTCAAAGGTGATCGTTTTTCAGCCTTCCTTACCTTGGCCATGTCCCTGAGTATCGCACACCTTGTGCTTTTTGATACTCCAGTAACGTTGCAGCTCTGAAATATGGCAAATCTGGTGGCGAATGGCATCTTGGCAGCTTCACGCTTGATTTTCCTCAATTCATGGGCAGTTATTTTGCGCCGTTTTTGGCCAGCACGCTTCTTGCGACCATGTTGGTTATTTGCCATGAAACGCTTGATTGTTCGGTGATCACGCTTCAAAAGTTTGGAAATTTCAAGACTGCTGCATCCCTCTGCAAGACATCTCACAACTTTGGACTTTACAGAGCCTGTGAAATCTCTCTTCTGACCCATTTTGCCAAAGGAAAGGAAGTTGCCTAATAATTAAGCACACGTTATATAGGGTGTTGATGTCATTAGTCAACACCCCTCCTCATTACAGAGATGCACATCACCAGATTTACTTAATTGGTAGTTGGCTCTCTAGCCTATGCAGCTTGGAGTAGGACAACATGCATAAAAAGTATCATGTGAGCAAAATATTCATTTGTCTAATAACTATGCACACAGTGTAAAACGTTCAAAAACGAAACTGAAACTGTTTTTCTGTGAAATATGTTAACGAACCTCCTTTCCAGGGTAAAGACTTGTGTATAAGGTAAAATAAATAACCAAAAACAAAAATAGTCCTCCACACCTTGGGCT
This sequence comes from Phyllobates terribilis, assembly GCF_046119375.1. NCBI lineage: Eukaryota > Metazoa > Chordata > Amphibia > Anura > Dendrobatidae > Phyllobates > Phyllobates terribilis. Next base: position 696,636 of record NW_027363240.1, on the reverse strand, counting down.
ATGTTCACAAGTAGCATTTTTATGTGTTTTTGCACTTTTGTATTGCTTTCAATCGTGACAAATGCATTCTCCAGGAAATGTAATTTTAACATTTTACAACCTTATCTGGCCATGTGCTGTGTGACACATGCATACAGTGCTGAAAAGACATGGGAACAGCATGGGGAAGACCCCTGGAAGCATCTCTGACACCCAGGTCACTGCCTAAAAGTGTGCCCATCAGAAGTGATCCTTGCTGCATCAGAAGATGCAGACTTGCAACTATCCCCGTGCAAGTCCTTGTCCCAGGGCAGTGTTCAATTGTACCTCCCCCATTCCTTGCAATGCAAGCGCAAGTATGCAGCCTGCCACCCACCCACTCCCAGGCTGCAATACCATACTGCTTGCTTGCACTTGAAATTGGGCCTTTTAGGCACGTGGAGGCGGAATCTTGCCACCACGTCATGGCTGGGTCGGCGGCCTGGTATCCATACTCAGTCCCCAGCCACCCGGCGGCCGGGTGTCCACGCTTGGTCCCCAGCCGCCAGGGGGCGGCCGGGCGTCCATGCTCGGTCCCCAGCCACCCCACGGCCGGGTGCCCACACACGGTCCCCAGCCGCCTGGGGGCGGCTGGGTGTCCATAAACGGTCCCCAGCTGCCCCTATTTGTCCCCGTGCGCCTTATACACAAGCGCGCATACCAAAACATTACCTGTGCCCTCCCCAGTGCATTTAGTGGGAAGGACAGCCTAACCACAAACATGTGGACAAGTGAATGTGGCCAGGGATGGTCCATCTCACTGATGCCTTCACACTGGGTTAATATTGTGGAAGCCGTGACACAGTTGGACACTGGGATGCAACACGTCCTCCAGACATAGAGGATTGTGGGTCCTGGGTCAATCAGGCTTCAACACAAAGTTCAGAAGGTAGACAGCAGCAGTGGTCGGCCTCCTACACAACGAGTAAATTATTCATGATCATGAGGACATCCATCTCCTTCGCTTTCTGTTCCTTGGAATGCCAGCGCATGTATGTAGTAGCGGCTAGGCCTGAGGTGGTCAGCGTTTTGGCGCATATCCTACCTCCTCTGTGGATTGCTGGATGTTTTCCTGCTACTATCCCAGTTCTATGACTCCTGTTAAAACAAAGCTTCAGATGATGAATGATGGATGAGGTGGTGGCAAAGGAGAAAGAGCAGGAGGAACAGGGACCATTCACATCAATATCAGGCCAGTCAACCACACATGTCTTGTAGGATATGTTTCTGTACCAAAAGGAGCGGTTCGGCTACACAGCTATAGGGCATACAGTGAGTGCAATGCCTACCAAAAATTTCGAGGCACTCCAATTTATAGCAACTGGGTCTCCTGTACACTGTTGGCTTAAGCAGTGAATGGAAGGCTTCCCAAAAATTATGAGGAACTGCAATGCCCCTTGAAAAAGACGTGGATTACAGAGTACTAAAAACCTTCTACCCATTATTGGGGAGTAGGTCTCCCTTAGTGTTCGCCTATGCATTGAAAAACAAAAGCTGACTAAAATTAGGAGGAAATAAAATGCCCGTTGGAAGAGTCGTGGAGGTTAGAGGTAATTAAATACAACATTTCAAAGCCCCTTGGAAGAGCTGTGGAGTTCAGAGTGGTTTAACAAGACGGTTTTAATGCTGTTATGATCTGCAACATAAACTAGGGAAAGAAGGGGAGAGCTGTCCTTACAGTAAGACTAAGCTGAGTCCCTACGTTGTAGCGGGCAACCTGTTCCTTGTGAACAGACCCGCCTTCGTCCTCGGCTAGTCTGAATTGAGACCTATAGAGAAAGGGAGGGGTCCCTAAAAGAACTAAGGACTGGGACAAAAAATGGGACACCTCCTAACAGAAGTTGTTGCAGAGCAAAAGATAAACTGACAAAAGTACTAGAGGTCCAGAGGACCAAGCAAACTAGAGATAGATAGGCACAAAAGCACCTGGCTAGAAAGACAGTCTAAACAACACTGAAGTCCAGCAAGGCCAGAAGTGCGGAGCTGGAATATATAGGAAGATGGTCACGTGACCACAAAACACAAGATAGAAACAAAAACAAACAGGAGGGTTCTAACAAATGCCCCTTGGAATAGTGGTGGAGGTCGCAGTGGAATAAAAATACAATACCAATGCCCCTTGGAAGAGTGGTGAAGGTTACAGTGGAATAAAAAGACAATATCAATGACCCTTGGAAGAGACGTGGAGGTGACAGTAGCTTAACAAGATGATTTTGATGCCCCTTGGAAGAGACGTGGAGTTCAGAGTGGTTTAACAAGACAGTTTTAATGCCCCTTGGAAGAGACGTGGAGTTCAGAGTGGTTTAACAAGACGGTTTTAATGTCCCTTGGAAGAGACGTGGAGGTCACAGTAGCTTAACAAGACAGTTTTAATGCCCCTTGGAAGAGACGTGGAGGTCCCAGTGGAATAAAAAGACAATATCAATGACCCTTGGAAGAGATGTGGAGGTCACAGTAGCTTAACAAGATGATTTTAATGCCCCTTACAAGAGCCATGCAGTACAGCATATTAAAAACATTATTCCCATTCTTGGGGAGTGGGTCTCCCATAGTCTTTGCCTATGCCTTCCAAGCAAAAGCTGCCAAAAATTAGGATGGAGGAACTTGCAATGCCCCTTACAAGAGCCATGCAGTACAGCATATTAAAAACATTATTCCCATTATTGGGGAGTGGGTCTCCCATAGTCTTTGCCTATGCCTTCCAAGCAAAAGCTGCCAAAAATTAGGATGAAGGAACTTGCAATGCCCCTTACAAGAGCCATGCAGTACAGCATATTAAAAACATTATTCCCATTCTTGGGGAGTGGGTCTCCCATAGTCTTTGCCTATGCCTTCCAAGCAAAAGCTGCCAAAAATTAGGATGGAGGAACTTGCAATGCCCCTTACAAGAGCCATGCAGTACAGCATATTAAAAACATTATTCCCATTATTGGGGAGTGGGTCTCCCATAGTCTTTGCCTATGCCTTCCAAGCAAAAGCTGCCAAAAATTAGGATGAAGGAACTTGCAATGCCCCTTACAAGAGCCATGCAGTACAGCATATTAAAAACATTATTCCCATTATTGGGGAGTGGGTCTCCCATAGTCTTTGCCTATGCCTTCCAAGCAAAAGCTGCCAAAAATTAGAACGGAGGAACTTACAATGCTGGCAACACGGACCACGGTCACCCTGGTGGTATAGTGGTGGTGGAGGCTGAGGATAAGGAGAAGAGCAAAAAACAGCAGAAATGAGGAAGCGTATACCCATGTGTGGGTGTGAAGCAGTGCATGGGAATACACCTCCCGAAATAACACAGCGGATTTGACTTTATGTTACTCTGCTGTCATTTGGTGGTGATGAGAAGTCTGGCGCAATCCAGCCCTTGTTCATTTAGATAAGGGTCAGCTTGTCAGCATTGTCAGTTGACAGGCGAGTGCGATTATCAGTTATAATTCCCCCAGCGGGACTAAAAACACACTCCGATAACACGCTAGCGACAGGGCAGGCAAGGACCTCCAAGGTGTACAGAGCGAGTTCATTCCAAGTGTCCAGCTTGGATACCCAATAATTAAAAGGCACAGAGGAATCACGGAGGACGCTGGTACGGTCGGCAAGGTACTCCCTCACCATCTTTTGAAACTTTCCACTCCTTGTGAGAGTACGCCTCAGGGCCTGTAAGCTGGGCGGGTCTCAGAAAACTGTCCCAGAACGTTGACAGTGTTCCCCTGCCTCTGCTGGATTGGAGTTGCGTCTCTCTCGCCTGTACGCCTTGGTTGGGCAACGAACTGTGACCTCTGCCGCTAGCGTCTTCAGATGAGAATTTTTTTTAACAGTTCTGCAGCAAGGGCCTTCTGGTACTGCCCCATTTTTGTAGACTTCTCCACCTCAGGAATAAGAGAGTGAAAGTTCTCCTTGTAGCGGGGGTCTAAAAGTGTCACCAACCAGTAATAACTGTCACCCAACATTTTGACAACGTGAGGGTCACGGTTAAGGCAGCATAATATAAAGTCAGCCATACGTGCCAGACTGGTAACGGGCAAGACTTCCGTGTCCTCACCAAGATGACGACTGACCATGCTCTCCTCCTCCTCCCTACTGTCCTCATGCCACCCATGCTGAACCGACGGTATGACAGTTGTACAGGTACTACCGTCTACAGCGCATGATACCAGCTCCTGTTCTTCTTCCTCCTCCTCCTGTTTTCCCTCATTGTCCCCAATGCACGTTGGGAAGAGATGAGGCTGGGCTGTGTGTAATCGCCCATTACGGCTTCTTGATCCATCTCATCATACTCTGGCTGCAATGCCTCCTCTTTAATTCTCTGCAGAGAGCGTTGCAAAAGACAGACAAGTGGGATGCTGACGCTAATGATGGCATCATCGCCACTCACCATCTTGGTGGACTCCTCAAAGTTTGTCAGGATGGTACATATGTCAGACATCCAGGTCCACTCCTGAGGCCTTATGTGTGGAGTCTGACCTGAATATCGACGGCCTTGTTGCAGCTGGTACTCCACAACTGCTCTCTTCTGCTCACAAATCCTTTGCAACATGTGGAGGGTAGAGTTCCAACGTGTGGGGACATCACACACCAGTCGGTGTGACGGAAGCTGCAAACGTTGCTGCAACACAACA